>NC_081415.1:54077211-54781377 GCF_030272615.1 Cryptomeria japonica | reverse complement strand
TCGTCACTGACTGTGTTGGCAATCGCCATTCTCAATTGCGGCATAGTTTGAAGAAGGTTTGCCACCTTGATGGGCCATGGTTGTCTGTAGCACTTGCCAAACTATGTTCTTCTCTGACTCCCGCAATGACGTACTTGTGGTTCCATTGGAGGTTACTCGTTCCTTCGCCAACACTTTTTCTACTTCGGCTCTGGCTTTTTGAAGTCATTCCTTCTCCGTACAAGAGTCCGAATACATCCCCTTCTTTGTTTGTGCTCTCGTGATTGCTAAAACTGCGTCCTCATGTTCCTCCATGTCCAGCATATTAATACCCTTCTGCTTCAGGCAGTTGGTGTCTTCATGGTCACCTAACTCACACCATTTGCACAATAATTGTACGTTGTCTTTCTTGTTCTGGTAATCTCTCACAAAGTGCCCCCATTCGCTACATTGTCGGCACTCTATGATAGGACATCCTCTGGAGTTGTACTGTATTTGGTTTCGCCCTCATTGATTTCCATTGTCACCAGGTGATACATTCTGAGGTTTTGATGAGCTAGACTCTCCCTATGTGAAGAGTACTTGCGTACTTCTCATCTTCAAATTGTATGGGCGCACGTTGATTGAATGACCCAGAACTTGGCAAATCTCACAAAACATATTTCTACGACAAATACCTTTTGTAATGTCCCTTGTCAATTCTGATATAAAATACTGATTTCTTTGGTCTAGGAATTTCGTCAAACACTTGGCCAAGCTCTCAGTTTGCTGATCTTAATTTCAGTTGGATATAAGGGACTATTTCTTCATGAAAGGACATTTATAAACAACTTAGAAAAGAAGTGTAGTAATCATGTAATACTTAGGCAGCAACCTCGATGTGTAAAAAGAAAATTGAAGCTTGCAAACTACTAACTGTTTCCCTTAGCCAAGTTCGGTGCTCCAAATGGATGATATGAACCAAATCGTGGGGAAAGAGGCAGGGTACGGATCTGGTTTCAGACTGTTGCACAAGCTGCAACTTCACCCAGATCACCCCAAAGAAGCATCAAAGAGAATTGCCTTCCCTTCTAGATGAAATCACTGTCTTCCAACCTATGAGAAGATGCCTTCACAATTAAATCAAAGTACATTGGGTAATGGACGGACTTTGTCTCAGACCTGAAAACATGCAGTTATCTCCACGATTTCACCTCCAAATAACCCCATTGGGATCGACTAGTCTTCAATAATAATCAATGCCAAATGAGGAGCTGAAATCACCACAATCCAATGTCTGAAGACTCAACCAAGTCGTACACCATAATCTGACATGAAATTTTCCAATTAGCTCAATGTGAAGAACTGAATGTTCCTCACTCCCAAAGCAACCCTTCAGAGGATCTTTCACCTCCTCAGTTATGCAGATCAAAGGGAGGTACCGTTCCCTAAGATCGAATTTGCAGACAACCCTTGGCTCCACAACTCAATTCAAGAAGATAACAAACAACTGATGATCATCCCTGAATTACCCTCTTCTATTTATTCTTTTCATAACCCATCATAAGATTCCTTCTAGAAGAGGGTAGGTACACAATTATTTCTTAAGTGACTTTTTTTATTATTTTTATTTTATACATAAGTCACTTTATTAATTTAAGTTACCGGTTCCGGTTCGGATTCAAGTTCGGATTCAAGTACGGATTCGCGGATTCGGCAAAAAAAAAATATTTGGGTACAGGTACGGGTTCGTCCGTACATATATATTTTTTAGTTTTTTTTTTTATATATATATGTTCAAACTTCAAACATCAAAATTATATATGTTCACTGTTCAAACATACAATGTAACTTTCCCATACAATGATACATAAATGATAACAGATAAATCATAAATCATAAATCCATAATTGCCAATGCCAATAAATATTCTGATATTGATATATCGTAAATCATAAATGTAATATCATATTCATAATTTGCAAAAAAGATAATATTCAAGTTTCAAGTTTCAACTGATTCAAGTTTCAAGATGTTAAAATAAGATTTAAAAATTTGTTTTTTAATTGTTTTTCTTTGTTTTCTAACCCGTGGGCCCCGTTTTTGGGAACCTGTTATGACGTATTCACACATCACCCCATTATAAATGGGGATCCCTACTTTTTGCTTTCTGGGGTTTGTTTTTCTAGGTTTTTTAGGGTTTTGTCTGTTAACCTTTGCATTTTGAGTGTTGCCAGGGGGATCACTAGGATGGCAGGCTCTGCTTGAGCTAGAGTGAGTCCACAGGGCCCCAGAATTAGGGTTTCTTTGAGAGTCTTCCTTAGGGCCTGGTTTTGCTCTTGTTGCTAATTGTGTCTTTCTTGGTGAGTATCATCCTTGAAGGTCTGAGCTAGGTCAAGTTGGTGAGTGATGAAGTCTAGAATGTCATCCTGATCTTCAGATGCCCTGAAATTTGGCTAAGTCTGGAATGTCCTGATCCTAAAATTTGACTAAGTTTGGAAAATTGAAGAATCCTCCAACAACTAGATTCTGCATTATAACTCCTGGAGGTTTGAAACCACTCTCAAACATCCTGACATTATATATGGAATATTCCATAAAATAATCTTGACGGAGAGGCTAAAATGTCAAAATTCGCTCCTAACCCTTCCAAAGGGTCCAGAGCGAAAATTCACCAAGGACTCTGGATCTCACCTAAGTCAAAGAGTGGTTGAGCGAATGGGCAAGGATATAGAAAGAAATGGATCTAGGATCAAGTCTAAGACAAAGTCAAGTCAGTTTGAAGGTGAATTGAGCCTAGAATAGGAATTTCGCTCCTGACCCTTCTAAAGGGTCCAGAGCGAATTCCTCTACAAGACACTCCACCTTGACCCAAAATATAAGCTAACCCATTCCTAGGCTTGAATGAAGGTAAAAACACTTGTTTGAATGAAGAAATGTAAAAAAATGAAGTCAAGATCATAGCCTAAGGTGAATTTCGCTCCTGACCCTTCCAAAGGGTCCAAAGCGAAATTCATATAAAACCCTATTTTTGTTCACAAAGTCTCCAAATGGATGCCAAGGTGAGCTTGATAGAGATCAAAGGAGGCCTAACAAGTTATGTCCAAGCCAAGGAAAGGAGAATGGAATCAAGAAATGAGCCTAAAATGAGAATTTCACTCTTGACCCTTCCAAAGGGTCCAGAGCGAAATTCATATTTCCTCTATTTTGCTCTTTAACATGACCAAATTTGTAACTTCTAGGACATGGTTTGGAGGCCATGGATACATGTTTGCCTTTCAAAGGAGGTTTGAGACTACGAAATGGTGAAAATCAAGCTAGAATGGAAATTTCGCTCCTGGCCCTTCCAAAGGGTCCAAAGCGAAATCTTCCATTTGACCTTCTATCTTGCCTAAAATGTTGAATAGAGTTTGAAAAGACCTTGAAATTGATCTAGTTTGAGAGAGAATTGGATAAATCAAGATTTTCGCTCCTAACCCTTCCAAAGGGTCCAGAGCGAAAATCCTCATAACCCTCATTTCCTTCCTAATTTTGGCTAAGTGTTGGTCTCTAGGGCATGTTGGAAGGTGGATTGGTATGTTCTTGCCTTGAGAGGGAGTTGGACGCTTTGAAAGATGAAGATTTTGCCCAAATTATGAATTTGGCTCCTGACCCTTCCAAAGGATCCAGAGCGAAATTCATTATAAACCTCATTTGCTCCCTTGCTTGGGCTTCAAACCTTGTTCCTTGGTTGGAGAATGATGTATTTTTGCCTTACAAAGAGGATTAGAGTTGAAAGGATGAGATGTCAAGCCTAGAGTGTGAATTTCGCTCCTGACCGTTCCAAAGGGTCCAAAGCGAAATTCCCCAAAACCACTCTGTTCCCTCAATTTTATGCCAAGTCTAGGGTGGTTCAAGGTGAATTAGGATTGGGAGTGTCCTTAGGTGTGACTTTGACTTGCCAGTGATTATCAAATTTGAAGGAATTGAGCCAAATCATGAATTTCACTCCTGACCCTTCCAAAGGGTCCAGAGCAAAATTTCTAAAATCACCTATTTTCCCTGTAGATCAAGTCAAACTTTGAGTTTTTATAGCTTGGATGGGTGTGAGGAGACATGTTCTTGCCCTTTTGAAGTAGATTGAGGTTGAAAGATGGAGGAATAAGCTCAAAACAAGATTTTCGCTCCTGACCCTTCCAAAGGGTCCAGAGCGAAAAACCCTAAAACCATCCTTTTCTCCAAAATTTGTGTGAAGTCAGGCCTAGGCCAAGGTGAGAGAAGCTCTTAGGATTGCCCTTGAATGATTTTTGACCACCAAAAATTTGAATTTTAGGCTAGGACAAGGATTTCGCTCCTGACCCTTCCAAAGGGTCCAGGGCGAAATCCTAGATAGGTCTTGTCCCTGGCCTTGATTTTGAGCGAATTTTCCCTTTCAGGGCTTCTGGGGATCAAGCAAATGTTGTCAAAATTGAGAGATGGATCCAAATGAGGGAATCAAGGGGAGACAGAGTGAGAAGAGTGGAATTGGGTGAGGGAAGACAAGCTAGGAATGAATTTCGCTCCTGACCCTTCCAAAGAGTCTAGAGCGAAATTCTTCAAATCAACTTTTTTTCCCTTGTATGAGGCCAGGATTTTGATTCCTAGGGCGTGGTTGAGGATGGAATGGTGTTACTTTTCCTTGCAAAATGAAGTGAAGTGAAGGAGATGAAGAATCAAGCTTAAGAGTGAATTTCGCTCTTGACCCTTCCAAAGGGTCCAAGGTGAAATTCACAAAATGTCCTTTTTTCCTTCAAGTTTGAGCTAAGCCAGGATAGTGGTCAAGGAGGATTGGACTTGGAGATTGCCACAATCATGCATTTGAGTAATTTTTGGGTCCAAGAGGTAAGGATTTTGAGCTAAGACTTGAATTTCGCTCCTGACCCTTCCAGAGGGTCCAGGGCAAAATCTTTTGAAACTCCTATTTTTCACCTTGTTTGGGCCAGGCGAAGAGCTAGTTGTGAGATAATGTTGAAATGAGGTCTAAATTGGCCAAGAATGCAAAAATCGCTCCTGATCCTTCCAAAAGGTCCAGGGCGAAATTCTTATAGGACCTGTCCCTGGGAAGGATTTTGAACGAACTTTATTTTGAAGTCTTCTTGTTGATGATTTAAGGTGGAAAATGCTTTGTTGAAATGAACATGTCATATGTACTTAATCACCTTTTGGTTTATTTTGCAAATGGAGAAAACCAGGCCAGGGCAAGGACAACCAATTCCAGTCCATCATCGTCAAGGACGTTCCACAGGCAAAAGGGAAGATTCAAGGTGTTCAAGGAATTGCCACCTACCTCCAGAACCTTCACTTCGCCACACTAAGGAACCACAAGATGACAAAGAAAGGCGATGCCAACATTTCAAGGAAAGGTACACCATCCATCCAGCACATCAAAGACAAAGGAGGTCAAAGCAAGGGTCCGTTGAAGAAGCAAATAGTCTTAGAAGAGTTAATCAAAGTTAGTTTCTCAGCGTCATCAAATTCAACATCAACCAAGTTACAAGTGTCAGACAAGGTGGCATCCCAGTCATCACTCCTCCAGTTGGATTGGTCCACCTCAGCATGACTAGATTCAATGTACCTAATTTACCAGAGGCAGCACAAACTTCGAGGCACCTACCCCTACTTCCTATTGGTCCTCATTCCTGGAATGTAATTTTCTCATTGGCTAGAGGAAGTTTGTTGTAACAAACTCTAATTAGGGTTTCTATCTTGTAATCCTAGCCATTGATTCTAAATCAATCAGAGCCGTCTATTTGTAAAGGGTTTCTCTATATAAGCCCTAGCTTCTCATTTGTAAAGGTTAATAGTTAGTTCATAGGGGTTAGAATAGCTAATAGTGAATAGCCAGAGAGTAGGAAATAGTTAGAGTAGAATAGAAAGAGAAAGCAAAGATTGTTGCCAAGATATTGTTGTAAAAGATTTGTAAACTTCATTGAAGAAATGGTGAATTCTATGGGTCGACTCAACAATTTGCATGGTCTCTATACTTCTCAAATTTGCTTTTATGTTATTAGATGAGTGGGAGAAACGTGTATGATCGATGGTGAAATTCGCATATCCATACTACTAGCAGTTTGTTGATTGCAACCTTGCCTTGTGTAGTCAACTAGAATCATTCAACTTAAGCTTAACTTCAATTGTCGCTTCTTCATTGATATGCATCAGCCTGATGGTGTCCATGCTTGTAGCGGTGATCTAAACATCATAAAGCTTTCCTCAAAAGATCGCACTAACCTTGTGGAGATGGTCCTGGGATGTCAAAGCAAGACTTAGTTAGAATTTCATCAAAGGTCATTCATTGCTCTTACATTCTTAGTATTAGAAATAGATCTCATTTCAACCTTTCTCCTTTTTCCTTTTTTTTCAAAATCAAGGGCCAGTGAAATTCCACGTTCCAGTAATATCCAAAGCAAATCAGACGTTCAAGTCATTGAAAGTAAGTCCCCTTGTGATTCCAGCAAAATCACATCGTACTGCAAAGAGCTTATCCACACGTAGAGAACCTACATACAAGAACCTTGGAGTTGCCTCGATTGATCCTTCGGCGAGATCTTTAGCAGTCGGGAACTTTGTTCAAGAGAGGATAAGGTACCTTTAGGTATTTTATTCTGTGTTCGCATGTGTACAAAAAAACACATCAACAGAACCCACGGGCTTGGGTTCACCCGAGTCCCCCTTGGTTCGACCTAGGTCCCACCTGGGTCCTGCCCAAGCGGCTGGGTTCCCTGTGGGTCCTACCAGGACCCACAAGGAACCTAGCCGCCTGAGCAGGACCCGAGTGGGACCCAAGTCGAACCAGGCATGAACCAGGACTGGGCATGAACCAGGACCAGGACCCGGCCATTTTTTGCAAGAACCGGTAATCGAGTATAAAGTCATCTCACGTATGTTTTTAAATAAATATAATGAGACAACTTATATAATATTAAATTAAATAATTTTCCCCTTATTTCTCCAAAAATCTAACACAATTCCAAGCCAAAATCAGGGACATTACACCTTTCGTGTGCCCCTTAATTTTACACTCAGTACACCATAGTTCATTACATTCTTTATTGGTTTCTTTCTTGGCCTTGAATTCTTTCATCATTCTCAACATATCCCGTCAAAGAGCTTGTACGGTTTTGGATTCTTCATCACTGCTACCCTCGGTGCTCTCGTCATCATCAGTCTTCCTCTTCCCTTGGGAGGATGTTTTGTTTTCACTCTCAATGTCCATCACCTAATTGTAAGCATCGACATATGAGGACAAAGGCACTACTTTCATCTTCTTGCGTAGGGAGGGGATCAATCCCTCAGTGAACCACCTCTTCTTCAACTTGTCGGCTAGCTAGTTCTCCATCTTGTTCAACAGTTCTTTGAGCCTGTGATTTTAAGCACGTACACTCTCATTTTTTCCCTACTTGGTATTATAGATTTCTGCTACAATCTCGTTGTCATCCCTCAACAGTTTGAACTCCTCCTCGAACGCCTTCTTTAGATCACTCCATCTCACCTTGTGCTTAGCGTCGAGGTCTATGTACCAATCAATGGCAATCCCCCAAAGGGTGGCAAGAAATGCCTTCAGCCAGTAGTCCTTGTCATCTTGGCCATTCGCCTCCTATATTGTTATACATGTGTTGTAATGGCGTATGGGATCCTCCGATCCATCCCCTATGAATTTAGGGATTTTCTACTTCTCCTGGGTGTTCATCATTGTTTTCACTCGAAAGGTATCGGAGGAGTCTTCGTCTCAGGCCCCCTTACTCTCGGTTCTTGGTTTCTTGCCTGCTTACTCCCTTGTGTGTCGAACCTGGGAGAATGTTTCGACTACTACGTTCTGGTGCCTTCCCTGCACTCTTGGCCATGCACGCCTCCTCTACACATCCACCTCCAGCGTCACCAACACTTTGGGTACTTCTAGGCTAAGTCACAAGGTTCGAATTCGAATTCAAAATCGACGGCCATGAAATTCGGATGAAATTCGACAAGGGAAAAATTTGAAAAAAAAAATCCGAATAAAAATCGCCTTATATAATTTTGTTTATTTTTTAAATATATGTATACTTCGGGTAGGAGAAAATGCAACGGCAGCTGGAGAAAATCCGACGGCCACGACGACCTTTGAAGCCACGAAAGTGAATACCCGAGTGCGACCCAGCAGTTGCGGAGAATACCAACGAATCGCGACCCAGCAGTTGCAGATACAAAGCATACCCGCGACAACGCTTTATAGAGAATCCGTCGAAAATCTTTAAAAAAAACCCTAAATGCTTTTCGAAAACCCTAGAAAAACCTTTTTAAAATTTTAACTTTAATAATAAAAAAATGACGTCATGGCCATCCGATTTTTTGGTCAAATTTGAACGAAATTTTCATATTAGTTTGAAATTCGATAAAAATCGGCCCTCATCTTTGAAAATCGCCGATTTCTGTGACTTAGCTTCTAGGTGCCAGACCTGGGTGGACTGTTCGAACCACCAAGTTTCGGTGCTTTCCTTGCACTCCCGACCACGCTCACATCCTGTACACGTCCACCTCCAACATCCCAACACTCCGAGTACTTCTAGGCTCTGACTCGTCCCTGTGACTCCCTTCAACTAAGGGTTGGCAAATCACCTAATCGCTTGGTCTTGACCACCCTGTGGTCTCTTCTCACTTTTATTGGGGTCTATGGGCATGAATCACTCAAGACTGACCTGACTTCTTTTAAGGCAATGACGCCAAAATGTTTACTGCTACAACTGATAAATTAAATACAGGAAATAATAATGTACATGACAATGCATACCAGACACAACAATAAAACATATCTTTATTCGCATATGCAATTATTACAGAGAAGAAGACCAGAGATGGTCGACCAAGAATTATTGTTCACCTAACTATACCATACTACCTTCCTTGGCGGTACACAACATATTTAAAGGACCCAACAGTTGCCGAGAGGTACACAACCGTCAACCAACTGACACCTAACTACCCGAGAGTGACAACCCACTTAATACAATCAATTAATACATTGTCGGATAACAAATATTATCAAATATAACCATAGGCATTTTATGCCGACTACAATGCAAATCTACATGCAATTTCAACAATAGTTGAAAAAATCAGACTCGGCAAATGCTCAATAGGGCCAATAGTTTTAAAAATTCAAGACTTGACAATCACTTAGCAAATTTATCAAACATTTGAAAATACATAAATTTCTAAAAAAAAATTCAGAAGTATACGTATTATTGAATTGTAGAACATATTAATTATTTCCATTATATACCAATCAAAATTAGAGTTTAATACATATCATAAGCCAAAAAATGATTTCAACCCCTGAATATATATGAACTTCGAGTTTCAATATCAAAGTCTATTGTATAGCTGCAATATCCTCACCAAAAGCCTCATCAGGTGCCTCATCGATAGTGATAGGATCAAGCTATGTATGCAAGGAACCCAGCTTTGATGGCTTACCAACTAAACGTAGTGTAACTCATAGATGTGAAACTCACAAACTACTCTCCCGAGTTAATATGTAATTCTTTTTATTTTGAATCACATATTTACTATTTTATTTTGAATCATAGAATCACAGATATTTAGATTGAATCTGTAAATTTTCCCAGAAACACTAAACAGATGCTGACTGAAAACGAAATAAATTATTGTAAAATATAACTTTTGATCATTGTGTGAAGATTTGCGTCATATGAAGTTTTCAGTTAGCATCTATTAAGTGTTTTAGCAAACTGCGCAGCTTTGGAATTTATAAATGAGAAATTAGCAGAAAGTTTTAGTGGTTGTCAGCTAGATGGCTTTAGAAAAGCTATATTTTAATTTGTAAGCATGATGATCATTAATAATTTGATAGTAATTAGAATCTTGTGTTATAAAAGATTTTATTTTTGTTTGACATTCAATTTAATATTTGTGTTTCTATGATACTAATTTCAGTCATTCTTTGACTTTCAAATTGGATGTAACTTTAAAAATTTTAATTATAAAATTTCTAGATTTTCAAATCACACTCATATACAACTACAAGGGCCAAGTAGATAAAAGGAAAAGAAAACTTCTGTATTCACTTGTCTTAAGTCGCTTTCAATTGCATTTCCTAAGTCCTCATAGTTGTCCCCAATCACATCCCCAAAATGCTAAAATCATAGTAACATTTTAACTTTGGGTGGAAAAATTGATTTTATACCAATTTGGTGAGTTTGCCTGAAAAATTGCAAAGTTATAATGATTTTTTGATGAGTTCTTCTGAAAAGTCACCACATGGCAAGTTATTTACTACCATTTTTGACTTGCAAGTTTTGCAAGTTTCACATCTATTATTTCAATGGTGGATGATGAAGTCCAGTTCACCATAAATGTAGTAGTTGAGTTCTAGATGTTGATGACTTCATAGAAGCTCCAAATCACCCATTCTATGGATTCCATGGGATTTCATTTGTCTTGCACACCACATTTATGACCTCAAGTTCTTGGTCAAATTTCTAAAAGCAACTAGACAACCAAGCAAAAGGCTATATATAAAAGTTTGTTTTTCAAATGAAGATTGGTCATTTTGGACTTTCCTAGGATTGAGGGTGCCAAGAAAATAATAGGGGTTCAACTCCTACAAGTTTAGTTGCCCAAAGAGTAACATGTTTTATAAAATCAGAGGGTCTTTGTATTGTAAATGGTGTTAGTTAACCAATGTCTCCTATACTCCATTTGTAGATCTTCATGTGAATTCGATGTAATGAAGTGTGACAATATTCTAATTTAGGGTTTCCTCTTGCCACATGTTCTAATGTAATTGTAATGTGAATGTAACAGCATTTTAATTCATTGCAAGCTTTGCAATGGTCTCTTCCTATTGCACATGGATTTCTATAGTTTGTAGATGGATTATGAAGTATGTTCAATTATTTGATATCATATCTTTGGTGTATGTATATGCATAGCTCATCTTTTGCTGTGATTTCAAAGTTGTTTCTCTTGGTAAAGTATGACTTTGTAACCTGATGGATTAGACATCGGTTGATGGAAATTTATGCCATGCACTCAAACTGAAAACATCTTACACCAATATCTTAGGATTAGGTCAGAAGTATGTATTCATATCATGGTTCAATGTGAAACATCTACAATGAGCAATAAAAGTTCTTATCCTAAGGAATCATGTTTTGCATAGCTTTATCTTGCATTTGTCCAATGATATTTATATCAACTTAAAAGAGGTTTTATGTGCAATAGGTTAGTCTTTGGTCTAGTGAAAATCTTTGTGGCCAAGCGTACATTTGGTATTGTTGTCATTTTATGACACCCTTGGTCCATCAGTGAGAACCGATCAAAGATATGTTCCATGGACCAGCGCGGCCCCAGTTGATCAAGGAGAGGAATCATGAAGTGTGAAGTGTTGCCTTGTCCGGAGGAAGTTCCTCCCTTGGCCTTTTCTTCTTCCCCAGAACTCCAGAACCCCGAGGTTCCGAAGTTCTTTTCTCTTTGCCCTTGTCTCTTTCCTTCTTTCTTTTCCGAAACTCCGGAACCTCGAGGTTCCGAAGTTCTTTGCCTTAGCCTCTTTTTCTCCTTCTCTGGAACTCCGGAACCCCGAGGTTACGAAGTTCCCTTCCTCCCCTTAGCTTTTCTCCAGTTTCTCCGGAACCCCGAGGTTTCGAAGTTCCTTGTCCCTTTTCTCCTTCCCTCTTCGGAAATCCGGAACCCCAAGGTTCCAAAGTTCCTAGCCATCCTTTCCTTCGCCTCTTCTCTTAAGCTTCTCCTTGCCCGGAACTCCGAAACCCCGAGGTTCCGAAGTTCCCCTTCTCTATTTGGCCCTTTCCTTCTCTATCCTGGAACTTCGGAACCCCGAGGTTCCGAAGTTCCCTTCCCTTGCCTTCCTTCGGAACTCCGGAACCCCGAGGTTCCGAAGTTCCCTCCTAGCTCTTCTTCCTCCTTTTCTTCGGAACTCTGGAACCCCGAGGTTCCAAAGTTCCTTCCCCTTTTGCCTTCTCTCTTTAGTTCAACTCCGGAAACCCGAGGTTGCGAAGTTCCTTTCCTTCTCTCCCTCTCCCTATCCCGAAACCCCGAGGTTCTGAAGTTCGTTGCTCCTTCCCCTGTCTTCCTCACTTCGGGAATCCGAGCTTCCGAAGTCTCCGGGCTTCCTTCCAACTGGCGACACTTCCGGATGGTGTGATCAACACTCAAGGCTTTTAATGCTCCAACAACTTGGTGACTTGTGCACTTTCTTTTGTGGAGCCACAAGGGTGCATTAAGTGTTTTGGCAGGGTTCCCATCAAGGAGGTACAAGGGCCATGCTGGGTGACTTATGTCATGTCTGACTTTGGAAGGTCAGTCAATCTACCTTCCTCAGAGTTGCCTTTGGTGGTATGGCTAGGTTGCTTGCATGTACAAGTCAAGTGCATGCACTTCCAAACTAACATGCAGGGGTCATGATCACCATTGTAACCCATTTTTCTATATAAGGTTGTTTAGCCTCATTGTAAAGGGTTCTCTCCTTGCTGCCTTGAGCTTTCTTATGCTCTTCTCTTCTCTTGAAGACTTGTAATTTTTTGCATTTCTACAACTGTAAGATTGACTTTTGGCCTTATGATTAATTGAAAATCACCATTCTTGCCTCTTTTCAACTTATGTATGTTGTGTATGCTTCCTTACCTCCATCATAGGTGTATGTCTTGTGGCTTTTTCTCTTCATATATGTTGTGTTAACTAGTTTTCTGAGTGTGACTTGTGGGAATACTTCTCCCCTTTTGGCATTCAGTAAATTCTAACCTTCATAAATGCATTGGGGTCACTCATACAACTGAAAAGTTGTGCATCTTCAGGGTGTTTCGGTTAATTACTTGTGTCATTTCAGTAGGGAGAGGAACAATCTCTTCTTGGTGCATCACCTCCTTTTATTTCAAGCAATTCTCTCTTCCCTTTACCTCTGCAAATTGTTAGGATAGGCTTAAGAATTAGTTTTGAAATGTTGAGTTGGTTCAACACCTGCACCTAATTGAAGAAGGAAGCCGGCCTTCTCCGGAGATTCAACCCCTTGCGCAAGGTCCCACACTTCGAGGTTGTTTCCATGTTTCACAAGGTTGCTGATTTGATAGTTTAGCAAGGGTGCAAGCTTTTGTGATAACATGTACTACTACAACAATTTTAGTTTGTTTAACTTTAGTTGTGATCAATACTATTAAGGCCTCTTGGATTTAGCTGAATTGGAAGCAAAGGAGAGAATATCCACTCTTAGCAATTAGCCTTAAATCACTCACATTCTAAATATGAGCTGATCAATCCCCCTTTAGGACAACATTTCCCTAGCCTTGAAGTGTATTGATTCCTCTAGGAGTGTGTGCAATGATTGTGGGAGCAAACACCTTGTTGGATGGCTCATGGTTTCTAGGCAAGTCAAGGTTCCTTTCAAGATGGAAATTGGGTATTGATCCATAGAAAGAATAGGCTTCCAAACTTCTTTTTGGGATATTGTGTGGATGAGATTTTGAAGGTTATTGCAAACATTGTTGGTAAATCCATAGCTTTTGATTCGTTGACCATCTCTAGATAACAACTATTGTTTCCCAGATCTTGTGTGAGTATATATGTGGATAAGGCAGTTCCTTGTTCAATTACCTTGTCATCTAAATTGGGAGAATGGGTGCAATAGATTGCATACAAGGATTCCATGGATGTGTCAAAAATGTCAATAAACAAGAGGAAAAAAAATTAAAAGAAAAAAGAAATTCAAGAGCTTGATCATCCTCAGACAAATAAAGGGTTGTCCTTGCTGTGTAGAGATGATGTATGCTGACCAATAATGTTCCATTGTTAGAGACCATTGGCATAGATGGAAGGGTTGAGGAGGAGGCTAGTAGGGAGCATAAATTTGTTTGTAAGGGTTGGGAAGGAGTGTTAATGCATGATAGCTTCGGTAAGATAAATGATTGAATGAGAGATAAATGAAGTCTCTCATTCAATCATTTATCCTATCGATAAACCATCAAGAAAACTTCACGCTATTTTCATCTGATAATCATTCCTCTTTTATATATCAAATCTACTTAGTCGATCAATATCGATAATCATGTTATAGCATGGTATATCGGTGATCACTAATGGTTATCGAGTTAACTATGTATTCTGATTCACATCGGATATGTTCCCAGCAATAAACAAATAATTATCAAGTTGCTTTCGGGTAGCAAAGTATGCACCGCTTGGGATATATAACCTTTAGTTAGTGATTGGTGTCAATTAACTTAGACACCGATTCCCATCGGTTAATATGCCACGCCAACACCATCGTGAATACCGATTGGCATATACACTATGTTACATGAACACCGATTAGTATCAGGCTGGTAATAAATTAAACACCGATTGATAACATATATCAAAGGGTGCGATCAAGTAGTGTCTTGATCAGTCATGTCCATAAGACATGACCGGTCAAGGCACTGCTTGATCCTCCCCTCTTGCATATATATATCATTTGATATTTGTGAAGAGGATATTGAAATCGAAAAATACTCCTCTCACCTGTCAAAGAAAGAAGATAGACAGAATTATAATAGAGATAGAAAATTACATAGATATAGAGAATACAATTAAGAATACATCTTGCATATTGAATTGTAAATTGAACATCATTTACATGGTATCAGAGCTATAGTTAAATTGAACCTGAGGCTGTTCAATTTTACGTAAAATTCAAATCAAGCATATATTCAACATCACAATTCTCTCAATGGCTAGCGCTATCAGATTTGAAGACAGACTCGGAGGAGGTGATGACTTCTCCACATGGAAATTCAGAATTCAAATGATTCTAAAAGAAAATAAAGTCGAGTCATTTGTAAAGACTGAAACTGCAGAACCTGAGACTGAACCTGACAAAGCAATTTGGAGAGAAGGAAATGATAAGGCTATTAAAATCATAGTTGATGGGGTAAGAAACAATATTATGCCCATTATAAGGAAACATGAAACAGCCTTCAACATGTTCAAAGCACTTGAAGATGCTTTTGAGATATCTAATGCCAGTAGAACCTTGGCTTTAAAAAGAGAAATAAATCACATAGCCATGATAAAAGGAGAATCAGGCAATGCTTACTTCATGTGAATATCTGCCCTAAGGGATGAACTAGCAACCCTTGGATATGAGATCCAAAGCAAAGAATTAACCCTCATTGCTCTAGATGGGTTGCCTAGCATATGGGAAACATTCGTCCAAGGCATCAGTGCAAGGGATGAATTCCCAAAATTCGATAGGCTAAAGGTTGACTGTCTCCAAGAGGAATCAAGGCAAAATAAGAAAGGGATCAAACAGAAGAATATAGATGAAGATCTTCAAGTTCTAAATACGAACTCAAACAAGAAAGGCAAGTAGAAGCAATTCAGGAAGAGAAAAGGTCGTCACGGCAAGAACTCCTTCAAGAAGGACCTTTCTCAGATTCAATGTTACAGATGTGACAAATTTGGGCACTATGTTGCCAAATGTCCAGAAAGAGTTAAGCAAGCCACATTTGCCAAAACAGGAAAATCTAAAAGGGAAGAGGACTCCGAGAAGTATGTACTCTATTCAGCACTCACAAACCAAGCATCAAACAAAGTGAACTCCTGGGTGATCGACAGTGGCTCATCCAGACACATCACGGGATTCAGAGAAGTACTAGACTCCATGAAAGAGGAGAATGATGAGGAAGTAACTATCGGAGATGATACTACACACCCAGTCAAAGGAGTTGGAACTTGCACCATCAAACTAAAGTCGGGTGTATCATTACAACTTAGAGGAGTACTATATGTTCCAGGCATCAAGAGAAATCTAGTCTCAATATCAGCACTAGAGGACAATGGATACAGAGTAACCTTCATGGACAACAAAGTATTGGCTTGGCCAAAGAACTCATCCATCGAGAAAGCTAAAACAATTGGTCAAAGACAAGGCTATTTGTATGAGCTATGTATACAGCCCAACTTAGCCCTAATTCATGAAACTACAGATGCTAATGAAATATGGCATAGAAGACTAGGCCACCTAAATTTTAGAGCTCTATCATCAATGGGAGACCTTGTCACAGGTCTACCTAAGTTAAAGCAATATCATTCAGGGGCATGCACAGGATGTGCCCTAGGTAAAAGATGTGCCCTAGGTAAAAATACTAAGGATGCTTTTTAGAATAGTACTAGGAAAACAAGTAAAATTTTAGAGTTAGTTCATTATGATGTATGTGGACCTATGTCCGTACCTTCATTGGGGGGTTTTTTGCATTATGTAATATTTGTTGATGACTACTCTAGGAAAACTTGGATCTACGTTCTGAAATGTAAAGAATCAAAAGAGATCCTTAATAGGTTTAAAGAATTCAAATCACTAACAGAGAACTACACAGGAAATAAAATTAAAACCCTAAAGACTGATAATGGGGGGGAGTACACATCAGAATTATTTAAAGAGTTTTGTAAAAATTCAGGGATTAAGAGGGAGTTAACAATACCTTATAACCCTCAACAAAATGGGATAGCTAAAAGGAAAAATAGGACAATCGTTGAAGCTGCCAAAGCTATGATTCTTGATTAGAATCTAAATGTCAATCTTTGGGCAGAAGCAACTAGCACTGCTGTATATATTCAAAACAGATGTCCTCACTCTCATCTTGAAGATAAGACCCCTGAGGAAGTATTTACTAATTCAAAACCTGACATTAGCCACCTTAGGATATTTGGATGCCCTATCTATATTCATGTACCTAAGGAGAAAAGATTAAAATTAGAGCCTTCTAGAAAAAGGGGAATCTTTGTAGGATATAGTGAAACCTCCAAAGCCTACAGGATCTATATACCTGGTCAAAAGAATATTGAACTAAGCAGGGATGTGATCTTTGAAGAAGACTTAGCATTCAAAAGAGCCCAAAGCTCTCTAGACCCTAAAGTCTATATCCCCACCCCTAGCACAGATAGAGATCCTATTCCTGAGCTTCAGAGGGAGAATCCTGAGGAAACTATAAGTGAAACTCAAAGTCCACCTAGAGAAAACCTCAAGAAAAGACCACTATGGGCCACCAAGACTGTAGCAGAAGCTCAGAAATTTGTTACTCCTTCAGGGACCTTCAAGGAAAACAAAAGGCCTAACAAATTCACTAGCTATGTTGCTCTTATGAATGATCTCTCTAAAGCAGAACCAAACAATGTATCAGAAGCTCTTGAACATCAAGTATGGAAAGATGCTATGTCTGAAGAGTATCAGTCTATTATGAAAACTGATGTCTGGGAGATTGTTCCTAGGCCAACTAAGAAATCTGTTGTTTCATCTAAATGGCTTTTTAAGATCAAACATGCTGCAGACGGTAGTATTGAAAAACACAAAGCTAGATTTGTAGCTAGAGGGTTCTCACAAAGGGAAGGAATATATTATGAAGAAACTTTTGCACCTGTTGCCAGATATACATCAGTAAGAGTTGTATTAGCCATTGCAGCAGCTAAGGGTTGGAAGGTACACCAGATGGATGTTAAGACATTATTTCTAAATGGTGAGATCTCAGAAGAAGTCTACCTAGAGCAACCTGAAGGGTTTGAAATTTATAATGCAGAGTCTCATGTGTGCAGACTCAAGAAAGCTCTCTATGGGCTTAAACAGGCTCCCTGGGCCTGGTATGAAAGAATTGACACCTATCTCTCAGGGCTAGGCTTCTCTAAAAATGATGCAGATCCTAATCTCTACTACAAAAGAAATAAAGGTGATATGCTAATGTTGATTTTATATGTTGACTTATTAATCACAGGAAATGATCATCTTATAGATCAATGAAAGAAAGATCTATCCAAAGAATTTGATATGAAAGACTTAGGACTCCTTCATTACTTCCTAGGATTGGAAGTATGGCAGAATTCTGACAACATTATACTAAACCAAGGAAAGTATACCTTGGATATTTTGAAGAGATTCAGAATGCTAAACTGCAGGCCCATGACCTCTCCTATGGAAACCAATTTACATAAACTTAAAGAAGCAGCAACAGAGTCACAACCCACTGACTCTACTCAATATAGACAGATGATTGGGTCCCTGATGTACCTAGTGAATACAAGGCCAGATATCTGTTATGCAGTTAATGCCTTAAGTCAGTTCATGTGTGAACCTAAGGAGATACACCTGATTGCAGTAAAACACATCATGAGATACCTACAAAGTACTCTAAACCTTGGTCTCAAATATGAGAAAGTTGACATAAACCTACATGGATTTACAAATTCAGATTGGGCTGGAAGTGTAACTAACAGAAAAAACACTTCAGGGTGTTGCTTCAGTCTAGGTTTAGCCATGATATCTTGGATCAGCAGGTAGCAGTCCTCTGTAGCTCAAAGCTCCACCGAGGCAGAATACATTGCAGCTTCTATGGCTGCTCGAGAGGCAATATGGCTTAGGAAGTTGCTTGTGGGGTTGTTTGGAGAACCTTTGAAACCCACTATTATACATTGTGACAATCAGAGCTGCATAAAAGTTTCAATTAATCCAGTGTTCCATGACAGATCCAAGCATATTGAGATCCCATACCACTATGTGCGAGATATGGTAGACAGAAATGTGATTCAATTAGAATATTTTTACAGGAGATCAAACGGTAGATATTCTGACCAAACCTCTTTCCAGAGTGAAGGTTGATCACTTCAGAAAAGCTTTAGGTATGATAGAAAGGTAATTTGCTTTGTAATCTGTATTTACACATCAATAAGATGTTTAATGTGTAAACCTCTTTGTCATGATAGGACATTTTGGATTTTTATCCCCTGGGTTCATATCTAAGAGGTGACGATCTCTCAAGATAATGAACACTTGTATGGAGACATTATAAGGTAACGATCTTATAATGTCCAAACCAGTTATCATGTTGGATCTCTGGTGTGTCATGGATGAGCCATGATTGTGTTGTGGTAAAACATTTATATGAGATGTTAGTGCACCTACCACAACTTGGATAAAGATGAGAATTGAATATTTTCTCATATAATTATCCTTAAGTATTGCGTGCTTAGGCAATACTGATATCACATGCTGAGGTGATATCCTGTCATCACAAGATTGATGTGATAGACACTTTGTATCACGTGTTTAGGTGATACTTCATATCATGGGATTAGGTGATATGATTTCCTAGAAAGTTAGATTGTGTAAAGAATGCTAACTATCATTTGAATTGTGATGCTTGATGCACTGCTCTCATTTATCTTACCTAGCTAAGAGGGAGTGTTAATGCATGATAGCTTCGGTAAGATAAATGATTGAATGAGAGATAAATGAAGTCTCTCATTCAATCATTTATCCTATCGATAAACCATCAAGAAAACTTCAAGCTATTTTCATCTGATAATCATTCCTCTTTTAAATATCAAATCTACTTAGCCGATCAATATCGATAATCATGTTATAGCATGGTATATCGGTGATCACTAATGGTTATCGAGTTAACTATGTATTCTGATTCACATCGGATATGTTCCCAGCAATAAACAAATAATTATCGAGTTGCTTTCGGGTGGCAAAGTATGCACCGCTTGGGATATATAACCTTTAGTTAGTGATCGGTGTCAATTAACTTAGACACCGATTCCCATCGGTTAATATGCCACGCCAACACCATTGTGAATACCGACTGGCATATACACTATGTTATGTGAACCCCAATTAGTATTGGGCTGGTAATAAATTAAACACCGGTTGATAACATATATCAAAGGGTGCGATCAAGTAAGGGTGCGATCAAGTAGTGTCTTGATCGGTCATGTCCATAAGACATGACCGGTCAAGGCACTACTTGATCCTCCCCTCTTGCATATATATATCATTTGATATTTGTGAAGAGGATATTGAAATCCAAAAAATACTCCTCTCACCTGTCAAAGAAAGAAGATAGTCAGATTTATAATAGAGATAGAAAATTACATAGATATAGAGAATACAATTAAGAATACATCTTGCATATTGAATTGTAAATTGAACATCATTTACAAGGAGCACTCCAAGAAGAAAATGCTATCAACTGTATGTGGGAATTTCAACTTTTTCCTAACTCACTTTCTTTTAATAAGAATATAAGGAAGATGAATTTGGATGAGAGGTTTATTAGAAGTGCTTCAGATTTAGGATTGGCAATAAAAAAGGGAGAACAACTAGGAAGGAAAATTGCCTCAATGATTCTATAGATGGGGCTATTGTTTGTATTTAGAGCTCTTTGGAGCAACATAGCTTCAAGCTGCCTTGAGTTGGCTGGTCTCCAGTTTTTATTCAGATTTTTATTGTTGTTTTTTGTCCCTTTTTGGGAGTTGTAGTGAGTCTTGCTATTTGTCTACTGCCTCAATGCTGTCTAACCTGTGGTGCTGCATTTTTTCTGTTTGCTAAGATTCATTGATATCTCTGTTCTGATCTTTAGGGCGCAGCCCTTTCAAAATCCCTTTTTTACCCTTATCAAAAATACTGTTCATTTGTAACATATATAGAAAAGAAAATAGAAGATCTTTCAAAAAGGACATGCTTTTGAACAATAATCTTTCGAGAATCCTGATAAATAAAACTTAGCACAATCATAACTGAAAGCTGCACTTGACAGTTTTGGACTGGGATCTAGAGAATATAGCCTGATATAAACTAATTCCTTGTCCTTTTTAACACTGTTCAACCGTCCATTGACTTCCTATTAATGTCTTTGACAGGATGACTTAATCCTTGTTAACTATGTGGCACTTCCTGGAGCATCGTACAATGTTCTTGTTTGTTGAAAGTCCAGTAGAGAGTCTCCTAATATAGTGTCATCTCTTCAATATCTGTAGAGGAATATATCAATAAAATATCAATTGAAAATTAAAATTAGTCTTAGATTATGGAATCCCATAAATCCAATGGCAATCAAAGGCCATAAGAACTTGCAGTTGTCTCTGAGGATCCATGTGTCACCATGGAGAGGGTCTCTTCAACAAAGGGAACAATGAAAAATATATTGGTATAACATTAAATTCAAATCAAATGATCAATAGTTTCCTCTCTACCACACGGCTTGCACAAAGAATGTGTAGAGAAAAATCCTGAAGCATTGTTTTGATTTCCATACAGTGATAAACGATTAACCACCACACTAATTTAGGATTGAAAGATGTCATTACATTCAAAATTTCAGATAGAAGAGCGCTGCCTTAGCCAACACACAAGAAGATTCCTAACTTCCACTTTTGTTCAAATCTAAAGAAAGAGTTAAAATGTCTCATTGAGTCATTATCTTTTGCCTCATGAATGTAGAAAGCCTTCAAATTGCTCCATTTCCAATCCCAAAAAGGTCATATCCATTGAAGCTGCATTTAAAAAAGTATAACTTTAGGAGTCAATTTACAAGTATTGCTAAGCATCACTCTCCACTCTATTTAAATTTTGAGCATTTAAATTGCACTAGGTGTATCATTGTTGAAGCTCATGGTTCCATGGCTCTGCACTCTTGGGAGACAAAACATCCAAATAGGTCTTCTAAAAAAATTCCAAGCATCTTGTGACACCTCAAATTACAATTGAAGAAAGTTAGAGAAAAAATATGTTACGAAACCCACATTTTTAAAGTGAACCTGAACTGCAAAGCATGAATTCATTAGCGTTATCAATTGCCATGATACGGAAACAAGCCTGTGGCATCTTGAAAATGTTCATCATCTGGGATATAGTGGCAGAAGAAAATATGCTATGGGGGATCACTCTACACAATTCTCACTGCACACTTTCCAGCAAGGGACACAGTGAACTCTTGAGTTAGGGATTCCGAACACCCTTCTATCCCTTGCCAAAGTGCAGACATCCCAATGCACTGAGGGAATCACTTTCATCCAACTTTGTTTGCCCCCAAAAGAATTTTGAGCACCTTCTCCAAAATTCTTTAGGTGGTTTGAAACTGAAAGTGGCAAGATGGATTGTAAATATTGTCTGCTAGAAGAATTTTGTCAATAATTTTAACCTTTCTGGGAGGAGGGAGGCAAAGAAAGCTCCAAGCTTGAATCTTTTTATTTTTCAAACCTTTCTTTATATTATGCCCACTATTAAAAATTCACTTTCATCTGAGGATAGTGTTATTTGGTTACATAGAAATCTAAATGAATGCTATAGCAGTGGATTTATATTTTGAATCGGATGTGTTGATATCCAGCTTTTAAATGGTGTCAGAGTTAGTTAGTTTGGCTTCATAAGACTGTAGTATTATAGTATATCTCTCAATTCATGCATATTTAAATGTTGTGTTCAATTTGTGTCCCTTTACGCTATCATGGACTTGAGGTTATAACAATCCTTCACATAATTGGGGTTGTGAGATGGCCCAATATGTATACAAAATGAGGATAAGAGAAGTATAGTGAAAGATTCGAAATATGGTAGGGATTTACCAAACCTACTACCCCAATAGATACTTCCAATATTTTACTCAAAAGGAAGATTGAATCTAGCACAGCAACTAAAAATCAACTAAGGGCACAAATAAACCAAGTTTTTGGATTACATGGTACTAGATCTAAGGGTTTGTCCAGTATATTTTAATTATTATGAACCATTTTTATGATATTTCTCATCTTGCCTTAATTTTCATTGAGAATTAGAATCTTTATTCAGCTTACCACAATTTTGGCCTTTTGAAGGATAAAATAGTCAGAGACTTCAAAAATTAGTGCGTTCAGAGAATAACAATATAGAATAAGAAATGCTAAAAAATGACAGTTTAAGTCAAGAAAGGGAAAAGAAACTATTCGAATTACACAAGAAAATTACATTATTATGAATTTGGAGATGAGTAGAAAGGACTACTGAAAATTCAAGGGTCTAAAACATCAATGAACAGAAGCAAGAGATTGAAGAGATAAATAAATATGACTGAGAACTTGAACCAAATATTCATTAAAGAAGTTAAGAAATTAGAACAATGGGAAGAAAGATTGAGAGCCATCATTAGACAAGATGGAGCTTACAAAAGCACTTTGACAAACAAAGAGAAGTAGATGTCCAAATCGGAGGTAAGCATTCGATCACACATTGGAGAAATTCACTAATCAAAGGGAAACAGACTACACTGTTAAACACGTTAGCAATATTGAAGACAAAACTTAAAGACGTGACAGGAAAGGACAAAAGATCATAAGGTGACGCCTGGACTAGGCCAAACTGTGGACTTGGATACAATGGAACGTTTTGACAGGGAAATTCATGTTGTCCTATTTAAATCAGATTATGCTTCTAAAGAACTGCAAAATGTATTATCTAAGTATTTGCAAATTAACTTATGTAAAAATAGCAGTTAATGCAACTGGAAACTTATCTTATTTTTCCTTTACTTTGTGTAAACAATTGTCCTATGGTCTCTATGAAAAAGCAATAACCCTACAGGTATACATGTATTTGATGTATACATGAGTCATATTCAAGATGGTTAAAAGCTATTCTTCAAGATTTAATTCTGTAGCAATTCTATGCGTTGATGTCTTAATGAGTGGCATACCATGTGTATTATCCCATTGTTGAACTGCGCATGTTATCCTTCAGGAATTTCTTTTACTGTTGCAGTCTCTGCATCCGCCAAAGAATCATCCCTCATTAAATCAACATAAATTTATTCATAGCTATATGCTAAAAGATCTCTTCAAAAGATCAATTTGAGTGTTTGCTTCAAGTAAATAATGTGTGTATTTAAATTTTTGTCATAAGTGCCACTACACTATATTCTGTAATAACTAATTGTAGATCCCCAAAAATATTTTTGACCCAGGATTGTAGACATTGCAAGCATTGCAGCAAAAAGTAACATATCCTTCTGGAATGAACCAACTAAATTTCAATGGACACAAAATCAGCTACTTTAAAAGTAATAGACACACCAGTTGTTGATACTAACCTAAAGATACTGCTAGAGTGCAACTTCGTTCATATTGAGACATTCTGCAATCCACAGCATGAGCATGGCCATTCCATCTCTCTAGTTCATAACAGGTGCATTCATCCACTAATCTAGAACAACTCATCTGATTAACATACAAAAGATTGCATTAAAAACAAGCATTATTTTCTGTCAATCAAACAGCACAGTAAAAGACGCTTAAGATAAAAAAACAACAGCAGAAAATATCAACCTGGTTAGCTCCCCCACTAGACAATGTGTCCACTGCATGAGCATCTTGTAATTCTGGTGTATGGAGAAGGGTCTCTGCATCGTCTTGATTTGCTGTCTGTGGGTTATAATCACCTGTAACATCATTTGTTACTTCCTTTATCAGTCTCTCTTTCAAATCTGTTAATGTACACTGGTGTGGTGCTAATGGACATTTTTTTGTTTCTTGTGGATGTCGTTCTATCTCTTGTTTACAAATAGACAGCCGATCATCAGACTCTGAACTATGTTCTGATTGATCTATTGATCTGTTTATTTTTGTTTCTTGTGGATGTCGGTCTATTTCGTTTTTACAGATGAAGAGCTGATCATCAGACTCTGAACTATGGTCTGATTGATCTATTGATCTGTTTCCATGATCTTCAGTCCTTTCAAGAGTTCTCTGATGTAAACATCTATTAACTGCCTTTTGCTTTCTTTCCTCTCCATTCGTATAAGCATCATGCCCACATTGTCTTAATCCATTTATATTCCCATCACCTACCTGTGCTTCATCTTTGTCATTAGGTTCTTGAACAAACATACTTGCATCTCCTTTCCCTTCATTCAAGTTCCCCTGAAACTTTTCTTTTGCCCAGGCTATGGCCTCTTTTATGGCTATATCTGAAATGTCATCTAGATGATTATCAATTTTATTATGAAACATCATGTTTTTTCTTCTGTCAAAAACACTGTTGATTCCATATGATCCAGGGATATCATAACTGTCTCCACCATCAAGTGAGTTTCTTCCTGGAGTTTCTAAATTGATCTCAGCTGGTTCTTCTTGTGCCCAATAACTAGCCTCTGTTACTGGAGAAACATGTGACATGCACATAGAAGAACAAGTAGATGAATCTTTTTTCGAACCTAATTGAGCATATTTTACTTCTGGTACCCAATCTCTCCAACTTTTCACCTTTTGCGGTGCAGAAAAGTGCTCTGAAGGAGAGGAGTCAAACGTATTTTGGGTCATATGGTGAACAGTGGCTACTGGAAAGGGTACCTCCTTTATAGGTTTTGTGGCTAGATCATCATCTGCAATGCATCCAATTGCATTCACCCATTGTAGCGAGTTCTTGCTTGAGTCATGTAGGAGAACAGGGTATTTCTCAAATACATTTGTCCTATCTAGCCTTCCTAGTGTTGGTCCAGTCTTAAATTCTTCTGTTTTTTGGCAAGTTTGCATTTGTGGGAAAGGCCTTCGTTTGGGGAAGCCACCAAAAACATCATCCACATTCCGCCTTCCTGTCCTATTGCTTAATGTCCTCGGCTTATTGAGATGGACAGAAGGAAAACTAGCTGAATCTGAAAAGAATTGAGATGGGGAACAGGAAGAACTCGAACAAACAGAAACATTATCAGAACCTTGAGATTGATAGCCTGTATGTTGTGTACCAGAGGAGCCAAAGACAAAAGGCCTATCTCGCTTTGAGAGAGCAATTGGCCTGTAAAACCATAACAACTATTCAAAAGATTTTATATCCTCATGACAAGCCATAGAATTCAAATTTGTTCTTCGGAGACATAAAATATTATGAAACATCGGAGTTTTATAAAAAAAATTCTAAATGTCTTCTGCGTGATGATAACTTGTTTACAATGGATAGCCCTTCTGGGCTAGTTATGGTGAAGCTAATCTCACCAACTATAGTATATAAAAACTTGTCTATTAAATTATATATAGAATTGATTTGGCATGAAGAACTCTGTAGATCCATGTTTTCCCTAACATACTATTAGGTCAGATAACATTCTAAGATGCATACCATAATAATAAAACCTTTCCAGCTTCAAAAGTTTGAAGAAAGAAAGAAAGGGTTAAAACAATACTATTGTTCATAAATAATCAAAGTAGGTTAAGACTGCTAAAATGAACTCCACCAACTAAAAATAAAATATCTAAATTTGATGTAACCCTGTAACCCTGTTGTAAAATTGGTGTATCTTTTTAGTTCCTGGAAGTAATATAAGATGCATTTCACTGAAAAAATAAAACAAACATCTAAAATTAGATCTGAGAGGGAAGATATTAAGCAAAAACCTGAGCTTGGAAGCCAATGCAGACAAAGAAAGGTCTCCTGACATCCTAGACGATGCATATTGGTGTGGGCTTGGGTTCTCAGAGCTGGGCTGCGATGAGGAAGACTTCGATCTGGACCTTGAAGGCTTTGAAGACAAACTTTTAGATGTTGACTCTTCATATACACTATTAGGATGCCCATCACCACCTCTGAAAATATCAGCATAGAATTCATCACTAGAGGATTTATGGCTTGTAACTCTGCTACCCAAGTCATCTCTGCTTGAAGGAAATTCAAAGACAGGGAACTCAGAACCCCCAAAGACAGGGAGCTCAAACACTGGCAAAGAAGAATTTTCATACACAGGAAGCTCAAACACTGGTAAGCTGCAGAAACTTCTGTTCGAATTCAATTCCTTTCCAAGTGTTCTGTATAGTCCGTCACATGATCTTCTTGGAAATGGAGGCTCTTCTGCTATTTTTCTAGAAGAAAAGCACCTAGGAGGGCCCCCAAAGACATCATTGTATTCCACAGGGTTATGTGGGTCTCTTTCCATGGAGCTGAATCTTTTATTTTCAAAGCAGATGCTATCAAGGATCTTGGTTGCCATTCTGACATTATGGATATCAGGTCTGTGTCTTGTGGGTGCAGAGTACTTGCTATTAAGATTTGAGGCATTCTTTCTCCGCACAATTCTACCAGAATCTTCCATTTGGGTTCTATGAATTCATCAAGTCCTATGCAATTAGCTTTAAACTGGACAAGAATCAGAGCTGAAACTCAGGTAAGGGAATTTCAGTTGTAATACATAAGGACCTAAAATGTAGTTTAGGACTATGGTATTGAGGATGGATTCTTCTTCTCAATCAGCAACAAGCAAAAGTTCGTGGGGGTATATGTGGTGCACTGAAAATGAGGTAGAATGCAGAGATCTAGGCAGGAATAAATCGGGTAGCAAGCATATTTGTGTATTGAAATAATAACAAACATGAAAAACATGTAGCCTGAACTGAGGTTATACCGTTAGAATATATTTTTTATGATATCAAAGCGGTGTAGATAGATTGTGACGAGAGCAAACCTTTGAAACTGATAATTCATTGGACTAGTGTCCAAAAGGATGGGTTTTTTAGAGGAAAAATCAAGTCAGTACTACATTGGCATGGTACGGTGGCCTAGTTTTCCAGCATATCATGCATTGTAAGGACAGGAAGGCATGTCGATTAAATCAGCAAAAAGAAGTTTAGGCAGTGGTCCTATGGAGTGATAGCACTTTTTCTTTTCATTGTCGAAAAAAATGCAATACGAAAGACTCAAATGCAGTCGAGGACGGTCCCAACAAAAAAAAAAGTGCAGTCTAGGACAGCAAGAGAATTCACTCTGAATTTTCTTAGCAGGTTCAGTTGAGAAATTTGTTGTTTTCTACCAGCAACTAGACTCATTGTTTACCGTAATTATAAAATATTAATGTGTTGGAAATTTAGTGTCTATTTTAAATTAGCATATTTATTTTTAAAGGAATATATAAGATATTATATTTGTTCATTATTTTATTTAGAAAATTATTATATTATAATAAAAATATTATATTTCTATTAAACTATTGATAAAGCAAAAAAAATCTACTAAAATTACATCATCATATTGTTATAGTTTTATTTTATATTGGATGAGAAGTTGATGAGATGAATTGATTGAGATAATTATGAAGTTGAATTTAAGTAATTGTGTGATGGAGATAGATAACATTGATTGAGTTTAAATGATTGATTAGTTAAACTTGTAGTGAGGCGGGGTCCCATGAGGAGGTCTTAAGCTCTATTTTTAAGGAAGATGTGGTCCCATGAATAAAAAAATTCTTGCTAGGGGATTATTTGGAATCTTTTCCTACTTTTTAGGCTTGCAAATTTGAGCCATAAAAAAGGGGTGGGGATGTTATCTCCCACTTGTCAAACATCTAAGTTTAATTTCTATTAAAAAATAGTTCTTTAGGAAGCCCCTCCATGGAACCCAACCTCACGAGATGTTGAAGTGAAGATAAAATAATATAAAATTAAAAAATAATAATAAATTGATTAGATGTTTTTGCATACATAATGTGAGTATATCCCTTCATTTTGTTTGGTAAAGGTAATCATGTTTGGGTTTAAAGTTCTTTGAAAAATATTGAGTAATTTTATAATTTGTAATTATGTTAAAGGGGTATAATGGTATTATGGATTTTTTTTTTATTTGTACGTATAATTGGTATACTTATATTTAGAAAAATTGTTGGTATATATCATTATTAAGACAATTTTTTAGAAACAAATCAAATCCAATTTCTACTTTATATGGTGGATCTACTTTTTGAAAACAAACCAAATCCAATTTTTACTTTTTAAAAACAAATCAAATGTGGGTCTATTTTTTGTTTTTCTTGTAGGATTGTGCTAACCTCTTATATGCCCTCCTCCCCTTATAGAAATTAAAATATAGAATTAAAATTTAATTTAATTTTTAAATAAAAATAAATCTTATAATAATTTTGAAGTAAAATAAAATAAAATAAAGTAAATGTAAAAATTATAAATGGTATTTAAGTAAAAATGTTTCCTTCAATAAAAATAAAGTAATTTTTAAATAGTTTTAAAGAAAACTAAAATAATTGTTAATTAAATAAAAATAGTTTTCAAATATCCACAAAGATTATGATGTTGCTACTAAAGTTTCTTTCTATAGGGTTTTAGAAAGCTCATTCGCATGTTTGGTTGATCAAGACATTTGTGCAATTAGCAATGCATTCTTGGATTTGGGCTCTAACTTTAAGTAGCAAAAATTTTAGGGGGTTAAACACCCTTCTTTGAAGTCCAAGCATTTGAGCAGGGTTTCTACAAGTCTCTGCAAACATGTGGGTGTTGAAAAGGGCATACCTTCTTTTTAAGCATCATAGAGCCTTCTCCAAATTTTGGTGTATCAATTCAGACAGGACAAAAAAAATTTGGTACATTACTAAGTCATTAGTCTCAACAAATCCTTGACCCCCCTATAGTAAAATTACTTAATTTTGTAGGCCCCTATGCATGGTTAAGCCCATTGAGCTCAAACTTAGGCGATGATGCAAAGAAGGAAGTTTTAGAAAATGAATAATTATTTTCAAAGCATGGTTTGATCATTAGGTTCCATGTTGTTTTTAGTCTTGCCTCCTTGAGCTTCATTAATGGATCATTGATAGTTGTCTGGCTATTATGGAATATAAATTTGAAATTTACCCCTATACTTGTGGTTTCTTTATTGTGGTATTTGACAATGTGGAGGACCAAAACACTATTATCCATCATTTGGACATGAAATCAACATCTTCTTATGTTAAAACCTTGGAACCCTTCATTTAATCCTTCCATTGAATCGTTTAATGTTATGCATGTTTGGGTTTGCCGCCCCAATCTCCCAGTTAACTTTGAGATGAATCCCGCTTTGAAGTTATCAGTGATTCATTTGATTGCTTCTTGCCTATTGGAAATTACTCTTCTAATTTTATATACATAAATTTTTGCCCACATATTAGTGGATTTAGACACTACAAAAGACCTTCTACAAGAATAATGAAGGCTTACCTTTTTTATGTTAGAAATGATTCAATATTGACCACCTTACTACAAATCGCTTCAATCTCAATTCTATAGATTATGCCAGCCTACCACATGATGGAAAGATGTTGCTCCTCAACATTATACTATTGATAGTTCTTCTAGTGATCTAGAGCCTTCTTAAGAAGTGATTATGTCCATAATATGATTCATTTTAAGTCATAGAAAAAATAAAAAAGAAGATACCAACAATACCAAAAAAAAAAAAACCCTTTGGACATTTGAAGATGGGAGTGTACATCCCCTCTTTTCCTCGAAACATATAAAAGAAGAAATAACAAAGCATACAAAATAATGCAAAATAAAAAAGAAAGCTTCTTGTATTTAGGGGATGATTTCCACTACATTTATGCACCTATGATCTCATTCCAAAAATAATGTTGATGTCCAAATACTAGATTAGTCTTGAATTCTAAGGTCCTTTTTCTATGCACTCATGTTAGGGGGTCTAATGCAAAGCTAAAACTCTCCACTTTGAAGCTATTCAAATTATGCAATTTTATGGGTGATAACTCCTTTATGTCTAATCCACCAATAAAAAAATAGTTGTTCAAATAAATAAAAATATTAATTTTGAAATAATTTTAGACTAAAATTATTTAAAATAAATTGGTTATATCATATTTATAAAATAGTATATAATATAGTTAGATATTGTTGGAGGATGTGATAAGATGGCAGACAGATAATGTTGGAATTTTTTGTATGCTAGACATTGTTGAAAGATGTGACAAGGTTGTACGCATATTGTATGCTAGATATTGTTGAAAGATGTGACAAGATTGTACGCATATAACATTAAAGTTTGCAGCAATGGTACGATATAACAATAAAGTTTGCAACAACATAACAAAAGAGTTTGTGGCAGTGGTACAACATAAACAGTAAGTACAAATGTTTAGATCTATTTATTCCATCGAACATATATACACATAATCATCATTATTATCATTATGATAATATCAAAATTTGCGCCGAAAGACACTTGAGTTAATGACAAAGTTCATGTTGTAGACACCTAAATGATATTGAATTCAAATCTTCTACAATAAAAAAAATAATATTAAAATTTATGACAATATTATTACATAAAAATTTATACAAATATTTAGACCTACCTAGATATATAATTGATAAACATTCCAATCCAAACAGTAATACATACTCTGAATGTTGCCAAAGATAAAGAACCATGCAAGGAGAAAAAGTTTGATAAATCTCACATGTATTAAATCTGCTAAGGATCCTATTGGCTTTGTGGCTAATCTATCCATTATATATCCTTGAGTTGTGTGTGGATCTCCACATTTCACTCACTGGCCCTACATTCAAATTTTAAGTGGATCCAACAAAATTATACGTTTGGTTTATTGACAAGTTGAAAGAAAACACCAGATCTCTCCACTAGAAGTTTCTGATTGGCATTCATCAGCATATTCCAGACAATCTGATACTTTGCTTACATGAAATTAAGACTGTTTGTTGCCTTGTTTTTTTGTCATTGAATTGGTGTTTGTTTCTTTCTTCATTGAATAGTCTCATATAAAGTTTGTTGTTTTCTGTAATGAGAAAATGTCAACTTTTTCAATTATTGTTTCAATTAACAATAATGATAGAATTTTGCAGGGAGAATACAAACCACAAGATTTTATGATTGAAAACTGATGTTATAGATCAAATACAAGTTTAGAAGATTTTAGACCAGTGTAATTAAGTCAAATAGATTAGACAAGTGTGATCAGATGTATAAAATCAGATGTATAAAATCAAGTTTGATCAAATATATAAAGCCAAGTCAAATAGATTCGACGATTATGATCAGATATATAAAGCTAAATCAAATAGATTAGATGATTATGATCAGATATATAAAGCCAAGTCAAATAGATTAGAAGATTATGATCAGATGCATGTAGAAAGTCAAATAGATTAGATGGGATGTATATATAAAGCCGATGTATAAAACGGAATAGATTAGATGAGTACGATTATGTATGTATAAAACCAAATAGATCAGATGAGTACAATCAGACGCATGTATAAAGCCAAATAAATTAGATAAGTATATTACACGTGTATAAAGCCAAATATATCAGACAAACAAGATCATATGCATATATAAAACCAAATAAATTTGATGAGTACAATCATATGTATGTATCAAGACAAATAGATCAGACGAACAATCAGAAGCATATATAAAACCAGATAAATTAGATGAATACTATCATATGTATGTATAAAGCCAACAAATAAATCAGACGAACAATCAGAGGCATATATAAAACCAAATAAATTAGATGAATTATGATCATATGTATGTATAAAATCAACAAATAGATCAAATGAACAATCAGAAACATATATAAAACCAGAGATATATTAAATGAATATATAAATAAACCCAAATAAATCAGATGTATACATAAAGCCAGACCATTAGCTGATTATGATTAGAAGGTTGATGAAAGTACAAAACCAGAGCAGTAATTGAGTATGATTAGATGGATGTATGAAGAGTTGCATGCGTAGGATAAAACATTCAAGACCCACATTATCATGCGAATCCATTACATTTTGAAGGATTATCACATTCTTTTTTGATGTTGACAAAGAGTTGATTGCAAGCATGGATTGAAAATGCTATACAGCCGTTATAGAGACACTTGTGACTGTAAGTTCTGCTTTCGAGCATGAAATAAATAGTGCATGTACTTTTTTTTTCTTTTTTTTTAAAAATGTTGTTTAAATTGTTTATGAAAAGATTATATATAAAAATTAGTTGTAAGGGGAAGCATATCAATGGTCATTATAAATAACTTGGAATATTTATAAATTTTAAATGGTACATTTGATTTTGACGATTTTTTTGTTGTCTCTTCATGCGACTTAATTGTTTATAGCTATTATTTTGGCCTCTGGGTAGTAATGATGCATGTTGTGGGATCCGTTATGTATGCACAGGTCAAAAAGTATACATTTCAAAGTGTCGCATGATACCTGTTTAAAGATGCCCCAATAACCGTGCACTTAAAATTGTCAATACTTATGCACTATTGCCCCAATAGTCGTGCATTGTGGGTACCAATAAATGTGCACAATTGGGCCAATATGGTCCAAAAATGCTAAAAAATGAGCAGCTATTGGTACATGTGAAATTTGTTAATAGACTTTTAATTTTTATTTATTTTTTATTTTTTAAAAGTTAGTAATTGGGGGGTTGGGTTTTGCAAAGAGTGAATAGTAATTGGAACATGAACGGTAACTATTGCTCTTCTCCTAGAATGTGTATTATATTTTTTTTTAAATATGGTTGGTATAAGATTATGTATTAGAGTTAAATTGGTGAAGTTAGGACACAGTTGAAATATGTAGTCTTAAAAAAGGAAACAAACACACAATATAAGGTAGTCTTACAAATGAAACAATCATTAAGTTATTAGTTTAACAAAAATTTGAAGAGTAGCAATTAAACAACAATAGCAACTTCATTGTTGGCAAAAGTGGAGGAATAGGGCAAGGAGTCTTGCTCATCAAGTTTTCCAAAATTGATTCTTATCTTCAACAAAAAGGCTTTGTAAGAAGCCAATTTGATTCTAATATTTACATTAAACATGATGGTGAGGATATTCTAATTGTTGTTCTATATGTGTATGATGTAATATACACTAGGAACAATTTATCTTTGTTTCCTGAATTTAGAGCAACTGTGGTTTCAAATTTTGAAATGACTTATTTAGGTTAGATGTATTACTTTCTTGGTCTTGAAGTTTGGCAACATATGAGTGTATATTTTTGTCACAACATTAGTATGTTTTAGATCTTCTTCAAAGGTTTTTTATGCAAGATTGCAATTTTGTGGCTACACCTATAAAAGTTAGTGTTAAGTTGTTTGATTTTGGTGATTCTCTTTTGTGAGTCTCATTCTCTATTAATAGTTACTTGGAAGCTTTCTCTATTTGACCACTACTAGACCCGATATTGTATATATAGTAAACTTGGTCTCTAGGTTCATGTCTAGGGCCAAGTAGAAACATTGGGGTGCTCGTAAAAGGATTCTCAAGTATCTTAGAGGTACAATGCATTATAGTATCTATTTTTCAGCATTCCAAGGAGAGTAAGTTGGTTGGACATATTGATTTTGATTGGAAAGGCTCTATAGATTATCAAAATTCTACTTCTAGTTATACATTTATTCTTGGTTTTGTAGTCATTTCTTAGACATCCAAGAAGCAACCCACAATATCTCTTTTTACTCCAAAGGTTGAATACAAAGTTGCCACTCACGAGGGCTTCTCTTAGTGAACTTGGGTTATATCACGTGTGTTCATGGCATACTAAAGAATCCCCCTATTTTCAAAAAATATTGCCCTAAACTACTTTTTTGTCACCCCCTCCCAATACACAACCCAGATTAAAAAACCCCTCTATATTTCACAAGATATTGTATGTTTCATAGCCCAAATTAAAAACCCCCCTATTTTCACCAAATAAGCAATATATTGTTGTCAATTTTTGGGATATGAAACCCCCCAAAATGAATGCACATGATATAATATTGCCTAGCCAGTGAAGCCCCCGTGTTGCCACTTATGATGCTTGCTTGGTTGTTTGGTTGAGGAGGAAGTTATAGGATTTGCAACAACACTACGATGTTCCCATAGCATTGTATATTAACAATCAAAGTACTAATCGGAGGAATAAAAATCTTGTGTTCCATACAAGACTAAGCACGTTGACATCCAACACTACCATATTCGTGAGTTGGTTCAACAAGGCTTGGTTGAACATGTGTATTGTCCCATTGCAACACAATATGCAAATACTTCATTAAACACCTTATTCATGATCACTTCCAAGCACTTCAAAGTTTTCTCAGTGTTCTTCTCAATGTTCATTATGAGGAGAAAAGGGGTTATGTTTTTTTTTCTCTTTTTTATCAATGTTCATTATAAGGAAGTGATGGCTCTCGCCCATGCATCTATTTTAAACTCGTCTCCCACCTAGGCATCTAGTTTGAACATGGCTCATGTTGCAATAGATACTTCAGTGCTTCAAGTTCCAACTCCTGCAATAATGTACGATGTCCTTGTTACGTCTAGTTTGGTGTCTTTTCCCCTTGTTCCTATGAACTTTGCCTCTCATACAGGGGTTTTTACGCCCTCCTGTGTTGTTGTTGGGTCTGGGTTACCTTCTCCCTCTACAACTCCTTTTGTTTTGGTGTTGGGTGATGCTACTACTCCTACTTGTGAGAGTGTTTTTCCCTCTGGTGGTGAGGTCCATCCTCCAAGGCCTTCTTCTACTGCTAGTGGGTGGAGCTTTTCTTGTGTTGCCAAATTTGTTATTGTCATGCTTACCAAGGCAAATCTCATCCTCTTGCTTGTGTCAAGACCTCCCTTTTTGTGGTTTGTGGCCAAGATGTGGTGGAAAAAGTGGATTTCTACCAATGTTGCAGGTTGGTGTGTAGATTTGTTGGTATTTGGCCTTCTCTCTTAGATCTTCATCAATGGGTGTTGGATTCTTGGAAGTTGTTAGTTGTTGGTGACATTGAGTTTTTCCTTGTGTTAAGGGTTTTTTTGTTGCTTCTTTTGTTTCTTTTGTTGGCCATGATTTGGTGTTGAGCAAGTTGTGGGTTTGGGTTGTTCACTCTCTTTTGGACAAACCATGGACAACCTCCTTCAACCCTCTTACTGAACCACTCAATGTGCACTGGTAACATTGAGCTTTTCCTTGTGCTAAGGGTTTTTTTTTTCCTTCTTTTGTTTCTTCTGTTGGTCATGTTTTAGTGTTGAGCAAGTTGTAGGTTTGGGTTGTTCACTCTCTTTTGGACAAACCATGGATAGCCTTCTTCAACCCTTTTACTGAACCACTCAATGTGCATCCAGTGTGGGTTTGCCTTCCTAATCTTCCCCTTCATTTTTGGGAGAATTATTGTTTTGAGGTCATTGGTAACTCTATTAGCTTCTTGTTGAAAGTTGATGATACTACTTCCTTCATGGTTCTTTCTACATTTGCACACACTCTAATTCATATTAACATCTCCATACCTCTTCTTAGGGATATGGTTCTCATTATTGAGGATATGCCATGGACTTAGTAGATTATAAGGGCCTCCCCTTTTAATGTTGTTGTTGCTTCTCTACTGGTCACTTGGCCACAGATTGTTCTCTCTCACATCATAAAGGTGTTGCCACTTGGTGGAAGGATGCTAATGATGCTCACCTGACTGTCTTGGCTTTTGATTCTTCCTCGAATGACTCTTCATAGGCTGGTGATGATTCCTCATAGGATGATGGTGTGCCTCCTACTACTAGTTTGTCTTCCCCAAGGTCTATGGATCCTCTTCCACCACTTTCTATTGGTGTGGCCCCTTTTGGACCCATGGACCCTTCTTGGCCTATTGCTCCTATTCTACTCCAACCTTCAGTGGTGGATTTGTCACCTGGTCAACATCCTACTTTTGGTGCTAAAAATACCACTAAGGGGATTCTCCCTCTTGCTTCCCTTTGTGTTGGTGTTCCAAATGATAGTATCACTCAGAGTGTTGTTTATCGACAAGATTGTTCTTCCTCCTCTTCCCAAACTCTTCCCCGAGTTGTAGGTGAAAATTCTACCCACCCTTGATGTGGGTTACTAGTTGCTCTACTAATGTGTTGTAAGTGGGTTGTTTTGGCCTTTGTCGTTAGAGGTTTGTTCTTGATCAGTTGTAAGTGGTTTTTTTGGCCTACCTTTGTATAGGGTCAACAACCTTGTTTTGTTGTTTTTTAAATAAAAATAATGTTCATTATAGGAGAGAATGTAGGATATTAAATATTGTTGTTAGTTGTTGTTAGAAGATAATTATCATTAATTAGGTAGTAGTTAGTTGGTTCAGTTCTAGATCATCATGTATAAATAAACATTTTTCATTCATGATCAACTATAAGTTTTTTGATGTGTCTCTACATTTCTATGTGTGTTGATGATCTACAGATCATCATTAAAAATAAATTAAAACATTTGATACCTTCATTACGTAATAAAGCACATCTACCAAGAATCAATTTTGTAGAAAATTACCTGGCTAACCACAGTTGCAAGTAGGCAAAATCCATTAATGTGTCTAATCAGATTGAATTATGGGACAATTTAAGTTCAATCATAGAACTCAAGATGGTTGTAGACCACAATCAAGTCAAGATTGTGACACCCCTTTGTAGGTGGATTTTACTAGATATTGTTTGGAGATACTTTGATGAATGAATAAATCAATCAAGGAATTATAATGACATCCATGAGACCGATAGTCTAAGGGATCAAGAGCCACATCCTTAACAATTTTCTAGTTCCTTTCAATGTCAGCTCTTCTAATCTTGATCAAGAAGAGCATTATTTTATGATGTCTTGCCTCAAATAGCTCATTTAGACTACTCACCTTCAAATTGTTTTCATATTGTATACTAATATCTTCATATGTTGCACACTCAATAAAGTGCCCTTCAATTTCAACCACCCCTTTGCTGCAAAAAATATAAGTTCTTTCTTCCCAATCTTCCTTGGGGACTGTCCATCTAGTTGTCTCGCACCTAAGATGATGAGAACTGGATCTCAATTGGAAAGCTAAAATTCTAGCCCTTCCTTTAATTACCATTCTTAGACAGTCTTTTCCATCATGCTCCCACAGGGGATTGGACTCTTTGATATAATGTGTCTTTTTCCAACTAATTTGTTTTGTCCACATGATAGTTCTAAATTTTTATAACACACATTTATATCTCTTCATATGTGATATTCTTGCAAATTGATATTCCATTTGCTCATCCACTTGCTATTCTGCTTCATCTAAATCCTCTTCTTATGATCTAATTCCTCCTCAACAAACATTTTGAATCCATGACACTTATCTACATTTTCAACTTTTTAAAATAATTTAACATATGCATTATTGTTTCCTCTATATGATAATTGTGGTAGATCTTTCAAAGGGGTTCTTTATATTAGTAAGGATCATGAAGACAAACCTAATTTGTAACAATGACAAAGATGGCGAACAAGGTCTCCATTTCTAGAAGTTGTGTGATTTTCGTTTATGCTTTTAGAATATTTTCTACAACCTTGGTACAGAGGTTCCAAAAAAAATTGAAGGGAAGCTTTAAAATCTTTGTACAGTGGTGCCTTAAGTTATGTCATCTATAAAAGTAATGTAGTAATGATTAATTATTTTATTGGTCTAATAAACGGATCAGTCTTAGGGAATTGGAAAAGAGATCCATTTTCATTATCAAATCCTATTTTACTTCATTGAATTTCATTTTTTCTGTGTGTAATTACATCTATTTTAAATTTATCCTACCCGTTATCCCCAATTTGGAATAATTGGGGTAACCCTTCAAATTTTGGCCCTATTTGTAGTTAAAATGCTCTATGCACACTTTTTGAGATGATTTTATCACCTCATGTGTGATTGTCATTCTGGTTTTCCTAGAATTCCTACTCTTTTAAGTTTTAGGTGTTAATCTGGCCTATAAACCCAATTTACACCATTTTGGCCTTTATGTTCAAATCTAGTTCATAGATCTGATTTACACCTTCCCTTTATGTTTTTTCCTTTGCACTTAGGTGCAAATCAGGTCCATGAACCTAAAATCCACCTTCACCTAGCCATAAGTGCAATTCAAGTTCATGAACCCGATTTGCATATATTTATTGCACTCTTTGTTGAATTAATGTCTCCTATATAATTTTGATTTAGAGGTCTTTTTATTTGATTTTAGGCCCTTCTCTTTGCATTTTCCCTTTTTGATCTTTCATATGCTCAAAGGTAGATTCATTAAACTCTTTTCTTCCCCGAAATTGTAGGGTTTTCAATTCTTTTTTCCTAGTAAGTCTTTGTTTCTTAGCTTTTCATGTTATTTCCTTTTTTTATTTAGTGCCCTAGCAAGGGAACCTTGTTGTGATGATTATTTATTTTCCATGATGTGGTTGGTTTACCCAACCCAAGCCACATTATTTTATTTTGTGGCATGATTTAGGATTCAATTTTATATCTTATCATCACCATTCTTTTCTGCCCTACCCCTAGTGGCATTCGTATTAGTGAATTTGAATTCCACCAATTTTGGATGGTATTCAGGATCATTAACCTAAATACCACTTTATTCTTTGCTTGATATGCCATTTCTTGTAAAGGTGGTGTTTAGGTTTACTGACCCAAACAACACAATTTTCTTGGTGCGGTTCTGACCTGTAAACCCGAAGAACACCAACTCATGATGGTGTTCGGGTTTAAAAACCCAAACCTCACCATTTTGTGCTCTCCTTTTGGTGTAGTTCAGATTGATAGGTCCTACCTACACCATGTCTCTCCCTTTGGTGTAGTTTGAACCTATCTCGAACCTAACCTACACCTGTTATATCCAATGCACTATTTAGGTGTAGTTTGGACCTACATATCCAGTATACACTAATGATATTTCTACCCAAGTGTAGTTCAAGTTTGTAGGTCCGAACTATACCTAATTTTGTTGTTCCCCTTTAAAGATGTATGGTTCGTGTTGGCAAGAGACACTGTTTCAGAAGAGATAAGTGCTTGAGGATTGTTTAGGGGTTATCAATGATGGCAACTCAAATCAGATGTGTCATATGGAATATGCAGAATCATTCTACTGGAAGTTCAAAGTCTATTTTGCTTGTCTGGAAGGTGGAACATAGTGTTCGTTAGAGTATGAGTACATTGAGTAGAATTCAATTTTGGGTGCACATTTTTGTTTGCGGTGGAAGAGGTAGTTGATTTGTTGATTGGAATCGCTTAGTCTGCAATCCTAGCCTTCGATATAGATTCTCATTTGAGATCGATGATCCGGTATCCGGTATTTCAGGAAGAATAGGGTTATTTGTGTAGTTAGTGGTGTACCATGTTATGCAGAATCTTTGGATGATTTTGTTTGGTTTCATGTTTGAGGTTGTTGTGTCGACTTATGTGAAGCGTATAATCAATTTGTTTTGGTTCACATGTGTATTTGTAATCAGATTGAGCCGACTTCTTGTTACACGTTTCATGTTTTTGGAGCTGACATATTGGAGACCTAATAAAGTGATCGGATATATAAGACCGATATATATGAGAATTTTGGTGATTGATGTAGGTGTGTGAAGGTTGTATGAGCATCTGTGCGCAATTTCACGTGTGCTATCTTTGGATTTATGCTCTGGTGTATGAAAAAGTAGAGTAGAATAGAGCAATCTGCTAGAATAGTGGAAGAAGACTCGTTGTGCTTAACTGGAACTGCATTTTGGCATTTGTAGATGCTATTCATTAGTTCAGACATTTGGTTGTTATTTTTAATCATTTGTAGGACAGTGAGTCCTTTGAGGGTTGTAGCCCTCTATTGTGATTGAGCAGTGAGCTCTAGGCATTGTGCCTGAATGCATGTGCATTCCCTTGTAATATTATTATACTCCTGATCACAATATTTAATATTGTGGGCTTCAATCCCACCATAGTTTTTCCCTTTCCGGGTTTCCACATAAAAAAAATTGGTGTTATGGTTGTGTGCTTGTTTGTGTTCATTTTTTGCACTTTACTTTTAATCATTTGCATCTAGTGGTTTAAGAATCAGTTTAAGAAACTTATAAATTGCAGAACATTGATTCACCCCCCCCCTCTCAATATTAATTGATTCCAACCGTTTGGGTCTACGAACCCGAACTGCACCTGTGATCCACACTTAGCCTTAAGTATAAATCGGGTCTACGAACATGAATTACAGTTAATGCACACATAGGTAAATAGGGTTCATAGGCCCAGTTTACACTTGTAGACACTTAAAACTTGCACAACGAATTAAATGAATTTTATTCATTTAATCATCATTTATTCACCTATTAATTAGACTAAGGTTTAATTAATATCCCTATTCTTCTAATTAGCCTATTAATCAAATGAAAGATTTGATCAAAATCCTTTTCTTCTAGCCTAACCTATTAATTAAACTAAGGTTTGATTAAGTACCCCTTTAGCCATTTAATTGAATAAATATTATTTATTTAATTAAAACTCCCTTTTTCCCTATTAATTTAATTTACATTTGATTAAAATCCCTTTGCATTTAAATACATCATTATTTATTTGTGAATAGTCCCCCCCACTTGCAAAATCCTACAAATTCAAGTTGTGCCTATTTTCCTCCACTTGCATTCTCCTACATTTTCCATTAGCATGCTAATATTCTTCTAGAACCCCCTTAATTCCTCATTAATTAGTCTAATTCTTCTAATTGTGTCACATTCCTAAATTTGGGGGAGTCACTTCTCCAAATTTGGGGAAAGTCTTCAAAATGTGTTGAAGACTTTTACCTTCTTCAACAAGTTAACTTGTTGAGTCTTCCAAAAGCCTTGAAGGTTATCTAACTCCCAAAAATTTAACCTCCAAATTCTTCAAAGGCATTTAATGCCTCTTACAAAGACATCACCCTATCCCATGATGGTTGTCCCTTTGGTCATCCCTCAACTTTGCACAAGAGTTTACCTCTTGGACAATAGCATGCTCCCTTGGATAATAGCATTATCCAATGATGTCATCTCTTGAGGGTATCCCTAATGCTTACTTAGCATCTAATGCTTTCTTAGCATCCTCCCAAGCCATTTCAAGGTGACATTTATCAACTTGGGATTGGATTGAATCCCCCTCATGGATTGATAATTTTCAATCCTAGCCCTTGTTAAGATTGCTCAATCTTGGCCATCTATTTCGCTATTTTCTCTATAAATAGAGCCTATTTCTTCAATCTTAGGATCCATCATCTTGTGCATCAAACTTATAATCATTTTGTAGGTTATCAAGGAGCTCAATTTGTCATCTTCAAGCACCTAGATCATCTTAGTTGCATGCTAGTTTATCTTTCATCATGTTGATAGTATCATGATAATCCCATTTTCATGCTAGCTTAATTCATAACCATTATATATCAATTTCATAGCAATCTCCATGTTAGTTTAATTAGCACACCTAACATTTCAATTTGGAATCAATCTTAGTCTCATATCTTGCATTCCATCTTTTCATATCCTTTGATCATCTAGCTAGGATCTTAGTTGCATTCATTTTGATCTTGGCATATCCTTCAATCTCATTCTTGAGGTTATCATCTAAAATATCAAGTGCTCTTCCAAGTGAGGGCCACCTTGAATCTTGAAGATCCTTGGAGATAGAGGAGCATGAGACGTGCTTAGGGTTCTTGATTTTGAAGCTAACTTAGTTTAGTTTCTATTTTGATTTCTAACTCTAACATAATGTTTCATGTGTGTGTTTGATGTTGTTTGGTTCTCTTTTGCATATTCCACACTTTCCAACACACATTTTTAGTGCCCACCATGGGGCTTGACCCCTAAATTTATCAAATTTCTATCATTTTTGCGCAGGTTTGGCCAAGAAATATTTCAGAATCTTTTAGTGCATACGTTGTATGCTACAGCGCATTTGGTCTATGTTATAGCGTGTTTGTTCTCTGTTATAGCGCATATGCTCCCTTTTACAGCGCATTTGAAGTGCAGCGTAGCGCATTCACTCTTTGTTTTAGCGCATTTGCATCTTCTATCTTTTTCTAGTTCTGGATATTTTAGCGCATTCGCAGTACGTTGTAGCGAATTCATTCTTTGTTTTAGCACATTTGCGCTCTGTAATAGCACATTTGTCATAGAGGCAAGATTTTGTAATTTGGTTTGGCGAATTAGGCTTGTCTAACCCACCAAGTGATTGGGATTGTCAGTAAATTCTTTTTTTTTGCAGGTTTCTAACAGTTTCTTGCAGGTTGGAGGAGTTAAAATAGGATTTTGTGATTCTTTCTAGCTTTCTTTCCAATTGGTTAAAAAAAAATCATATTTCTTTTTTGGTAAAAAGAACCTCACAATTTCATTTTGGTGCTTTAAAATCAAAGGTAAAAAGAATCACAAATCAAACTTTGCTTTCTTGCAAGTTAGGAGCACAAACACTTCAAAATTGGGCTTAAAAAGAACAACAAATCTTTTATTTTCTTGCAAAGGTAAAATTCACAACCACTCTTTATTTGCAAGTTAAAAAGAACAATCAAACTTGTCCTTTTTTGCAAAATCGATTTACTTTATAGCAACGTGCTTTCATTTTGTTGACCAGGATTTCACTTTCCTAGTTAGAAAACAATTGCTATGTGGGACTAAAATAAACACCATGTTTGATTGGAGCAACATCTCCATTTAGGACTTATAAAATAATTTCTTTGAAAAGGCAAAAAGAACATTGTATGCTTTGTCTTGAGTGGGAGGTATATGCTCTCCCCTTAATTGGGTGACCAAAAAGCCAAACCCATTCTTTTCATGCTTTATTTACTTTCAAGCATTTACAACCTTTAGAGGGTTTGCCTTCCTGAAGCCTTGAGGGGGCTAGTGAGAAGGGTATGACCCAAGTGGGCAATAGCTAAAGCCAAGTTTACTAACCCACTATAATCAAATGTGGAGGCTGATGAAAATCCCCTCCAATGGAAGTGTGTATTTGATAGCCTTCCCCTAGTAATCTTGTGATGCGAAAATCATTCGTTCTAAAGGTTGGGAAGCCTCTAATTGAGTTTATCATTTGTTGCGCCAAACGAAACCTTTACTACAAACCATAGAAGTAGAAACGTTTAGCCGAGTCATCTGCCATACATTGGCAATATCATAGTGCAAGGGTGGGGAAGAATCTGCCCCCAAGATCACTCACCATACATCTCCCAATATAACTACCCAATTGAGGAGCAATACATTTTGTGTTAATTTATGGGAAAAGGCAAAAAAACAGGCACCCCTTAGGGGGTCACACAGTTGTTTGAGCTAAAGGAGTATCAAGCTGTGGGCTATGATATTGTTGATGACCCCTGAATAAAGAGTCTACTTGGTGTGTCTTATTTGTATCCAAACCAATGAAAACATCAGGGATTTGAACACATCCTCAAAAGAACATACACTAAATGTTTAGCATCAGGATAACCATTGTCTTCATGTGTGCTATGTATTCTTGTCACAAATGTTAAAACATCTTGCAAAAATATCAATCAATAAACTCAAAAATCAGTTCAAACAAAGAGAAATCATAGGTGGAGGAGATTTTCAAATCCAACAAAGCACCTTTAGAGGTGGTTATCAACTTTTCAAACTATCTATAGGGAAGAATTTCATCCAACAAGATTAGAGGAGTATCAAACCAAGTGATCACAAGTTATCATCTATCTCAACAACAATACCTAGCTAGGTATTCAATCTTGTCAAATTTGGTTTCCATATCGGGAAACTTCATCCATATCATTTGGCGTACTTTGTCATAGGGGCATATCGAACGAACCCTCTGTTAGGACTAGTAAGCTTGATTATCAAAACTAAGTATCCCTATCAACCAACAACATCAACATTTTAATCATTTGTATGACCACTCCCCGCATTTTGAGAAGAAGAAGTCTTCCTCAAAAGACTAAGTTGAACAAGAGACAACCTAGTTCTAGGGAGCTTATCAAGAGGAGAAATTTTCTCTACATCAACCGTCAACTCTTTGTATCACATCATATCTTCCTACGTCACATGCGATTATATCTTCAAGGAAAAACCAACGAGTTTGACAAAGAGCCTTTGAGAAGTAGGGCTTATACTTAGAAGGTAACATTCAACCAATATCTCAATAAAGGGGGGGAAAATCAATCCTACCTTCTTTCCAAACATTTGCATCACTTACAATGAAGCTCGACCTGAACCACCAACTCCAATAAGAGAGGAAGAATTATCAAACCCATTAAGAGAAGAATAACTCACTTATTGAGAAGCATATGAATGCCCACTGTCACAACTAGAATCAAGCATGAGTCGTAGGGAGTCCAATCCTTTTTATGAATACATGCATATGGGGGAAGATGAGATCATTGAGGATCTCATCCAACAATGCCAAAAAAGTTCCACCTTCCAAAAGCTCATGGAAAGGCTTATAGAATCACACAAACAAAAATACATCCTCATGCTAAATAGTAAAGTAGTCAAGATTCCTGAGGTCTTTGACATGGATAATTCAAGGAATACCAATGAAATAGTCCCAAGAACAAGGGCAAGGACCTACACATTCACTAATTAGAATCAAGAGCACTTGGGAGGAGACAACACCCATGACCAAGACAACACCCATGATCAAGACAATACCCATAATCACGACAACATTAGTGAACAAGGGGATGCCAATCATCAAAGGTTCAACGAAGAAAATGTTCCCTTAGCCAACATCACACAACAACTCCAAGAACTCCAATGACAAATGCAAGATATGTTGGCATCCTAAACTCACATGAGAATGGTTGATGTTGTCATTGATGGCAACCAACTGGTAACAAGATTCTACAAGTTCACCGACTACGCAGACATCATTCACCGGCACCAATAGGCACAACAAAGGTTATTCATTAGCATCTTGTTTACACCGGCAACGAAGCATACCGACATCCAGGCCGACATGAGACAAGTTTTGTTTATGTGAATTATATTGTAATGTAATTAATTATTTGTAAGTCGACATGATATATTGTAAAGACTCACATATGTATGAGATCTTATAGGTCATTTTTGATATAGCGTGGAGAGGAAATTATGTAATGGTATTATGTAGAAGATAGCGAAAAGATTTTGTAATAAGGCAGATAGGTTATATGAGTGAATATCATTCACGGAAGGTTTTTTGGTTAAGGTTTCTGACAGATCTTAAACCGGTATTGAATCAAGCATTGCAGATGCTATTTTGAGTTGTACATTATCTTGGATTTAATTATCCATTTTGTAGTCAGTGAGACTCTTTCATTGAGCAATGAGCTCTAGGCTATTGGCCTTCCTGCATGTGCAGGCCCCTATTGTAAGTAATATTTATTCATATTGGCCAATGAGTAAATATTGTGGGTCACAAATCCCACCGAGGTTTTTCCCTTATCGGGTTTCCTCACCAAAATATCTTGTGTTATGGTGTGCAATTATGATGTCTCTGTTATTTCTATTTGCTTCATTATTACTTATTTATCAGTACATTAATTTGGGTTGCAAAGTTATAAATAAGTTAAAATATTCCATAAACTGGTTAGACACTGATTCACCCCCCCTTCCTCTCAATGTCTTTGGGACTGTCATTGCATCTAAGAATTGGTATCAAAGTCTGGTCATCTATTTGCAAAAGCCTAACAGCTTGAGGAAGATTCTGAAACCGGTATTGATGGAGAGTTGGAGAAAACAGTTGGAAGGAGCTCTTGAAGATTTTGATATAAAAAAATTGAAGAATATCAAACTTGAAGATGATTTGAGGATTGCCCAAGAGTTCATTAAAGGACTTTAGGAGAACCTGGTTATAGCACAAAACAAGAGGAAGGAACTTCATGAGCAAATGCAGAAACATGATGATGAAAAGGAAACTCTTAGAGATATTGCAGAGAAGTTGAGGAAAGATAACACTAACATGAGGAATGAAATGCAAGATTTAACCATGAGGCTATATAAGGATATTGAAGACAGGAAGAAGAATGAAGAAGACTTGACTAGGAGACTTAATGATGGAGCAACTGGAAATCTAAGACTTTGTCATGAGAATGATATGCTAAAGACAGATCTAATTCACATGCAACATGATAAAGAGGAGCTTAGGAGACAAATTGGCATTCTGGAAAATGAGTGTATTACTGTAAATGAACACAAAGACAAATTCAAGAAAAGTTCAAAAAGGCTTGATGACATGCTGAAAAGACATAAACCTGATGGAGATACAATTGGACTTGGATTTGAACATGGAGAAAGTTCTAGGACTGCAAATAATCAAGATCACAACAAACCAGTAAGAAAACCTAATGCTTATAAATTTAATGGGAAATGTTTTAATTGCAACAAATTTGGTCATAGAGCAAATCAATGCAAATTTAGAAATAATCAGAATACAAATTTACCCATCGGTCAATGTTCCAAATGCAATAAAGTTGGTCATAACTCAGAAAATTGCAGAATGAATGTGAAATGCTATGCTTGTGGTAGATTTGGACATTCATCTAATCAATGCAGAACACAAACCGATCAAGGATATGGAAAGGATATTCAGAGGAATAATGTAACTTGTTATGCATGTAACAAGATTGGACATATTGCAAAATTTTGTAGAAGCAAGACTATACTGACGAACAATAAAGGATCTAATGAGAAAGGAAAATAAAAGGTAAACGAAATAAAGCAAGAATTTTCAAAACAATGGATTAAGAAGGCAGATCAAAGAGTTGATGAATCTGTCTCTGCACTGGTAGAATAGAGTAACCCTCCATCGGTAGGAGATTCTTCATCTAACTAAGGAATAATCCTTAGGGGGTATGGCAGCAAATTGAAAATCATACATTCTACCCTCGGTTGATGGTAAGAAGTTATATTTCTTTTTTACTGGAAGATGTGTTAAGATTTCACTTAACCGGCAAGCATTTAATGCGGTTTTTGAAGAAATTTTTGATTATAAAGCACCGAAAAACCCTCATTTCAAACCACCAAGCATCCAAGCATTCAGAGAGCACAAAATTGAGAAAAGGCATCCTAAAGGTGAAGAAGCAAAGTGTTCTTCAAGCATTCAAAGATTTCAAGTAAAAGGTATTTCTCTTTCAAAATGGCATCTTCATCTTTTGTACCTGAGTTTATTGCAAAACCTACCATGGTAGAGAACATTAAGCGCCCTAGACCTGTGTTTAAAATAATTCCTGAGATCACAAAGCAAGATGATTCTATCGGAGCCTTTTCTAAGATTCTAAAGGGAGTTGCTTTTGTCGAAGACCCGAGGATTTACATTCACTGCAACATAGAAAATTTAGGGTCTGATTATTTCAAGAACATATACAAGGATGTTATAACAGATGAACAAGGTTTAGTCAAGTTGGAGCATAAGATTGTTAAGGATTTAGGATTTGTTGAAATTCTGAACATTCTTGAATTTCCAAATAAGATAGTTCATCTTGTTCTAAGCAGAGTTCATTGGGAGTTTATGTGGCTAGACTCTATTTTTAAAATCACTAAGGAAGCAATTAAGGCAGTTATTGGTTTACCCTCAACCAGTACTAGGCCCGACAAAAAGAAGAAGATACCAAATGAAGGTGTTGTGGACCTAACTGGAGCTACATTTGACAACAGATCTCTTAGGGTTAATGATATCACTGATGCAAATGTGAAATATGTGAGCATGGTATTTGGATATAGGGTTACACATGTAAATAGGTTAAATTATGTTTCTAGTTTGTGCATTCATAGTGCATATGAGATGGTTAAGAAAAATGCTAAAATTGACATCTGTGAGTGGCTTAAGGATGAATTGCTAGATAACTTAAAGAAGATTAAGGGTGAGAATAAGGGAACATTCCGTTTTGGGAATCTACTTGTGTGATTAATTCTTTACTTCAAAAAGGAGATACCCAACATTGGTCACAAGGACTTTGCATATGACATAACGGTAGGTAGATAGATCATGGAAGCTATTACTGGCATTGGTGCTAACAGTGATGACAGGACAAAAGCCTATTTTGAAAACTTCCAAACCAAAAGGAAGGCTAGAGAAAGGATACCGCAGAGTATTATGGATAAGTATGATAAGAAAATTTGTTTTGTAATCAAAAGAGATGAAACATGGATGGAGGTTGTTACTCCTAGAACTATTTGGATAACAAAGATGGGATATGAAGTTGATCTGAATATTCTTGAGGCTTATGCTAATACACTTCTTGATGCACCTAGGGAACCTTCAGAAGAAATTTTTGGCAATGTTGAGACTATTGAGAGTGTTGTTTCGATGCAAAAGCAAAGAAAAAGAAGACAAAAATTCATCAGAGATGCATCCAAAATGGCTAAAGAAGTTAAGAAAAATGTGATGAACTTGAGTGCTATTTTTGCTAGTGAATTGGAAGGACTGGAACCGATAGCTCATGTTTCACCAGTTGTCACTTCTTCTGATATAGATAGTGGTAAGGTAGTAGAGTTCAAGAGAGTTGAAAGAAAGAAGAGGAAACCTTCACCGGTACCTTCCCCTTCTCCTAAAAAGGCAAGAACATTAAGGAAGAAGGAACAAGCTGTAAGGGAGCCTAAGAAGAAGCTAACTCCAAAGAAGAAACAACCTAAGGCACCAGATACCCTTACACCAGAGGAATTGGTAAATGAATTTACTCAAGATGGTAATCTTTGCAATGTAAATAAACTTTATCATTCATTCAAGGATTCTGATAAGGACACAATAGAGGAGAGAATCATTTTGCATCTTGACATCTACAAGAAAGTTTTGATTGAGGTTGTAGATGATCTGCCTAATGACTTGTACATAAGATTAGAGGCTAAAAGGATGTTAGTTATGGAATTAGTGAAAAAGTTAAAGGTTGAAGCATTGTTGGTCGTTCACCCCATTAATTTGAGAGAAGAGATTGATGAACTGATTATTGAAGCCAACCAGATAGTTTTTATGAGTGGTCACCAATAGGTTAGCCTAATGGTAGGGAGAGTGAAAGTGATAGTCGATGAAACTGCAGACAAATGGGACATATTTTTTGTTGAAAAAGAAAAGAAAGAGGAAAGGGAGAGACAAAAATGGACAAATCTTTTGCGAAGGTATAACAAAAGGACAAAGGTAAAAGAAAAATTGGTAGTGTACCTGTTATAAAGGTCATAGATAACCTTTCTCCACTAGCACAGGACACCCCACCAATAACTTGAGGAACACCTGTACATATAGACAGTCAACCGGATAAGGAGGTTGAAGAAATAACACTTGATGATACTAATCCGGATTCCAAAATTATTTTTACTATGAATGTAGATACATAGGATGTTAATATTGTTATGGATAAAGACACTGCAGAGGGTAAGATTGTTGATGCTACAAACATTGAGATCTCTGAGTCACTGATTAACACTGCTGACTCTCAGAACATTGAAATACCGATAGAAGCTAAGAAGTTTGACACTGAGAAACCCGCAGATGCAGAGGTACATACACAGATTGAGAAATAGTAGAAGCAAAGGTAATAACATAGAGTGAGAAACCAACAACAACTGTAAATAAAGAGGAAACAAATGGTGGTAACAAGGAAGAAATTGTTAAGGTAATTGGTCAAGTATCCGTGGAAAAGAAAGTTATTGTAGAACCAAGCACATCCACTACAAATTTCAAACCTACAAATGTAACTGATATTCTTTTAGATTCAATTAAGAGGATCACATAGTGTAGCACCTTAGCATAGAAGGCCATTGATGATACATTGCCTATTTTGAAAATGATTGTACCGACATGTAAGTTAGATCATATTGATGGTTCTTTGACTAAATTGGATGCATTGTCCAAATTTATTGCTTCAAATGTTCTAACTGTAGATAAGGTCAATGAAGGAACTATTAAGGATAGGGTAAATAAAGAAAAAGGTGAATTCTTTGAGATGACTATCAAGGACTATACTAAGCATATTGATTCCTTATTACCGGTACTTAACTCCACAATTCTGGAATACAAAGAATTATATAAGGAAGCTTGTAAGCCTCACCACCTGACTAAAGACATTGATGAGAAGATTAAAGAAACACAAAAGGAGATAGATAACATAGTAGATAATATGATAGGTTCTTCAGAACTTACCTCAGTTCTTGATCAGAAAATGGCAGTTTTTGAAGAAAAGATAGAGAAATTGGAGCAGGAAAAAGCAAAGATAAGGTTGAAGGCTCGAGAACTGAAAAATAAACTTGGTCCAAAATTGGACAGTCTTATAACTCAATGGGTTGAGATATCTAAGGCATTAATTCAAGGAGAACAATCACCAGAGCAACAGATGCATTATCTGACCGACATGATCTAGCAGACAAAAACCATTATCTATGATAGTAATAAATTCATGCAGAGCCTGAATCTAATATTGGTAAATATGTTTCAAATTGTAAACAATCGGTTACAAGCTATGAGGTATAATTTTTCTATTCTTTGATTCTTTTTCACATCCTTTGTCATTGATATCAAAGGGGGAGTAGTATGGAGAAAAATGTATGGAGGAAAATGCACAGAAGAAATCACTTGCTCAGGGGGAGCACACTCTTTTTGGGGATCAGTTTTGGACAACAGTTTTTGGATTTTTCTCATGAGTGTTGCCATCAATGCCAAAGGGGGAGATTGTTGGCATTCTAAACTCACATGAGAATGGTTTATTTTTTCATTGATGGCAACCAACCGGTAACAAGGTTCTACAAGTTCACCAGCTACACAAACATCATTCACCAGCACCGGCAGGCACAACAAAGGTTACTCATCGGCATCTAGTTTACACTAGCAATGAAGCATACCGGCAGCCAAGTCGATATGAGACAAGTTTTATTTATGTGGATTATATTGTAATGTAATTCATTATTTGTAAGCCGACATGATATATTGTAAAGACTCATATATGTATGAGATCTTATAGGTCATTTTTTGATATAGCATGGAGAGGAAATTATGTAATGGTATTATGTAGAAGATAGCGAAAATATTTTGTAATAAGGGAGATAGGTTATATGAGTGAATATCATTCACCGACAAGTTTTTTGGTTAAGGTTTCTAACATAGCTTAAACCGATACTGAATCAAGCATTGCAGATGCTATTTTGAGCAGTAGATTGTCTTGGATTTAGTAATCCATTTTGTAGTCAGTGAGACTCTTTCATTGAGCAGTGAGCTCTAGGTTGTTGGCCTTCCTGCATGTGAAGGCCCCTATTGTAAGTAATATTTATTCATATTGGCTAGTGAGTAAATATTGTGGGTCACAAATCCCACCGAGGTTTTTCCCTTACCAGGTTTCCTCACCAAAATATCTTGTGTTATCGTGTGCATTTATGTTGTCTCTATTATTTCTATTTCCTGCATTATTACTTGTTTACTGGTACATTAATTTGGGTTGCAAAGTTATAAATAAGTTCAAACATTCCATAAATCAGTTAGACACTGATTCACCCCCCCTTCTTAGTGACTTTGGGGCTGTCATTGCATCTAATAGGTTATGCAACAAGGGTCGACAACAAGGTACTCTTTGGAGGACATTTTTCCTTATCCTTTTGATAGAAGATTAAATATAGTTTCCTTTCCACCAAACTCGGATATACCCAAGTATGACAAATATAATGGTAAGAGTGATCCTAGGATCACATTAGGGAATTTTGCACTATGAGCTTAGAGTTTGCCCATAATGACACTTACATTATAAGGCTATTCCCAAGAAGTTTAGGAGGACGAAAAATGGAGTGGCTTTCAAAACTCACACCTCATATCAAGTCATTTGATGAGTTAGTGAATAAATTCATTTCACAATACTCCTATAATATCCAACACAAGGTCACCATGCTTGACATATGCAATACAAAAGAAAAGAAAAATGAAACTTTCATGGTGTTCTTACAAATATGGAGGTGCATGGTCTCAAGGTACCCACGTGATGTGCCTGAAAAGGAGGAAATGGAAATTTTTATAGACAATTTGAATGATGAAATGAGTTATCAACTCAAAATACAATGTCTACCTAGTCTCCAAAAGTTAATCGAGAATAGAATTCAAGTAGAAGAAGCCTCAATATAAAAGGGAACTTTGAAATTCTATAGGGAAGGTGCTAGTTCATCAAACACCAACACCTATAACAATCAATACAACAACAACTCAGACAAGTCCAATTTTGGACTAGGAACAAGAATGTTATTAATGATGGTGTGGTTGATTCCAACAACGTAAAATCCAAGCAACTAGTGCTAAATTTATCAGGTGGTACACCACCCAACAACAATCAAAGAAATATCAATCAAGGCACTAACAACTATCAATGCACTACATATCAAGGAAACAAAAACAATCAAGGAAACAACAACAATCGAGGGATCAATAACCAGGGGAGTAACACCAACACTCCACCTCCCCAATATTGAAGAACGTTTACTCCATTGGGACAAACCCTAGAATCTGCATTTAGAGAGCTCTTGGCAAAAAAACTCATCACATTGCCAAACATAGGCAATTTTGAACCCCAAGTCAAATCACCATGGTGGAATGACTCACACTATTGCGACTATCATTGAAACAAGGGGCATCGCACAAATGATTGCCTAAGGTTGAAAACCTACTTCAAGACATGATAGACAAGGGTGATATAACGATTGATGACCATAAGACCAATAGTGATCATGAGGCATTCAAAGATCCCCTTCCTAATTATGACAAGGGAGGAGAAACAACATCCAACAACAAAGGAGCCTACATAATCCACATCTAAAACAACATCATTAATCACATATCAACATATGACAACCAAGTGAATGTCATAAAAATAAAGGATAAACAAGAACATGTGCCAATGAATGTGACAACAAGGGCACAAAAATATGTCTTGAAAGGGAGCACATCTAAAGCAACAATTCTTCCTAAGACTCAATACAACTTGGTGGACCAATTACAAAAGACACCTGCCCAGATATCAATATTAGAGTTGCTCAAAATCTCACCAATACATAAGGACATTTTGGAACAAGCTCTTATAGATACTACAGTTCCAAACAACTTGGACATCAATCGATTCCAAGCCATGGTGGCATATATGATGGTGCCTCATAACCTATCTTTTTTAGAGCATGATGACATCTCTTTGAGTCATCCACACAACACCCCACTCCATATCAAAGTTCTCATCTACAAACACCAAGTAAAATGTGTGCTAATAGATGGAGGAGTTGGCCTAAATATATGTACTTTAAAACTTATTCATGCATTGGACTTCTCAGAGAAAGCTATTGATCCCAAACGGAAAATCACTATCAAGGCATATGATGATGAAGAGATGTCGTCAGAAGGAATAGTGGTGCTACCCATTCAGGTAGGACTTGTACAAAAGGAAACAATTTGCCAAGTCATATAGATAGACTAGACATATAACATACTCTTGGGTCATCCTTGGATCCATGAAATGCAAGCAGTACCTTCTACATATCATCAACGTCTCAAGTTCTCTTACAAAGGACAAGATATATCAATATCAATGAACACCAATGCCTTTTAGTATTGCAACAGTATGAGGACAACTCAAAATGTTCTAGTACCACAAAATAGGGAGGCCCAAGCTTCCTCGTCATCTAGTAATCATGAAAAACTCAATTCTTTGTCCATAGACTTTGAAAAGAAGATGAAGATAAAAGACCAAGGCATGGGGGAATACTCTTTTGTATCCCTATGTCTATCAAAGTTGCCAACTTCGCCAAGGTCTCATGGGACACCTTCAACATCAAAGCACAAAGAAACACAACCCATCAAAAAGTGTGATAGAAAATTTATCCAAGTAGGCACACTCGCAGAAGAATCAGAAGACAGGGATATCCTCAACTGGCTATACAAGGATATCTCCACACAACAATATGGTAATGGATTCAAAATCATGCAGAGAATGGGATACAAATGGAAAGGACCTATTGGCAAGCATCAAGAAGGCATCACAGAACCAATTCAACCCCATTCACAACTTACCAAAGATAAATCTAGACTTGGGTATGGCCAACATATTCAACTTGTACAAAAATGAGATCATCGTAATCCCTAATGGAAAAAAAATGTAATACATAACGAGGAATCATGGAAAGAAGTGATACATCAAGCAACTAAAAAGACAAACAAAGAACAAAAGGATGGAGAATATGAGAAACAACAAGAGGAGCTCACTATTCAAAGAGAGGTGGCTTCCTATAAACAGATACATCACGTGCAATCAATAACAGAACTTGATCAAGCCAATACAGAATCAATAACAAAAGGAACAGTTAGAAAACAAAGAGAAGATGATTATGAACCACAACAAGTAGAACTTGCCATTAAAAGGGTGGAGTCTATTTATGAGCAAATCCAAAGAGTACAAGCAAGCACAAAACGATCCCCTACCTCTCATGCATCATGAGCTTATAGATTGGGAACAACCTCAACACATTAATATACCAACCTTTCAAAACAATGACTCCATTGTCCAATACCTTTGTTTTGTGAACCCAGAAACATGCTCCACCAATGAGCCCCATGATGAGATCTACAATCAGGGGAGTGCCAAGTCTCTTAGTCGTAAAATGAACAAAATACATAATCAATCTAATGGTGAAAACCATTTAATGGTAGTATTAGATCATAAAAAAGTAAAAACAAAGGACGTATCTGATGGTGAAAACCTCCTTGAGGCACCTGAGGATGAGAGACTTGACACTCTTCCTGAACATTATCAGGAAAGATCACCAATTTTGATTGAGCCAACTCAATCACTCAACATCAAAACTGAAGCAGCAACAAGAACCATACATCTGGAAGAATCATTAACAAAACAAGAAAGGTCCGACTTCATCAAATTCTTCAAAGAAAAGAAAATTAACTTTGCTTGGTCTTATGCACATATGTCGAGAGTAGATCTGGACCTTATTATGCATCTTTTATCAATCACTTCAGGAGCTAAGCCCGTTAAACAAAAACTCAGAAAGATGAATCCACATGTGGAATTGCTAGTAAAAGATAAACTAAAGAAACTACTAGATGTCGGTTTTATCCATCCTATAGACTATGCAAAATGGATTTCTAACATTGTACTGGTCTCCAAGTTAGACAAAAGCATCTGAATCTGCACTGACTTTAGGGACCCCAACAAGGCTTGTCCGAAAGATGACTTTCCTCTACCAAGAATTGATACAATTGTAGATCTCATGTCAGGGCATGCAATGCTATCACTCATGGATGGTTTCTTAGGTTACTGTTTATGGTGAAAATGGATAACAATAAACAACAATATTGAAAGGCTAAATGAATTCAACCACTAAACCCTAGCCTAACAATCAACAAAGATCCACCATAACATATGAAGATAACCTAAGACAATGCAAATAACTCAAAATCACAAAGATTATACCATCACATGTCCAATAGGGTTTTGATCTCCATTCTTCCTATCTCCATTGATCTTGCTTGATATATTTGCTCTCAGATTTTTATATGCACAAGAGCTCAACAAAGAACGGAATGTGGTTGCAAGTAGGATCTTAGTGTAGCCAAGTACTCCAAAATCAGTCATTAGGCTGAGTGATTAGGCATTAGGGTTTAACAATGAAGAAAGCATCTCCTTAAATAGAAGACACAATGAGAAATGGAGGGATAAGATTGAGAGGTGTAAAAAGAGAGGTCGGCTAGGATTAGAGGGTAGGTAAAAGAAATACCAAAATAATGAAAGGGGTAGGTAGTGTATGAATTAAGAGATGAATGACATGTGTCATGTGTAGAAAAAGATAATGAATTAATTAAATAAATAAAGATTTATTTAATTAATAGAAGAAGTAGGACAATTAAATAAATAAAATATTTATTTAATTTAGGAAAGGGATAATTTAAATAAATAAATGTATTTATTTAAATGAGAAATAAGGCTAGAAGAGGATAAATGAATTAATTAAATAAATAAAAATTTATTTAATTAATAGAAGAATTAGGCTTAGATAATTAAATAAATAAAATATTTATTTAATTAGACATGACAATTTTGAGTGTCTACAGTTACAACCAAATAAAGATAACTCTAGAAGATCAGGATAAAATGACATTCATATGTCCATGGGGTACATACTGTTGGAATGTCATGCCTTTTTGTTTGAAAAATGTTGGTGCCACCTATCAAAGAGAAATGACAACAATCTTCCATGAAATGATGCATAATTTTATGGAGGATTATGTAGATGATTTTGTAGGCAAATCATTCACAATAGAGGGACACCTAGACATTCTTGATAAAATCTTTCAGAGACTAGAGCAATTCAATGTCAAATTAAACCCTAAAAAGTGTGCTTTTTGGGTTACATTCGTAAAACTCTTGGGCTACATTGTATCAAAAAAGGGCATCAAAGTGGACCCCACAAAGGTTCAGACAATCATGGAAATGCCACCTCCAAGGAACATTAGTCAGCTACGATCTCTTTAAAGCATGATGCAATTTATCAGAAGGTTCATTGCTCAACTAGTGGACAAATGTCTCCCATTCAACTGTAATGCCCATACCCTAGTCGGACTTTTAAAAACCCGTTTAACCTTGATTGACTTCCTATGTGGCATTCTTGAATGATAGATTAACCAATATGCAATGTGTAGTTTAGATAATAGAAATAACTGTGCATACTTATTATTGTGCTTTTGCTTCGATTCTCGTGTAAATGTAATTGTTCCTAACCCTTGAGATAAATCTTGAGCTAACGCCTTCATTGAATATGTATATGTATATGCATGCTTGTATGAATTCATGGGTGCAGGAGATTGCAGGTACAACACCGCTTAGGGCAAGGTTCATCTCCTTTGGAATTTGCAAGGTTGAGTATGCTCCTTCATCTTTTGAATTCGGATTTAGTGGTCATTTAACTCTCGTCTTGCCTTAGCCATGGTTAGGTGAGCATCGTGCGTGGATTCGTGGAGCTTTCTTTTCATTGGGATGCGTGTCGAGAGATTTGGAGGACTCCCTCGATTTGCATGCCTTGCGCGAGGTAAGTGAGGTTTGTTATCCTAAGTATTAAATTCAAAATTAATGAGTAGGTGTACACAATAGTGATATAGGAATTTAAATAGGTAGTTTCTTTTATATGATTAATCACTAATTTAAGAGATTGCTTTAAATTATTAATGTAGCAGACTTAAGGTATTTAACTTGGGATAGCATGCTCATTTACACATTTGCGACATTTACGCATTTGTAGTTGAGAAATTAGAATAAATAAGACTCTTGTATTAGATTAGTCTTTTATTTAAAAATGTCGCTTTATTTTGTTGTAGCGAGTTAATTTAATAGTTAATTTTAATAACTACGATTTTAATAAATTATGCATTTTAGAAAGGAAAATTTTTAAAAGTCATTTGAGAAATAGAAATAAATTAATCGTTTTCGCTTGTTGGGGGAAAAAGGGTAAAATTTACTATTTAAAAGAAATTAGTTCTATTTTACTTGTAAAGTGGATAAAGTATAAAAGTTCGATTTTTAGAAAATTAAATTAATCAAAGTATAAAGTGTTGGCTAAAGTGATATGAAGAAAATTTTAAAAAAAATTAGAGTTGAATAAGGAATGGAAGTTTTTTAAATTTTAAAAGAAAAATGAATAAAGAGGAAATGAATGACTCCCATTTTGATTTTCATCTATTTTATTTTTAAAATAAATGCCTAATTTCGAAATTGAAAATTAGGGCAAAATTAGGGTTTCACTTTTTAACCTAGTTTTGTAAGCATTTTGGGGGTTCTTGGGCTTGGGAGAGTTTTTGGAGGAAAATGAGGGATTTTGCATTGAAGCAGCAAATTGGGGAAGCTCTTCATCAAGATTCATGCCGGAATTTGCATTATGAGGTAGGATTCGAATTCCACTACCTTATTTATATGTTGAATACAAAAAAATGGTCTTATCCATGAAAGATTTGGGGTTTAGTTTTCAGTTTACTTTCAATCTTGGTTGTTCTTGACTCAAACCCTCATTCTTGATGGATTTTGTGATTTTAAATTTGTTAGGAAAGCTTTCTCCCATAATGGAGATTTTGGTATAAAACTGGAAAATTCTTTTTTATGACTGTTATAAAATGGGTCTTGATGGGAATGGTGAGGGTTTTGAAATATTCTTTGTTGTAAGTTTTTCTTTTAGACTGTTTTTTTTGATATTGGGGTTCTGCTGTTGTGGGTGGGAGTGGTTGAAAACCACGTTTCTTATTTTAAAACAAAAAAAAAAACTTGTATGTTTGAATCGAAATATTTAAACTTCGAAACAATTCATGTTTTTCATTTTCCATTGTTTATAACAAAAAAAAAGGGACTGCGTTTTGTATTTTAACGCGCTGTGCGTTTTTTTTTTTTTTGTGTTTGACTGTGGGTTGGGGTTTGGAGGCGGGGAGCGGAGCTCCACCCGCTCCTCCTCCCCTCCCCCGCTAGCCCCCCTTTCCCCCGTTACCTTCTCCGCTAATTCTCCCCCCCCCCCCCCCGCTCGCCTCCCCATATAAACTTCCCCGCCCGCTACCCCGCGGATCTCCCCCGCTCGCGTGTGTAAATAGGCTGTGACCGCGGCACTGTGGTGGCCGCAGGGCGCCGCGGACCTGCGGGCACCGCAGTGGCGCCGCCACTCACGGGAATACCCTGCGGATAGCGGCTAGGGTTTAGCCGTAAGCATTGTTTTTTTTTAAGCTTTGCTTTTCTTATTTGATTGTTGATGATAGTTATTAGATTAGATTTGCTTTGTAAGTAAATTAAAAAAAAATGGTTTTTAGTTTGTTTTATTTTTTTTACAATAAAAAAAAAGGGGATGCTTAGTAATATCGATTTATTATAAGCAATATTTCATTTTGAAATTTGAATGGAGGTGTGCATGATAATTAGTTATGATTTTCTATTTTTTTAAATGTCAAAAGAAAAAAAGGACAAATAGATATGTTAAAATATAAGTTAACATAGGTAGCATCTAATAGGTATATACATATACTTGATGACTTATATGAACTTTACTTTCCTATGAATATTATGGAAATTGATTTTATTATTTCACGAACGTTGAGATGTGCATTTAAGCCTAATTTAGCTCGGGAACTGTTGTCCTATTTCTTTATTTACTCTTAATTTATTTTTGTACCTATATAGTGATAAGGTATTCCTTGAGTAGTTAGAAAAGGGGCTAGATTATCTTCGTAAAACCATCTTATCATTAGTGGGTATCTAAGGGTTATTTAATTTGGTTAGACGTTTACGTCAACTTGAGAAAGTGTTAAATTTACTTGTCAACGCTTGAGCATGACTTATTATTTTGGGAAATTTGTTGGGTCCCCGTCATATGATCGCCCTCGTCTGCCCAACGTTGGTCTAGTCTTCATTTAAGGTACCACCGGATTAGAAATCCTTGTCCTTTTTACTTGATGTATTTAATAGGATCCATTGCAAAAGGGATCATTATGTAATTAACGTCTAAGGTGTCTGTTGCATATTGATTTTATTTGCCTAAGTGGCAAGATGTAAAAGACTTATAAAACTTGTATTCCTAACGATATATTACCAAAGGGGTCTTGCAGTTGAGCAGACCCGGAGATGTAGCCCATCCAGGGTGAACTCCAAGATCATATATGTGTTATGCGATGTTTATAGCGTGCATTGTTTTATGTTTTAAATTATCATGAATGGTTGTATTCTTGCATAAGTGTATGGTGGAAATTTAATGAATTCAAATTTAAGTGCATAACATTATTCATATGGATAAATGTAGTCATTTAAGTTCTTAAAACTTTGTGAATCATGGTTATGGCAAAGCATTTAAAATATGGTAATTAGAGTTGTGGAAAGGAGTATTTTGATAAGGTTAAATAAACGTAGTAATAATGGGAGGAACCTTGCTAGTTTTCATTATTGGATTAACTTGTTATTAAGTATATAAATGGAATGGACGTAAAAAGGAAACAAAGTTAAAGTTTGTGTCACAATTCCTAGATTGAAATCTAAAGGTTGAACATCATATCAACATCTACCTTTTTACCTTAGTGAATGAATTCACGCCATGTTAATTATGCTTCATTGCATAGGATGAATTTGTTAAGTTATTTCACGTTTTAATCTTAACATTAATCCTCACCAGATTATTTCTATAACCGGGTGAACCCAACTAGAAAACCCATATGTTAATCCTTATAAAAGGAATCCCTCATGTTTGCTAAGATTGAACTAGAATGGGAAACGTCATGTTAATTATGTTTCATTATAATGGATATAGTTGTTTGGTCAATTACGTTTAATCTTAACAAATTAACCTTACCGAAATTTAACTTGATAATTGGTGAAACTCAACTAGTCCACCAAATTATAACCCCAACAAATGAATTTCTTTATGTTTGTTAAAGATGAACTGAAAAAGAAGGGATTCAATTAGTTGTTGATACATTAAATCTAATAAAAGAATCTCTCTCACATTATATTCATTTAACAATATAAAAAGTGATTTGCCACAAGATAATTGTAATTCAATCCTAATGGAAGAGCATCTCTTGGAACTTATACTCTAATCTTGAAATGGTAAATATTATCTTGCTAACTATATCTTAAAGTTAAAAGATGAACTCATGTGGCTCTAATACATTTTCAACGTAATGATTTTAGCCATCTAGTAGTATTATTAAAACTTCAAATGAATTTCCATGGCTACTCATATTTTACCTTTCATAAAAGAACTTCAATTCATTAGTTGGCTACGCATGGAATCAAATAAAGGGACCTCACTCTATTAATAGTAGATAATCCTTAAGGAACGAATTCTTCCTATTAATCATACCTTTTAATATTTAAAAAAACTATATATCAAATGTGAGTGAATACTTTAAAATCAAATGATGGAATCCTCGTTTTACTAATCGTAGTTTAACCCTAAACGAATGATTCTCATTAAGCATATTTATAGCATTAAAGGATGACGTCAAGGGTGGATGGTTATCTTAAAAACCTACTGAATGGACCTCATTATATTAAATGCTTGGAACCAATTGGAGACCTCCAAAAGAAATTATGAATTTAAGTGCACTGAAATAAATAATCTACCAAAGGCCTCCTAACCACCAAAGTAAATGAATGCTTCCTAAAATTATAAGAGGTCAGGCTGTTGAACACTTATATAATCAAGATCTATGCAATATCTCGTAAATAAGATATCCAGTTTAATGAATCTAATGACGCAAGTTGAGTTAGGTGTAAGGTTATGTAATCGCGTTAGGAAACCTCTTAGGATTCTTTGAGCCTTCCACTGTGATATCTAAGTTGACAGATAACTCCAATGTATTTTAATGTCGTGCCTAATTATGAATTGAGTTGACTTCAACTATCTTAATGTTGTAACTTTGTATTAATGCTCTTAATAATTATTTAAAAAATAAAAAATAAAAAATTTTGCACTCTAATTGAGTGTTTTTAACTTAAACCCTTAGGGGTTTCCTGGCGGGGCATTACATCAACCATCCACTTCATAAAAATGTACCTTTTAGATGGGAGGACAAGTGTGCAGAATCATTTCATCAACTAAAGCAATATCTCATGAATCCACCTATTTTTGGTGCCACCAATAGCAGGTAAACCACTCATTTTCTACATATCAGCAATGAAAGTATCATTGGGGGCATTACTAGCACAGGAAGACTCAACAGGAAAGGAAAGAGCCATTTATTACATTAGCAAGATGATGAATGGCTACAAACTCAATCACATCTTCATCAAAAAATCTTTTTTAGCTGTGGCGTTCACTTCCCAAAAGTTGCGACACTATATGTTATCTCATACTATCAAACTAGTGGAAAAGATCGACCCATTAAAATACTTACTCAACAAAGCCGCTCTCACAAGGAGGTTAGCTAAATGGGTCATGTGTTGGCTTGATGATGATGATATTGATGTAATAGGTTGATTATGATGAATACTAAGAGGGGAGGGGGGGGTGAATTAGTATGCCCAAAAACTTGACTGAACACTTAAGTAATTTTACTGCAGACCGGTATAGTAGTTTAAACAACAAACCGGTAAAAACACAGATAAGCCAAATAGAAAATAAAGCATTCACCCACAGAAGAAAAATCACCATAACATGAGATTTTGACATGGAAACCCAAATGGGAAAAACCACGGTGAGTAAAACTCACAAGTCTACTATCTGCAAAATAGCAACCAGACCGGTTAAGGTCTTACAATGTTCTTCACCAGAATAGATCCTGTTAGGAATCCAGATCTCCGTTAGGAGATAAGTCCTATTAAAGACTACCTTGTTAGAGGATTTCAGATCCACACCTATGAACCACCTTCTTAGAGGATTTAAAATAGGCTTGATTGGGCCTACTCGGTTAAGGGTTTCAAACTTGTCGAAGAGATTAGTAATCAACAAGTGAATGATCTAGAAAGTAGCACAAAATGCTTGATTAGATCCTTGTTAATGATTGTTGCATTACTTCAGTCTTCTATCCTTTGCATGTTCAATCTTTATCGCACGATGCTTCTATATCAACTTCACTCTTCAACACACATACGCGCTATAAAACCCTAGACATGATGTCCTTAAATAGGAAGCTGATTTCATGTCGATCCAGTGAGATTGGATTATAATTTCCTAGGTTCAAAGCATCTAGACACATTTAGTAACACGACACAGAAAAACCGCCAAAGTGTTGGTGGATGATAACTCATCACACTGTCTAGTTTTACCGGTTTAACACAGTATACCGATTACTGGTTAACAAGCAAAGACTGGTAAACTGGAACATAGTGTTCCGATCAAAAAAGATTAACAGTTGCTAGTGGTCCTCGTTTCGCTTGAGGTCTTCGGTCATGCTATGACCAGTAAACTTCTTTTGCAAAACACCGATAGTCTTTTGCAAAACACTGATAGTCTTCTACAAACAAAGACTATCCATACAATAGCATATAATACTAGTTGGAATAATACTTCACATACTACCGGTTGAGAATAACTCATACATAAAAATGGTGTGTCCATTAATGACAATCACAACTAAACATGTCAACAACCACCTCAACTAAGTACAAACAATATCAAAATGCCAACAATCTCCCCCTTTGGCATTGATGGCAACACTTAGGAAAATTTTGACATCTAAATGCTTCCAAAACAAAAACAGATGTCATAATCAAAATTACTCCCCCTAAGCATTTACACTACTCCCTTTGCCAAAATTACTAGCATGTGCATCTTCCATTTGCATGAAATTTTCAATACCACTCCCCCTTTGCCAACAATGATAAAGTAATTCAAACACTCCCTCTTTCACAGAAATTTACCAAAGGTATATTGCATAACATAAAAATAGAGTATATGTTCATGACAATAAAGAGTAAAACTTCTCAAAAAGGAATTTAAAGTTTTTCATAAAATCCTTCATGTCTGAAGACCAAGAATCGAGAAGTGAGGCAGCAATTTCACTCTTGGTCTTCATCTGGAAAGCTAATTCTTCCATGGCATTGATAGTACTCATCTCCTGTGTGACACTAATAGCTTCCAAGTTCAGAAAGCACTTCTAAAGAAACTGCAACTTAGGTAATAGGAATAGGTTTAGCTCCTACAAATTTAGAGTCCGCTTGCAAATATCTGCTTCAATCTTTGCAATCTGTTGCTAGTGATTCTGAATGGTCTGCCCATACATTGTGAAAGAATCATATGGTACTTTGAAGGTCTCCACATACTGCTTCAGTTCCGATTGGAATTGACCCTTCTTCTTCAAAGCATCATCATAGAATAAATCGGGCTGGCATATCTCGCTCAAAAGCTTTTATCCTTCAACCATTGCTAGATGGATATCATCTTTCTGATGGATCAAATTGGTTCTATCCTCCTCAATTTTCTTCACTAGTACAACATTCAATTCCTTTTCATGGTTTTTCTTTGCAGTGGCCTGAGCAACATCTTCTAGTGATTGAACTTGATCATCCACTACTATGCATAATAGTTTTAGCTTGACCAGCAAGGAATCGGTACTGGGGAGGTTAGTACCGGGGATTAGATTGGAAAGAGTGTCAACAACAAGTTGAATGGCATCTTGTTCTTTCTTTTTCCTCAGTTCTTCCAATATTTCTTGAGCCAGTTGAATGCTCCTCGGTAGCTCATTTTCATCTATCGATAGGGTAAGACAGGCAAGAGTCAAATTAGTGTGATCGGTGGGATCAACCTACTTAGCTTGATCTCTGGTTACCTTAGGAATCTATCCGCCTTCCTTTGCCTTGATCTCCTCTTGTATTTTCTTCTCCTGCTCTTCTTTTTCCCGGGCTTTCTTGTCGGCCTTCTCTTTCTCCTCTTTTGCCTTCTCCACTCTCTTCTTCTCTTCTTCTTGCTTCCTTCTTCTTCTCTTCTTCCTTCTTCTTTTCTTCTTCATTTTCCCACGCTCTCTTCTTCTCTTCTCCTTTCTTCCTCTCTTCTTCCTTCTCCTGCACTCTCTTCTTCTCTTCTTCTTTCTTCTCCACTCCCTTCTTCTCTTCTTCTTTATTCTCTGCTCTCTTCTTCTCTTCTTCCTCCTTATCCTTCTTTTCTTTCTCTGTTTTCTGCTTTTCTTCTTCTTCCTTCTTTTCTTTCTCCACTTGAATGTTAAGTGCAGTATCCCCTGGTGCAACATCTAATGAATCTACATCAATAGGAACAATTTCCTCAGCTTGTCTTTCACCCTGACTATTGAAGATTTCATCTAGCTTAGATGTAGATAGGTCAGGGTCTTGCTTAGCCTGCCGATTAGCTTCAGATACCTTCTGCATTTTGATAGCTACTTTAGCCTGTAGATGGGTGTCTTTTTCCACTTCAGAGGTTTTGCCTCTGAGTAACTAAAGTCTTCTTCTTTGCATGAAGAAGATGCCTTTGTACTGATTAAGAATCTCAAACAATTCTGAATTAGAAGCATCAAGAAAATATTGAGCAAAAATTTTCTCCTTGATTTCTTGTTCCTTTTCAATGGCAATGTGCCATTTATTGTCCAAAGAATCATACAAAGATTTAGAAGTAACTGATTTAATATCGGTAGGTGACCAATCATTATCACATAAATATTTGATAAGTTCTTGTTCAACATCCTCCTTTTCACTATCATTGAAATCATCAAAATATTTTTTAAATCATTAAGAACTTTCCTTCTAATATTCTTTATGGTCCTTTGACAATGTGTCATAGGCTTGTAAGAAGAAATATCTATATTTATTGGTGCAGAAGTTGCAGATACATTACCAGTAAGCTTGGTCTTCTTAACTGGTTGCCTCGTCTTCTTTATTTCTTCTTCCGATTCAGTGTCTCCTGAATCCTGTGCTATGTTCTTGGTTTTCCTCTTCCTTTCAAATACCTTTGGCGGGATAGCCTCCAGTTTCTTTTTGGCTGGTGACCTCCTGGTCACTTTAGGAGTGGCAGTAGATGTAACTGATGCCGATGCTGATGGCACAACTTTCCCCTTCTTTTGCTTTGGTACTTCAGTAGGTTTGATCCTCTCTAAGTAAGTATTCATCATCTTCTTCTTTGGATCCAGCAGTGAAGCAAGTAGGGTAGAGGCATACCCAGTAAGTATATCATTCATCACTTCAAAGCCCATAGGCTCAACCGCTTCCATTATACAATGATCCACTTTGATTGTGAAACAAATGTCATATTCATACTTCTTGACCAGTTCACCTAATATCCTTACTCTTTGCTTCATCTTCAATTTAAACTCATCAAAATACATGTTCATAGTCTCCAAATAAGTAGGTCCTATTGCTTGGAGACTCTCCTTGATTTTTCTTGAAACCGATATGTCACTTGACCATTGAACATCACTAACTCCCAGAAAATACCCTTGAAAGTAGAAAAATAACCCAACCAGTAGTTGACCGAATTTGAATTTTAGAGAATTATCTTCTTTGATAGATTTCAAATTCTCCATGAGTTGTTTTTGCATATAGGTACACAAGTCATACTCAGCATCATCCTTGATCATCCGATAAGTGGCATGCACCGCAACTGTAGGAACATAGTTCATCCTACTAGCATAAAATAATCTAGAACCGATCACCATACATGCATACTTCACCAAGTCATATCTTATGGTGTTAATAGTCATTGCCCGCTTGTTGCTCACAAAACCGGTGAGCTCTATCACTTTGGATTTGGTGATCTTGCATCATACGAAGAACAGGGACTTCACCAACATTGCAGAAACCGGTCATGGCATGGATTGCCTCCGGTGTGATATCATGAGTTCGTTCAAGATACATTTTGTCATCATGAACCCTTCTGAGAATGATTCTTATTTGATCATCTGTGAATTCTTCGAGAAAATACACTGCATTGTGAAATTTCTTCTTCTTGATCACACTATATTCTGGTTTAATCTTCTTGTCTTTCCCATAGAACAAACTTAACTGGGAGTGAATCACTAGAGACCCTAGGTCTTCCAGTTTGCAATCAATATAACCATAAATATCCCCTTCAACAGTGACTCTGGTAGGAATTTGAGATAGGGCATTATATTTCACCTTGTTCCTGTTAGGACCCAAAGGCAGCTGGGGGGGGGGGAGATGAATCAGTTTTCTATTAATTTCAACCCAGATATAACTTAATCAAACTTGATGCATAATACTGATAAACCAAACTTAATATTGGTTGACAGTTTAACAGTTAATAACAGTGTCGGTAAAGTTTAATGCATGAAACAAAAAGACAAATAACATCCACAACACATAACACATATATTTGTACGTGGAAACTATGTAAGGGGAAAAACCACGGTGGGAAACCTTACCCACAATCAGATGATACTACTGTAGATAGTATGTGTGTACAAATGGGGTCTGCACATGCAGAAAGACCAACTGCCTACAACTCACTTCTCAATCACAAAATGAGAGTCACACTGACTACAATTGGATGGTTAAATCCAATGATAATGTACTGCTCAAAATAACATCTTCATATGCTGGATTCAGTACCGGTTAAGCTCTGATTGTCTTCTTCATGCCTTCCTTGAATCTTCAAATGATGTCTGCATGTATAGATCTCCTTATATTCACATATACCTTATTACAATCCTTTTCCATACCTTTTCTTACATAATCTCACAAATGAGATCTTACATATATACCAAAACCTAAGACCAAATGTGTAGGTCAGCTCACTAAGAATATTACAATTAAATCAATTACAAATGAATCAATATGTGATGCATCATGTCGGCTCGATGCATTTACAATAATAACCAATCAATAAATCATCTCCAAAACATGTCATGCTGATTTGGAATGGATAACGCTTGTCGATCCATAACCTAGACCTATTTGTCGGTAACAACAAATATGCAAACTCGATTAGACCAATAACCAAATCACCAAAACAAAGTGTCCAAACCATGTCTTCAACATAACCAAGTAATCTCCAGATGGTAACAGATCATCCTCAGTGCCAGTGAACAATATAACCTTCCAGTGAACCAAATACCATTGACTATGCATAAGTCACTAAACATGTTGGTGAACATAAGCAAAGATCTCCAGTGTTGATAAGTTTTCACAAGTGTTGACAAGTGTTGACATCAATGACAAAACCAATGTAACACATCTATAATACCAACAATCTCCCTCGTTGGCATTGATGGAAACACAAGATGGAAAAACCATCTAAGTGCCAAAGTAGAAATGCCAAAAACCAAAAACCAACAATCTCCCAAAGAGATCAATTACTAGAAATCAAAATACATAATATCTCTCCCCAAAAGATAATGTGTTTTTCCATAGATATCTCTCCCCCTTTGACATCAAATACCAAAGCAATACAAAACCAGATACAATCAATTCATAGAACTTATTCCAAATACCAATTTTTATAACCAACTACTCCCCCTGAGAAGTAGCTCTCCTACATCAAAGCCGGAAAAAGATTTCTCTATTAATTCTTGTTGTTCTGATGCCATGCTTCAACTGTCTAAGTTTCTACCGGTGAGGGTATTATCCCAAGCTACTCTCTGAGATATTCAAAAGTTTCCTTAGGCAAAGGCTTAGTAAAGATATCTGCAATCTGCTCTTTAGTATTCACATATACCAATTTCACTTCTTTTGCTTCAACATTCTCTTTTAGAAAATTGAATTTGATAGAAACATGTTTAGTTTTAGAGTGAAATATCAGATTCTTTGATATATCAATTGCTACCATATTATCAAAGTAAATGATTATAGGTTCTTTTCATTTTACCTTTATATCCTTCAACATTTGCTTAATCCATAATACCTGAGTACAATTAGTTGCTACTGCAACATATTCTGATTTTGTTGTTGATAATGATGTACAACTTTGTTTCTTGCTCAACTATGAAATCAATCTGCTACCATGAAAGAATGCTCTGCTGGTGGTTCTCTTTCTGTCATCTACATCAACTGCCCAATTTGCATCTATGTATGCACATAAATCAAAAATTTCATCTTTGGGATACCATAAACCAAGATTTGTTGTGCCTTGTAGATATCGAAAAATCCTTTTCACTGTTGATTCATGTTTTTCCTTAGGATTACTCTGAAATCTTGAAACAATACATATTGCATTCATAATATCAGGTCTTGTTTGTGTCAAATACAGTAAACCTCCAATCATAGATTTATATCTTGTCAAATTAACAGGTTTTGATTCATCCTTCAATGATAGTTTATCAGTTGTAGTCATAGGAGTACTTATCGGTTTAGAGTTTTCCATACCAAATTTCTTTAGTAGTTCCTTCAAGTACTTAGATTGACATATGAATATACCTTTATCAGTCTATGAAATCTACAATCCTAAATTTTTTTTATCTCCCCAATCATAGACATTTCAAATTCTTCCTGCATCTTATTAAAAAATACTTTACACAATCCATCTTCTCCTCCAAAAATTATATCATCAACAAAAACTTCAATAACCAAGATGTCATCATTAGTCACTTTGTAATATAAGTTATTGTCAGCATTACCTTTAGTGTAACCAAGCTTCAAAAGATATTTGTCCAATCTAGCATACCAAGCTCTAGGAGCTTGCTTCAATCCATATAAATCTTTCCTTAACCTGCAAACCATATCTTTGTCATCTGTCAAAGAAAATCCATCAGGTTGTTTAATGTAAACTTCTTCTTCAAGATCACCATTCAGAAATACACATTTAACATCCATTTGATATACTTTATAGTTCTTGTGTGATGCAAAAGCTAAGAATAGTCTAACTGCCTCATTTCTAGGTACCGGTGCAAAGGTTTCATTGTAATCAATTCCCTCTTTCCGTGAATATCCTTTACACACTATTCTTGCTTTGTTTTTTATTACCTTACCATCTTCATTTAGTTTATTTCTGAATACCCATTTAGTTCCAATTACATTTTTGTTTTTAGGTTGGGGAACCAATGTCCATTTGTTATTCTTTTCAATTTGTTCCAATTCATCTTCCATAGCTTTAATCCAATGTTTATCTTCACATGCCTCATTAACTGATGTTGGTTCAATTTGAGAAATTAGACATACCTCTTCATTTTCCAGTCTTCCTCTAGTCATAACACCTTGATACTTATTCCCAATTATCTGACTTTCAGAGTGATTCAATCTTACATACCTGGGTGTATTCACTTGTTGTTGTTCTTCAGTCACTGTGGAATTTTTAGATGATGCCGGTGTGACTAGATCAACATTCTGTATCGGTGTGCTTGGTATAGGTTCATTTGTGATTATCTCAATTGCCAGTTCAGAGTCTATGGACCTTGAATTACCTCTAAACTATTCATCAATCTTCAGATTTGCACTCTCAATGATTTTCTGCAATCTCTTATTAAAACATCTATATGCCTTGCTCTTAGATGAATAACCAAGAAATATTCCTTCATCACTTCTAGGATCAAATTTACCAATATAATCATCTCTCCTAATATAACGTTTGCTTCCAAATATTCTAAAATATTTAAGAGTAGGAGTATTACCAAACCATAGTTCATGAGGGGTCTTATCGGTTTCACCTTTGATGTGAACTTTGTTGAATGTGTAAACCACTGTATTGACTGCTTCTCTCCAATACACTTCTGATATCATGCTTCTAGCTGCATCCAGAATAGTTATGTTCTTCCTTTCCACAAATCCATTTTGCTGGGGTGTCTGAGGTGCTAATAACTGTGTTCTGATTCCATTCACTTCACAAAATGTATTAAATTTCTTAGATGTGAATTCACCTCCTTGATCTGATCTCAAACATTTGATTTTCTTATCAGTTTCATTCTCTACCATTACCTTGAATAGTTTGAATTTCCCAAAAGCTTCTGATTTCTCCCTGAGAAAAGTAACCCAACACATTCTAGAATAATCATCAATGATTAGCATAAAATATCTATCTCCTTGTAAACTTCTAGTTCTTGCTGGACCACATAAATCAATATGAATTAAATCAAGAACATTATTGGATTTCTCTAGAATACTCTTAAAAGTTTCTCTAACTTGCTTTCCAAATTGACATTCCTTACATACCAGATTGTGAGGTTTTACAATCTTAGGTAAATCCCTTACTGCCTTAGTAGTACTAATCTTCACAATGCAATCAAAATTTACATGACAGTCTTTTATGCCACAACTAACTTTCATCAATATGTGCAATCAAGAATGTCTTCTCATTGTTATTCAAGTGAAAGATATTACCTCTAGTCTCATTACTGGTTACAATTTCCAAACCAGTTATATTCATGATTTTTCATTTACCATTCTTGAATTATAACTGAAATCCCTTTTCAACTAATTGACCGACACTCAAAAGATTATGCTTCAAACCTTCAACATAATAAACATTGTCAGTATTGTGCTTACCACCAAAAGATATAGTGCCTTTTCCTCTGATCAAACAAGCTTTATTATCTCCAAATATTACTAGACCTCCATTGTATTCCTAAAAGGTTAAGAATTTATTTTTGTCACCAGTCATATGATGTGAACATCCGAAATCAATGATCCATTCATCCTTTTTCTTCAATTTTAGCTACCAAGGCCTACTCTACCGGTTGTATAGTAGGTGTCAGTTGATCTTCTATTTTTGCAACAAAAGCCCATCCATTGTCTATCGGTTCTTCATCAGAATCATCAGTATCTCCTTCATCAACATAGTAACATGATTTGTCTCTATTCTTCTTAAATCTATAACTCTGATATTTAGGGTTAGGCTTATATGTTCTTTTAGCTTCTTCTTTCAATCTTGCATGTCTATCAGGACACCTAGATGCCATATGACCAATTTTATTGTAGTTAAAACATTTAAATGGTACTTTACCTTCATACTTACTTCCAACTAGACCTTTAGGCATTTTCCTTGCAAATAGTACTTCAAGCTCTTCCAATTCTTCATTCTCTCTTCTGATTTCTTCAAGTTCTCTTACATAAAGTGCTTTCCAATCAGATTTATTAGATGATGATGATGATGCTGCAGATGATGATGCTTTGAAAGCTAAATATGTCTTAATTATAGCAACAGGAGCAAATTCCTCAAGTTCAAAAGATGAAAGTTTTCCAACCAAGGTATCTCTAGATACTGATGTATTAGGCATTGTTCTCAATTCATTAATAGCAGTTACTTTCATTTTGTATACCGGTGGAAATGATCTTAAAAATTTAGAAACAATTTAATCTTCACTTAAGGGTCCTCTACAACATTGTATACCCAAAACAATTTCATTGACTCTTTCCATAAAAGCAAAAATCCTTTCATCTTCTTCCATTTTCAGATTTTCATACCTGACCCGAATGCATTGTAGTTTTGCTATTTTGATAGTAGTATCACCTTTATTCAATGTCTCCAATTTATCCCAAATAGCTTTAGCAGTAGATCGGTCTGATAATCTCATGATTTTTTGATCTGACAATGCGCTCAAAAGTGCTTTTCTTGCTTTGCAATCATTCTCCTGATCTTTAGCCAAGTTAGGTGGATTAGGTTGACTCTATGTAGGACCAACACAACCATTCTTTGTAACATCCCATATGTCTCTTCCAATGCAATTCAGATGTGTCTCCATTCTGATCTTCCATATACCATAGTTAGTTCCATCAAGCTTCAAACTGCCGTTCCTGAAATAGTTAGTTGCCATAGAATCTCCTCAAGCTATTAAACTTCTGAAAAAGAGGACTTGGCTCTGATACCAATTGTTAGGACCTAGAAGCAACTAAGAGGGGGGGATGAATTAGTTGTCTATTAATTTCAACCCAAATATAACTTAATCAAACTTGATGCATAATACTGGTAAACCAAACTTAATGTCGGTGGACAGTTTAACAGTTAATAACAGTACCGGTAAAGTTTAATGCATGAAACGGAAAGACAAATAACATCCACAACACATAACGCAGATATTTGTATGTGGAAACCCTTGCTTTGGTTGATATTCGGTGTCGATTGCTCCTTTGGTGCATCAGTCTTGGTTCAAGAGGTTTCACCTTCCTCATATGCAGAGAAATCAAGACCAGAGGTATCATGTGATGGCTTCATTTATTCTAGCTTTTGGTCCAACTTCGCAGCACACCAGTTGAACTTTACAAGTATCTCCTTTATCTCAACAAGTTCCTTGGAAAGAGCATCATTGGTCTTCATCAAGGTTTCATTCTGTGAAATGGTTGCATTGAGTTCTACTAGCATTTCTTCTTTCTCTTCCTTACCCTCTTGCAAATAAGCAGTAATGGTACCAATTTCTTGTTTCAACTTAGAGATCTTGTGCTCCTTGTCCTTCACTAGATCTTCAGCTTTTCTTCTATTTTCTAGCTCCTGACTCATCCTAATAGTCAGTCCTTCCAGCTCCCTCCTTAGGTTAGTTTTGGACTCATTCAGTTTCTCTACTTCTTGGACTAGGGCATCCATGACTTCTTCATCAGAAGAATTATTCTCGATAATTTTCATCATTTGCTCAACAAACTCTCTTCTTTTAGCTAAAGAGGCTTTATATTTGATCTTAAGTTCATCATAGACTCTCTCAGATTCAACCAAACGGTGAGTGAGTTCCCTCATGCTGTATTCCCCCATATGTCCTTTCGAGTGGTTAGACTTAGAGAAATGTTAGCTCTAATACCAATTGATGAATACTAGGGGGGGTGAATTAGTATGCCCAAAAACTTGACTGAACACTTAAGTAATTTTACTGGAGACTAGTATAGTAGTTTAAACAACAAACTGGTAAAAACATAGATAAGCCAAATAGCAAATAAAGCATTCACCCACAGAAGCACAATCACCATAACACAAGATATTTTGACATGGAAACCCAAATGGGAAAAAGCATGGTGAGTAAAACTCATAAGTCTACTATCTGCAGAATAGCAACCAGACCGGTTAAGGTCTTACAATCTTCTTCACCAGAACAGATTCTGTTAGGAATCTAGATCTCTGTTAGGAGATAAGTTTTGTTAAAGACTACCCTGTTACAGGATTTCAGATCCACACATGTGAACCACCTTGTTAGAGGATTTACAATAGGCTTTGACAGGGCCAACCTGGTTAAGGGTTTCAAACTTCTCGAAGAGATTAGTAATCAACAAGTGAATGATCTAGAAAGTAGCACATAATGCTTGATTAGATCCTTGACTACTTTCAATTAATGCATTGCAACATTACTTAAGTCTTCTATCCTTTGCATGTTCAATATTTATCTCACGATGCTTCTATATCAACTTCACTCTTCAATAGACATACGTGCTATAAAACCCTAGACATGATGTCCTTAAATAGGATGTTGATTTCATGTCAGTCCAATGAGATTGGATTACAATTTCCTAGGTTCAAAGCATCTAGACACATTTGGTAACATGACACAGAAACACCGCAAAAGTGTCGGTGGATGATAACTCATCACACTTTATAGTTTTACTGGTTTAACATAGTATATCAATTACCGGTTAACAAACAAAGACTGGTAAACTGGAACATAGTGTTCTGATCAAAAAAGATTAACTACCGCTAGGGGTCCTCTTTCTGCTTGAGGTCTTCATACTACTTGAGGTCTTCGGTCATGCTATGACCAGTAAGATTCTTCTACAAAACACTGATAGTCTTCTGCAAACAAAGACTATACATACAATGACATATAATACCGGCTGGAATAATACATCACATACTACCTGTTGAGAATAACTCATACATAAAATAAGTGTGTGTCCATCAAGGACAATCACAACTAAACATGCCAACAACCACCTCAACTAAGTACAAATAATATCAAAATTCCAACAGATTGATGATATGTATTGTGTTGTCATTGATGGCAACCATGTTTTGTCAATCATCTAAGTCTTTAGTCCAACCGGTAGTGGAAGCAGTTAAACTACAAACCGGTAAATAGTAAAGAGGGTTATGTTCAAGCGACCGGTACAGAAGATCGGTGAAGAGTTAAGTGTTGTGGTTTGGAATGTATGTTCATGACATTAGCAAGAGTCTATGACCAGAACCATATCAATAGATTCAAAGTTTGGAGCGAGTTATGATGTTCTGAGCAGTCAATCGTGAAGAACACAAAACCGGTAGAGCAAAATTACTTAGATTGGTAAACCGGTAGACATGATGTTATGTTTTTGTGTTGTGTTATGTTTTGCCAAAATAAGGAAAGTGTGATGAGAAAGGTTGACTAGATTCAATGAACCTAGGAAATTGTTCCAAGGGTTCTTAGCCGACTTAGCAGAGTTGTTTATAAAAAGGAGTATATTGTGTGATGATGTTTCAAATATGAGATCTGTAGTGAGAATTTGATTGTGCGGTGAAAGAAGATGATCTGTATTGATGTTTAGTCAGTATTAGAAGTAGATCTGAATCAGATCTAATTAGGCACAGAGATGCTAACAACAGATTAACCACTTGTTATTTCCTAATAGTTGCAACAAGATAAAATCCTCTCACAAGGTCACTCCTAACAGGGTGCGGTAGGATCCTCACATGTCCGAAGGTTAAATCCCTTAATAGAGTCACACATTAACTTATGTTGTGTAAATCCCATAGCTGGGTAGCTCCTAACAAGGCTGGTCCTAACATGCCTTATTATAATAGCTCTTAATCGGGTGTGCTCCTAACAGAGCATTTGTAAGACCTTAACCGGTCAGATCCCTATTCTGCAGATAGTTGATCTTGTGGGAACCAATTCCCACCGTGCTTTTTCTCATTTGGGTTTCCACGTGAAAAACATTTGGTTATGTGGTGCATATTTTATTGGGTGTTAGCTTATGTATTTATTTTCTTGCATGCTTGTTAAGTTTCAAGTTGATAAAAGTGGTGATCATATTTGTGTTGTTGTTTTTTCTTGCACTGATTCACCCCCCCTCTCAGTGCCTTATAAGTTTATCAATTGGTATAAGAGCCTAATTCCTTTAAGGTTTAATTGCTTGGGAAGGATCCTTAAGGCTATCATGGGGGATATGAGTTATAGGGAGCTTTCTAACTAGCTTGTAGAATCTGAAGAAGCCCTAGGTGAGTATCAGACATGAGATCCATAATATTGGCTAAGAGGAGAGAGTTGGCTGAATAGTTGTATGAAATTAGTGAAAATAGTTCATCTAAAGAAGCTAACATTGATGCATTGGCTAATGAGGTGGAAAAGTTGAATGATGATAAGTCAAATCTGGGGAGAGAGATGGAAGCCCTTACCATCGAGATTAGTTAAGAGTTGGAAGCCAAGAGGGTTGTTGAAGACAAAATCAGAGAAAAGGATCATGAGATCTCTAAGATGAACTAGGAGATTGGTACTCTACATGCACATCTTCATGAGGAAAAAGAAGAAAAAGAAGAAATATAGGCTGATCTAGACATGGCTATGTCTCTTAGAGAGTGTCTTATGAAAAAGAATGAAGATCTTACTAAGGAGTTGGATGATGCTATTGAGATATTGGTTAAATACAACAAGAGCACTACTATGCTTGATGAGCAGATTCAATCACAAAGGCATAATGGAGATACACGTGGCTTGTGATACACAACCTTTGAGCAAGGAGAGCCTTCAGGTACTAAAGACATCCTGCATGAAGGTAAATATGCACCTAAGAATAGAAAACCACCGGTAAGAAACCCTACAAATCAGTATGCTTTAACTGTCAGAAGGTAGGTCATACTGCTAATGTCTGTAGAAGTAGATCAAGTGTTGTTAATGGTTATAGACCTAATATATATGATGGATTAATGCCTAGTGGTTTTAATGGTTATTGCTATAATTTCAACAAGTATGGGCATAGAGTTGTTGAGTGCAGGTCTGGAATGAATAATCAGAGACCTTACATGAAGCAGAGGTCTGGTGGTGATTGGTAGAGATCTTTTAATGATCAAAGAAACCCTAACTGGAAGAGACCTTACGTAAACTGGTCTAGTCCTTATGAAATGGAGTATAGACAGAATGTGACTTGTTCAATTTGTGACAACTTTGGACATGTTGCCATGAACTGTTGGAGAAGAACTGGTAGAGGCAATGTTGGAGCCCTATCCAATGTACCTTATGGTGTGTTGCATGTCGAAGATATTAGATTCTATATTCATTATAAATTAAAAGATTTGGGAACCTTTTCTATCTTTGATCAGTATCGGACTTTGTGTGATAAGCAAGGAGTTATAAAGGATCAATTCAGAAGGGTTGCCGATAAAGGTTTTCACCATGTCGTGAACTTTCTTGATAAATTCGAAGGAGATCATATCAGATATGTTTTGAGAAGGATACATGATTAGTTCATTTGGTTAGATCGACCAAATAAGATTACAAAGGAATCTATTCATGCCATCACCGGATTGTGGGCAACCAGTGAAGTTCCTATTCTGAAGACAATCTCAAAGGATGAAGTCGCCCGATTTACCAGGTCTAAATGGGATGGTCAAGCTATGACAATAAATGAAATTGAAGAGCCTGAGGTTAAATATGCTTATATGGTCATCGGATATAGGGTTTATCATTCAAGCAGAACAAATAGTATTCCTGGAGCTATGATTCATACTGCCTACCGGATGCTGTAAGAAAATGCAAACTATGATCTTGCTAAAGCCTTGAGAACCCAGTTGATATTAAATCTGGAATCTATCAAGAAGGATAAAAGGCAGAAATTTAAATTTGGATAGTTGATCATAGGTTTGTTCTTCTACTTTCAGAACTCCTTTCTCGGTATCAGTGATATGCAATGGTCAAATGATACACCTACAATGTTACAGATTAAGAACAACATGAAGATGATCGATAATGAGTTTACAAAGGTAATTTGGGGATATTTTAAAGATTTTTAGAAGAGGATGCATGAAAGAGAAAGGATACCGAAACAAGTTGTTAAAAGGTATAAAGATTCTATATGTTTCATGATTGATATCGACACTTGTTAGATGGAGGTAGTAGAACCTAGGACATCATGGGTGATGCCCATGGGTTATGAAGTTGAAGCTAATTTACTGATTGCTTATGTTGATCATCTCCTAGAAGCTTCTAATGCAACCAGGTTTGGAACCTTCAAAGAAAAATCTATTGAGGTACATTCTGAGCTTGCCAAATTGGTTATTGCTAAGAAGGTAAGAAAAGAAGTGGAACAATTTGTAGTTGAACAAGGTTTTACTAAATAGGCAATTTTAGAGGCTAGAGCTAAGTTTGAAGCAAAGAAGGTTGTTGAATCCTCTAGTGCCCCAAATGGTACCAGTACTGGTAGACAAACAAGAAGCACAACTACTCAGGAGAAACCTTCTAAAATTCAATTCAAGAGAAAGGGGAAATAAATCAATCCCCCTGCACCTAAAGCACCGGTAGTCACCGGTAAGAGGAATAAGGAGCAAGCAAAGAGAGTTGCAGATGAAGAAGAAACAAAGTCTAAAGGAGAGAAGAAAGAGATGAGAGGTAGTGGTAAGAAATCAATGGTTGTTGGCGCATCTACTATAAAATTAGTTAAGAAACCAATAACTAAACTTACTCCCGCTGAAAAATTATTGTTACACATTAAGGAGTATGACATATTAGTTGGTTTGAATAAAATTTATGACAAATGTAGTGAAGAAGAGCAAAGGCAAATTGAAGATGCAGTAGTTTTGTTAATGAATAAGTTCGGTAAAGCTTTGATTGAATTGCAAGGGAAAATACCAAATTCTTTGTACAGTAAATTAGATGCAAGATGGCAAGCTGCAATAAAACAAGATAGGAAAATTATTGAATTTGTTCTAGTATGTTTACAACCGGAAGCCTCTAAGGAGGAATTGCAAAATATCTTTTTGAATTCAAAACCATTCTTTAGATCAAAGAAAAGGCTTACAAGATTACTTCTTGGAGAATCCCAGTCAGTACAAGATGAGACTAAGGATATTTTGAATAAGTTTTAAGGATTAGTCCCTGAGAAGAAGAAGAGGAACCAGAGAGACTTAAGGGAGAAGATCTCCCTGACAATGTGAATATTGATGATATCATACCAGATGAGGTTGTTTTTGCTGACACAAGCACTAAGCAAGAAACAATCATTATTACTAATGAAGAGAATGCATTATCAAGAGCTACTTCAACTAGTATAGGTGAATAGAGAACAAAAGCATAAAAGACAGATGAAGAAATGACTGAGCAACTAGTGAACGAGAAAACAGAAAATGTACAACCCACTGAGCAACAGAACAAGAAAGAAGCACAAGAGCCATCAATAGTTACACAAACAGAAGATGTGCAAACCACTGCACCACCAATGAAGGACAAGGAGAAGGAAGAGGAGAAATTTTAAGAGAAAGCAGAGGAGCATGAGAAGGATGCAGAAAAATAGAAGGAGAAATAAAAACAGAAGGAAGAGAAAGAACAGAAAGTGCCCTCCCTATCACTTACATCAAAGAAGATAATTGATGATAATGATGAAGATGACACTGTGAGTATTCAAGGACCAATCAATATGGATATGTTGAGTCCTACTGAGCTGATGGAGATTGCATCTGCTATGCAATCTAAGGCACAAAAAAACATTATGAAAGCACAGAGAAAAGAAGCTCAAACTATTCAAAGTGCAATAGATATACTTTCCAGTATACTACTAGAGACTGATATTGATAGTCTTCCTACACCTATTGACAAACTGGAACATTTGGTTACATCAGCAGGTGAGGAGACGAAGAGCCTAGAAGAAGCTGCAATTAAGAATGCTGAGAAGGAAATTGACAGAGAAATGGTAGGTCTTAGTGATAATATGGAACGGATAAAAGATTCACTAAAGAGCAGAGGTAAAATACTGTCTACAATTTGTAATTTTTTATTATTTCCCGATGATATAGAAAAGAAGATCAAGGCAAAACAACATGCAACAAAGGTTATGAGTGAATCATTTGATCCTCTAAATGATCCAGCTACAATTTTTTTCCATTATATTATAAGTGTACAACATAAGTTGAAGTCATATGAGGGAGAAAAGGTTAAGAGGATTGCAACTCTATAGGAGATACAAACACATATAGTTCCCAAGTTACAAATTTTGTAGATAGGCTACAAGGAAACAAATGCAATCTTGTTGACACCGGAGATGAGCACTCTAGATGCCATGGAAGATCTTGCATACCAGATCCTGACACACATTGAGATCACATCTACTTTTTTGGCAACATGTGATAATAACTCTTAGGCTTTAAGATTAATTTTGATGACATTTTTTCAAAAATGTAATATGTAACCTGTTGACTCTTATACACTTTGCACCGGTAATACAAATTTTGGTCTATTGTATTCATTTTGTTTCACATGTATTTGCTTACCTTTGTCATTTCTATCAAAGGGGGAGTGGTATTGGTCAGTTAAAATTTTGTAATAGCATGCAATTTCTAAGGGGGAGTTTTGAGTTTTGAGTCATGATTTTTGTAATGTGACACTTAGTTGACAAAAATTTCCTAAGTGTTGACATCAATGCCAAAGGGGGAGATTGTTGGCTTGATGATGATGAAATTGATGTAATAGGTTGATTGATGACTTGTATTGTGTTGTCATTGATGGCAACCATATTTTTTTAGTCATGTAAGTCTTTTATTCCAACCGATAAAGTCTAACTGGTAGTGGAAGCAGTTAAACTACAAACTAGTAAACAATAAACAGAGTTATGTTCAAGCGATTGGTATGGAAGATCGATGAAGAGTTAAGTGTTGTGGTTTGGAATGTATGTTTATGACACTGGCAGGAGTCTATGAATGGAACTGCATCAACATATTCAAAGTTTGGAGCGAGTTATGATCTTCTAAGGAGTCAATCATGAAGAACACAAAACCGGTAGAGCAAAATTGCTTAGATCGGTAAACTAGTAGACATAATGCTATGTTTTTGTGTTGTGTTATGTTTTGACAACATAAGGAAAGTGTGATGAGAAAGATTAACTAGATTCAATGAACCTGGGAAATTGTTCCAAGGGTTCTTAGCCGACTTAGCAGAGTTGTTTATAAAAAGGACTATATTGTGTGATGATGTATCAGACATGAGATCCGTAGTGTGAGTTTGATTGTGCAGTGAAAGAAGAAGCTTTGTATTGATGTTTAGTCGGTATTAGAAGCAAATATGAAGTGGATCTAATCAGGCATAGAGGTGCTAACAATAGATCAGTCACTTGTTGTTTCCTAACAGTTGCAACAAGATAAAATCCTCTCACAAGGTCACTCCTAACAGGGTGCGGTTGGATCCTCATAGGTCCAAAGATTAAATCCCTTAACAGGGTCACACATTAACCTGTGTTGTGTAAATCCCATAGATGGGTAGCTCCTAATAGGGTTGGTCCTAACAGGCCTTATTGTAATAGCTCTTAACCATGTGTGCTCCTAATAGAGCAGTTGTAAGACCTTAATTGGTCAGATCCCTTTTCTATAGATAGTTGATCTTGTGGGTACCAATTCCCACTATGTTTTTTCCCATTTGGGTTTCCACATGAAAAACATTATTTTATGTGGTGCATATGTTATTGTGTGTTAGCTTATGTGTTTGTTTTCCTTGCATGCTTGTTAAGTTTCAAGTTGATAAAAGTGGTGATTAGGTTTGTGCTGTTGTTTTTTCTTGCACTGATTCACCCCCCTTCTCAATCCCTTATAAGTTTACCATCATGATCCTAAGTGAGTTCGACATTTAGTACACAGAATGGAGGGCTATCAAAGGGGAGTGCTATCAAAGGACAAGCAATAGCATATCAACTGGAAGAAGCACCACTACTAGACAAACACCCACTACATTTGGAATTTCTAGATATAGATGTGCTCATCGTTACACCAAAGAAATATATTTTACTTTGATGGGTCCTATACATAGTATGGATTAGGTGCCAGCATCGTGTTCGTCACTCCAAAAGGGCACACAATTGTGAGATCCTATAGGTTGATGTTCCCATGCACCAATAATATCATTGTGTACGAAGCTCTAGTGATAGGTATCAAAGTAGTCATGGAGTGGAAAAACATAGAATTGAAAGTCTATGGGGACTCTCAATTAGTTATCAATCAGGTCAATGATGACTATAAGATGAAGGACGATAAGCTTAGTCCCAACAAATGCATGGTGGATGATTTTGAGAAATACTTTGTACACATCACATTTGAGCAAATTCCAAGGCTAGACAATAGAGCTTATGATGCAATGGCCACCATTGCCTTGCTCCTACAAATACCAGACAAACAGAATCGTTATGAATTCCTGGTGGAGCAATTGTTTTTCCCTGTCTATGACAATTCAGAATCCCAAGTCATCTGTACCCTACATGGTTTTGATTCCCCCATATACGGGAAGATTTATGCTGACCTCAAAGATAACACCCTCCCACCAGATCTTTCTCAAAACCATAAACTTAGCTTTATTCGTCAAGCAACCCATTATACCCTAACCGCTGATACACTTTACCATAGAGGTATTGATGGTACTCTGCTTCGATGCCTTGATCATAATGAATCTGAAATCACCTTGCAAGAGCTTCACAAAAGTATTTGTGGCACACATTCAAGTGGTCCCACTCTAGCCAAGAAACTTCTAAGGATGGAATATTATTGGTTGACAATGGAGAAAGAATCATATTAGTTTTCTAGAAAATGTCTAAAATGCTAGATTCATGGCAATCTTACACATGTACAAACACAAGAGCTGCAACCTTTCACCACATCATGGCCTTTCTGCCAATGGGGCCTGACCTCATAGGAAAAATTCATCCTTACTCATCAAATGGTCACAAGTTTATCATCACAGCCACTAAGTACTTCACAAAGTGGATTGAGGTAGTCTTGTTGACCATAGTTACCTGCAAGAAGATATCTTCCTTCATTTTGAACTACCTCATCTATCGGTATGGTATTCCTAGTTCTATTATCACAGATAATGGATGACCTTTCAAGAATCAAGATGTACAAGAAATTTGTGAGTGATTCCATATCCAACATCGTTTTTCAACACCATATTATCCACAAGGGAATGACCAAGCAGAGGCCTCAAACAAAACAATCCTAAAAATCCTCAAGAAGGTAGTGAATGATGCTAGCAAAAATTGGCATGTCCATCTTAAACTCTACACTTTGGGCATATAGAACAAGTATCTGCACACCCATAGGAGCTACACCATACTCATTGGTGTATGGATCAGAAGCTATCCTACCTATTGAGGTATAAATTGCATCACTCAGGGTATCATTGAAAGGCCTAATTCCAGATGAAGACTATCGAGTTAACAGACTACAAGAGCTAGAGATGCTAGATGAACACCGACAATGTTCCTTTGATCATCTCAAGGTGTATCAACAACAAATGTGTCGAAGCTACAATCACAAGGTTATACCAAGGGCGTTCAAAATTGGTGATCTAGTCCTAAAAGAAAATACCCGAAATCAACAAGATCAGGAAAAGAAGGGGAAATTTGAACCCAACTGCTTGGGACCCTTTGTCATCATATCAGCTTATGGATCGGGGGAATATTAGTTATCAACTTCAGAAGGGGACGTGCTTGATGAGCCAACCAACAACATCCATCTAAAGAAATTCTACACTTGAGTCACCCACTGCATGAATCAAGCAAAAAATATTAAAAAAAAATCAAAAAATCATCACTAGGGTGAAAACCTGGTAAACAAGCACCTTGTGGCATAAAAAAATTTAAAAATCAAGAAAAATACAAAAAAATGAAAAACAAATCAAAAAGTGCAATAAAAACAAGTGGTGAAAACTTGGCAACAAGCGCTATTTGTTATGGAGAAGCTCCTCTATCTATTAATACTTGTATCATATCTTTGGCTCCATCTGATCTAAGTCAATAGCCATCACAAAACACTTATACACGTAGTATTATCCCGAACATACTTAGCGCAGTCACTATCCTTGATTATCTGAATCAATTATCAGAATCATATCCCACCATGGCTTGGTGATCAGTGTACATATCCATATCAAAGTAGTATCAACCACAAGGGGTACAAATCCTAACCTCGCTGGGGCATTTTGCCTTGTGGGTTTAGACACAAGACCAAACACATAGTAAGACAACAAGGATCAGAACAACCAACAGTGAACATAGCAACATGAGAACACAACCATCAAGGATAGACATCAAGGATTTGAACTGATTTCAATTGAACAAAAGATCTATTTGCGAGATATTTTATTTGACAAGAATACACTTTAGGTAGCATACATGCTTACTTATAGTTGTTAATTTTTTATTATCATATCTCCTAAGCAATTCAAGGATGTCTCAAAGACTAGAGAAGCAAAGAAGGAATGTGATGTTTTCTTTGTCTTCTGTTTGGGAGTGAAGCCTTCTACTATGCAAATTTTTCTTACGACGTGATCACACAACATATCACTGAGGAAATTTTGGATTTGTATTGGACTAAGCTTAACTCTTGTCTGTTTTACACAAGCAACACTCAAGTCATCTTGGTTAAATTATACCTCAATGCTTGTGTCATCTTGCAATATCAACATCCATGTAAGTTATACTTAGGTCCTTATGGTTCAATTATACCATGATGCTTGTATCAACTTTCAACAAATCAAGGCTCGATGATAAAAAAAAAAAAAAAAGGGAAAGCACTGGCAATTTGATCAAAATAGATGGCAACATTGAGAATGAGAATGCATATTAAATAGCTTTGCATTAGCTGCATTAAGTTGCAACTTCATGTGTATTATCATTTTAATGTGCATTTAGTTACATTATCATGTTAAGGTTGCATTTAGATTGCATTATCATTATCATTTTCATATCATGTTCCAATCACATTTAGTTACATATACATTTTCATATCATTTTATGAGTGCATTAATTGAGCATTGCATTAGATGCATTTTCACATCATTATCATTTTCAAGATACATCTCACATAATCTCATATCATTATCATTATCATTTTACATCTCATTTTCAAGATACATCTCACATAATCTCATAATCATTATCATTTTCATTTTCATTTTACATCTCATTTTCAAGATACATCTCATATCATTATCATGGTCATTTTTATTTTCCATCTTATTTTCAAGATACATTTCATGTCATTATCACATCCTAATCAAAATTACATTAGATGCACCATCATTATCATCTCATATCAAAGTACATTCACATGCATGAAAATTACTATATCATCTTAAAAACATTTTACATGTTAAAAGCATACAAAAAGGACAAAAGCATGTTAAACAAAGTCCCATATTCATCGACGTACATTCATGCATTGCATTTAGCAGCACAAAAAAATGCATACATCATCACATTTAAGCATATGACTTGCAAAACACATTCATTTTCATCATCATAAAAACATCTTAATCATATCACCTTCAAAACATATAGATCATAGCATCACATCACATAGGAAATCATCTACATTATCAAACCAAAAGTCATATAGATCATGCATATCATATATCTCATAAAATAAAGGCATCCATAACATGTAGAAGCATATCTAGTGTTATATCATCATGCACATGTGTGACCCATGTTGATCCAAATGAAAATCAAAGATAAGTCAGAACGAATCATCAGTGAAACAATAAATGTCCAAAGTCCCTCGATATCACATCAACAAAGTGCATGAATCAAGAGACATCAACATCTATCAATGAATCAATGTGTATCATATAAAATCAATCAAAATACAACAATGTACATCTCAAGGGAATCATCAAAGATACTATGATGTGTGTATATAATCAATAAAATACATCAAGGGTACATCATCATCATGACAGAGGAGGCTAAGAGTGGCTATCCCCAGATATACCTACACCTGCACCACCACTAGGAGGATCTCTCCTAGGACCCATGACACCATTTCTACCTCCTTGTCTCTGGGAGCCCCCGCATTGAGAACTGGCAGCATAACTAGGGGTATGTCGATCTGAGGGAATGACCTAAAAGTATAGAGTCCTATAATATGCAGTATGCTCTGTCTGATCAATGAGACTTCTAATGGTATCCCCTACGACACCATGTGTGGCCGCCTACTGTAATGTCTACATTGTCTCCTTTGTGTGGCCTCACCGCTCTATCTCTATATCCCTCTCAACTATCAATTGTGCCACTTATGACTGCAACCACGTGATCTATCCCTATGCATGTACTAGCTAAGTCTGAAGGCTCTACACTAAGGATTGTAACCCTGCTATCTGTGCCTACTGCTGGTGTGAGGACACTCTAATCTGAAGCAAGGGAGGTTGTGGCAGTTGTGGGACTTGTGTTGCTAGTACCTCTGAGGAGCTTGCCTTTCCTATGGCTGGTGGGGGCATCTCTATCCTCCTCCATCATACCAAAGGATGGACATCCTCCTCCTCCTCCTCATCATCAAAGCCCATGCCGCCCAATCCTACCCTCCCACCATCCATCTCCTCCAACTTCATCTCCTCATCAGATCCATCACCCTTGGAGATCTCCTCCTCATCCCTGCCTCCAACTATTGCTCTGGCCTTGGGATGTACTGGCCCTCCTTGACGTAGCATCTGTCACCAACCACCACCCTACCCCTCACCCCTTGGCCATTGGATCCTCCTCCTCTTCCTCTCCTATCTCCACCATCATCCCCACCTCAGCCCAACTATCCTCTACCTCATCCTACTCCCTGATCACCCCCTCGACCTCTCCTCCTTCTCTCTCCACCTTGGCCTCATCAACCCCCATATTTTCCTCTATCACCACCACCATCATCATCATCATCTACCTCCTCTAGTGGTAGTACCGTCTCTCCCGGGCCTATCAATCAAGGGAAATGATGGCTCATCAAATATAGGGCATAATCCTCATGCATGCCTGCATCAGTCACTGTCAACCACACATCCCCCAAAAAAATGGAAGAGAGTGGAAGTTTGCATGGGTTGTGGCGTAATCTAATGGTGGCCCCCACTCTACTCTCTCCTTGTACACTCTCGCGTACAAGGTTGTCCCCTGTGGTATCGGTTGTGGCCGACCAAATTGTCTATATAATCGAGACAAGAGGAATCTCTCTACCACATAGGGCATCCGCTCAATCAAATATTTTCTCTATAACAAAACTGGAACCTCTGTGGCATCCTTAGGCCATGGCTCACAATCCAAATATGGGTGCCAAACCACTACATCCTTGTTATCTAGAACACGCCTCCAATACTCTAGCTTCCCGAGAATAGGCCGAGAAGCTTCTTGTCTATACATGTAAAGATATGAGTATCCCACTGGTCGAGATCTTTGAACAATGGGGTGCGTAATAGCTATATGCTCCCAAGCCCAAATCTGAAGCAATGTTCGCCATGTTTCTATAATACATCCTCAATCCCTACAATATACTATCTAGTGTAGCTCATGATACATGTGGGCCAACACGCATATCCCCCATGCATAAAAGGTCCTCTCTCATACCATCCACCGAAGCACACGATCCCATCCAACTAAAAACCCATGAGATCTCCTATCAGGAAGGAGGAAAACACCTACCAATCTAGCTATAACTGATGGAAATGGGACATATTTGTCCACCATATCCTTCCAACCCACTAAATATCCAACAATATGGTGATCGCCAAAAATCTCCCATGGTGCATCAGTCCCTCCAATCTCCTCCACATCATATACTACTAGCTCGCCAGTGATCGAAATCCGTGGAATCCGATAGACATTCTTAGGAGTGACTGTGATCTCTCCTGTTGGAAAGTGAAAGGTGTTATGCTCACTATGCCATCGCTCAGAAAAGATCATCAGAAGTGCTCTGTTCTACCGATAGGAAGGCATGAGAAGTAGGTGTATCAATCTGCACACCTCGAGCACCACTCGATCATCATCTGTCAATCAACCCCGCAGGGAGAGTGTCTTCGGGTATCACTCCCGAAGCTGGATAACACCAAGGTCTTCCTATATCAACACATGAGTACCATATCAATTTCACCTATTCTAAATCAATTAAGCATTAACTCTCAATAAAAAAGGGGCACCTATCAAAGTGATGACAATCACGATATCACACAAAGAGTTCCAAATCAGACACTCTTGGCAACTAAGTAGGTTCAACTTAACCTATCTATCAAAATCAAGAATCATATCGAAATCAAGAATCATATCTAAATTAAAAATCATATCAAAATTAAGTCTCATATCAAAATCAAGTCTCATATTGAAATCAAGAATCATATCGAAATCAAGAATCATATCGAAATTAAGGATCATATCACAATCGGTTGAATCAATCAATCCAGGATGTATATCAAACATCATATCGACAAGTTTGATCCATATCGACAAGTTTGACCCATATTAAACCCATATCAACAAGTTTGACTCATATCGACAAGTTTGACTCATATCAATCTTTGACCCATATCAACAATCAATTTGACCTATATCGACCAATTTGACCCATATCAACAATCGGTTTAACTCATATAGACCTTTGAACTATATCGATACTTAACTCATATCGACAATCAGGATCCATACCAACGTGACCCATATCAAATTTGAACCATATCAACCTGACTCATATCGAACAACGACTCATACCAACCCTAGATCGATTTTTCAACATCTCACATGTCAATGGATGCAATCAATGCATATCAACACATCGAAAAGGTGAAAAACATCATAATGAACCAAAAAATCTAATTTGCACATTTTAAAAATTTTAAAATTTTAAAAAAATTCAACACTGTCACAAATGCGCTAAAACAGTTGACACATGCGCTAAAACAAATGTGTTATACGACTTTACAAATGTGTTGTACAACATAAAAAATACGCTAATTAAATCAACAAATGCACTACAGAAAAATTCAAATGCGCTATGTCGTATGATGAATGTGCTTTGAAACAACACAAATGCGCTAAAACAATTTTAAAAAATGGAAAAACCCCTTCTGTACGAGAAATTTTTTTGAAAAATCTAGCCTAAAAACATGAAAATCTAGCTAAAAATTCACAAAAGAGGGCTAGAAATTTGAACTTACTGGTGGGTTGTACTCTGCTGGTCACTGGTAGTGCCGAACATTCTCAAATCGATGTTTGTTATAGGGGGCTCCATTTATTCTCTCCTCTCCAAGCTCCACTCTCCAAATGCCAAGTGCACAAATGAGGTGGAAATGGGCCCTTGAGGGTTTATATAGCTCATGCTGACGCAGACGATTATGTTGCCTCAATGGACATGTAAATAGGGTTCGTAGGCCCAATTTACACTTGTTCTACCATGATACAATGAGGGTTTTTGTAACCCTAATGACACCAAATTCAGCACATACATGATCCTATTTAGTTTTGATGATCAAGATGATTGATGATTTCCCTACGTAAAGTGACATTCTTGTATAGATGACAGAACCATCTCTAGGCAAGAAGACCATGAAGTTAAAGAAGCAAGATCCACATCTGGTCTTCCCACCTTCATCAATATCTTCAAATATTGATAATATAAGGGATACTGAAATAGGTCATGTGGACTTCGTAGAATTTCTCAAAAGGATCGAACAACCACCTTCATACTATAAAATGGATCATAATATCAATAGCAGTATTCATCAAGTCTTAGTATTTCCAATGTCAGCTCAAGATCCTGAATTTGTTCTTGCAGCTATGAATCATTTTGATCCTGTTAGCAGAAGTGTGAAAGATACTAGTGGAAAAAAGCTTATCAAGCTTGATGAGGACTTCTTCAACACTATCTTCAAGTGTCCCAACATTGAAATTATTCCGATATCACCATGCAATCAACAAAAGCTTATTATGACAAGAATTCAAATAAGTGCAAAAGGAATATGAATGACAATTGGTTGAAGACCTTAAGACCTACAATTGCCAAATGGTTGAAAACCTTTCACGTAAGTGATCTTATTGAAGAGTTCAATGACTTGGTTACTCTTCTAAGTAGGGTGAAGAGACTTCATACTTTAGATACCTATTATGAATGGATGTATCGGTACATTCGTATCATTAGGAAAAACAAAGAGAAAATATTTTGGGGTAAACCAATAAGTGATGCCTTATGTGAGAAACTCACTAAGGTACCAACTACCCTCAAATTTTATATGACATCTTATCTGGTATACGTAGTGGCTTCTATGAGACATTTCCTAGGTTTTTCTACATCAGGAGATAGAAGGCAAGTTGTTGTGTATGAATAATATTCTTAGTTGGTACTGAAGGATAGCTTTCTTCATTTTCGAAGGGTGAATGATGCATTCTTTGGTTATGATCGATATGTGCATGTTAAACAAATATTTATACAACAAAAGAGTGTTAGATCATGCATGGGAGGTAGTGAACTACTATGGATGTATGTTCATCCAATTCCCTACTTTCACCTACCTAAGGGTGGGATACTTTAATGGTGAACCTTTTATGTTCCCAAGGTATCCATTAGATAAAATTATCTTTATGGAATTGGCTCGTCAAATGGTGGCAATGCATGAAGCACGGTCTAGTTCATATAAGGCAGGTTTCAATTTCTCATTGACTATTGGTAGGTAATCCATTAATTCAATTTTCAATGCAAGGGAAATTGAAGAAGAAATGAGAAGAGTAACTATGAGATTCTTCAAGGAAAGAAGAGATCTTGATTGTAGAGGAATGAGGAATAAATTGATGAAGGCATATGTTCATGTGCATCACATTGAAGACATATGGGTTAATTGTAGGACAAAACGTGATATCAAGAATTTGGATTATTGTTGACTCACAATGGAGAAAATTTAGGAGCTTGATCTCATGGATATTCTATATGATCTTGAGGATGATGGAAATGTTCTAGATCTTGCCTATATAGAAAAGAAAGTTTCAGGAACACCCTTGCAACTAATATAGTGGTGACAAAAAGAAGCAACCTCCATTAGAGATAGATTCCAAAGTATTCTTGTGAATAGTAATGTTTGGTTTTCTAACAAAGGAATCCAATTGAAGCCCTTTGTTTATTGGTTTTGATGATAATACTATTGGACCTGTTGGTAAAAGGTCAAAGATCAAAACAAAAAATAAACAAGATCCTACTACTCCTTAGAAGGCTCCAAAGTTAAAATTCATAGTTGGGGCTAACAAAGGAAAAGTCCAAGGAGAATGTTCCATTTCAAAAGCTCAAGAGCAAAAAGAGCCTAAGGTACAAGGTGAATATTTGAATGATGAACCTCCTAATCTAGAGCCCATTGATGTAAATCAAATTGAAGGTGAGGAGGAGGATAATGAAGAACATGATGATGAATATGATGAAGAGGGATTAGCAAAATCTTCCAAGACTTCTCAGACAGATAAGTCCCATGAGTCCCTTTCATAGGTACCTCTTTCCTCTTCAACCATGGTTCATGTTCCTATTTCTACCATTGAGTCAAAACCTTTTGGATCTATTATAACTTGTATTATGGCTAGTATAGTTTTTCATATTCCTTCCACTAGTACTAGTGAGTCTGCCTTGGACACCCCTCATGACAACATTGAGAATGTTTTCTCTACTTTTCTAAATTTGTCTAAAGTGTCAGCCACCATGTTAGATAACTTTGATAAATTGATGGCAAAAACTAGTCCTAGACCTAATGAGTCATCCCTTGAGAATATTCTTGTCATTGTTACTACAACTTCACCTATTGTGACTACTACTTCTAAAAAACAAGTAGATCCGTCTCAATATTTGGTCACTAGTGTTGATAATAATTCCTCTCTACCACCATGGTTGTTCTCCAATGCTCCTAAGAGGAAGAAATAAGTCATCTCTATTGAAAACTTTGATTTCAATCAGCTTATTTCCACTAGGCCCAAAATTACTAATAAATCCAAGACCTTGTCAAGGATAAAGGTAGATAAAGCTATGAACAAATATGCAAAGATTGTCATTCCTTCTGCAAATAAGGACATTGATCAAATTCAAGATTTTGGATTTTACCATTAGCAGGGTTGAATTGAGCAAACAAACTCATGACTCTATTAAAGGAGACATTCAAACAACTTTAGATGCTCTCATTGATAGATATGACGAGGACAAAATCAATAAATATAAGCTTAAAGCACAAGTTGAAAAACTCACTTTTGTTTAATCAAGGTGACCAAGTCCTTTGAGATAATTGAACCAATGACTTCATCACTAGATGAACAAGTCATGAAGAGAGTTGAGCAAGAGACTTCACAGAGCAGAGCAATGGGTGGGTGGATGGATAGAATGCTAAGTCAAGGAACATGACTCCCGAGTTTAACTATTATCATAGTCAAGAATCTTGACATTATGAAAATTGAGGTGGATAACACTGTAGAACTCTTCTCTCAAGAGTTGGAAACACAAGAGAGGGACTTTGATACATGGTTGAAACTTGAGAATTTTGACTTAGATGTTGTTGTAAATAATGGTGTCATTCCTTCTCGGGATATGTATGTAGAATAACAGGAAGCATTAGAGCATCAAATGAATACTCTGGAGCAGCTTATCAAGGACATTTGAAAGTCTCAAAAGGAATGCATAGATAAAAGAAGGAGATTGTTGATAAAGTATCATAAATTACCTACACTTTTTTAGATGAAAATTAGAAAGCTCTAGATGTGGATGTGGTCATCAAAAATTTTAGTTTGTTGCTAACCAATGAAATTGAGAAAGAGGACTTCTCTTTGTCCTCTATTGACAAATTGGTATATCTTCAATTCATTATATATTTTTTGGATTATCTCTTAAAGAAACATAATAAATATTGCATTGATTTGGGAGATTCTATTACATGGGTCAAGGTCATCACTAGTGGGACCCAATGAAGACCAAATGAAAATTTTTCTACAAAAGTTTGAAGAATTATAGAAACAAGACCAATGCTAATATGTAGACATTTAGATTATTTTATACTCTCTTAGTGTTATTTTATTAAAATCTATTGACACCTCAAGTGTCAGTCTATTTATGCATTAGTACACATATAGGACTACATGTGTTTTAAGTCAAATAGGTTTCTACTTTTGATTTAGTCACAATTAATTGTAACTTTTCCCTATTTTTGTGCATATTCCTCTTCTATATATACGAGGGATATTTTTGTAATAAACATCTTTTGTCTAATACATCGAAACTCTATTGAATTGAAAAGCTATCTAAGACTTTGAGCTTGTAGTGTATTCAAGAAGTTTAATCAAAGAAGAAAAGAAGTTGCATCCAATCTTTATCTTGGGACTACTTTTTGTGTGAGTGAATGTTCTTATGTCATTCTTTTCTAATTTCTTTGAGATTAAATCTTTCTTTGTGAAAAGTATTTGAGTTGAAACAGATAAAAGTAAAATATTGTAGACTTTGTGTTATGATATCTTGCTGAAAAATTTATATTAAGTAGATAATAAGGTGAAGACTTTGTGCTTTGTTGAGTTATCTTGTTAGAGTAGAAAGCTTCGTGATATATTTGGAAGACTTTGTGCTTACAATATATCAATATTTGGGTTATAGTGGTTGATAAGACTTTGAGTATTTGAAGGAGACTTTGAGCTCTTTTTATACAAAAAAATCATCCCTTAAGTAATTTTCAGAAAATGAACCAACATAAGACTGTGTACTGTCATGGCCACTTTTATTCCAATTAGCATAGATTTTTTAAGAATACTGCAAGTTAAAATTATTTTCTTGCTCTTTTCTAAATAAAGAATCAGAGAAATACTTGTTCTGAAAAAAGAGAACTAAGTTATTATATCATCTTGAAATTAGTGTAAAGTTAGCAAGTAGATTAAGAATAGATATAGATTGCAGTAGAAAGGGGGAGCCTTCCCTTATAAATAGGAGAGATCATATCTTTCCTTTTGAGATGTATTGTCTCACACAATGTGGTGAAAATACATATTTTGTAAGCCTCCCTGAGTTTACAAAATTTTCACCCAATGCTACCTTGAGTAGGCCTCTTTCCAAATGTCATATAAGGATACAACCGGGTCTTTGTTTTAAATGTCATCCTTTTTTGTTTACTGTCTTAAATCTATATATACATTTCACATTTTGTAAGTTTTTCTCAATGTACTGCCATTGTCCTACTTTCAAGGGGTTTTAGTTGTAAAGATGAGATTCAAAATTGTAAATTTAGTTCTGGCAACTTTTCACCATAGAAATACTATTAGTATTTTGGATATGTTGATATGGTTTTGTCATTGATGTCAACGCTTATTAACTCTGGCACTTGGAGAATTGGCAATGTTCACTGGCAAGCAAGTGACTTATACATAGTCATCGGTATCTAGTTCACCGGTAGGATATATTGTTCACCGATACTTGGAATAACATGGAAAATACTTGGCTATGTCGAAGACATCGTTTGGACACTTTGTCTTGAAGATTTGTTTATTGGTTTTCATATTTACTGTTACCAGCAAATAGGTCCAGGATAAGCACCGACAGGCTTATCTATTCCAGATCAGCATGACAAGTTATGGGGATGATTTATTATTGTTGTAAATGCATTAAGCCGACATGTTGAATCAGATATTGCATTGGTTATTGTTTTACTTGTAAATTGTTTTATTAATATCTTTTGTAAAGTTGACCTATACATTTTGGTCCTAGGCTTCAATATATATGTAAGATCTTATTTGATCGAAGTAAAAGGAAGTGAGGAATGTGAATGAAGGTATATGCGAGAATAAGCAGAGCTATATACACATATATCATTTGAAGGAATCAGGAAGGTTTTGTGAAGACATATTAGAATTGAACCGGTACTGAATCCAGCATATGAAGATGCTATTTTGAGCAGTATATCATTATTGGATTTAACCATCCAGTTGTAGTCAGTGTGACTCCTATTTTTGTTTGAGTAGTGAGCTCTAGGCGCTTGGCCTTTTTGCATGTGCAAACCCCCTATTGTATACACATACTATTTGCAGTAGTATCATCTGATTGTGGGTAAGATTTCCCACCGTGGTTTTTCCCCTTACAGGGTTTCCACATACAAATACTGGTGTTATGTGTTGTGGATGTTATTGTCTTTATGTTTCATGCATTAACCTTTACCGATACTGTAATTAACTGATAAATTGTCTACCGACATTAAGTTTGGTTTACTGGTATTAAGCATTAAGTTTGGTTAAGTTGTTTTTGGTTTGAATTTATTAGACAGCTGATTCACCACCCTCTCTCAGTTGTCTCTGGGACCTAACAATTGGTATCAAAGCTTAGTCCTCTTTTTGCACAAGTTTAACAGCTTGAGGAGATCCAATGTCTTCTAACTATTTCATGAAGGATAGTCCTAAACTTGATGGAACCAACTATGGCATATGGAAGATCAGGATGGAGACACATCTGAATTGCATTGAAAAGGACATCTCAGAAGTTACTAAGAATGGCTATACTGCTCCTACTCCTGGTTAGCCTAATCCACCAACCTTAGGAAAAGATGAGAAAAATGATTGGAAAGCAAGAGAAGCACTTTTGAGCGCATTATCATATCAGCAAATCATGGGATTATCAAATAGATCTACTGCTAAAGCTATTTGGGACCATTTGGAAACATTGAATAAAGGAGATTCCATAGTCAAAATTGCAAAACTTGAAAGCTTCTGGGTCGGGTATGAAAATCTGAAAATGGAAGAAGATGAAAGGATTTCTGCTTTTATGGAAAGAGTAAATGAAATTGTTTTGGGTATTAAATGTTGTGGAGGAACCTTAAGTGAAGATGAAATTGTTTCAAAAGTTTTAAGAGGATTGCCACTGACGTATAAAATGAAAGTTACTGCTATAAATGAGTTAAGAATAATGCCTAATACATCAGTAACTAGAGACACATTGATTGGAAAATTTTCAACTTTTGAAATTGAGGAATTTGGTCCTATTACTACTATAAAGATAGATTTAGCTTTTAAGGCATCAACATCATCTACATCATCATCATTTGACAAGTCTGATTGGAAAGCCTTTTATGTAAGAGAACTTGAAGAAAGCAGGAGAGAAAATGAAGAACTTGAAGAACTTGAAGAACTTGAAGCACTGTTTGCAAGGAAAATGCCTAAAGGTCCAGTTGAAAGTAAGTATGAAGGTAAATCACCCTTTAAATGTTTTAACTGTAATAAGATTGGTCATATGGCTTCAAGATGCCCTGTTAGACATGCAAGATTGAAAGAAGAAGCTAGAAGAACATACAAGCCTAACCTTGAATATCAGAGATACAGATTTAAGAAGAATAAAGACATGTCTTGTTATCTTGTTGATGAAGGAGTCACTGATGAACTGATGAGGATACGACAAACAATGGATGGGTCTTTATTGCTATAACAAAAGATCAACGGGCACCTACTGTTCAACCAATAGCGTAGGCCCTGGCAACAAAAATTGAAGTTAAGGATGAATGGATCATTGATTCAGGATGTTCACATCATATGACTGGTGATAAAAGTAAATTCTTGTCTTTTCAGGAATATAATGGAGGTCTAGTAAGATTTGGAGATGATAAAGCTTGTTTGATCAAAGGAAAAGGTACTATATCTCTTGATGGTAAGCATAATACTAACAATGTTTACTATGTTGAAGGTTTAAAGCATAATCTTTTGAGTGTTGGTCAATTAGTTGAAAAAGGATTTCAGTTACAATTCAAGAATGGGAAATGCAAAATTATGAACAGAACTGGTTTGGAAATTGCAACCGGTAATCACGTTAGAGGTAATATCTTTCATTTGAATAACAATGAAAAGACATGCTTGATTGCACATATTGATGAAAGTTTGGCTTTGGCATAAGAGACTCTATCATGTAAATTTTGATTGCATTGTGAAAATCAGTACAACTAAAGTAGTTAGAGTTTTACCTAAGATTGTTAAACCTCACAATTCGGTATGTAAGGAATGTCAATTTGGAAAACAAGTTAGAGCATCTTTTAAAAATATTCCAGATAAATCCAATAATGCTCTTGACTTAATTCATACTGATTTATGTGGTCTAGCTAGAACTAAAAGCTTACAACGTGATAGACATTTCATGCTAATCATTGATGACTATTCTAGAATGTGTTGGGTTACTTTTCTCAAAGAAAAATCAAAAGCACTTGGGAAATTCAAGCTATTCAAGGCAATCGCAGAAAATGAAACCGGTAAGAAATTCAAATGTCTGAGATCAGATCAAGGAGGTGAATTTACATCTAAGGAATTTAATACATTTTGTGAAGTGAATAGAATCAGAAGACAGTTATCAGCACCCTGGACACCGTAGCAAAATGGAGTTGTAGAAAGGAAAAATAGGACTATCTTGGATGCAACTAGAAGTATGTTATCAGAAGAAAATCTACCACATGTATATTGGAGAGAGACAGTAAGCACATCAGTCTACACAGTCAACAAAGTTCACATCAAAGGTGAAACTAGTAAGACACCTCATGAACTATGGTTTGGTATTACCCCTACTCTTAAATATTTCAGAATATTTAGAAGTAAATGCTATATTAGAAGAGATGAGTATATTGGCAAATTTGATCCTAGAAGTGATGAAGGAATATTTCTTGGTTATTCATCTAAGAGCAAGGCATATAGATGTTTTAACAAGAGATTGCAGAAAATTGTTGAGAGTACAAATAGTTTAGAGGAACTTCAAGGTATATAGACTCCGAACCAGCAATAGAGATATTGACAAATGAACCTACATTGAACACACCGGTATAGAATGAAGATCCAGTTACACTGGTATCATCTGAAAATTCCACTGTAACTGAAGAACAACAACAAACAAAGACACCCTGGTATGTAAAATTGAACCACTTTGAAGATCAGATAATTGGGAACAAATATCAAGGAGTTATGACACGAGGAAGATTGGAAAATGAAGAGGTATGTCTTATTTCTCAAATTGAACCAACATCAATTAATGAGGCATGTGAAGATAAACATTGGATTAAAGCTTTGGAAGAAGAATTAGAACAAATTGAAAAGAATAACACATGGACATTAGTTCCCCGGCCTAAAGACAAAAATGTAATTGGAACAAAATGGGTATTCAGAAACAAACTTAATGAAGATGGTAAGGTAATCAGAAATAAAGCAAGACTAGTGTGTAAGGGATATTCACAGAAAGAAGGAATTGATTACAATGAAACCTTTGCACCAGTAGCTAGAATTGAGGCAGTCAGATTATTCTTGGCTTTTGCAGCACACAAAAACTACAAAGTATATCAAATGGATGTTAAATGTGCATTTTTGAATGGAGATCTTGAAGAAGAAGTTTACATTGAGCAACCTGATGGATTTTCTTTGACAGATAACAAAGATATGGTTTGCAGGTTAAGGAAAGCTTTGTATGGGTTGAAATAAGCTCCAAGAGCTTGGTATGCTAGTTTGGATAAATACCTTTTGAAGATTGGTTTTTCTAAAGGTAATGCTGATAGCAACTTATACTATAAAGTGACTAATGATGATATTTTGGTTATAGAAGTTTTTGTTGATGATATAATCTTTGGAGGAGGAGATGGATTATGTAAAGATGTTTCTATTGAAATGCAACAAGAATTTGAAATGTCTATGATTGGAGAGATAAAATTCTTCTTAGGATTGCAGATTTCACAGACTGATAAAGGTATATTCTTGAGTCAATCTAAGTACTTGAAGGAGTTACTAAAGAAATTTGGCATGGAAAACTCTAAATCGATAAGCACACCTATGACTACAAATGACAAATTATCACTTAGGGATGAATCTACACTTGATAATCCGACTATGTACAAATATATGATAGGAGGTCTACTGTATTTGACACAAACAAGACCTGATATTATGAATGCAGTATGTATTGTTTCAAGATTTCAGAGTAATCCTAAAGAAAATCATGAATCAACAGTAAAAAGGATTTTCTGGTACTTACAAGGCACTACAAATCTTGGCCTATGGTATCCTAGAGATGAAAACTTTGATTTATGTGCATACACAGATGCAAATTGGGCAGGAGATGTAGATGACAAAAAAAGCACCACCGACAGAGCATTTTTTCTTGGAAGCAGATTAATTTCTTGGTTGAGTATGAAATAAAGTTGTACATCTTTATCAACAACAGAATCAGAATATGTTGCAGTAGCAACTAACTGTACACATGCTTTATGGCTTAAGAAAATGTTGAAGGAAATAAAGGTGAAATGCAAAGAACCTATAACTATCTATTGTGATAATACAACAACAATTGATATATCTAAGAATCTGGTACTACATTCTAAAACTAAACATGTCTCTATCAAACTGAATTTTCTGAAAGAGAATGTTGAAGCAAAAGAACTAAAACTGGTTTATGTGAATACTAAAGAGCAGATTGCAGATATTTTCACTAAGCCTTTGCCTAAGGAAACTTTTGAATATCTCAGAGATCAGCTTGGGGTCATATCCTCACCAATAGAGACTTAGACAGTTGATGTTTGTCATCAACTGACAGAACTAACAGAGAAATCTTTTACTCCAACTTTGATGAGGAGAGCTACTTCTCAAGGGGAGTAGTTGGTATATTGAATAAGTTGGTATTTTGTATTTGAACCTGGTTTTTGTATTGCTTTGGCATTTGATGTCAAAGGGGGAGAGATTGATATGGAAAAAAACATGTTACTCTTAGGGGGAGAGACTTTATCCCTTGGGGAGAGATTGTTATTTTGGGAGAGATTGATTACTCTCCCTACTTGAATTTTGATTTCTGGATATGATCTCTTTTGGGAGATTGTTGGTTTTGGTTTTTGATATTTGGCATTTCAGTTTTGGCACTTTGATGGTTTTTCCATCTTGTGTTGCCATCAATGCCAAAGGGGGAGATTGTTGGTATTTTGGATATGTTGATATGATTTTGTAATTGATGTCAACACTTATTAACTCTGGCACTTGGAGAATTGGAAATGTTCACCGGCAAGCAAGTGACCTATACACAATCACCGGTATTCGGTTCACCGGCAGGATATATTGTTCACTGACACTTGGAATGACATGGAAAATAATTAGCTATGTCAAAGATATCATTTGGACACTTTGTCTTGAAGATTTGTTCATTGGTTTGCACATTTGTTGTTACCAGCAAATAGGTCCAGGATAAGCATCGATGGGCTTATCTATTCCAGATCAGCACGACAGGCTATGGAGACAATTTATTATTGTTGTAAATGCATTAAGCTGACATGTTGAATCGGATATTACATCAGTTATTGTTTTACTTGTAAATTATTTTATTAATATCTTTTGTAAAGCTGACCTATACATTTTGGTCCTAAGCTTCAGTATATATGTAAGATCTTCTTTGATCGAAGTAAAAGGAAGTGAGGAATGTGAATGAAGTAAGGTATATGCAAGAATAAGTAGAGCTATACACGCAAACATCATTTGAAGGAAGAAGGAATGCTTTGTGAAGACATATCAGAACTGAATCGGCACTGAATCCAACATATGAAGATGCTATTTTGAGTAGTACATCATTATTGGATTTAACCATCCAGTTGTAGTCAGTGTGACTCCTATTTGTGTTTGAGCAGTGAGCTCTAGGCGCTTGGCCTTTCTGCATGTGTAGACCCCCTATTGTATACACATACTATCTGCAATAGTATCATTTGATTGTGGGTAAGGTTTTCAACCGTGGTTTTTCCCCTTATAGGGTTTCCACGTACAAATACTGGTGTTATGTGTTGTGGATGTTATTTTCTTTCTGTTTCATACATTAATCTTTACCGGTATTGCAATTAACTAATAAACTGTCTACCAACATTAAGTTTGGTTTACCGATATTAAGCATTAAGTTTGGTTAAGTTGTTTTTGGTTTGTATTTATAGACAACTGATTCACGCCCCCCGTCCCCCCCCCCCCCCTTCTCTTAGTTGTCTCCGGGACATAACAACTACATCTATGCAGATGAGCTCAATGCTTACTTAAAAAGAAGGAAATGTTATGTGATCTTATGGTAATATTTTTCCTAAAAGTGGCATTAAGGAGTATGTGCAAAAACAAATTATTGGACAAGATTCTACTTAAGGTGATCAATGTTGTTTCTAAATTAAATTGTGTTAAAAAAATTTATTCTAGTTCTTTTGTATTTTGATAATGGATTATGAGTGTGATCCAAAAGATTGATGCAAAAAATTCAACATGATCTAATTCAAGAACAACATCGATCAACATTATAGATTGTGAAAATTGATATCATTAACTAAAATAAGCTGTAAAATATATTCTATTGAATTCACAAGCACAATTTGTATGGAGCTTGATGTTGTAGTGCCCCTCCTTGATTCATCTTGTCTTTTGTAATCAAAAAAATATATTGATCTAGCTTAGTCTACTTCATGATGATTTGATGGTATCATGTTATGTACTAACCCTATTTCATGAGTGTATTGGATATGATGATGGATCTATATTTGATCATTATTCATGATGGATCATATTGCTTATGGGATTTTGATGACATTATGATTATGCTAACCTTACACTATGATTATGAAGAGTGAGTTGATGCTACAATGTTTGTGATTGTCTTCTAGTGTCTTCATGATTAGAGACGATGTCATACCACTCAATACGAGCACGATATGACATTGTGATTCTCTATCACTTGCATGATCATTTATGATGTATATGTGTTGTATATATTTTGTATTGCGTTTAGTGGTGGATGTAGGATTACATGTACCAGACATCGACTCCACCTAGTCTCACAGGTCTAAGTATGTCTTTATCCCAATGGCAAGTTGTTAGAGATGGCATGTGTTTCTTTCTCATACTCTAGGCTTAAGTTGATACCCTTGTCAATTAGTGTCTTGGGTTGAGTCATTGGTCTATGTCATGTGGTATGTTGTTCAACCTTATGTTGGGTTGCCTTGTGAGTTTGTGATTATTTATTAATTAATAATTAATCGGTTTATATAGTTTATAAATATTAAATTAAATCAATAGATTACATTAATATTTAATATTAATGTGCAATTATTATTATTATTGGAGAAATATTACTCATTAATGTTTATTTTATGAATTTATATTTTATTGGTTATTTGGAATTATGGAAATTAATTAATCAATTACTGCATATAGCCATTAGCGTAAAATATTAAATAATGGTTAGTATGAATACAATATATTTATATATATTTATTTACTGGGACTTTATAATGAATTGATGGAATTATATTAGTTGAGTATTTATGTTTATTAGTACATCCATTTATTTATTATTTATTTGATTATTTTATATGTATGTTGGAGATATTTATAGTATTGAGTTTAATTGATATTGGTTAGAGCATTTATATGTATCTATACATTTAATTATTTGTTTATTGTTTATCTATTTATTTATATTGGTTTTGATTTATTATTTGAGCTATTGATTCATTGGATTATTATTTATTTATTAATTAAATACTGGATGGGTATTTATGTCTATCCGTACATTTATTTATTTATCTTCTTTATTGATTATTTATTTATTTATTTGTTATTATTCATGTACCTACCCCTTGTTATGATTTACCCTCTTAGGAGTTGTGATTGTGAGGATAATATTATTTAATTATTTGTTTATTTATTTATATTAATTATAGTTTTATATTTAATTGGAGCATTTATTTATATTGCCCTTGATTTATTTTATTGGGCTTAAATTTATTATTATTATTTATTATATTATTATTATTACATTCTCTTGTTTTTTATTAAGGAAAATCGAGTTTTAAGGGACCTGAAACCCACTTACATAACGAGGAGATAAGCAAAAGAGAAACTAGAAAGAATAGAACAAAGATAGAAAGGTTGCAAAAGAACAGCAAAAGGTCAGCGAGAAACTGGCAATTTAAAACCATATTACATCTTAGATGAAAATCTTTATAGACTCTTCCGCATCCTTAACTAGCATCATCATTGCATTAGTTGCCTCTTTCAGATATTTGTTTTCCTGCATCTGATGGGTGTCTTTGGTCTTCAACTCCATCTCACTGGTAGTTTGCCTTATTATGCATCTAGAGGAGTGTAGAACAAAACTAGAGGTCGGCTCATCATCAATGATCACCGTATCTTTATTCTACTTGTTCTTGTTCAGACAAGCAACCAAAGCATTCATGTTTTGAGAAGACACTTTCAACACCGCTAGACTATGCTCCATGAATTTCTTCAAGGCCTTCTCAGTTTTTGTAATCCGGTTGTTTATCAGATCATTATCAGCCTCTCCCTTTTCTTTGATGATTCTCACCACATCTTCAAGATGCTTCAAATCTCCCTTAATCATATCTTTTTTTGGCCAGTCCAAAATTTCTTCTTCGTCCTCTGCCTCACTAGTATCCTTCGTAGCATCCTCTTTACCTTTAGTGTTGGTATCCTTAATCAAGTTCTGAATTTTATAATCCAGGTCTCTCTGTTTATTCTGAATACTGGAGATGTTATCAATCACCCATTTCTGAAAAATGAACATTTCCAGGGTACTATTTCTGGCAACATTCAGAATGGAATCTGTGTTCTCCATAACCAGAGCAGAGCCCACAGACCTAGGGTTTCTCTCCTCCATGTTGTGTTGAACATCATTCCTGCTATTTGAGTCATAAGGGTTATTCTTCACTTCTGGCTCTTCAACATCCTCTTTTCTCTGCTCATCCCCTTCCTCACCCTCAACCTCCTTCTTTTGCTCATTCTCTACCTCTTCATCTTCCTCCTTCCATGTTCCTCCTTAGAACCAACATTCTCTTTTGTGTCTTCTTTACCTTCATCACTAACCCTCAATTTCTTATGCAAAGGAAGATTAGAAGAATCTTCATCAGAATCAAAGCCATCATGACCCTTAGAAATGTGGGCATTCTCCACAAAAGGGGTCTTCCCTATTAGCCCTAGCTTTACCTTTCAAATGCTCATAAATTAACAAAATAAGGCCTTGGTGAGAAATGGGGTAGGATTTAGGTTTCTTGGCATGGTCGGTCAGGCTATCATTGAGGGAAGAAGCTAAATAGATGGGCAACAAAATCTTCAAGCCATGGCAACAATAATTAAGGATGACAAAATGGTAATTGTAAACCTTCGAAAACCTTCCATCAACAGTAAGGTATTCCATTAAAACTTTCAACTTTTTTTTGCCAAAAAGATTTTACTTGGTGAGGGAGGTAGTAGGACACATTGTCCTTCTTAGCGAGCTGAGCCCTTTCTTCTTCATTTTTAGGGAAATTCTTGGTAGCTTCCACTGAGAACTTGCGGTCTCTATAAAATTTGATGCCTTCCTTCTACAATCTTGTAACCTCTACCACCAAATATTCATCTAGCTTCCATGTTTGGCCAAACAAAATAACTTTATTATTGTTCCAGCCCTTGGCAAAACCATGTGACACAAACTTCTTACTCCTATGTAGTTTCTTGTTATTTTCTTGTTATTTGAATAGTCTTTTAAGACATTCAATATAAACCAACACTTAATATGATTAGGCCTATCACACCAGTGCTCATTATCACAATGCCTTAAATGAGTAATCAACTGACACTCCACATCAATCCAATATCTATCATTGAGATTCGAACCCAAAAAGGTAATAATAAAATTAACATGTACCATGGACTCTATCAAATAATAATTGCTCACAGACTCCATTCTTACATGAAACTTCTCTAATATACTTAGTATCCTCCTCTAAAAAGGCCCCCTCATTAGCTAATAAATCAGCTACCCTGTTACCTTCCCTAAGGGTATGGGTAATAATCACACTATCATAGGCATCTAACATATTTTTAGCATTATCAATGATATTATGAATGTTCCAAGAGGGGGAACTAATACCTTTGATAGCCTAAATAATATTGAGAGAGTCCCCTTCCAACCATATTTTTTAAAAATTAAAACTTTGAGCTAGCTAGAAACATTTTAACATTGCCAGAGCTTCTGTCACATGATTGTTTTGAACTCCAAAGGGAGAGGCAATTGTAGCAACACAAAAACCATAAGAATTTCTGATGACTCCCCCCCCTCCAGCCTTCCCAGGATTACCTTTAGCTACACCATCAAAGTTCACATTAACCCAATCATGAAAAGGGAACCTCCAAACAACATTATCTCTCCTGCTCTTCATATCAGATTTGTAGACCTTGTGTGTCAATTTCCATTCAGTAAAGATGCTTTTCTCATTATCAGTCATGTTAAAATAGCTACACTGCTTGTTGTTTTTGTGAATGGTATTGATGTTTTCTTTAATAGCCCTGCAAATCTTTTAAAAAACCACTTGAGAAGAACACTTAGCCTCCCTGAAAATTCTATTGTTTCTCTCCTTCCAGATATGCCAACAGGTCATAGGAAGGACAAAGGACCAGAGGGTCTTAATGAGAGGAAGTTTGGTAGGGAAGATCCATTGCAAGATGACTTCCTTAAGACAATTGTGCATAACCCAATCAACTTTCCATTGCATCCAGACTTTACTCCAGATTTCCTAGGTAAAAGAATAATGAATAAACAAATGATCCATAGATTCAGCCTCTTTCTGACATAACTCACACCTATTAGGAAACATGAATCCTCTTTGAGTCAGGTTATCAATGGTAAGAATCTTGTTGTGAGTTGCAAGCCAAAAAAATATGTCAACTTTAGGAATGAGGAATCTATTCCAAATTTTAGTCCATATTGGGTTGCAAGTCTGAGTAACAATTTTTTTATAAGCAGAGGCAACAATAAAATTACCCCTAGGATTGCTCTTCCATAGGAACACATCCTCAGAATCTTTACTAACAGAAAAGGACAGCAAATCCCGCTGGAGCAACGAAAATCCAGCATAAACTGCATCAAGTCTGACCCATTTATTCTCCTTCCAATAATTACAAACCATAGAACTATACCTCCTTTTGCATTCTTCAATGAATTGGCTGCAATCCTGGTTACAAAGAGGTTCATCTTTAATCCAAACATCCTCCCAAAACCTGATTTTATCACCTTTTCCAAGGACCCATCCAGCTCCAGCTTTAGGAACTTTTATAGGTTTGATCATACTATTCCATATAAAAGAACCTGCAAGGATATCTTTAGAATAGAGAAGAGAATGAATTGGTTGGTTATGTATATATTTATCAAACCACACCCTACTCCAATCTTTCTTAATACCAAAAGCCCTCCAAATCTGTTTAGCAAGCAAGACTTTGTTGAAAGGTTTGAGAGCTTTAATACCTAATCCCCCATTGCTCTTAGGATTACAAACTTTATCCCAGACAATCAATGCTATCCTTTTCTTATCTTCTACACCCCACCAAAGAAATCTTTTCTAAATTCTTTCTAATGCTTTAGCAAATTTAATTGGTATACTAAACAAGCTAAGAGCATAAACAGGAAGATTCTGAAGAGTAGCTTGAAGAAGCTGAAGCTTACCAGCCTGAGATAGCATAGATTATAGGAGTTGAGAAAATATAACACCACAGGAGCCCAAATAATCTCTGCAAGCTGAAAAACCTGTTACAAGGAGAAGCAATGAAGCAAATCACAGAAGGAAAGAATACACAGGAAAAATATGCTCCAAAAGATAAGAGCTCAATAATCTCCAAAATGTATTGTAAATAATAATCCTTCTTCATACAATGAAAATAAAGAACTTAACCTTTAATAGGTCAAGAAACCCTAAAAGGGAAAACCTAAGTTTGCACATAATAATTAATTATATGCACCTAAAGTTAGCTTAAGTGTAAAAGAGATAAGGGAAACTTAAATAATTAAACAAATATTGTTTAATTAATCAAGTAAATACCCGAATACTCTAACACCTCCCCTTAAACTAGACTTAAGGAGAAGCAAAAACCTAGAGTAGCTACTGAAAGCAATAAAGATGGGTCCCGACAACAAGGCCTGATCAGCTACCCAAATACAATGAAATCTCTATGAACTGGAGAAATAGAGAAAACCACATGGGAACAAAACTCTACTCCAAAAAGAGATGGAAAAGAATACCACTGAAGCATGAAGAACTTGCAAACTCTGTTGAAAAATAATTGTTGATCTGGAGAACCTCCACTGAAATAGAACATGACCAGGTAGAGAAGACTATAATCTCCATGAGTGCCCTCAAATGGCACTACTCGAATCAGATGGCAAACAAAGGAAAATAACTAAACTCAAAGATACAGATGGCATGAGACACCAAAGCCTGAAGAGCTAATCAATCAAACCATGGAAGCATTAGAACCAACAGGATAAACCTCTCTAGAATGCGGAAGTGGGAGAGGGACAGGAACACTGAAAAGGATAGCAAAAAAAAACTGCATGACAAAGAACCAAGAACATCAAAGGTGCTGAGACACATCATCATGAGGCAAATGTCGTGGAAGGAACACTCACTGGACAAAGGAAGATGGCAAACAACAAGCAAACATCAACCCCCTCATGGCACTTGATCAATAGTGCATGTACAACAAGACACAAGATATGCAAGATTCCAAGTAAACAATGCATGATGGCACTTTATCTCAATGTGTTTGCATAAATATAAGCTACAATGAAAAGAAGACTGAAAATAGAAACGTGAACCAAAATAGAGACATCCTACTCAGAGAAGAGATCCCAGGACCTGAAACAACCACGATATCCACTAGAGTGCTGAAATGCAAAAAAATGAATAAAATATGCATGGAGTAGAATCTAGAAATAAAAATTAGATGGCTGGAAAGTACACAGTACACGCTTTCCAAAAATATAATTTTTTTGAAAAACGGAGGTCGGATGCTCATTCTATGGCTTCCGGAGTGCAAAAACTAGACCTCACTTTGACTGGAAAAAAACATAGTCAAACAAAAAAATTGGAAAAAATTACTAACACCATGAGGTTGACCTTGGAACCATCTATCCGACGCCTATTCATTTTTGAAAAAATGACTCCGTATGCCCAAGATAGAGCCAAAAAACCAAACCCCCCTCAAAAAGCCAAAAAAGGGAGTCTAGTGGCTTGTTTGGGCGGAGGAGGCTAGGGAGCGACACTCCAGTGGTGCTTCGGTGGTGGCTTGGTGGTTCTCCAATGGTAGAGAGGAGCTCCGGTGGCAGCTCGGGTGGGGCTCTCGCATGCAGAGCAGAGCCACTGGGCGGCGCGACGGTCACACATTCGAGAGGAGCGGGGCCGCTGGGGTGGCGCAGGGAGGCTGCGAGCTGGCGGCTGAGTGGCGAGGCTGAGCACGGGGGTCAGCTGAGTGGTGAGGCTAAGCATGGGGGCCAGCTGAGTGGAGCAGGGTCGAGCTGGGAAGGCACCGACGACTGGGAGGGGGTTGTAGCGCCGAGCGGAGCGGAGGAGGCAACGCCCAGGGAGAAGTAGTGGCCGTCAGGAGCAATAACGGCGACAGCCAGTGGGAGAAACAAAGGTGGATGCAGGGTGGTGGGGGACCAGCAAGCGACGGTATAGCGGAGGCTACTAAGGGCCAGGGGAGATAGAGGGTCTGGCGGGGCTGGCAAGACGGTGCCGGCGGGGGCTGGGGGCCGGAACGGAGCCGCAAGGGCCGGAAAGAGCCTGCTATGGGGGCCAGAGGCAGGGCCACCAAGGGCTGGAGGCCGAAGAATGGCAGTGCGGGGCCTGAGGGCGGCCAGTGGCAGGGGCCATACTGACACCTGCAGGGGCCCCACGGTACCCTGCATATTGTGGGAACCCCCAAAAAAAATTTGATTTTTTTTTAAAACCCTATTTTTTCTATGCTTTTTTTTCAAGAAATTTTTTTTAATAAAAAAGAAAAAATTCGACTTGCATGCCGTAGAAAGGCAAATTTATTTTTTTCCATCGATCTAAGAAAAAAATTCACCCAAAGGCTCAAGAACCAAAATAGGTTGAATTTTATATGACCATAGGGGTTTTTGGGCCTTCTGAGCACGATGGTGAGGTCCATTTAGGCCCAAAGTACTCAGAAAAAAGGTCAAACCCTAGGTATATAAATAATTCCTAAAACCCCAGATCTGCTTCCAAAGCCAAAAATTCTCAAAACAAGAACATGTAGTTGTAGATCTGATGCTCTGATACCATAAAGGAGTTGAGAAAATACAACACCACAGGAGCCCAAATAATCTCTGCAAGCTGAAAAACCTGTTACAAGGAGAAGCAATGAAGCAAATCACAGAAGGAAAGAATACACAGGAAAAATATGCTCCAAAAGATGAGAGCTCAATAATCTCCAAAATGTATTGTCAATAATAATCCTTCTTCATACAATGAAAAGAAAGAACTTAACCTTTAATAGGTCAAGAAACCCTAAAAGGGAAAACCTAGGTTTGCACATAATAATAAATTAAAATAATTAATTATATGCATCTAAAGTTAGCTTAAGTGTAAAAGAGATAAAGGGAACTTAAATAATTAAACAAATATTATTTAATTAATCAAGTAAATACCCGAATACTCTAACATAGATCCTTTCCAACCTACCAATTTTTTTGTTGAGTTTGTCAATTAACGAATTCCAGAAAGAGTTTGGAGGAGCCAAACCAAGAGGGAGACCCAAATAAGTAGAGGGGAGGAGCTCCACCTTATAGCCAATAATGTTAGCAATCCTCTGCTGCCTCAATATTGGGGTATTGATGAAGTAAATAGAAAATTTCTCCCAATTAACCTGTTGTCTAGTAGCCAAGGAATAAGAACTGAGAGCACCTTTGAAGGTAGCAACTTCACTAACATAAGAATATCCCAACAAAATTGTATCATCAACAAACTATTGATGTGTACAGGAGACATTAGCAGAAGAGGGTTACAACCCTTTGATGGTTTTATTTATTTTCAATTTTTGAATCAGTCTGCTCAAACATTCCCCCAAGATAGTGAAAAGAATAGGTGAAATAGGGTCTCCTTGCCTAAGACCCCTAGAAGATTTAAAAAATCTAGATGGAGATCCATTAATAAGAATAGAAAAATTTGGAGTAGATATCAATTCTCTAGTAATTTTAATAACCTTCTCATCAAATCCAAAGGCCTCCATGACCCTGAAAAGAACCTACCATTCCGCTCTATCATAGGCTTTTGCCAGATCCAATTTTATAAGAAATCCCTCTTTGTTTGCAGCATTAAGAGAATGGGTATTCTCATGCACAAGAATAATAGAATCCAAAATCTGTCTACCTGGGACAAATCCTTTTTGCTCCTCAGAGATAACAAAGGGGAGAACAACCAACAATATAGAAGTCATGACTTTTGAAATAATCTTGTAAAAAGAATTACAAAGACTTATTGGCCTAAACTTTCCCATAGAATCTGCTCCAGCCACCTTAGGAATTAGAGCAATAAAAGTAGAATTGATTTCCTTAAGAATTCTTCTGGATCCAAAGAATTCTTTGACAGCATTGGCCATGTCTTCCCCAACAATATGCCAATATTCCTGAAAGAAAAACATAGGAAAGCCATCCGGGCCCAGACCCTTATCCCCTTGAAAGGAAAAAATAGCTTTTTTAATTTTATTAGTTGTAGGGATAGCAGATAATATCTTATTCTGATGAGGTTCAATAATCTTAGGAATGTTATCAACCAGGTCTTGTTGCTTCACAATGTCAATATACTTACTACCAGTAAAGAGGTTAGAGAAGAACCTAACAACTTCATTACCAATGTCATCATCTTTGAGAAGAATTTTGTCATCAACAATTAATCTAGAGATTCTGCTAGTAGCCTTATGCTTCATAGATGTCATATGAAAGAATTTAGTGTTTCTATCACCGGCTTCCAACCAAATAGCCCTAGATCTCTGCCTCCAATAGATTTCTTTTCTTGATATTGTGTTGTGTAATTTGGCTAGAACCTCATCTTCTTTAGCCTTGGGGAACATCTGATAACCATCTTTCTGAATTGAGTTTTGAATCTGTTCTAATTCCTCCTTCACCTTCCTCTTGGATTCAAAAATATCTCCAAAATTTTTTTTGTTCTAGATCTTAATGTTATCTTTGGTGTTTCTTAAATTTTTAGCAACTTTGAACATGGCAGAACCATCCACATTAATATTCCACCATTTGGCAATGGAATTTTACAAGGAAGGGTGTGAATTCCACATCTTTTCAAACCGGAATGGAAAACAACGTTTGCCCTTAACAAAATCAGCAACAAAAGAAATGGGATAATGATCTGATCCTATTCTGTTAATAACAGACAAAGAGCATCTATACTTAAGGACCCAGTCAAAAGTGATAAGGGATCTATCAAGCCTTACCTGAATAAGATCTCCTCCATCCCTTTGGTTAGACCAAGTGTAGGAAGCTCCAGAAAGATCAACACCAATAAGGGCATTGGCATTGATGAAGTCCATAAGGTCAATCCTACTATCCAGTTGAGCTTGAGTTCCTCCAAATTTGTCAATTTCTTGCAAAGGGGTGTTGAAATCTCCCATTAACAACCAGCTAACCTGAGAAAAAAACCCCCTTTTCTGCTGAATTTTGTCCTAAAACTTACTCGTAGTAGCTTTAGAATTTGGGGCATAAATGTTGGTAACCACCCATTCCTGTCCTTTAGCAATACATTTAACTCTCATAGAAATGATATTACCGTCTTCATCAATTAGATCTCCATCAATAGTTTTCTTATTCCAAAATATGGCCACCCCACCTGACACCCCATTCGAGCTACTACCACAAACACCTCCCTGTTTAAAGAATTTTAATTTTGCAACTTTTTCCTTACTCATTTTAGTTTCCTAAACTAGGATGATGTCCAGCTTATGATCTTTGATAAAATTCCTTAATACATCCTGTTTATGGAAACCATTTAGGCCTCGTATGCTCCAAGAAATTACCTTCATCTTGAAACCTAGGAGCAAGATTCTTGAATGGTTCGCTGCCTTCCATCAGCTATGTTTTGTTTTCTCTTTTGGTCCCTGTGCCACTTCATGGTTTTACGTCCCTGCGGGGATTTGGAAAGACCAATATCCGCCTTAGATATGGTTCTAGTTTTAATCCCATTAGAACAACCTATCTTCTTGTTTTTCTTTTTTCCCACTCTTATTATCTCTTCATCATCTTCATCTTTATATGTAGATTGCTTATTATTCCAAGGTTCTCCTATTCTCTAAGAAGAGGTGAGCGATTCAGTGCCAACACTCTGAAATAGAGAGTTAAGGCTAACCTGAGGTGATCCAAACTTGGTCTTTTTTTCAACAATAACTTCTGGATCTTCAAAGTCCTTTGGGAAAACTTTATTACTTTCCTTTTCTGTATCTTTTAGAGCCTCATGTTGTGATTCATTTATGTCGCCAATCTCACCCTCTTCAAGAATTTCTTCTATGCTTACATTCTCTTCCTCCTGAATCTGTAACACTTCAAATCCATTGACTGTTTTGACCTTAAATACATTATCTTCATTCTTTCTAACTTCCTTCTGAAGAGTATCCTTGGAAGGACTAGCTTTCCTATCATCCTTTGTTATATCTTTTGGGTTACTAGGAAGTCCACTTCCTCCTTCCGCTCTACCCTCCTCATTTTTGTTAATCTTCTCTTTCCAGATCTATTTAACATGATTGTTATGCTTCTGAGCATTCTTGGGGTTACTTGGGCAAGCCTTTGTCCAATGTCCAACTTTCTTAGAAGAAAAACACACAAAGGGGAGGGACTCAAACTCTATGGCTTGTTCCCACTTCCCTAGTTTGGAATTTATTTCAATAGAGCTAGGAAGGTCCATATTCTGTGAAATATTAACACATATCCTCGCATACACTAGCCTCTTTCATGTTGTTGTCATAGAATGTATAGCCACAAGCTCCCTGAAGGAGTTAGCAATGCCTAAGAAAACATCCTCCAGCCAGAATTCAAGTGGCAAACCAGGCAACCGCACCCAGACCAGAGCAGATTCAAAAAGGAGTCATTGAGCTCCATATTTGGAGACCATTTTCTTAAGGATAAAGAAGATTTCCCAAACATCCAGGGTCCTCCACTCAAAGCCATTTCCAAATCTTCCCCACAAGAGAAGGAAAAGACAAAGAAACCCCTTGACAAGGCTGAAACATCAACCTATCCTTTCAACCTCCATTTTCTCTTAACAAAATACCTAACGACTTCAATATTAGGTCTTGGTCCAACAAATTTTCCCACTAGAGAAAAATCCATTAGAGAAATACTATGGTCTATAACCGCATCCAGTACTGCAATAGCTAGTTTGCCTATTTTTCTATCAGAAATATCTTCTACAAAGGGAAAGGATGATTTACCAATGGGTTTGTTTGCAAATAGACTATTCCAAGGTTTGAGAACCTTCACCTCTTTCATCTTTTCCAAATCAGCGTTCAAGATCTCGGGACCCAACTTTGAAGAATTTTCATTATTTTTAAGGACAAGAGGAGGGTCCCGATGTCATGGGTCCCCATCCTTTCAACCATCCTCATCATCCACCATAGATCCCAAAGAGACAAGTTGTCCTTGAGCTGCAGAGGCAGCAGAACTAGAAGAGCCAGCCGTGTTGTTCCCTCCATTCACAGAATTCAAATTTCCCTCCAGCTGTGCTATTCCCTCCATATCTTCAAATTTCCCCTATAATAATCCTTACATTCTCTTGTTACTAATTGAATAATTAAATATTATGTTTATACCTACCCTATTATTTTATTGGTTAAGATTTCAGGGTAAGTAAATAATATTATTTTATATTCTTACCTCTATTTTTGGTAGGGGGGTTGGTATAGAATATATTTTATTGGAATATTTTGATTGGTGGATATTCTTCTGTAGTTTTGAATGAGATTCTATTTATTGGAGTTGTGAGCCTTTTTGTGGGGATGCTTTTGGATATCTTTTTGCGACTTTTGGATTTTAGAATTGCTTGGAGGGAAAATTGCTTGGTTGGGTTGAATTTTGGAAAGCTTGCTAGTTTGGATTTTTTCTCTTCTACAATTGCATTACCATCACTCTACTTCTAGGTTGGAGATCTGTTTCCATTCTTGCATTTTGATTTTTGAAAATAGTTGTTTTCTTCGTGATTGCTAAAAGATTGTTTGGGGAAATTTGGGAATGAATGATTACTCTATTATCAGTAATTGGGAGTAATTTTTTTAGGAGAAATATTTATATATGATTTTATGAATCTGTGTGTTGTATTGTCAGAAAAGGGCATTGGTGTATGTTGATTATAATTTGCCTGTGAATGCATTGTGGTCACGATTGATTTTGTGAGGTTTATTTGTTGTCGCATACCCTATCTTGTGTCCATTTGGTTTGATTAGATCTGGAGTGGCTATGTCTGTAATAATTTATGTGTAAGTTATTATCGGTATAAGTTGGAATTATTGGATGCGTTGTATTGTTGGCCTTAACAAGGCTTTGTTTTGGTTTCATATTGGCTTTTAGTGACTTCTAGGTCGTATTTATGCCATTGTAAGGCTTGTGCCCAAATCTGGGCAAATTTGAGTATCTTTGTATCCTATTTTCTATGAGTTGGTCCCTTGTTATAATAGTGCTACTCCAGGCTTCAATAGCGCCAAAGTAGTGTCAACAGATTTATGGGTTGGTTTTTCAGACTCTCAGTTGATTTCTCTGCTTGGTCTTCATTCTAGAGGCTTGTTTTGTTATGTTTGATGGTTTTGGGACACTATGCATTCCTTTGTGATGTATGTGAATCCTTTTGGGCTTCGACAAGTGGTTTTGTGCTTGTCCATTGAGGTTTTGATATGTTGCTCCAGCAAGTTATGTGATTCCTTGTTGTTGAGGATGGTTAACTGTAGGTCCAATGAGAGGTTATGTTGTGCCTTGCTATGGAGGATCATTCTGTGTTATTGGATTCATGTATTACCCCTATTTAGGTGTATTTTAAATTCTTTAGGCTCTCTTTATTATTGCATTTTGGCATTATGAGCTTATGGCTTGATCCTTGTTAAGTGGCTCTTGGTTGTATGTTGACGGCTATCTTTGTGATTCAGTTGTATCAGTTTTATAATGACCTTTGGATTCTTTCTATGTTGAGCTTTATGTTGTTATTGTGTTATCTTTTGTTGTGTTTTACCCTATGGTTTTGGTCCATGGTTGGGAGAGTGGGTTCTTGCATGTGTGGACCAGGGTCTTGAGCATTAGGCCTCTAGGAGGGGGTCTAGACTTGATGGAACCACATGAAGATTTTATAGTTTAATTTGCAAGTGATAACATTATTATAATTGATTAGTGGGTTGGGTAATTAGGAATTCGCCTAATCAAGATAAATAATATGTTGTTGTATGCCCCAATTGGATAGACCCAAGGAGGTGGTTTTTGGGATCCTAGATTGAGAAGACCGTTCGAGCAGTATACTTGATCTCCCTTAAGTGACTCCAAGGTGGAGACACATGCCACATGAGGCTAGCATGTGATGACACTCTACCCCACATGTGTCCATTATCTATATGCCTTGTTGTTGATTGTGCCTCTACAGGTTGATTACTTTCATTTAGCCATGTGATGCATTTTGATGTTATATTATTAAGTTGGAGTCTTGTGGTGTCATTTTGTATCCTATTGTTGTTAGGTGTCAGCTTAGGTCTTGAATGTGAGTTGGAACCTTGTGTCATCTCCTAGCATGGGGGGTGGTTACTATTTGGTTCCACATGGTCGGGTTGTTTGAAGCCTTCTATCATTGGGATATTCTTCTTGGATATTAGCATGTGTGGATTTGGATCTATAGTATCTCATCATGAGCTTGGATTCTTGGAGCATATTTATGTAAATAAAATTGATATCATGTGTTATGAAAGATGGAAATGCAAAGAAGACTATGCAATCAATGTATTGAGATCATGTATTATAGAACATGTAGTAAGATGATTTCTGAACGAAATGTATTGAATAAGATTGTTGTAAATAGATATTCTATTGTAGATGTTGTTCTTGATTAGAAAGGAATTAAATGATTTAGAGATATGTATGTTATGTCTTGAGTATATTTTATGGATAGTAGTGATTATGTTAATTATCATATATGTCTTGATTTGAAAGATGTTAATCTCCAATGTTAGATCTCTTGAGATATGGAAGTTAAGGGAGTAGTTGTGGTTCATATGGAAAATATGGCTTTTTATTGTGTGGTTGTCCTATGGTGTCGATTTCTATATATTAGAGATGTTACCATATTACAATATCTTGTAAATAAGGAATATGAATATGTGTCTATGTGTTATCTTGTCATTCGTCCCTCATAACAAGAGTGAGTTGCCTTGCAAAATTTTTAGTTGAGCCCTTGTCTTGTTAAAAATTTGTTGGTTCAATCCCTAATCTGCCTATAAATCATTTCTAAATCCTTGGCATTACGTTTCAATGGTCTGTTTGAACCTCATGAACCCCTCAAACCATCTTGAAAAGAGTTCATAGTGTTCATTTAGGTACCGTAGGTTCTAAGTTGTGTCTAAGACATTTTTCAGGCTAACATTCATATCAAGTGTTTTGCAGTAGCTCTATTTCACAGTCGCGAATGACATTTCATACACTCTTTCTCCAAACTGTGAACCATTTGAACCTAGTTTAAACAGTTCAGTGATGTTCAAAATGTTCGACAAAATTCAAGGTTTAAGCTCTACAGGTCTGATTTTATGACAGTCATATAGACCCACACACAGTAGCACATATCTTTTTACTTATACATTAGTTTTGAAATCTCTCCAATTAGAATGCAAAAAACTAGGTTACGACCAACATATCCAAAATTGAGAAAGATCCAACAATGCAAACAAAAGTTACGGCTCCCACACCAAGATAGATTTTGACTGTCACAAATATTTTCAGTCCGCCCAGCAGAAAGAATATTTTCATTTTGGGATAAATTATTCAAGTGCCACCTGTCCAAATATTCTTATAAACTTTAGAGAATTATATTTATAATGTTTATAAATATTTGATTCTATAAATAAGAGTAATGGGGAAAGTGAAAAGCATAAGTTAAAAGGTTTTTCAAGATTTAGTTATAAAACTGAATAAAGATCTCATGTAGCTATTTATAGTGAAAGGATTGAAGGAGGCAGGGTTCTTATTCTTTTCTTTTCTTCCAGAAGCCTGTGGGTGAGAGGGAGTAGATTTTTATTCGTAAGGGAGGATTTGAATTTTTTTAAGCAATGTTTTGTAGTGAAAATATCAATCTTTGAGTTGATTTTCAAACATGAATAGAATGCAGATGATATCTTCAATCTTTGTGTTGTTGATATTCTTCTCATGACTGTAGCTGGACTTTGAGCCTTTGCTATTGTTTATTAATGTCTTTTCTCCTATAATCGATTATGTATGTGGATTTATTACAAGACTATGTGCTTGAAAGTAAGCCATATTGGAGCAACAACATTATCTATTAGTTTTTAGTCCAAATGTTATCCATAAGTGCAGACAATTAAACTTTGATTTAATGGTCTTCATTTATATCTGTTTTGTAAATCTTTGGCATTCATTTTCATGGCTATGGATGAATGTTATTTTCCTTTATTCCTTTCTGGTTAAAAACATATCAGCAATTTAATTCCTTGTAAATCTTCTAAGAGGGAGGTGTACCTCTCAATTCAGAGGAAGATTATCACTTCAATGATAATCTATCCAACTGTTAGTTCTTTTTGTCCTTCATTTTGGGCATTTTGAGTTTATTTGTATAGTTATTTTAGAAGGACAAATCTGTTCACTAACACTATGTAACTTGTATTATTAAGCATTAGGATGGGATGTAGCAAAGAGACTATGTGCTTGCTCCATGTGCTCTTATGTAAATGAACTTGATATAGAAGAACTAGCTATTGTTATAAGATGATGTATTGGTATGTTGTTCATATTATAGATATGTTTATCATGTTGATAATGAAATCCTATGTTGAAATTAGGGGATTGACATGTTAGATTGTATTTATTCTTTTAGAATCGTATGACTCTTGAACCTGTTTAGTAGATTGGAATCCTATTTGGATGTAGATAAGTACTTGCTGCTATGATCTTGCATATTGCTATGGATAGTATTATGATGAGTTGTGCTTAAGGAAATAATTGAATACCATTAATAAAAGAAGGATAAATGCATTTAGTTTCATGATGTGTTAAGTGTTCAAATGAGTAAAGACAGGTATTAGAAATATTCGATTGGTACTTAAAAATGAACCTCAGAAAGAGTATGAAAGGGAAATTAGAGTTATGCATATGTGTTAATGTTTTATCATAGTTACATGGGAAGTAAATGTTTAGTTGGATGATATTATATGGTGTTCTAGATGGATATGTGATGTGTTAGTTTAATGTCAATTAGTGACGTTGAGATACCCTAGGGAATGGAGATGCATTATAAGGTTTTATTATGTAGTTATGTTAATGATTAAATAGATGTTATGCTTGTGTAATATGATTCATGGTTATGTTCATTTTGATTCATGTCATCATGTAGATAGTTAATGATACATTATTGGTAGCTATGATGCAAACTAGAAGTTAGTATCAACATTGTAGTGAAGATTAATTTAAAAGAGAAAAAATTATCTTCATTTGTTGGCAGATTTTGGTTTAATTCTCTAGGGTATTTTGGCGTGCATTACATCTGGTATCAGAGCCTATGTTGTAAACACTGGGATCTCTGTTTAAGGTTGTTGCTCTTGGCATTGCGTTGTGTACTATAATGTTCTCTTGACTTGAGTTGTTCTTTGAGATTTGTGAAGGAAAATGTCATTGAAATTTAGGAGATCTTATATGTTTATGCTTTGCATTTCTCCCTAATCTTTTCTAAAAATCATACTTGTGTGCAATATGTGTATTCATTTCTTATGCATGTCTCCTAGATGTCAGTGATGTATATATGATTCTAAGTGGTCTTTCTTGTTTTGTAATTTCTAGTGCTTACCTGAGTATTATAGGTTGTTTTCCCTATATAAATGATTATGCTTTAGAATGATAGAAAATTATGCGTGTTCTCTTAACTAATTAGCTTGTTACATTGATTTTCTTATGAATAGTAAGATGAAGTATTTGTATTATGCATATAAGAATGATTTAGTGTAGATCATGATGAGAAAATAGAAGAATTTGCATAAGTTGCATCAGTAGATAAAAAATAGTAGCTTAAGAATGTCCTTCTCCTTCCCTTGCCCTTCTTTCTAAAATGTAAAGAGTTAATTGGTGTTGTGTGGGTACCAAATAGAACTATTAGGTGTTTATATATGTGTGTGAATCTGCATTTAAGAAAAGATTTTTTGAGTAAATCATATCTTTCAATAAGGACTTGAGATTTCTAGCTGCAATTGTAATGTTAGGAGACCTCATGGGAGGTTGAATTTGCATATCTTAGAAAATGATGTAAATAGCTGCATGGTATGATAAATATGTCATGTCTAGGAAAATTTAAATTGTCCATGCATAATTTTGGTGTGCATATATTGATTGTTTGACAATGCTTTTCTCCCTCTTCTCTCTATTTGGACAAAAGATTTATAGAACTTAAGAGCTTCTTAACACTAAGTAGAAGCATTGAATACTCAATGACAAATATGATTTTGGATACATTAAAAGAGAAGTTTGGATGGAATAAATTTGCATCAAAAATTAAAATTTATGCATTGCATTAATGATTTTTGTTTGAAGAAGAATTAGTTAGATAGAATATCTTTCAATAAATAATGTATAAAGTTTTTACGAACTAATAGGTTAAAAGATCATGTTATAATATGTGTGCTAAATGAAGTAAAGATTGGTGCATTGTATGTATAGGAAAATGAAATCGTACCATTGTGTCTTTATTTGGTTTGGCAACATAAAAATTAGCTTTGAGTAGGAGTTGTGCAGTTTTGCTTGATGAAATGAATAGATTAAGAAAAGATGCTCTATCCTTACCTTATTTGAATTTTGAGAAAGTGTTTGCTTAACGAATTCTATTAGGATGGATTGATAATAAATTGTATGAATTTGTATTGTGACTCTAAATGATAATGTTTTTTGAATTTGTGTGACATGAAATGAAAATGGAGATAAAGTAAGTTGTATGTAAGGCTATGATATCTAGTTTTATGCTTAGTATAGACAATTGATTAGCTAAGGGTATGTTGGTAAATGATCATAGGTGGTTGGAGTGGGAGTGATTGAAATATGATATTAAATTTTCCCTTAAATAATGAGATTTATTTGTTATGAGTAATTTACTTTTTTGAATATATGATTGATTAAATTGTTTAATGACATCATGTAGAAAATTATGATCATTTGCATGCTATTTATTGAGCATTAGACTTGAAATGGTCTATGTTATAGTATATCATCAAGTGATTAATTGAAGTTCTAATATTTGTTTTTATTATAACTTGGTAAATATGATCAATTTATTGATAGGATATCTTGGACATTAATCATGTATGATTGTATGTATGAGAGACCTTATTTCCTCCTTGCATATGTTATCTTTCATGAAGGATACTTGTCTAGAATATCATAAAATATTGTATCACATTAAAATGAATATAGATAAATAAACTTATGGTTTTAAATGTTTGGCATGCACTCTCTAACACATTCAGGGTTTTGTACCCTTGGGTGTTGTGTAGTGGTTACTCCCTTTGGTGTGACTGATATTGGTCACCTCATGATGTAGATTTGGATGAGTTGGTTATTTTGAGAATTGTGTGAAGTATCATTGGAGTTAATTTGATTTTTGGATTTATTTACTTTAGGACTGACCACTAATTTCTTCTTTCATTTATTTAGTTCTTGTGGTGGCACTTGTCACACTTTATTTCTTGATTGATTTTGCCAGCAAATTTTCTTTCTTTTCATGATTTTATGTTGGATTTAATGATCTTTCCTTTGACTTTCTTTCTTATGTTGTCCATAGCGGTCATTCCGAATGTTGAAGTATTATGAGCCCTCATCATGAGTCAAGTGTTGTTTCTATCATGTTCATTTTGAACCTCTGATAGTGTGTGCAAGGGAGGACACCACAAAGAAGTGCACTAGACTTAAGGAACAATTGGATAATGTCAGTATCAGTTGAATAAATGAAATATGTTAATAAGATGAAATGTACTGGTAACTTTTAAGATTTTATAGAATGTTAGGTAGAAATGCATTTGGATTTGAGAAGGTTGCAACATATGAAATAGTTTAATGCAAAAGAGCTATTGATTTCATACCTTCGATGAGTGCTTACAAATATATATCATGCATAATTAATGGATTAGAGTGTTTTTGAACAATTTGATTGGATGAAAGATGCATGAATGTTTGTACTAGAGCAACATAGCGGAAGCATGGTAGAGATTGAGTAGTTTGGATACTAAAACTCTTGCTTTCACTGAGATTATAGGATATAGATTTCTAGTGATTGCAAGATTCTCTTGATTTAATTTGGTCTTGAAGGTAGATTATTCAAAAAAAATTCATATAGGTGTATGACATGTGATTTCTTAAATAATATAAAGATGTACCTATTGGAAATTTGGAGGAATTGATTAAGTGTTGCATTTATGTTTGTCATTGATGTCAACACTAGCTTGTTTGGTTGTCTACCGGGTTTTGGTAGAGTGGTTGGATTATGATGAACATACCGGGGATATGTTCTGATTGGTGGAATTGGTTTGGTTTAGTTATTCATATCGTTCAGATGCATGTCACATTCAGTTGGTTTGGGATTTGGTGATCCGAAAGATATCATATGTTCTAGTAAACCTTTTGGTTACCGATAAGGGTTCTACCAGCAAAGCTTTGTCGAAGATCTTTTGATGGATTTGATAAGTGGTGTTGGTGCGACTTCTAGAAGATTTTTTGGATGTTGATGGTTATCATGTTCATGTTCCAGTTGATCGGTGGTGTTGCATTTAGCACCAGACCTAATGCTATTTTTTAGGTTATGGACCGGTTTATGTAACGTGTTGGTGGATGCTCCCAATGCGTTAGCGGTTGGATTTATTGTTTAGTTAATGTTGTTTCAGTCTTAGGATGACTTGGTTTATCATTGGTTTGCGGGTTTATGTAATGGGTTTATTGTATTACCTTTTAGGTGGCCAACCTAATTGTTTAGGTCCTAGAATGGTATTAATATGATGTGAGATCTCTTTTGTTGATCATGGGTTATGGGATTATCTGTGTGCGAGTAAAATTGTAATCATATGCAAAGGATTTGGTCGATCATAGGTGATTGAATTGGGTTTGTGTAAGAGTTTTAAGACCTCCAGTATTGAGCTTAACCAGAATTGTACTCAGGCATAGGAGATGCTATTCTAGCAGTTCAATCTTCATTCTGAATTGTAGTCCAAAGATCTTTTGTAGTCAATGAGGCTCTTTTGTGATGAGCAGTGTGCTCTAGGCTATTGGCCTTCCTGCATGTGCAAGCCCCTTATTATAATATTTATTCATCTGATTAGTGGATAGATATTGTGGGTCTCCAATCCCACCATGGTTTTTCCTCATTGAGGTTTTCCACGTATAAACCTGTGGTGTTATGGTGTTCATCTTTGTGGTTGCATTACTACTTATTGTTATCTGCTTTTATGTATACCAGTTGTTGAGTTGTTGTGTTAATAAGGTTAAAATTAATCATTCTAGGAGAACACTGATTCACCCCCCCCTCTCAGTGTTCTTGGATCCCAACAGTACTTATGTGTAAATTGTTGTGTAAAATATAGATTTTTCTTCTTAATTGTGTGCAACTAGATGTTAAAGGAGTGTTGTCATGCTTGAATTGGTGGGAGTTATGGTGATTTTTTCTTATAAATGCTAACTCGGTGACAAGAATTATAGTTTTGGTCTAGCAAAACGTGGTTAAATAAAATTTCCTCGAAGAAATTTTAAAAATTTAGCATGCTTATTGTAACTAGTAAGAGTTTTGTGACTTGTTTTATCTCTTGTGTAACAAATTTTCTTGTATAATTGAAGCATAGAAAGCAAACTCTTGTTGTCATTATCTTACTTTGGGCTAGGAAATGTTTGAATTAAGAAGTTTTGGGTTGATGTGTGTATGCTTTCAACTTAACCCTTGACGACTTCAAGGAGTAAGTCGAGCCCAAGGGGGGGAGGATGTAGTGCCCCTCCCTGATTCATCTTGTCTTTTTGTACATCAAATGAATATATTGATCTAGCTTAGCCTACTTTATGATGATTTGATGGTATCATGTTATGTACTAACCCTATTTCATGATTGTATTGGATATGATGATGGATCTATATTTGATCATTAATCATGATGGATCATATTGCTTATGGGATTTTGATGACATTATGATTACACTAACCCTACTCTATGATTATGATTACTAAGTTGATGCTACGATGTTTGTGATTTTCTTCTAGTGTCTTCATGATTAGAGACGATGTCATACTACTCAATGTGAGCACGATATGACATGTGATTCTCTATCACTTGTCTAATCATTTATGATGTATATGTGTTGTATATATATTTTATTGCATTTAGTGGTGGATGCAGGATTGTAGGTACCAGACATCGACTCCACCTGGTCTCACAGGTCTGAACATGTCTTTGACCCAATGGCAAGTTGTTGGAGATGGCATGTATTTCCCTCTCATACTCTAGGCTTAAGTTGATACCCTTGTTAATTAGTGTCTTGACTTGAGTCATTGGTCTACGTCATGTGGTATGTTGTTCAACCTTATGTTAGGTTGCCTTGTGAGTTTGTGATTATTTATTAATTAATAATTAATCGGTTTATATAGTTTATAAATATTAAATTAAATCAATAGATGACATTAATATTTAATATTAATGTGCAATTATTATTATTATTATTATTGGAGAATTATTACTCATTAATGTTTATTTTATGGATATATATTTTACTAGTTATTTGGAATTATGGAAATTAATTAATCAATTACTACATATAGCCATTGGCATAAATTATTAAATAATGGTTAGTACGAATACAATATATTTATATATATTTATTTACTAGGAGTTTATAATTAATTAATAATTAATTGGTAGAATTTTATTAGTTGAGTATTTATGCTTATCAGTACATCCATTTATTTATTTATTATTTATTTGATTATTTTCTATCTATGTGGGAGATATTTATAGTATTGAGTTTAACTTATATTGGCTAGAGCATTTGTATGTATCTAGACATTTCATTATTTCTTTATTGTTTATCTATTTATTTATTTTTGGCTCATCTATATATTAGTTATTTATTATTTATTTATATTGATTTTGATTTATTATTTGAGCTTTTGATTCATTGGATTATTATTTATTTATTTATTAATTAATTACTGAATGGGTATCTATGTCTATCCGTACATTTATTTATTTATCTTCTTTATTGGTTATTTATTTATTTATTGTTGGATTATTTATTGTTTATCTAATTATTTATTGTTTTGATTATTTATTTATTTATTTGCTATTATTCATATACAATAATGACCAAACAAAACCAATGATATTATAGTACATTGTAAGGAATAAAAACATATTGTCATGTGTGAGTAACATATTTTAACAAATGACCATTCAAATCTTGTGGATTCAACTATATCATCCCACATAAGGTTTTGCAATGATCAATGAGATTTTATATACAATATGATCTTAAATAGCTACTTCAGAGTAAGACATTAATGAATAAGAAAGTACCCTACACAAATTTCAAAATAAGGAAAGCAGGGGAAGGAGGACATTTTCATTAAATTTTTAGGTAATAAAATGTGGACCCTCATAAGCTATTATGACTAAGTATGGGCATCTAGTTTTCAGTGTAAAAAATAATCTAAAAGGGAATCATCATATGAGGCAATATGATTTAGTGTTTGCTTTTAGGGAACAAAGGGTTATAATAATCCCATCTCTTGGTTCATTGTCATTATGAATATATTTATGTTCTTGGTTCAATTTAACATAGTCTTCTAGAAGGTATTATCTGCTCAAATTTGTATATAGTATTAATCATATGTAGAATGTTCTTGGTTCAATTCAACAAAAACAAATTGGTCTCCAATTCCAAGAAAGTATTGTTTGTTCAAATTTGTATTACAAAATGTTCTTTTATTTCTATTGCAAGGCTAGAGGTTATTAGGTGATGTTTTCCAAAATTTATTTTATTAAATTTTGATTTTAATCAAAAGTTTCAAATTATATTAAAGGATTGTAAATTAATTGATGAGATGATATTATATTATTTATCAAATTTAAATTTTTTTGAGATAATGATTGAATCAAGTTCATTTTTCTAAATGATTTTCAAAAACTAAATTTCTATTTTTATTACAATTTAATGAGAAAATAACTTCTAATTTAGATGTATTCTTACTTATTATATTATAATTTGCTAAATGAAAAGATGTAAGTATCTATATACTCTTATTATTTCAATAAAAAATTTATAAAGAAAACAATTAGATCTATAATATTTAGAAGGTAAAGTAGTATCAATAATTAGATATCTACTACTTGAAATTTATTAATATTACTTAAAATTATAATATTTATTATTAAAAAAAGATTAAATAATTTTATATTAATTGTAATAATTTCAGACCTATTATGTTTCATAAATTACTAAAAAAAAATTAATTTGTAGACGAAATATTTTAAACCCAACTTAAATCGAAACTAAATAAACCTATTAATCTTTAAACCAATTTAAAATAACACAAATTATAGTTTATAAATATATCTATTAAATTAATGTGTTTATGCCTAACTTAAGTGATATTGGCCACATGTTGGCATCTTTGTCCACCTAATATCATATCCCTAGGTAGATAATAGTGATATAGTCCTTTGATTTAAAAAAATTAAAATTCTTAATTCTAAGTTGGTCATCACAAGATATGATAGTTTCTCATTGTCATGGGCTCTAAGAAGTTTAAATTGTGTATCTAAAGTTGTATAGTTAGAGACATCATTCTATGACACTTTAATCAATTGAATATTAGATATTAATATAAAAATATCACAAATAACTTTGAACATCTCACACATTGGTCTTTATAGGTATTACATAATCTTAGCTAATATTTGACATAGCAACAATAATCAAAATTCATTGTCAACCTCATTACTAAGATCTCATTGCAAAGTCACCTATCAACTGTATCTTGCATTAGATTCAACTAGCATTGAACATCAACTAATCAACATTTATTATCATCTCTTGTCTATTTTTCACTACTATTAAACTAATCTAAGGCTTGATTGTGATCATTAAGGAATGTTCCATTCTCCTTTGTGTACTTAGGGGGCTCCTAACAATTATCTTTAGCACTACATTACTTTATCAATATAATGTAATAAGGAAAACATTTTATGTAGGCCACCTCAACCAAATTGTGATAGAGTTACATCCTAATAAAGAAAAAATATCAAGACTATTTTATTACATATCTACATTCTCATACTCGATTCCAAATTTCATACATCAACTTTCTATTGCAACATATCAATAACCAAAGTCAACATCTTTTGCAGTAAAACTTAATTTTCATCTTGACAATTTAAATTATCATTTTTTTAATTTTTCTTTTTATCTTAAATATTGACTCATTAAGTTCAATCTCAAATTTAATTAGGATGAATTCTTTTTCCTACAAATATATTATCATATTTGTTCATTGTAAAAAAATTATTTAATTTAATATGTTATAATCAAATGATTAAAATCTTAAGTTCTCACAATGGAAATCCAAATTCAAAGTTCAAGAGTTGCATATGATGTGGAATTCTAAGTGGTGACTCTTAATTTTCTACTATTTAATTTCTAATAATAAATTCTAAATGATTCCTCTTAAAAAAAAATATTATATTGCTCATAAAAAATAAATATTATAGTAGTCATAAGAAATTAAATATTTCTATTTGAAATAAATTCTCGTTCAAACTATATTTACAAACCAAAATATATATTTTCTCATATTTTAAGGTGGTAATCATTTTACTATGTTTTTTCTCCTTATGATCCCTTTACTTTTAGCTAGATATGTCAATTGTTAAATGTCCAATTAACATGTTAGGGGAAAGGACCCAGTAGTTGTGCACCCTAACTTCGCGCTTCTCAAAATCCTACTTGGAAATTTCAAATCACTCTATTTTTTTTACAACAGCTTACTTAGCAAGTCCCTTGCTTATAACTAAGGTTTCATGGCCACATCATCAAATATGATGCCACATCAGCATGCTTTTTGCCAAGGTGTCCAAAACAGCCCCCCCAAAAAAGTGAGACCAATAGGCGTGCAAAAGAGACCCCAATAGTTGTGCAACTGATATGGCATCACCTGATTGGTTACTTTTTACAATATTAGTACATTTCTTAACAACTATTGGTACATTTCCTAACAACTTTTGGTACATTTCCTAACAAAAAATGATATTTTTTGTTTCAAACAATAAGTTTTATTTGTTCAATTTTTGGAACAAAAGGTATCAACAATCGGTACATGCTCAACTACTGGGTCCTTTCCCCTATGTAAGAAATTTATATATGTTCGCATGTTTGTTGCATTTTTTTTTTTTATTGATATTCATTTACAAATATTTTGTTCATACAAGTATCAACATGAGACCAATAAAATCTCTCGTGAGCACAACAATGAGACTAGTTTTTAGCTCCTTTCGAGCAACCACACTAAAAATCATCAACATGAAACCAACTAAGCTCTTATAAGCACAACAATGAACTAATTTTAGCTCATTTCAAGCAACCACACTAAAAACAACCGATTGGGGATAAATAGTCACAATTTAGAAATCCATTTATTTAAAAATCATTTCCACACTAGAAGTCAACTATGGAAGACCAAGAGTCGTCACTTAAAATTCCAAATTAGATAAGGGAAGAGCACCATTTACCACCCATGTTCCAATTACCATTCATTGGATTTCACTAATTAAAAACCCATTAAAAAATCATCTAGTGGGCTAATAGTTGCCCCTTTTTTGCAAAAAAAGTTAGTAATTAGATCAATTATGCAGGGTTATTGGTATCAATAGTGTACAAATATTGGGGCATTTGAGGATAAATATTAAATCAATTATGCAAAATTTTTGGTTGTCAAAGTGCACGAGCAATGAGGCGATAGGAAATATGTTTTAGACAACATTTTGAAATGATCATTTTTTTACCTAGAAGTCAAAATAATAGCTATAAGCAATTAATTCACATACAAAGACAACCAAAAAATGTCGAAATCCAATATATCGTCAAAGAAGTTAAGGTGTGCAAAATTAGATATAACGACTAGGTACTAGTACTCTTCCCTGTCCTTTTAAGATTTAAACTTGGTTCCGAAATGAAAACTCAATAACTCAACTAACTAACCTCAATCCCTTAAACGTTGTTACATTTAAAAAAACAAAAATCTAACATTTAAATATACAATACATTCACTACATTAAAAAATATATATTTATAAAAAAAGGCCCTTGGTTTTCATGAATAAAAGCACATTTGCAAAAGTACTTGTCAACTTTAACAAAGAGAAAAAGAAATGTAAGGCAAGTACAAGAGAATGTCATGGAGATATTAATATTAATATTATATGAGGTCCTTATGATGAGTTAAAAAAGGGTTATAGTTGTTCACGTGTACTCCCATGTGAGGACCATTTTAATGGAAGCAATGTATCCTTTTGAGGGAACACGTGTCTCAATCTTTCAAAAGGAGATACTATTATAAGTATTTTAATGTCACTTTAAATATATTGTCCTCCCATTTGACACAAATAAATTGGGTCCTACTTAAAAGGGTCACGTTTTTAGGAATACTTATGTGGTGCTCAATTATTGTGATTGTGAATGTTTTTGTTAGATCTTATGGGAGATACTACTGGGTTTAAAATGTAAGTTTTTTCAGATAAAATATTAATATAATTTATGTTGTGAAAAATTGATTGGTTATTTAGTTATAGTTTTATTATAGTATTTATTTAATCAATGTATATGTTTATTATTTATTTGACTTTTAAGGATATGAATATATAACTAGATGATGTCGATAAGTGATATTGACAATGGTCTTATCTTCTTTTAAGTAAAATTTTGCACTCAATAATGCTTTTGTAGACTTCAATGAAATTTAGTCTCGTGCCTTTTAGTATGTGTTCCATTAATATAGAAGTCATTTCATATAAACTATCACCACATTTTTTTGTTTGGTTTTTTATAATAAAAGTGGCTAATGTCACTAAATATATTAAAGTATAAATAGTAGATACAATGTTCATAGGGGAGTTGTCTAGCTCATATACACAACAGTCTATCAACTTAACCCATAGAAACCCGTATGAAGCTACAACCCAAAAACATATATTAATGAAGACCCAAATCCCCAGAGACATTGCAATGTAGCATGACCAATATCAAAAAATCGAGAGTTAAACATAGCCATTCAGATATTGAACACAGACAACATTAAGAGACCAAGTTGCTTGAGCCAAGGGCATTCGGAGGCACCATCTTCATTAATCTATTAATTGGTGGCCCAGTTGACCCCCTCCACAACTTGAGGCAACATTTAATTAAAAGAATAAACTTTGAATGGTGATTTTAATTTTTGAGTATATTTTGATTTTGAGAAATACTCATTTGTCAACTAAAACCTTAATTTTCAATGTGAATTCATAATCCTTCGTAGAGTACTATGTGAATGTGTTATTTATTAGTTTTAATGTTTAAATATGTTGGCAAATGCACACTCCAATGAGAAATTGTAGGTGATTGAAGGTATTGTCATTGATGGCAACCTTGCAAACCTATGGCACCAACAGGCACCGACACTAGCACCAACACTGACACCGGCAAAGATGATTACCGGCACCCCAGCCGACAGGATTTTGTTTATTATATTTTGTATTTAATTGTAAAATCTTTTTGTAAGCCGACAAGGCGAATTGTAATAGGACTCATATAAGTATGAGATCTTGTAGATCATTTGTGTAAGTAAGAATGTAATGTAATAGGCAGATGCGAACATTAAGGCAGATTTTGGAATAAGGTTTATGGAAGTTGTATGAGCTTAAACTGGTACTAAACCCGACATACCAGATGTTGAACTAAAGCAGTACATGATACTGGATTTGCATAATCCATTTTTGTAAGTCAATGAGACTTCCCTTTTGTATTTAAGCAGTGAGCTTTAGGCAGTTGGCCTTCCTGCATGTGTAGGCCCCTATTGCAAGTAATATTCATTTATTGGCCAGTGAGTGAATATTGTGGGTCACAAATCCCACCGAGGTTTTTCCCACACTGGGTTTCCTCATTAAAAATATTGTGTTATGGTGTGCTTTCTATGTTGTGGTTATTGATCTTATTTACTGCATTATTTCTGGTTTACCGGTACACTATTTTGGAATGCAATTTGTTTAATAAGATTAGAAAATCTGTTAACCGACAAGATACTGATTCACCCCCCCCTCTCGGTATCTTTGTGAATCCTAACAATTGGTATCAGAGCCTGGTCCTCTATTTTTAAAATCCTAACAGCTTGAGGAAGATTCTGACACCAGTACAGATGGAAAACCTGAGAAAGCAATTGGAAACAACTCTTGCAAATTATGATGCATAAAAGTTGAAAAATATGAAACTTGAAGATGATCTGAAGGCTGCACAGGAAATCATTCAAGGACTTCAATAAAATCTCACTTTTGCTAGGAACAAAAGAAGAGAACTTCATGAAAAAATACAGAGTGATGATGATGAAAAAGAAACTCTTAATGATCTTGTAAGAAAGATGAAGCAAGAAAACATGACTTTGAGGAATGAGATGCAAGATATGACTATGAGGTTTTGTAAAGACATTGAAGACCGAAAGAAGAATGAAGATGACTTGACTAGGAGAATCAATGATGCTGGAAATGAAAATCTAAGACTCAGTCATGAAAATGATATGTTGAAGACATATTTAATTCATTTGGAGCATGATAAAACTGAACTCATGAGATAGAAATATTTCTTACAAAATGAGTTGGCTACTGCAAATCAACAGAAGGAGAAATTCAAGAAAAGTTCAAAAGAACTTGATGACATGCTAAAAAATCAGAAACCTAATGGAGATACTAATGGTCTCGGCTTTGAAGTTGGTGAAAGCTCCGGTGCTGCAAACAATCATGATCACAGTAAACCGGTAAGACAACCTAATGCCTACAAATTTAATGGGAAATGCTTTAACTGTAACAAGTATGGTCATAGAGAAAATCAATGTAAATCTAGAAACTATCATAACATCAATGCACCCATCGGTCAATGTTCTAAATGCAACAAAATTGGTCATAATTCAGAAAATTGCAGAATGAATGTAAGATGTTATATTTGTGGAAGATTTGGACACTTATCTAATCAATGCAGAACACATACCGGCATAGGATATGGAAAAGCTATTTAGAAAAATAACGTGACTTGTTATGCTTGTAACAAGATTGGACATATTGCAAAATTTTGTAGAAGTAAGGCATCATCGACAAATAACAAAGGACTCAGTTTGAAAGGTAAAGAGAAGGTTGAAGAAGTAAAGCAAGAATTCTCAAAACAATGGATTAAAAAGTTAGATCAGAATATCAATGAAGCTATTCCTTCACCGGTAGAACAAAGTATCACTCCACCGGCAGGAGATTCTTCATCTAACTGAAAAGAAATCCTTTTGGGGGTATGGCAACGAATTGAAAAATATGCTAATTTACCCTTGGTTGATGGTGAGAAGTTGAACTACTTCTTTACTGGCAGATGTGTTAAGTTTCACTTAACCGACAGACATTTAATGTGGTAGTTGAAGGAAATGACATTATAAAGCAAGTGTTTTTCACTCTTTTTCACTCACCGAGCATTCAAATTTCCTTAGAGCGCGAAAAACCCGAGTGAAGGCATCCATAGCGAGAAGTGAAGCAAATCATTCAAGCATTCAAACCTAAAGGCAGATTGAGGTATTTATACAATGGCTTCCTCCTCTGCACCTGAATTCATTGCAAACCATACAGTAATTGAAGTGATTAAACACCCTAGGCTTGTATTTAAAATCACTCCCGAAGTAGCGAAGAAGGATGATAACCAAAGAGCATTTTCTAAAATACCCAAAGGAGTTGCATATGCTGAGGATCCTAGAATTTACATACATTGTCATATTGAAGAACTAAGTGTTGATGAGATTATGAACATGTATAGGACAGTAATATGTGATGAAAATGGTAATGTAAAACCAGAACACAAGATAATTGAAACCCTAGGTTTTGTGGAGATACTTAGCATTCCCGATTTTCCCAAGGAGGTTATAAGGATTGTATTGAGTGGAGTTCATGGGGAGTTCTTTTGGCTAGATTTCATTCATAAGATAACAAAAGAAGCAGTTAGGGCAGTAACATTCTTACCTTCCACCGGTAGTAGGCCTGACAAGACTAAAAAGGTTCCAAACAACACTGTAATGACCCTAATCGGTGCAACCTATGATAAGAGATCCCTGAGAGTCAATGATGTAAAGGATATCAATGTAAGATTCATTAGCATGATTCTTGGATACAAAGCTACACATGCCAATAGATTAAACTCTATTTCTAGTTTATGTATCAAGAGTGCTTATGACTTAGTAAATAATAATGCAAAGATTGACATATGTGAATGGTTAAAAGATGAGCTAATAGACAATATGAAGAAACTTAAGGGTGACAAGAAAGGTACATTCAAATTTGGTAACTTACTTGTATGTCTATTGTTGTATATCACCAAGGAAGTTCCCGGTATTGGCAAAAAGGATTTTGGTTTTGACATTCCGGTAGGAAAACAACTTTTGGATATTCTTAATAACATGGGAGATGACAGGGAGAAGAACATAATTGAACACTTTCAGGCATTGAAGGCTAGAATGAAAATTAGGGAAAGGCTATCTCAATCCATAGTTGATAAATATCAAAAAGAGATATGTTTTGTTATAAAGAAGGATGAAATCTGGATCGAGGCAGTGGCTTCGAGGACAGTTTGGGTTACAAAGATGGGTTATGAGGCTGATGAGAACATAATAGAAACATATGCTAGAGCCCTTCTAGAATCCCCTAGAGAACCAACAAAAGAAATATTTGGTAGTGCTGAAACTATTGAAAACAAAGTTCAATCATAGAAACGAATAAAGAAAATAGAACAAACAATTAGAAAGGCAACTAGATAGGCAAAAGAAATCAAGGAAGATATATTGAATATGACTGGTATTAAGGAGAGCAACTTGGAAGGATTACAACCGAAAACAAATCTTTCACCGGTTGCTACCTCCTCTGATAGTGAAATACCAATTGAATTCAAAAGGGTAGTAAGAAAAAGAAAACTCTCACTGGTACCCTCACCTATTCCCAAGAGAACAAGACAAAAACAACAAGCAGTAAGGCCTTCGACAAGGAAAATGACCCCAAGAAAGAAAAAGGAAAAACAAGTTGTCCCTTCCTTAGACAACCTCTTGAATGAAATAACTGAAGATGGTAGCTTGTCAAATGTCAGCAAGTTGTATAACACTTTCACTAATGAAGAAAAGGAAAGCATAGAAAATAGTGTTATTCTACACTTAGATATTTATAAGAAATTTTTGATAAAAGTTGTAGATGATCTACCTAGTGACTTGTACAGAACGTTAGATGCAAAAATGTTAGCATTGTGGAACTAGATAAGAAGATTAAGATAGAAAAATTACTTGCAGTTCACCCAGTAAAATCAACAGAAGAAATTGATGAACTAATAAGTGAAGCAAATAGGACTGTATTTTCCACCAATCACCGGCATGTAGCATTAATGGTTGGCAGAGTAAATGAGATCACTGAAGAGACAACAGAAAAATGGGATATCTTATTTGTAGAAAAGGAAAAGCAAGAAGAGCTTAAATGACCAAAGACTTTTAATGTCTATCAAAAGGAAAAAGATAAAGGTAAAGGTAAGATAGGTGGTCCTCTGAACATAAAAGTAACAGATAACTTTCCCCCACCTTCTTCTGATACTCCACCGGCACAAACTGTTGATACACCACCGGTAACAGATAATGTTGAGAGTATGGAGACAACACATGAATATACCAATCTTGATTCAGAGGTGTTGTATACCATGAATATTGACACACAAGAAGTCAACATTGTCGTTGACAAGGAAACAACTGAGAAGAGAGATGTGGCAAATGAGCCATCGACTGAGGACATTGCAGTTGAGACAAATGTTGAGATTGGGATTGAAACACATACTGAACAATCAACTGATCCCCTAGATACTGGAATGACATATACCACTGATGTACACACTAAGAAACCTACTGAGCAACCGACTATTGATAAATCTGTTGAGATACCGATAGTACACAATTCAGAGGTACATACAAAAAAATCGGTAGTTAACATTGAGATACAATCAGAGAAACCGGTAGTGGAAAGCATAGAGAAACCGACAGAGGTACATTCTGAGAAACATGAAGAGGAAAAGGTTCAGATAGAGGCATGGCCACTAGCAATAGCTAAGAAACCCAAACCTTTGCTAGTAGAAATGCAGACTTGGTCTAAAGCTAGACATCTTCATCTCTTTGAGAAAAGAGATTTTTGAGGCACTTGTTCCTAGACTCAAGATACCGGAAGAGAAAATGCACATACTCACAGGTACCATCCAAAGGATAGAAGCAACATTGAAGGATAGTAAGAGGTTCACTAACAACTTGAATTTTGCATTTGCGGATCTATATCAGATTGTAACCCACTCGTTACAGGGATCCTGAGAAGAACTACACTCAATTGACATTAATTGACAACCTTTATCATTGATGCCAAAGGGGGAGTAGTAGAATGAGAAAAATGATTAGCAGCAGAGATCATCTACTCAGGGGGAGCACACAGTTTTGGTAAGACAGTTTTGGGCAGATTTCTGGACAACACATTTTTGGATACAATTTTGACTTTTTCTCATGAGTGTTGCCATCAATGCCAAAAGGGGAGATTGTTGGAAAATGCACACTCTACTGAGAAATTGTAGGTGATTGAAGGTATTGTCATTGATGGAAACCTTGCAAACCTATGGCACCAGTAGGCACCGACACCGGCAAAGATGATTACCAGCACCCCAACCGACAAGATTTTGTTTATTATATTTTGTATTTAATTGTAAAATCTTTTTGTAAGCCGACAAGGCGAATTGTAATAGGACTCATATAAGTATGAGATCTTGTAGATTATTTGTGTAAGTATGTAATGTAATAGGTAGATGCGAACATTAAGGCAGATTTTGGAATAAGGTTTATGGAAGTTGTATGAGCTTAAACCGATACTGAACTTGGCATACCAGATGCTGAACCGGAGCGGTACATGATATTGGATTTGCATAATCCATTTTTGTAAGCCAGTGAGACTTCCCTTTTGTATTTAAGTAGTGAGGTTTAGGCGATTGGCCTTCCTGCATGTGCAAGCCCCTATTGTAAGTAATATTCATTTATTGGCCAATGAGTGAATATTGCGGGTCACAAATCCCACCGAGGTTTTTCCCACACCGGGTTTCCTCGTTAAAAATATTGTGTTATGGTGTGTTTTCTATGTTGTGGTTATTGATCTTATTTACTGCATTATTTCTGGTTTATCGGTACAGTGTTTTGGAATGTAATTTGTTTAATAAGATTAGAAAATTTGTTAACTGGAAAGATACTGATTCACCCCCCCTCTTAGTATCTTTGGGAATCCTAACAAAATCAAGAAACGATTGTAGTTGTACTAATATTTCCTTTTATAACAAAAAGAAATAAAGTTCCTCTTGTTTCCACAGGGTCATGCTCTAAAAAGTAAAATCTAGACTCCTATCGTTTAGTAAATGTTCCATTATTACAAAAGTTATTTCATATTATCTATCACCAAGTTTATTTGGAAAGTTGTTATATTTTAAAGTTTAATTAAAAGATTAAAGTTTGAATAATGATTTTTATTTTTGAGTATATTTTTATTTTTTTGTATTGAACAAAGCAAAATGATACAAAGAAAATAAATAGCAAACCAATAAATGACTGCCTAGAAAGAATAAGATTACAATATCATAAACCACACATAACATCCAAAAACACTGGCTTACAAAACAAGTACTTGAAATTATACGCCTAGCTGATCCAAACATCTCCTTAACCATAACGACAGATACAAAAACTTCAACCATATACATGAAAGCATTGAAGGATATGACCAACAAAAAAGTGACTGATAAGGACATTAACATAATTTAGCACATGAAAACTCTTCAAACTTGAAACTTGAGAAACTTATGTAGTTGACTTGCACATTTGATCTCTCCCTCATGAAGCTACAAAAATTGGTATTTGATCTCATCCAGTTGCCTACTAAGCCTGCCACCATTTCTTTAACCAATCTTCAGCTGCAAACATTAGAAAACGAGTTGGAATAGGACTTCTCAGTCAAACATTAAAATATCTACTTCCTAATGCAAAACATAACTAGAAAAAATTGCTTGGCATCTACTTTTCCATATATGTAACAAATTGCACTATCTCATAGAGTTTGCAATCACATTCCTATGAAGACCAATGCCAAAAAATGGCTTTCTTCCATCTCAAAGCATGATGAAAAAAAGATGCAAAATGATTAAATATGAAATTCTATTTCTTTCTAACTCTAAAACAACCCCAAAAAACATGTTTTAAGTCTTCACTATGTTGACAAAATGGGCATTTAACTTAATACAACCTTAAAAAAAATCATTTATCTCCTACTACCAATCTATGATGAGTTAGAAGTACTATTGGCATGATTGGCACAACTGATGCAGATGTGGTGATACAGTTGAAGACTGATGACTGAATCGGTAGAGGATAGAAGACTATTTGTGATGAAGAGATTGAGATTTTGTGATTAGATGACTTGATCAGTTATTTATGTTGTCATTTATAGCAACTGGTGATTAATGATGTTATCTGATTTATGGCAAATGATTTAGTCTACCGGAGACAGGGTTTACCGACAATATACAGAAGATTGTGAAATAGGATTTTAACCGGTATATGAAGAGATGTTTTCCTTGAAGCGGATGAATGGTGATGATTGGTGATTTGAGGTTTGGAATGTAAGATTTTATCATGGAAATGAGTATTGGACCGGAACCGCATCTTATGATGACTATCAAAAGCCACGTTTCTAATTTTTTATGAAGTCTTGCCAGGGTTTTAGTAGGGTTTTAGAACCGGTGAAGAATTCATCAAATTAGTAATGATTTTTGGTATGGCGGTGATCGACATCAAGATGATAACGCGGCGCAAACCGTGTGAAGTGTTTGAAATATGTTTTGGCACGTTTGGAGAGTGAATTTCTTGGGAATGTGCAAAGTGCTTAGTAGAATGAGTTAAGGGTTTGACTTTGTACCATATCAACTTGCTATAAAGACTTATGATCATTCAATGATTGATATTGATTTGTAATTGATTGTAATGATCTATATGATGATCTGTAATAAGCTGTAAAGATCTGTGATGATCTATGATGTAATTTAGGGTTTAGTGGCCGACCTAGTGGAAAGAATTATTTATGTTGGCTTAGTTGATGTTGTTGGCAATATTGCATTATAACAGACAATGAAAGATTGTTGGCATTTCATAAGGATATTGAGAAGGTTGTTGATGATTATGGATATAACTGATTAAAGATGTTTACTGTCTTGATATTATTATTTTGTCATTGATGTCAAGAAATTGATTTTCTAATTCAGTATGATGTTGCCATATCTTGAGAAGTATGATTTAAAAGAGTATAAAGATGTCGGTAAAAGACACAGGAAAGAATATGATGAATAAGGGGATGAATAAGGTATTCAATGGACAACTACTACCGAGTCAGACAATGATGAGATCATGATGTTTAGATTGTTTTAACATCATACATATGTTGTAAATTGTAAAGGTTAATACTATACTATGTTACCAAGCAAAGAACCTAGTCGGTAAACCCTAAGGTTATCGCTATCGGTTAATGAAGTTGGAATGTCTACCGAGTGAAGTTTAGTATTCACTGAGTTATAACCGAGTTGCTACCAAGTTGTAACCGAGCTATAATAGAATGCATTAAATGTTTGCATGCGTTATTTAATGAAGGAAGCTGATGAGCTAGAACTGATTAAATGATTGGTGAGCCGTGGATGAAGTTTGTTAATGAATCTAAGGCAATGGAAAGTTGGCGTGAAGATCTACAGCGCAGATTGAACCGCAATACCTTGGCACAAGTTCCAAGAAATGTATGCAAGTTCCAAGGCAGGGTAAAACATTTTCAGATCGAAAGATGCATTGAACCTGGACAAGATTGAAGATCTAATGGCTATGATTGATCATGGGAAATGTGATCAAGGAGATTAAGTGGTTACCTAATTGTTTATAAATAGGAAACTATTGATAAACAATGCATGTGGGCAAGTGTATGCACAGGGATGCTACATAGTGATTACCGAGCACTGAAGCTTGAAGACCTATTTGAATAACAAAGTATAGAAGCCTAGTAGATAGACAAGATTAGTTCTATGTATAGATTGTATTGAACAAATAGGAATCTGCTTTAGCATTTTAGATGTGAAGCTTCAGATAGATTTTTATTACTGTTATTTTGTGTAAGTGACAGAAAATCTCTTAACCGAGTGGACTTAATAGTCTTATTTGTAAAACCCTCTAGCAAGGTGACATTCTGATTGAGTGTTTGAAATCCTTTAACAAGGTCACTTCTAACAAGGTGAAGATCCTAACAGATCCGAGGGAAATCCCTTAACCGGGTCACATCTAGCAATGTGTTTGTAATCTTTAACAGGATTTGCTTTTAACCGAGCATACTCTAGAAGAGTATATTTCTTAGTGGGTCCGAATTCCCATAGTGGTTTTTCCCTATTTGGGTTTCCACGTTAAATCTAGTGTTATGAGGTCTATAATGTTTATATGCTTTTGAGTTTGCATGTTTGACAGTTTTGGTTATATTACTGATTTATATGTTACTGAGGTTGAATCTGATATTTTTATGGATGATTAAGTTTGTATGATTCCCACCCCCCTCTCATCTTATTGGCTATTGGATCTATACTTATATTAAGTATCAGAACTATCAATTGGTATCAGAGATTTGGACTCCGGAAGGAAAAGTTTAAAGGCACTTGAGTTAAAGATCCAAAGATGTATAAGAGGGATGCACCGAAGCTGAACAGTCAAGTTTCTCTACATGGAAGAAGAGGTTGAAGCTACATCAATCAGGAGTTGGAGAATATGTTGTATACTATCTGGAGAATGATTTTGTTACACCGAGCACCTATCCATTGACTATGGAAGAGATAAAGGCAAAGAAAGAACATATTCAAGCAATGATTGAAATAACATCTGCATTGACCGATTCAGAGTTTAATGACCTAGAAGGCTACAATGATGCAAAGGCAATGTGGGACAAGCTCATATAAGTATATGGAGGAGATGAACATGTTCAAAGAGAAAAAGTAGATAGTCTAAGAGGACAACTTGAAACTATGAGGATGAATGAAGGTGAGAACATAACTCAGTACAGTACAAGACTAAAGGAGATTGTCAATCAAATCAAAGGAGTAGGTGGAACTATTGAAGAAAAGGATATAACAAGTAAGTTGTTGAGAACCCTTCTACCAGCTTATGCAATCCGAGTCTCTGCAATCAATGAATTGAGGTCTATACCTAATATGCCAGTTTCTTTAGATGCTACTATTGGTAGGCTACATGCATTTGAGTTAAGTAATTTTGATAACAGTGGATCTTCGGTAAATAAAGTTGAATCTGCATTTAGTTCTTTTCATCTTGATGAATCTAATGATTACAATGAAAGAAAGTATAAGTACTCTGAAGGAGATCACAGTGGAGCAAGTGAAAGATTTCGTAAGAACATGGAAGAAGTACACAAACTATATGAGGAGATCATAAAGCAAAAAGAGTTTGAAGCACTACTAGCCAAAAGGTTACCGAGAGGCAAAGGTAAGTATAAAGGAAAACTACCTTTGAAATGTTTCAATTGTGATAAGATAGGACATATGACTTCTAACTGTCCTGACAAAGATTTTACTGAAAAGAGAGATTACCGAGATGACAGACATAAAGATAATCATTACAGAGGACACCGAGACTTCAGAAGAATAGATAGAAAGACATGCTTAATAGCTAATGAGGAATCCAATGATGATAAATTAGATGAGACAGATACAGAGGAAGTAGTTTATGTGGCTATCAAAGATGGATCAGATGAAGAAAGGTATGAAGAAAAAGCCCTAATATCTCACATAAACACTAATGATTCGTGGATTATAGATAGTGGATGCTCACATCATATGACAGGAGATAAACACAAGTTTGTTATATTAGAAGATTATGATGGAGGCTATGTTAGATTTGGTAATGATGCACCATGTCTGGTGAAAGGTAAAGGATCTATAACACTTCTTGACAATGCAAGATGCAATGATGTATATTGGGTTGAAGGTTTGAAATACAATTTGTTGAGTGTAGCATAGCTAAACAACACAGGTTACCGAATAGAATTTCATAAAGGAATTGTCAAAGTTCATGACAAGAATGGAAAGTTAGCTGCTACCGGGGCACAAACAAAAGGTAACACATTTCAACTTGACTCAACTCGTAACAAGTGTTTGTATGCAAAGATAGATGATACCTAGTTATGGCATAAAAGGTTTTGTCATGTCAATTTTGATAATCTGATCAAAATAAGCAAGAAGCATCGAGTAAGAGGTCTACCGAGTCTTGAAAAACTTGAGAATGCTATGTGCCAAGGATGCCAGATGGGTAAGATGACAAGATCAAGCTTTACAAGTAAGTCTTACACTTCTAAGGGAATTTTAGATCTAGTGCACACTGATCTTTGTGGTCCTATGAAAGTTCAAAGTTATTATGGTGATAAATATTTCATATTATTTGTGGATGACTATTCAAGGATGAAGTCAGTAATGTTTTTAAAAGAAAAATCAGAAGCTTTTCAAATGTTTAAATGGTACAAGGCAAGAGTTGAAAATGAAATAGGAAGACAACTGAAATGTCTTAGATTAGATAGAGGAGGAGAGTTCACATCTGATGAGTTCAACTTATTCTGCAATGATCATGGTATTAAAAGACAAGTCTCTGCACTGAGAACTCCACAACAAAATGGAATAGCTGAGAGAAGAAATAGATCTATTGTGGATTGTGCTAGAACACTGATGATTGAAAAGAAGGTGCCACAAACATTTTGGAGAGAAGCAATAAGCATAGTAGTCTACACCTTGAACCGAGTTCAATTGAAGAAAGGTGCTTTGAAGACACCATATGAAATCTGGTATGATAAGAAACCTAATGTAAGTTATTTTAAAATCTTTGGAAGTAGATGCTATGTTCACAAAGATGATAGAAATGGCAAGTTTGATCAGAAAAGTGAAGAAGGAACATTTCTAGGTTATTCTTCTAGAAGCAAAGCATTTAAATGTCTGATCAAATCATCAAACAAAATAGTAGAAAGTGCAAATGTGAAAATTGATGAATTTGCAGAAAGAAATGATGAAGGAAATTCCAAGGAACCAGAAGACTATGATGAATTTGTCTATGTTCAACTGAGAAGTCTTACCGAGAAGACTGTTGAAGAAAATGAAGAGAATATCCAGTAACCGAGTGATGAAGAAGATCATATAGAGCCTATCGAGCCTGTATTAGCCAAGTATGTCAGAAGACAACATGCACCAAGTCAGATTATAGGAGATAAGGATGATCCAGTGATGACAAGGAACAAACTGAGACAGAACACATGTTTGATATCTGAATTTGAACCGAGAATAGTGAAAGAGGCATTTAACAGTGAAGATTGGATAAATGCTATGACAGAAGAGATTGATCAAATCAAGAAGAATGACACATGGACACTAATCACAAGACCAAAGGATAAAAATGTAATCGGTACAAAGTGGATTTTCAGAAACAAGCTAAATGAAAAGGCAGAGGTCATTCGAAACAAAGCAAGACTAGTTTGTAAAGGTTATGCTCAAGAAGAAGGAATTGATTATGGTGAAACTTTTGCACCTGTTGCTAGACTGGAAGGAGTAAGAACATTGTTGGCCTAAGTTGCTTTCAAAAACTTCAAGGTATATCAAATGGATGTCAAATCTACATTTTTGAATGGAATATTAGAAGAAGAATTTTTTATTGAACAACCTGAAGGATTTGTTGAAGACAATAATAAAGATCAGGTATGTAAATTGAACAAAGCTTTATCTGGTTTGAAACAAGCACCTAAAGCATGGTATGAAAGATTGCACTCTCATTTGATTAAGATTGGATTTATAAGGACAAGTGAGAACAACAACATGTACATGAAGAATGATGAAAATGGAATACTGATCTCAACCATATTTGTTGATGATATTATATTTTGTGGAAATGACTCTTTATGCAAGAACTTTGGAAATGAAATGAGCAAAGAATTTGAGATGTCATTAATCGATGAGATAAAGTATTTTATAGGTTTACAAATTCTACAAATGAAAAATGAGATTTTCATTACTCAATCCAAGTACATAAAGGAGATCTTGAAGAAATTTGGAATGGAGGATTCAAAACCAGTAAGTACTCCTATGACTACCAACTGTAAATTATCAAAGAGTAATGAATCTGCATTTGTTGATGAGACACTTTACTGATCCATGATTGGAAAGCTACAATATGTTGTTCACAGCAGACCAGACATAGCACATGCAATAGGTATAGTTGCAAGATTCTCTGCAGATCCTAACGAAACACACATGAAAGCAATCAAAAGAATTTTTAGATACTTGAAAGGCACTGAGGATTATGGCTTAGTATATCAGAAAGGAAATGATTTTGATTTAAAAGTTTATACTGATGCTGATTGGGCAGACAACATTGATGATAGAAAAAGCACAAGTGGAGGAGCTTTCTTTTTAGGAGAAAGACTAGTGAGTTGGCTTAGCAAGAAACAAGGATGTGTTTCACAGTCAATAGCAGAAGCTGAATACGTTGTTGCAGCATTGAATTGTACCAACATTGCATGGATCAAATAACTGTTGGAAGGTATAAATGAGAAAGTTACCGAGCCAATAACTATATTCTATGACAATACTAGTGCCATTAATATTTCAAAAAACCATGTTATGCACTCTACGACAAAGCACATCTCTATCAAATATCATTATCTTAGAGAAGAAGCTCAAGAGAAGAAAGTGGTGTTGGAGTATGTTAGTACAAAGGAACAAATAGTAGATATCTTCACCAAGCCACTACCAAGGGACACTTTTGAATATCTCATAAGTAAGTTAGGGATCCTACCCCTATCTTCTACTCACTGACCAAGTTTGGTGAAAGCAGCAATTCAATGACTCTATTGAATATCTTTTAGGAGTTGATGTTGCATTACACACTTTAGGATGTTTTCTAAAGGTGTATAGGAATTATTATAGGAAACAATACAGGGAACAGGAATTAAAGACAAAATGCTCTGACCGAGACTCAGTTGATACACAACAACAGGATATCACTTCATACAGGAAGAAATTATGCTTTAAGTTCTTTACTTTTTGGCATTATTGTCAAAGGGGGAGAAGACTAATATCAGAGGAGAAGACTGAGAGAAGACTGACTGAAGATTGGAAAGAAGACTGAAGAAAGAGGAGAAGTCTAATGTATGGGGGAGAGCATTTCGGCATTTCAGAATCACAACAATCCGAATCTTTTAAGGTCAAATCAATTGGTTTTGCCATCAATGCCAAAGGGGGAGATTGTTGGCAATATTGCATTATAACAGACAATGAAAGATTGTTGGCATTTCATAAGGATATTGAGAAGTTTGTTGATGATTATGGATATAACTGATTAAAGATGTTTACTGTCTTGATATTATTATTTTGTCATTGATGTCAAGAAATTGATTTTCTAATTCAGTATGATGTTGCCATATCTTGAGAAGTATGATTTAAAAGAGTATAAAGATGTCGGTAAAAGACACAGGAAAGAATATGATGAATAAGGGGATGAATAAGGTATTCAATGGGCAACTACTACCGAGTTAGACAATGATGAGATCATGATGTTTAGATTGTTTTAACATCATACATATGTTGTAAATTGTAAAGGTTAATACTATACTATGTTACCAAGCAAAGAACCTAGTCGATAAACCCTAAGGTTATCGCTATCGGTTAATGAAGGCGGAATGTCTACCGAGTGAAATTTAGTATTCACCGAGTTATAACTAAGTTGCTACCAAGTTGTAACCGAGCTATAACAGAATGCATTAAATGTTTGCATGTGCTATATAATGAAGGAAGTTGATGAGCTAGAACTAATTAAATGATTGGTGAGCCGTGGATGAAGTTTGTTAATGAATCTAAGGCAATGGAAAGTCGGCATGAAGATCTATAGCACAGATTGAACCGCAATACCTTGGCACAAGTTTCAAGAAATGTATGCAAGTTCCAAGGTGGGGTAAAACATTTTCAGATCGAAAGATGCATTGAACCTGGACAAGATTGAAGATCTGATGGCTATGATTGATCATGGGAAATGTGATCAAGGAGATTAAGTAGTTACCTAATTATTTATAAATAGGAAACTATTGATAAACAATGCATGCGAGCAAGTGTATGCACAGGGATGCTACATAGTGATTACCGAGCACTGAAGCTTGAAGACCTGTTTGAATAACAGAGTATAGAAGCCCAGGAGATAGACAAGATTAGTTCTATGTCTAGATTGTATTGAACAAATAGGAATCTGCTTTAGCATTTTAGATGTGAAGTTGCAGATAGGTTTTTATTACTGTTATTTTGTGTAAGTGACAGAAAATCTCCTAACCGAGTGGACTTAACAATCTTATTTGTAAAACCCTCTAGCAAGGTGAAATTCTGATTGAGTGTTTGAAATCCTTTAACAAGGTCACTTCTAACAAGGTGAAGATCCTAACAGATCCAAGGGAAATCCCTTAACCAGGTCACATCTAGCAATGTGTTTGTAATCTTTAACAGGATTTTCTTTTAACCGAGCATACTCTAGAAGAGTATATTTCTTAGTGGGTCTGAAATCCCACAGTGGTTTTTCCCTATTTGGGTTTCCACGTTAAATCTGGTGTTATGAGGTCTATGATGTTTATATGCTTTTGAGTTTGCATGTTTGACAATTTTGGTTATATTACTAATTTATATATTACCGAGGTTGAATCTGATGTTTTTATGGATGATTAAGTTTGTATGATTCCCCCCCCCTTTCATCTTATTGGCTATTGGATCTATACTTATATTAAGTATCAGAACTATCAGATGCTCATTGTGTCGGTGGTCTTAGAGAAGAGTGTGAAGCCATACCAAAGAAGAGTGAGATCTACCTGAGAGTTGCAGATAGTGGAACATAACTAGATCTAATTTAGCAAGCTGAGAAGTGCAAGTAAGAAAACACTTTTTCACTATTGTTTCCTAACAGTTGCAGTAGATTAAATCCCTTAACTGGGTAGGTCCTGATAGGCCTTAATATTATAAATCCCCTAACAGGGTAGCTCTCAAAAAGAGTGGTAAATCCTCTCACGAGGTTGATCCTAATAGGTCATTAAGCTCCTAACTGGGTTGCACATCCAAATCCCTTAACCGGGTGACTCCTAATAGGGTCTGCTCCTAATAGGGTGTATTGTAAGCTCCTAACAGGGCATACTTCGAAAGAGTACAAATCTTTGTGGGTACTAACTCCCATCATGGTTTTTCCTTATTTGGGTTTCCACATCAAAAATATGGTGTTTATGTGTGGAATGATTTTCATGTGATGTTATTGATTATCTTTAGTTTATTCATTATTTTTTAATACACCAGTTATAACAATTTATCAGAGATTTATCAATGACTATCGGTATTGTTTAATGAATTGGCATATGTGGTAAATGAAGTTGGATTTTTTATAAGTTTGATTTCGGTTTAAAGTTTCAAATTGATGTTAATACTAATTCACCCCCCTCTCAGTATACATTGTATCCTCATAGAATTAACAATTGGTATCAGAGCTTTGGTCCTCTGTGTGTAGAAATCCTAACCGCTTAAGGGAAAGATTATGAGGAAGTTAAGATGATGAAGAAAGAGGGTCCTAAGTTCAACAAGGATAACTACAAGATCTGGAAAGATAGAATGAAGATCTACATCAAAGGTCTTGGTGGACAATATTGGAAGCAAGTCGAAACAAAATATGTTTCTCCTACTACTACTCCCTTGACACTAGATGAACTCAAAGAGTATCAAGAGAACATGCAAGCCTTAGAAGCTATTGTAAGTACTTTATCTGATTCAGAATATATTTATGTTCAAGGATTGGATACTGTAGGCGAGGTTTGGGAAAAGTTAGATATAATCTATGGAGGAGATGGGCATGTACAAAGAGCCAAAGAGGAAAGCTTGAGAGGAAATTTTGATGACATGAGAATGCTTGAAGGAGAAAATATTGCACAACATGGTCAGAGAATCAAAGAAGTTGTTGGTGGCATAAAGAGTGTTGGAGGTAAAATAGATGATGATGCAATAGTAAGTAAAATGCTTAGAACTCTTCAACCTCAGTATGCTATAAGAGTGTCTGCAATCCAAGAACTTAAATCTATTTCAAAGGATAAGGTAACTGTTGATTCATTGATTTGCAAGCTTAAAACTTTTGAGTTGAATAGTTTTGACAATGGTGTGACAAAATCTACTGAATCTGCCTTTAAAGCCTTTGTTACCAGTTCATCTGCTAGAAAAGGAAAAGATATATGTCAAAATCATGAGTGTAGGTCAATTCATGGAAGTAACTAGGGAAATGAAGACAATGAAGATCAGGTGATCGAACTTGAGGCACTGTTAGCAAAAAGCTTTCCAATAGGCATCAGTAAGTATAAAGGAAAGCTACCTTTGAAGTGTTTTTCTTGTAGTAAAATTGGTCATATTGCTGCTAATTGTCCTAATGCTGACAAGAAAGAGAAATTTAGAAAATATAAAGGAAAGGAAAAAATTCAATGTTATGCTGCAGTAGATGAAGGTGTGACCGATGAGGACTCTGAAGATGAAGATGACATTGAGGAAATTGTGTTTGTAGCCATGAAGGAAGAACTGACAGGTGAAAAGGAATTGGTATTTCATATGGAGAATAGTGATGAATGGATTATAGACAGTGGCTACTCACACCACATGACCAGAGACAAAAGTAAGTTCATAACCCTTGATGAATTTGATGGTGGTGTTGTTAGATTTGGAAATAACTCTCCCTGCATGGTGAAAGGTAAAGGTTCAATTTCTCTAAATGGGAAGAGTAATGTTGATGGTCTAAAGCATAATCTTTTAAGTGTTGGTTAGCTTAATGATAAAGGTTATTTGCTTGAGTTTAAAAGTGGAGTATGTAGAATTCTTGGAGGTAATGGTGAACTGATTTCTATTGGGAAGCAAAATAGAGGTAACTTATTCCATTTGAATAGTAATGTTAATAATTGGCTGGTTGCAAGAATGGAAGACAGTTGGTTGTGGCATAAAAGATGTTGTCATGTTAATTTTGATAATTTTTTTAAGGTAAGCAAGTCAAGTGTTATAAGAGGATTGCCCCAACTTGTTAAACCAGATAATGTGATATGCAAAGATTGTCAAATTGGTAAGATGACATCTATTTCTTTCAAGAGCAAGAATTGTACTTCTAAGAATATTTTAGATTTGGTACATACTGATCTTTGTGGCCCTATGAGAACAAAGACTTATTATGGTGATAGGTATTTCATGATTTTCACCAATGACTATTCTAAAATGATGTGGGGTGACATTTTTGAAGGAGAAATTAGAAGCATTTAGTAAATTTAAATCATTTAAAGCTATGGTTGAGAATGAAACTGGTAAGAACTTGAAGCGTTTAAGATTAGACCAGGGAGGATAATTCAAAATCTAATGAATTTGTTAAGTATTGTGTTGAACAGGGTATCAAGAGATAGATGTCAACTCTGAGGACACCACAATAGAATGGCATATTAGAAAGGATGAACAGAACAATAGTTGAAGCTGCTAGAACTATGCTATTACAAGGTAAAGTACCTAAAATGTTCTGGAGAGAAGCAGTCAGCACTGTTGTATACACTTTAAACCAGGTACTAGTAAAATGAGGTAATAACAAAACACCCTATGAGATATGGTATGGAAAAACTCCTCGTGTAAGTTATTTCAAAAAAATTGGGAGTTAATGTTTTATTAAGAAAGATAATCACACTACGAAATTTGATGCAAAATCTAATGAGGGAATCTTTCTTGGTTACTCTACTAGAAGGCATACAAATGTTACAATAAGAAAACTAAGAAGATTATTGAAAGTGCTAATGTGAAGGTAGATGTTCTCTCTAGAAAGTCAAAAGGTACCAACAGATCCGAGCCTAAAAAAGATGATGAGAAACTTGTGATTGTTAAACCGGAAGCATAGAACAATGAAGAACCGGCTAATGGAGAATTAGGTGCTCAACCGGTAAGTGATGACAGTGATGAAGAAAATGAAGAACAAGAATTAGAAGATGTCAAACCAGTACCAGTATTGCCTAGGTATGTCAGATTAAACCATTCACAAGAGCAGATAATTGGTGATAGGAATGCTGGTGTGCAAACAAGGAGGAAAATTAGAGAAACTCTTGCTTGATATCTACAATTGAACCCAAAATAGTAAAGGAAGCACTAAAAGATGATGATTGGGTTAATGCAATGAATGAAGAATTAGATCAAATTAAGAAGAATCAGACATGGTCACTTGTTCCTAGACCAGAGGATAAGAATGTAATTGGAACAAAATGGGTCTTTAGGAATAAGTTGGATGAAGAAGGAAAAATTGTAAGAAACAAGCCGAGGTTAGTTTGCAAAGGGTATGCATAGGAAGAAGGTGAGGATTATGGAGAGACCTTTGCACCGGTTTCTAGATTAGAAGGAGTGAGGATGCTGCTAGCATTTGCTGCATATAAGGGATTCAAAGCTTATCAAATGGATTTCAAGTCAGCCTTTTTGAATGGGATTCTAGAAGAAGAAGTCTACATTGAACAGCCGGATGGATTTTCTCTATCTGATGATAAAGACATGATATGTAAATTGCATAAAGAACTACATGGTCTAAAGCAGGCACTAAGAGCATGGTATGAGATATTACATGCACATCTGATCAAAATTGGATTCCAACGTACCAGTGAGGACAACAACATTTATTTGAAGATAGATGGAGACATGATGTTGATAGAAGAAGTGTTTGTAGATGACATAATTTTTGGTGGAAATGATGTGTGTGGATTTTGCTGATGTAATGAGAAAAGAATTTCAAATGTCTCTAATAGATGAAATAAAGTTCTTTATTGGGTTACAGGTCCACCAACTGGATGGTGGTATCTTTATTTGTCAGGGCAAGTATGTCAAATAGGTGTTGAAGACATTTGACATGAAAGATTGCAAACCGGTAGGAACACCGATGGTGACAGGCTGCAATTTGTCCAAACAAGATGATTCTTTTGTTGTTTGTGAAAAAGAGTACAAGTCTATGATTGGTAAGTTGCACTATGTTGTTCATAGTAGGATGGGAATTGCTCATGCTATTGGGTTAGTTGCCAGATTTTAGAAATAGCCTATGGAGACACATTTGGTGGCATTGAAGAGAATTTTCCTGTACCTCAAAGTCATAGTAGACTACGGTTTATGGTATCCCTATAAAGGAGGTTTTAATTTGGATGTCTTTACTGATGCAGATTGGGCAAGTAATGTGGATGACCGGAAAAGCACAACCGGTGGAACCTTTTGTCTTGGTGGAAGATTACTGGCATGGACAAGCAAGAAACAAACATGTGTTTCTCAATCTACAGCTGAAGCAGAGTATGTTGCTGCATCCATGAATTTGCTGCAGACAATATGGATGAGACATGTGCTAGAAGGATTCAAAATACATATGTCTGAATCAGTGACTATCTATTGTGATAATACAAGTGCAACAAATATTTTTAAGAATCCTGTACTTCATGCTAGAACCAAGCACATTGAATTGAAGTATCATTTTCTAAGGGAAAGAGTTCAAGAAAAATAGGTCAAGATGGAATATGTGAAGAGTAAAGATCAGATAGCTGATATCTTTACTAAGCCCTTACCGAAGAGTACCTTTGAGTTTCTTAGAGGTAAACTAGGGGTTAGACCCCTACACTAGAAGAACTAGAATGATAGAGATGCAACAATCCTATGGATCTAATGTTTATTCTTCACTAAGAATTGATGAGGTGCAAGCTACTCCATAGGGGGAGCAAATCAGATATAAAGATTTGATTTAGTAATCTTATTTAATGATCTGATATAATGATTGGATATAATGTTCTGATTTGGTTAGCAAAGATGATGATGTCATAAGCAGCAGTAAAGAAGATTGGTGATGCACATACACCTTTGGCATTTTTGTCAAAGGGGGAGAAGAACAAGATTAGATTTGGGAGAATAACAAGATCAGATTTGGGAGAATAACAAGATCAGATTTGAGAGAAGAAAAAGATTAGAGAAGTTGGAGAAGTATTGGTTTAGGGGGAGAAGACAAAAGGAGGAGACCAATAGATGATATGATACCAACAACAAGTAGCAGTGATGGTGTAACAGTGATGACGTTGTAATCTGATTAGTATATGTGATTGGTGTTGCCATCAATGCCAAAGGGGGAGATTGTTGGCATGATTGACATAATTGATGCAGATGAGGTATTGCAGTTGAAGACTGATGACTGAACCGATAGAGGATAGAAGACTATTTGTGATGACGAGATTGAGATTTTATGATTAGATGATGTGATCAGTTATTTGTGTTGTCATTGATGACAACTGATGATTAATGATGTTATCTTGTGTTTGGTTTATCATCTAAGTGATTTAGTCTAGCAGAGATAGGGTTTACCGTCAATATACAAAAGACAATGAAATAGGACTTTAACTGGTATATGAAGAGATGTTTTACTTGAAGCGGATGATTGGTGATGATTAGTAATTTGCGGTTTGGAATGTAAGCTTTTATCATGGAAATGAATATCTAAACAGAACCGCATCTTATGATGACTATCAGAAGACATGTTTCTAATTTCTAATGAAGTCTTGTCAGGGTTTTAGTAGGGTTTTAGAACCGATGAAGAAATCATCAAACCAGTAATGATTTTTGGTATGGCGGTGATTGACATCAAGATGATAATGCAATGCAAACTGTGTAAAGTGGTTAAAAGATGTTTTGGTGCATTTGGAGAGCGAATTTCTTGGGAATGTGCAAAGTGCTTAGCAGAATGAGCTAAGGGTTTGACTTTGTACCAGATTGACTTATTGTGACGACTTATGATCATTCAATGATTGATATTGATTTGTAATTGATTGTAATGATCCATATGATGATCTGTAATATTGTTAATATGTGTGATGATCTATGATGTAATTTAGGGTTTAGTGGCCAACCTGGTGGAAAGAATTATTTATGTTGGCTCAATTGATGTTCATTGTGTTGGTGGTCTTAGAGAAGAGTGTGAAGTCATACCAGAGAAGAGTGAGATCTGCCTGAGAGTTGTAATTAGTGGAACATAACTGGATCTAATTTAGCAAGCCAAGAAGTGCAAGTCACAAATCAATTTTTCATTGTTGTTTCCTAACAATTGCAACAGATTAAATCTCTTAACTGAGTAGGTCCTGACAAGCCTTAATCTTGTAAATCTCCTAATAGGGTATCTCTCAAAAAGAGTGGTAAATCCTCTCACAAGGTTGATCCTAACAGGTCATTAAGCTCCTAACCAGGCTGCACATCCAAACCCCTTAACCGGACGACTCCTAACAGAGCGTATTGTAAGCTCCAAACAAGGCTAAGCTCCTAACAAGGCGTATTTCAAAAGAGTACAAATCTTTGTGGGTACTAACTCCCACTGTGGTTTTTCCCTATTTGGGTTTTCACGTCAAAAATATGGTGTTCATGTATGGAATGATTTTCATGTGATGTTATTGATTATCTTTAGTTTATTCATTATTTCTGAATACACCAGTTATAGAATTTTATTAGAGATTTATCAGTGATTACCAATACTTTTTAATGAATTGGCATATGTGGTAAATGAAGTTGGATTTGTTGTAATTTTTATTTGGTTTTAAAGTTTGAAATTGGTGTTAATACTGATTCACCCCCCCTCTGAGTATACACTGGATCCTCATAGAATTAACAGTTGCACCAAAATATCAACGTGTTAATGCCCGATACGACCACTAGACTTATAGAATCCACATGAGGTGATTTAGCCATGTCACAAACCCAAGCATTGCGCTGTACAACACAAGGAAACCAAGGCCGCACACCTTGCAACAATCCCCCCAATGCAAGCGAGGGGGTTTGAACCTATGACCTGAGCTCTGATACCACTTGTTAGAAGTATGATTATCGTTGCACCAAAAGATCGACCTGTTAATGCCTGATACAACCACTATAACTATAGAATCCATGGGAGATGGTTAAGCCATGTCACAAACCCAAATGCTATGTTGTACAACACAAGGAAACCAAGGGCATACACCTTACAACATGATGTAAAATTTTCCACAATAAAATTTGAGCATTATCTTCAAGGTTAAATGCCAAATTTGACTACTCAAACTCCTCCATGTCCTCTCTTGAAAATTGTAATTCCACTTAATGTTAAGTATTGGATTTAATATCATTGAAGGCAAAATCTATAGATAAATCTTTTTTAAAGGAAAACAGGAAAATAATTTTTTTCCAGCCATAACCAGTCTCTAAAAATACTACATTGTAACAAAGTACATAGCTTCATCAAGAGTTCCATGAGAACCAAAGACTTAACAAAAATTAGAAACCCCTTAGACTTGTTTTTTAAATTAAAGGCAGTTTTAGCACATTGCCAATTGATCCAATCCACAGTCTTGAAATCTGAAAGGTCATTGAAGTTGTGAAGATGAGATTTAGAATTGCAGATTTAGTTCAAGCAACTTTTTACCATAGAACTACATATACGCAAATGATCTCAATGATTACTTAAAGAAGGAAATGTTATGTGATGTTATTGTAATATTTTTGCCAATGAAAAGAATAAATTATTGGACAAGGTTTTATCTAAGGTAAGGTGATCAATGTTGCTTCTAGATTAGATTGTGTTAGAGTTTTTTTCTCGAGTTCTTTTATATTTTGATAATTAATAACATAATATAATCTAAAATATTGATGCCAAATAGTCAAAAAAATCTATTTTCCTAATGGTAATCTTTTTCCCTGAAGGTTGCATCAAGGAGTATGTGCAAAATTAAAGTATTGGACAAGGTTCTATTTAAGGTAAGGTGATCAATGTTGTTTCTAGATCAAATCATGTTAGAAATTTTTCTCTCAATTCTTTTGTATTCTAACGATGGATCAAGAACTGTGATTCGAAAGGTTGATGCAAAAAAACTCAACACAATCTAATTTAGAAACGACATCGAATTGATCAGCATTATAGACTGTAGAAAGTTGATATCATTAACAAAAGTAAGGTGTTAACTATGTTTCTATGGAATTCATATACATAGTTTGTATGGAGCTTGATTTAAGCTAAGATATTTGCAGCTTTGTGCCTTGCTTGAAATATGGCTACAAACAATTATTTTAATCCATGCTCTTCAAATGCGGCAACCCATTAGAAATGATGATGCAAAGAGATTTAAATAGTGGTGGTATGGTTATCTTCACAATCCTCTTTTATTTTAAAGATAATATTTATAATTATAAATTTAGTTCTAACAGCTTTTCACCATAGGACATCTACAGATATGAGATCAATGATCACTTAAACAATCACCTTTTAAGCTTAGATGTTTGCAAGTTTCTACCTTTCTTGAAACATGGCTACAAACAATTCTTTTAATCTATGCTCTTCAAATGTAGCTACCCATTAAAAATGATGATGCATAAGGATTTAAATAGTAGTGGCATGTTTTGTTGGAATTTGCATGAAGATTGCATTAATGATATGTTTTGTTGTCATTGATGTCAATTGAATCGGTAATGATATTGTTGATATTATTGTAATATTGTTATTGTAATTGGTAGGAAGAATTTGTGAGGAGAACTGGTAACCGGTGTAAAGGTGTAAACCTTATCTATTGTTGTAACCAGTAAACCCTACCAGTTGTTTTTGATAAACCCTAACCGATTAAGTTTGGTGAATTGGTTATATTGGTTTATGATCTGATGATGAGCAGTAATGATGATGACACGTTTAATGCCCCGCCAGGAAACCCCAAAGGGATAAAGATAAAACACACGAATAAAGTGCAAATAATTTTATTTATTTTTAAATAAGAGACAACATAATGATACAATGAGTTATCAAAAGCTCAGATAACACAGCGGAAGACTAAACAATACATAAGGAGTTTCCCAATGTGATTACTTAATTTAACATCTAACTCAACTCACGACATTTGACCCAATTAAGCAAGTTAACTTAATTTCATGATATTACTTTAAACAAGGATATAATTTGTTCAATAAATTAAGATTTTAGATAATAAGACACGTTCATCCATTATGGTTGAAGATGTAGCTAACATGAGGAAATTCACCCATTAAAGTTAAAACATAGATATCATGTAGTCATTCATCCATTAGAGTTAAAATATTGATAACTTAACGAAGTTCATCCATTAGAGTTAAAATATAGATACCTTAATGAGTTTAACCATTAATGTTATATTTTAGATAACATGATTAGGTTCATCCAATAAAATTTAACCATTCTTTACATTCAATATTACATTAAACATATGCCATGCATCTAGTTTCATAACATACTTTAGCTTCATCATAAACAAATGAACACGTTCCATGCCTACTTAATTGCGCTATCAATAACAGAATATATTCCATTAATCAAATCTACATTCTTTTATGATCCTAATTTATGCATTTAATAAAATGACTACATACATGCATGCATGATCAACTTCATCTAAACCACTCTACACATTCTAATAGCATAATGCCATCCATACATGCTGAACTAAAAGGAAACATAAGAATGTAAAAACACCACATAACATCGAAATGATCTCGGAGTTCACCCTTAGTGGGCTACATCTCTGGGTCTGCTCAACTACAAGACCCCACTGATAATTAAATAATAGAGAAGAATACATAAGGTTCACATCATTTACAATCCTACCATCAAGGTGAACATAACCAATAATACATACGACCTCATTGGTCAAATAAATACATGAATGATCCCTCAATAGGAAATGATCCAACTGAACATAATAAAAAAAACAATAATAACAGATCAACTGGAGCATCCACGAAATTAACTCTTCACAACCTATCATAAACATCCCATGGTGTAACATGAAAATCAAGTTCTCACGAGGGCAATAAACATCAGGATGACTCCACAACCGAGCTTCGATCAAAGGCAACACAACAACATACTGGTGATCATATTCAAACGAACTCCTAAAACCCAGGAATACACAAGGTCAAGCAAACAAAGTTCAGTAGGGTAGGATTACTCACTTGGTCAAACTAGACTTCATACGAGGTGCATTGACCGATGGTGCTCTGGCTAGAGACCTAACCAGCTATGGTCTACCACAAACCAATATTTAACACACGCACAAAGGACATGATCGAATGCAAACTATCACACGAAAACAATCAAGGACATAAACTGGTACCCAAATCAACAACCGACAATAACCAAAATTACAAACAAGGACTTGCCATTTCTTAAGCAAATGTGAATATAGAAGATTACATGCATAGGTAGAGATTAAGAAGGACAATCTATTCCACATTGGTTAAACATTAAAATCAATCCAGTTTTCTAACGGATCTAAGTTGACTGCAGTAATCTGCCACATCTAGGTATAGGTTGGTCATAGTTCTCTAACTATCTAAGTTCATTTTACATCCGAAGCTAATATAATCACTTCGTCCTGAGTTCTTATCCAAAAACCCATAATCATAAATATTTTATAAGCAGAACACCCAATGATATAAAACAATTATTCAAATTAATCAGCTAAAATAAGATATTTATTGTTCAAAATAAATCATCATTATTATTCTTTTTCGAAATAAATAAACCACTCTCATATCTCCAAAACCAGCATATACTTTCCAAAAATGGAAATATACATATAAAGAAACAAAAGAAATAGATAAACATTTCCCAATGAAATATAATTTCTCTTGCATATATTAAAACAAATACATGATCTAAAGATATTAATTAGTATATATATCTCTATATATATACCTAAATTAATAAATTAATGACTGAACAATAATTATTATATATTTGAAAATATACGCTAATTAAGAATCAACAATTAATATATAATTAATAATATATATTAATATATAAATTATCGCAATTAACATATATTTAGTAATATACATTAATTAATAATTAATAATTAATATATAATTAATAAAATATATTAATTAATATTTAATAATAATAAAACATTTTAAAAAAACAAAATTTAAATTTAATAAAAAATAAATAAATTTGTTTTAATGGCCACACAATTTCTATCATTTCTCAAAAACCCAGAACTTGATTTTTACGAAATTTATACACAAGTTATAATGTAAAGTCATCAAGAAACCCAAAAACTTTTGTAGAAACCCAGTTTGTAAATTTGGAGATATCATTGACATTATGAAACAGCATAATAAAAACTTCTACAGGGGTTTCATTTTGGAACAAAATTTGGTAGCATAACGACATGCCACGGAAGAATTTTTAAACCAAAATAATTCCTTACAACTTAAATTTAATGGAAGTAAAACATGAATCAAAAATATATTCAACCAGAAATTGGAAATCAAATAACAAAATCATGAAAAGTTTTCCTGTCCATTTCATTTTTCGCCCAAACTTTAAAAAAATGAAACTAATTAACTATTGGTAAAAGGAATTCAACCAGTCCAGAATTCTATGACAACACAAAGAGGGAAAAATACCAATAAGAATTTTTCAAACAAAATGAAACCCAAATTTCTTCAACCAAAAAATCATTTTAGGCAACAAGAATCATTGCTCACACATGATTCCACCATTCAGCCAAACTCTAGACTAATTTCTCAATCAAACATAATCCTGAGAGCTTTCAATGGAGATTTAAACCAAAAAAACAATACAGGGAGAATACCAAACCCAATCTTTGATTAAGCAGAGAACCAAAATGGTACATAGATTCCTACCTCATTTAGCAATCCTGGAAGAGATTTGTTAAAGAGTCCAACCTGCAAGCTCCAGATCAATTCTTCTCTTCCCCAAAATTTCTCCAGAACCTCTTCCCAAAATGTCTCTCTAGAAATTATTTCTCCAAAAATTATTCTCCCCCAAAATATTTTCCAACCCTAGGTTATATGGGAAAAGTTTTGACCAAAAATCCGCTTTTTGCATTTAAAATATTTTTATTTAAAATACCATCCCAAAATTCTTATTTTTGAATTTAAAATACTTTTACACCATTTATTTATAATTTAGAAAAATCGAAATGCCTCTTCCTCAATTAATTTCTAATTTTCTTAATTTTAAGAAAACTATCATTTATATTTCAAATTATTTAATGAGGGTAAAATATTTTTTATTAAAATAAAATCTCCAAATTCATTCTTTCAAAACTATATCAAATATAAATATAAATCTTGCTTTTCTAATTAAAATTGATTTTCTTTAAATAACTAAAATCAACCTTTCTATTTTTAAAAGGCAAGAGATTAAATTAATTCTATTTCAAATTAATTTAAATCTTTCCTTTCCAAAAGCATAACTAAGTAAATTAATCCATTAAAATTTACCATTTAATTTAAACTAGCTACTAATTTGCATTGAGCAATTCTAAATAACGATTAATCACATAAAGGAAACCTATTTAATTTAGTCCCTTAATTTTTAATGCATAAACATAACTTAATCAAATAAAATAAAATAAAGGATTAATCACTCAATTTCACTACACACACAAAACATGCAATCCAAGAAAGCCAACCAAACAGACGACCTGCATACCCAACCAAAGGAATACTAACAGACGATTGATGACACTCACTTGAGCACAACTAGGGTCAAATGAGGGTCTCCGGACCACCTAATCTAATTTCTAAGGGTTAATGAGGAGCACTCAAACCTGTGAACCCAGATGGAGTCGAACCTCGCACCCATGTGGTACTATACCTGCAATCTCCTGCAACCATGAATCACACTCTTATATATATATATATATATATATATATATATATATATATATATATATATATATATATATATATATATATATATATATATATATATATATATATATATATATATATATATATATATATATATATATATATATAAGTGTTAGCTCGAGATTAATAGCACAATTCAGGAGAATAATAAACTTACATACGAATTGATGTGACAACCACATTAACGGGTACACACATTAATTAAAACATTTGACTATAACATGATTACATGATAACTAACGAAGATTAAAATCTGATTAGGGCAGGGGTACTACAACATGCATGATTAATGTATGAAGACAATTCCAAGAGATTTTGGCGATTTGTTGTAACCATTTTTTGTCTAGGGAATGAGCAAATGTATTGCATCTAATGCAAAGCGAGTGATGAGTTACTAAGTTTAATGAAACGGTGATCAAGGAGTGATCAAGGTTTTCTTGATTGATATGCAGAGATTGCTATGTAATCCAATGGTCATACTTGAATCGAATTTGTTTGTAATCTCATCGAGAGTTAGGTTTTTGTTGTGTTACCAACCTGATTGATTTTAGTTTTAAAGAGAGTTGGCAAAGAGATAGACACAGTTCAGTTGAGTGTGTGGTTGTCTAACTGGATGATGTATCTGCAGTTTGAGTAAAGGCAGATAGGAGCATGAAATGGATCTGATCAAGCAAGTGTAGTGCTATTCAGACTGATTAGCAAACTCCTATTTTTTTCTAACAATTACAATAAAATTGAAATCCCCTAACTGGGCAAGCTCTAACAAGCTTGGTGCTATTCAAATCCTCTAACAAGGTAGTCCATTAGATTGGATTTTCAAATCCTCTACCGGGGTTACTCCCCACAAGGTATTGCTTCTAACAAGGCATTTGTATTCAATCCCTTAACCGGGTGATTCCTAACAGGATCAATTCTTAACATGTTTTTTTGTAAAGCTTTAATAGGCTAGGATCCTAATAGGGAAAACTTCATAAGAGTTCAAATATTATCTTGTGAGTCTCATCTCACCGTGGTTTTTACTTATTTGGGTTTCCACATCAAAAATATTTGTGTCAAGTGGTGAATGTTTTTGTGGTTATGTTTTCATGGTTGATTTACTTAACTACTTAACTATTTTTGATAAGTCATGATAACCGGAAGTATTGAAGATATGAAGTTGTTTACTGTTAAATTGTTGTAATAGACAACCGGTTTTATCTTATGAGTTCTTATCTTGATAGAGTTATTATTCTAAGTTTACTTTGAGAGATTGATTGGTGAAGTTTATTATCAATTTTTCTATCTACTGATTCACCCCCCCTCTCAGTAGTTGATCAAATACTTATTCTTTCATCATACCATCAATTGGTATCAAAGCATTACAGGTCCTCTAAGGTCTAAGCCTAACAACTTGAGGTAAAGATCTGATGATCATGATGAAGAAGGAAGGTCTGAAGTTTAATAGAGAGAACTACAGGATATGGAGTGACATAATGAAAATTTATATCAAGAGTCTGGGAAGTTAGTATTGGGAACATGTCGATACTAAGTATATTGCACCTATTGGGATGTTGACTGATGATCAGAAGAAAGAGCAACAAGAAAATCATCAAGCATTGGAGGCTATTATCAGTTCTTTGTTTGATGCAGAGTATGTAGATGTTCATGGTCTTGAAACTGCGTATGAGGTATTGAAAAAACTTGAAGAGATTTATAGAAGTGATGAACATGTTAATATTGCTAAAGAGGAGAGTCTAAGGGAAAAGTTTGATGACATGTGGATGGATGGAGGTGAGAATATCCAGTAGTATGGTCAAAGGATAAAAGAGATAGTTGGTAAAATTAAGTGTGCAGGAGGTAAAGTGGAAGATTTCATAGTGATCAGTAAGGTACTGAGAACCCTGTTACCGGTCTACGTTATCAGAGTTGCAGCTATTTAGGAGTTGAAGTACATTAACAAAACGAAGGTAACTCTTGACTCCATCATTGCCAAGCTTACTGCTTTTGAATTAAATGGTTATGATGGTAGTGTACAGAAATCTGAGTCTGCATTTAGAGCTTTTGTTTCTAACCCATCTGTAAGGAAAAGTAGAGATGCCAGTCACAGTTATGAATCCAGATCTAGCATAGAAGATGATGAAGACAGTTTAGTTGAGCTTGAAGCATTGTTGGCCAAGCGATTGCCTAGAGGTACATGTAAATATAGAGGCAAATTACTTTTAAAATGTTTTGCATGCAACAAGATTGGACACATTGTTGCTAATTGTCCTGATGGTGATAATGAGCACAAACGAGAGAAATTCAAGAAGTACAAGGGTAAAGGCAAAAGAGGTTGTCTTATTGTTGTTGATGGTGGTATCACTAATGACAAATCTGATGGTGATGCTAATGAAGACATTGTGTTTGTAGCCATCAAAGAAGAGATGCCAGACCATAAGGCATTAGTATCTAGGATGGATAACTTTGATTATTGGATCATTGATAGTGTTTGTTCACATCACATGACCGGTGATCGGTGCAAATTTCTTTCTCTAAAGGAATTTGATGGCGGAGTTGTAAGATTTGGTAATGACTCGCCCTGCATGGTTAAAGGTAAGGGAACTATTTCTCTTCATGGAAAGAGTAGTGCAGATGATCTCTACTGGGTTGAAGGTCTAAAGCACAATCTTTTGAGTGTGGCACAACTTAATGACAGAGGATACCCATTGGAATTTAAAAATGGTATGTGCAAGATCTATGATAATAAAGGTGAACTGATTGAAACCGGGAAGCAAACTAAATGTAACTTGTTTCATCTTAATCCTAAAGTCAGCAACTATTTAATTGAAAAGATAGATGATAGTTGGCTTTGGCATAGGAAATTTTGTCATATAAACTTTGATAATATTGTTAAAGTGAGTAAGCTCAAGACAGTGAGAGGATTGCCTCAGTTAGACAAACCGGTTAATGCTCTGTGAAAAGAATGTCAGTTGGGAAAGATGACACTTTCAAGAGCAAATCTTTTTCAATGGAACAGTTGTTAGATTTGGTTCATATAGATCTTTGTGGACCAATAAGAACAAAACATATTCAAGGTGACAGATATTTCATGATCTTCATTGATGATTTCTCAAGGATGATGTGGGTCACATTCTTGAAGGATAAGACTGAAGCTTTTGGTAAGTTCAAGGCATTCAGGGCCTTAGCTGAGAAAGAGAGCGGTAACAAGATAAAGTAGCTGTGGACAGATCAGGGTGGTGAATTTACTTCTGAGGAATTCACTAGGTATTGTGAAGGAAATGGTATCAAGCGGAAACTTTTTGCACCAAGGACACCATAGTAGAATGGTATTGCAAAGAGAAATAATTGGTTAGTTGTTGAAGCTGCTAAGATGATGTTGATATAAGGAGGTGTAGTGAAGACTTTCTGGAGAGAAGCTGTCAGCACAACTATCTACACTATGAGCTGGATTCTGGTAAAGAGAGGTAAGGACAAGACTCCTTTTGAATATTGGTATGGTAGATCACCTGATGTTAGATATTTTAGAATATTTGGAAGCAAATGTTTTATTAAGAGAGGTGATTATATTAGCAAATTTGAGGCTAAAAGTGATGAAGGTATATTTCTTGGCTATTCCACCAAGAGTAAGGCCTACAAGTGTTTTAACAACCGGACACAAATAATTGTTGAGAGTGTTGATGTTTGAGTGGATGAATTTCTTGAAGTCTCAAGAAACTAGTTTAGAGAAAAAGAATGAAGATCCTTGCATTTTGATTTTGGAACCAGAAACTATGAAATTTGAAACCGACAAAGCAAATATTGATGTACCAATCCAACCGAAATAGATAAATTCAGAAGAAGATGATGATATTAAAGAAGTTGAACCTGAAGATAATGATCATGTTATTCCAAGATATGTGAGACTGAATCACAATCTTGAACATATTATTGGGGATAAGGGTGTTGGAGTACTAACCAGAAGAAGACTCAGAGAAAATTCTTGCATGATATCCACTATTGAACCAAGAACTGCTAAGGAAACATTTGGTGATGATCATTGGGTTAAAGCTATGGAGGAGGAATTAGATCAAATTGAGAAGAACAATACATAGACCCTGGTGCCCCGGCCGGTAAATGAAAATGTGATAGGAACTAAGTGGGTTTTCAGAAACAAATTGAATGAAGATGGTGTTGTGGTTTGCAATTAAGATAGGTTGGTTTGCAAAGGTTATGCACAAGAAGAAGGAGAAGACTATGGTGAGACTTTTGCACCAGTGGAAAGACTGGAAGGTGTCAGAACTTTACTTGCATTTGCAACACACAAGAAATTCAAGGTATACTAGATGGATGTTAAGTCAACATTTTTGAATGGGATACTTGAAGAAGAAGTATACATTGAGCAGCCAGATGGTTATGCTCTAGCTGATAAGAAAGACATGGTATGCAGATTGCATAAAGCTTTATGTAGATTAAAGCAGGCACCTAGAGAATGGTATGAAAGGATTCATACACATCTGATGAAGATGGGATTTCTAAGAACCAGTGATGATAGTAACATATATCTCAAATCTGAAGGAGATCAAATACTAGTCAACAAAGTATTTGTTGATGATATCATATTTGGAGGTAATGATGACATGAGCAACAGTTTTGCAAATGAAATGAAAAATGAGTTTGAAATGTCTTTAGTGGGGGAAATAAAAAATTTCATAGGCTTGCAAATACAGCAAATGAAGAATGGTATTTTCATCACATAGTCTAAGTATGTGAAAGAGGTCTTGAAGACATTTGGCATGAGTGACTGGAAACCAGTTGGCACACCTATGGTTACAAGTTGTAAGTTGTCTAAGGAAGATAAGTCCAAATCTATTGATGAGAAGGAATGCAAGTCAATGATTGGAAAATTGCACTATGTTGTTCACAACAGACTAGACATAGCTCATGCACTTGGCATAGTTGCTAGATTCCAGAAGAATCCTAAGGAAACACATCTGCTAGAAAACAAAAGAATTTTTAGATACTTGAAAGGTATTGTTGATTATGGGTTATGGTATCCATATGGAGGAAATTTTGACTTGAAGGTGTACAGAGATGCAGATTGGGCAGGAAATGTTGATGACCAGAAAAGAACAACCAGTGGAGCATTTTTTCTTGGAGGAAGGATTGTTTCATGGAGTAGTAAGAAGCAGAGTTGTACTTCACAATCTACTGCTGAAGTTGAGTATGTTGCATCTTACACGAATTGCACATAGGCTATATGGATGAGGCACATTTTGGAAGGTTTTAAGATGAAGATTTCAAAACCTATAAAGATTTTATGTGATAACACATGTGCCATAAATATTTCCAAGAGCCCTGTTTTGCACACACGAACCAAGTATATTGAATTGAAGTATCATTTCTTGAGGCAAAAATTTTAGTGTAAAGATGTTATCTTGGAGCATGTTTCTACCAAGGAGCAGCTTGCAGATATTTTTTACTAAACCTTTGCCTAAGACTACTTTTAAATATCTTAGATGTCAGTTAGGGGTTGTCCCTCTTCATGAAGTCAGTTAAGTATGATGTAAATGACATCAGTCTTGGAGCTACTTGCAAGAATTTTACAGGAGGATTGGTGTAGAAGTGGATGTATTCCACAGGGGGAGCATCCAATTGCATATTGTTGATGATACAGAGTGAAATTTGACATTAAATATTTTACTTTCAATTTGGGATTGTTGTCAAAGGGAGAGAAGAATTATGTGATAAGGGGAAGCAGAACTAGCAACAAGCTGAAGACACAGTGAGCATGGTGAATACTTGGTAATGTAAACCCTATTCACAATCACACAACAATCAATGGTGTTGATATTTGTATTGCCATCAATGCCAAAGGGGTAGATTATTGGCATTTGCATGAAGATTGCATTAATGATATGTTTTGTTGTCATTGATGTCAATTGAACTGGTAATGATACTTTTGATATTGTTGTAATATTGTTACCATAACTGGTAGGAAGAATTTGAGAGGAGAACCAGTAACCAGTGTAAAGGTGTAAACCTTATCCATTGTTGTAATCGATAAACCCTACCAATTATTTTTGATAAACCCTAACCAATTAAGTTTGGTGAATTGGTTATATTGGTTTATGATCTGATGATGAGCGGTAATGATGATGACATGCATGATTATTGTATGAAGACAATTCCAAGAGATTTTGGCGAGTTGTTGTAACAGTTATTTATCTAGGGAATGAGCAAATGTTTTGCATCTAATGCAAAGCATGTGATGAGTTACTAAGTTCAATGAAGCAGTGATCAAGGAGAGATCAGGGTTTTCTTGATTGATGTGCATAGATTGCTATGTAATCCAATGATCATACTTGAACCGAATTTGTTTGTAATCTCGATGAGAGTTAGGTTTTTGTTGTGTTACCAACCTGATTGATTTGTATTTAAGGTCGATGAAGTTGTTTAGTTTTAAAGAGAGTTGGCAAAGAGATAGACACGGTTCAGTTGAGTGTGTGGTTGCCTAACTGGATGATGTATCTATAGTTTGAGTAAAGGCAGATAGGAGCATGAAATGGATCTGATCAAGCAAGTGTAGTGCTATTCAGACATATCAACAAATTCCTGTTGTTTTCTAATAATTACAACAGAATTGAAATCCCCTAACCGGGTAAGCTCTAACAAGCTTGGTGCTATTCAAATCCTCTAACAAGGTAGTCCATTAGATTGTATTTTCAAATCCTCTACCGAGGTTACTCCTTACAGGGTATTGCTTCTAACAAGGCATTTGTATTCAATCCCTTAACCGGGTGATTCCTAAGAGGATCAGTTCTTAACAAGACTTTTTGCAAATCTTTAACAGGCTAGGATCCTAACAGGGAAAACTTCAGAAGAGTTCATATATTATCTTGTGATTCTCATCTCACCGTGGTTTTTACCTATTTGAGTTTTCACATCAAAAATATTTGTGTCAAGTGGTGAATGTTTTTGTGGTTATGTTTTCATGGTTGATTTACTTAACTACTTAACTATTTCTAATAAGTCATGATAATCAGAAGTATTGAAGATATGAAGAAGTTGTTTACTATTAAATTGTTGTAACAAACAACTGGTTTTATCTTATGAGTTCTTATCTTGACAGAGTTATTATTCTAGGTTTACTTTGAGAGATTGATTGGTGAAGTTTATTATCAGTTTTTCTATTTATTGATTCACCCCCACCCCCCTCTCAGTAGTTGACCGGATACTTATTCTTTCATCATACCATCACATTTGATAATCATCTTCTGTTGTAAAGATAAGATTTAGAATTGTACATTTAGTTATGAAAACTTTTCACCAAAGAACATCTATGAAGATGCATTCATTGATTACTTAAATAAGGAAATAATATGTGATCATATGGTAAATGTTTTTATGATGGTGACATCAAGGTTCATGGAAGCAAGGAACACTGAGAAGGGGGGGTGAATCAGTGTTCTGCAATATTTAATTTTATTAACTTGAACTTTCAACCACTTAATGCATATGAACAAAAGAAAGATGCAAGAACATAAACCAAATAGCCACACCACCATAACACCAAGATTTTTATACGTGGAAACCTGGTTAAGAGAAAAAAACAGTCAAGATGAACCCATACTATAAGTATATTCTACATAAGTATATAAATATTACAATGGGGAATGCATGTGCATTCAAGCACACTTCCTAGAGCCCACTGCTCAAAAAGTTACGCTCACTGCCTTTAGAACAATCACAAAAGATTTAGAAGTACTTGAACTAAAAAGTAGCATCTACAAATGCCTGATAATAGTTTCGGTTAAGCACAATAATCAAACTGTCCACACCTATCTCACTCTGCTCCATTCCACTGTTCTGCCATGAATCCAGACCACAGATCTCATACCTCCACACATGAAACCATGTACACTCGATCACACATCCACCAATGTCCAAGATTATCATAACAATCGGTCTTATATATGTGCAACACACAATCATATCGGCTAAATGTCATCTCAATAACATTTAACATATTCACCAAACGTGTATGAATTGTCAGCTGAATCCAATCTTAAATACTTATGCGGACCAAAAATATTTGTCCACATGCTTCCCATATGTCAGCTAAACAACCTTGAACACAAAAACAATCACCAAGACTTCTCCATCAATTCTGCACAACAATCAATTATACAAGTCGGTCGTGCTATACTATTCAATCCAAAAAACCTATACACCAGATCTCCTAACTTGCTCAACAATTATCGTCGGAGGCTAAAATCATGGAATAAGGTACTATAGACATCTATCAAGATTCCCTTAGCTCCGCAACACAAAATATTCAACTGGAATGAAATATCAATCAAAATACTATACTCTATCGGATGCCCTATTCTAACTTACCAGACTTAACCAAATCTTCACTCAAACTTCTAGTATAAGCAAATCAATCACTGTGGATGGGAATTCTAACTCGAGTTTTCATCAATGACAATATCTAATGACCTGAGTAGTGTCTCTTGCCAACAATCTCCCCCTTTGGCATTGATGACAACACTTGTGAAAAATGAATAAGTGTCGGAGTTAGTACCAACATATGAATACACTGCCAAACTCAAAATCTCAAAATTCTGGAACTCCCCCTAAGATGAATACAACATTTTTCACTTCCTTATAGTCCCCCTTTGACATCAATGGCAAAGGTAGGAATCCACATGCCAAAAATTTACACAAAAATTCTATATAGATATGTACACATAGACCTTTACATGAACTTAAAGATATTTGAAGAAGTGCTCTTCAATGAACTCAAGTGACTATCTCAACCTTTCTTAAGGCACTCCAAAACTGAGATTAGGCCATTGAAGAGATATGATTGCATTTTTGCTAACTGAAGATCTGCAAGATCATTTGTGGCAATAACATCTTGAGCTTCCTTCAATGCACTAAGCATGGCATCTAACTTGGGAGTAATGAAGATTCAAAGCTCACCAACTCTACTAATAAACTTTTCCTTTTCATGGCTCAGATTATTGATCTTGTCGAGCAATGATATAACTTGAGTTTCATGACTGGCTGCCAAGATTGACAGAGGATCAAATGACTGATATACCTGCCAGTATCTTCTCATTCTGCATAATTTGTTTCTCAATGTCTGCAACAAACTTAGAAAATGATAAATAAGACTTGTAAACATTTTAACCTTAAGATAAGGCATCTTGGATACTTTCACACATGTGTCTAACAAGCTTCTAGTCATTAGAAATCATATTTTGCAACTCACTGAAACTCTTAGCATCAAACTCATTCTAGACCTTATTTTCTGTTGACTTCTCTAAAGATTTAAAATGAATACTCACGAAGGTAATTGATTTCTTTAGTTGCCTGGACAAAGAATCTAAAGAGTCTTTAACATATGTAGGCATTTTCTTTTGTAGGACATCGGAAGCAAGGGTTAGAAACTCACTATCCTCAATATGAGATTTTGAAATGTCCTCTCTAGCCTTAGCTTGCGCAAGTGCTGCTAACTTCAATTTTTGTATAGGAGAGAGGCTGGATAAGTTAATAGGCCCTTGGGATAGTGTTGGATCATCAAAAAAATTCTTATCCTTCTCAAGAAAATCTTTCACATCCTCTATAGTGTCTCTTGCTTCAACCCTTTTATCCTCAACATCAATTTATGCTTTGACCTCTTTCATACCAACATCATCAACCAGAGCTTGAGTCTCCATAGATGGTATTGAGTCCATAGGCTGATCCAGAGGATTCTATGTATCCTCATCCGCATTACCTTTACTTGCCTCCCCTTTACCCTTATTCAACTCATCTTGCTACTTATCTTAATCTACATCTACCTTTTCCAGAATAGAGGGAACATTTACATCAGCTTGATCATCTTTTAGTTGCTCTTTTTGTGTTGTCGGAGCACATGAGACAACATCATACTGATTCTATTCCAAAAGTGGCTTCAAAATCTTTTCAGTATCTTTTATTACTTCATTTATTTGTTCAATCGTAATCTTTTTTATTCTACTTTTTCACCTGAAATTCTTTTGGGCTTCCTTGAGCATTCTCTTCATTTCCTCTACTATTATTATTAGACATATATTAACTATTACATATTCTTTTAGTTTATCATCTTCTACTTTTGCAATATTTCTTCTCATTTCCAAGATATCATATAAGCTTTTAGAATTTTTTACATGATATCAACAAGAGCCATATTGAAAATGTTTAAATAATTTATCGTGGCTTCTTCTAGAGTTATTTTCCAAGCATCATCAAACTTGTCACAAAAATTAGAGAGAGGCTTTAGATTACCTTGCATTGTTAAAGCTTTCTCAGCCTCTTGGACTGTCATGTCAGGCTTATCAAAATCTATCTTCACTTTCTTGTTGGCTTTACCTTTATCGGAGGCCTTGTCCTTAGAATCAATCTTCTCTTTCTTCCTCTTTTCACCTTTATCGGATGGCTTGGCTGGTGATTTGGTTGACTTGGCAGAACCGGAGGAGGGAGAAGTGCTTCTAGTCTTCCTTGGCTTGGGAGTGGAGGCTTCCAGACCTGAGGATTCATCCTTCACTAGCTTTCCTCCAACACTTTGAATTCTGGATTTAGCAATTCTCATCAATCAATTCCTTATTGTAGAGATTCAACAAATGAGAGCTTCCTGATTCCTCAAATTGCAATGAGTTTAAACCCTAATCTCCTCGATGTGTAGAGCATCATATGGGACTAATGAGAATGCACTTTGTGGGTCATCTTTGACTAAAATAAATGGATGCTTCTTGAAATTGGGTCAATCCCTTTCAATAATATCGACAACCAGAGGGGTATCCATCTTCAAAATTCTAGAATAGAAAAGTTTTGCAGAGAAATACTTTATTACTCATATTAGTGTTTCATACAAGAATCACCTTCACGCTTTTATCTCTTGGATAATCCTCTCGCAAAGTGCTCTCCTCTTCTCATCTCAAATGCAAAGTGATAAATGAAGGTGTAAAGTTGCATTTTTGTTGCTTGCATATCTAACTTTTAGGGTGCATTAAATGTGTTTTTCCCTAAACCTTTCAGATACTTATTTTTCATAGACTGCTACATATATTTCATCTATGGATCTTCATTGGAGCTCAAATTCTTCTAGAGAACACCTTAAATTATCTACAATACCCTAACATCGCATCTACCAATCTACCGAATTCAGGTATCATCTACTGCAAGGGAGGGGTGTAGGATTTTCATGAAAACTCCCCCTAGGCCAGATGCCTTAATTCAATTCCCAGATGAATTTACAACACTAGATTTAGGTGTGAATCCATTCCCTGCATCATTATTTCTCTTCTTAACCCATGTCTTCTTCATTTGATTTTGGATCTCATCTACTTTGGCTTTGTCTTTACCATTTGCTTGCACATTCTTGTTCTTGTCTGCCAGACCATTCCTATTAATATTTCTGCTTCTGCGGAATCTTGCAATGTGACCGGATTTGTTGCAATTGTAGCACACAACATTTCCTTATCTAGGCCTAAAATTTCCTTGATTTCCTCTTGATCTGCACTAATTAGCAATGTGTCCAAAGCTACCACATTCATAACATCTAATATTCCTTCTATTGAAAGAGTTATTCATCACACTTCTACATTTATTTGACTTATGTTCATACTTATTGCATTCAAAACATTGATTGGAGAAAGATGGACCATCATGATTCATCCTGTTTCTGCACTAAATTGCTTTATGACCAAATCTATTATAAACAAAACAATTACCATTGAACTTTTGAGCATTAGGTTGTGTTACTAGAGACCCTTTAGTTTTGTTCTTTTGATTTGTTGACATGATTACTTTGACCAGATCTAGAGCTTTCATCCTTCTCAAATCCAAGACCTCTCTTATCATCTGTATCATTCTAGCTTCCAAGAATTTCATCAAGCTTAGTTGAGCTAATCTTTAACTTCTCCTTGTACTCATTTGTGGTAGCAAGTTCATCCCTAAGAATGATAATATGTCTTTCAAGCTCTTCCTCATTGTTTTTGGATTGTTGCAATTCAAGCTTGAGCAAATCATTCTCATAATTAAGTCTACAGGATTCTGTAGACACCTAAAATTGTCATGTCTAATTAAATAAATATTTTTATTTATTTAATTACTTTAGCCTAATTCTTCTATTAATTAAATAAATCTTTATCTATTTAATTAATTCATTTGTCCTCTTCTAGCCTTATTTCTCATTTAAATAAATACATTTATTTACTTAAATTATCCCTTTCCCCAAATTAAATAAATATCTTATTTATTTAATTGATCCCACTTCCTCTATTAATTAAATAAAATCTTTATTTATTTAATTAATTCATTAACCTTTTCTACCCATGACACATGTCATTCATCTCTTAATTCATACACTACCTACCCCTTTCATTATTTTATTATTTCTTTTACCTACCCTCTAATCATAGTCGATCTCCTTTTACACCTCTCAATCTTATCCCTCCATTTCATATAGTGTCTTCTATATAAGAAGATGCTTCTTTCATTATCAACCCTAATCAATCTATGCACCCTAATCAATCATCCTAATGACCTAACTACTTGATCAATTGACTACTTGGCATATGCAATCCTACTTGCAACCACATTTTGTTCTTTGTTGAGCTCTTGTGCACATAAAATCTGAGAGCAAATACATCAAACAAGATCAATGGAGATAGGAAGAATGCAGATCCAAACCCTATTGGACATGTGATGGTATAATCTTTGTGATTTTGTTTGATTTGCATTGTCTTAGGTAGTCTTCATATGTTATGGTGGATCTTTGTTGTTGTTAGGCTAGGCTTTTGTGGTTGAATTCATTTAGCCTTTCAATATCGTTATTATTGTTATCCATTTTCACCATATACATTTTGGCACGCCCCATGGGACATAGATTTTTGTTAGATCTATGTTTTTTTTGCAGATTTTTCTAACCCTATATTGTTGTTTTGTAAAACAATTTGGAGAATAATCTTGTGCAGCTAGGGTTTTGGACACAAAATCAAGATCTTGGAGAGATTCAATCATATCTCACAAACGGCTAGGACATTTTGCACTAAATTTTTTTTGCAGGTTGAAGAAAGTATTAGGAGCTCTCAATCCAAAATTCAGAATTTTTGGAGCATATTTTCATTTTCTATGAATTTCTTATGATGTTTCATAAAAAAATTAATTTTGAGAGCAAATGAGAGAATTTTTTGGATTTTCTTACATTTTTGGAAATCTCTCATAATTATACATAGGATCTGTTCTTTGTGATTTTAATTTTGATGCAAAATATTTCCCTAAAAATTGGATATTTAAAACTTAGGGTTTTTCCTTATTTTGATCAGATCTCACAAACGGCTTCGAATTTTGACATCAAATTTTTTGTGCAGGTCAGGAAAAGTATTAGAAGGATTCAGTAAAAATTTCAGATTTTTTGGATCATTTTATCAATTTATATGACTCATAAAAAATTAATTTTGAGAGCAAATTAGCGAATTTTTTAGATTTTCTTACATTTTTGGAAATATCTCAGAATTATACACAGGATCCGTTCTTTGTGATTTTAAATTTGATGCAAAATTATTCCTCAAAAATCAGATCTTTGAAAATTAGGGTTTTGCATTATTTTACTCATATCTCACCAACTACTTGGATTTGTTGTAGAAATTTTTTTATGCAGGTTTGGAAGACCATCAGGACTCTCCAGTAAAAATTTCAGATTTTTTGGATCGATTTTGCATTTTATATGAATTTTTTATGATTTTTCATAAAAAATTATTTTTTGGAGCAAATTAGCAAATTTTTTGGATTTTCTTACATTTCTGGAAATCTCTTGAAATTTTATAGGTGGTCTTTTTTTATGATGAATCAGATCTTTGAATTGGTCAAAAAAATGCATTGTTGAAGGCCCTTATTTCACAAAGTCTTTTGGATCTAAAATTTACCTAACTTGTGTGCTTGCAGGAAGGGGTGATTATTTCAAACAATCCAAACTACAAATAAATCTTTGTTGCAGGTCCTTGGCAAGGGTTTTTGGATTTTTATTGTGTGCCTTATTTTCATAGACTAGCAAACACTTCAATTGGTGCAATAAAATTGAATCATTGTCTTTTGTGTCTTGAGCAATAGGCTCTTTTTGTTTAATCTTTAGAGGGCCTATCTTCCCGTGCGGTCGTTAGGACTACTAGTGAGAAGAGAATGACCCAAGTGGTAGCGAGGAAAACCCACCTCTTCCGAACCACTATAAACAATTGTATTCATGGTGAAAACTATGGATAACGTGTGCTGATTAGTTCATACTGACACTATGTCTCCCCATAAACCCGTTTGATCAAATTTATTTGATCAGTTGTAGGGTGTAACCCCTACCGGTTGGGAGCCTTCTGTATTTACAAAGCTAAAAGTGCCGCATGTATGGCCACACGAGCGGATGCCCTTACTAACACCTTTTTGTTTTAGAAGCCAAAATCCTTCTAGTTGTTGAGGCAGGAGGTTGGACCTCTGGTAGCAGCCCACACACATATGGTTCTTAGTAGGGATACAAAGTTCACCACAAGGAGTTTTCGTGGGGACTGATGCTTGGCTGACCCAAGAAGTGAGTGTCGAGGGTGGAGCCAGTGAGGTCAAGCATCTAAGTATCTGCTCTGAATAGCGTAGCCTTGGAGGTAAAACCTCATGTGGGATCAACAACTATTGTCTTGGCTAGCCATAAGAATTGTGCTTGACTTATTTTAAACATTCAAAACATTCAAGACCAAACAACAAAACATTGTGTCTTTTGTGTCTTCCAGTGTGCAAAACATTTTTACATCAAACAACACACTTTTCTTAGAGTCATTTTGAGTCTAAACACTTGCAAACATTGAGTCCTCATCAACATTGTGTCCTCTTGTCACGAAAAATAGTCAAACATTCAGATTTGGTCACAACCAACAACTTCACAAATTGGAAAAATTTTACAGTCCAGCAAACAAGAACAATCAGTTTCGGAATTCTTGAGCTTCCTAGGTTGTTTCTCAAGGTTTTCATCTAGCATTCAACTTGTCTTTGGGTCTCACAAAGTCCTTCATTGCTTTACACCTTACATTACATTCACATTTGTCTAAACTTGAGTCAAAAGGTCACTTGCTTGTCCTCATCATACTTTGTCAACACACTACATACAACAACATTTTGCTAAGTGGTCCCTCGTCAAGGTCTATCACCTTTGGGTCTCATTTGGTCTTACTTAGAGTCAAGGTCAACTTACCTCATCAAGAGAAACTATCTTCTCTTTGGAAGCCACACCTACTCTACTACATACATACTTGGTCTTACACTTTGGACATTGCAAGTACACTTCAGATTCATTTACATTCCATCCAACCCTTGGTCTTCCATCCTTTTTCCATTTTCATCTAGTCTCACACATCTCGATCAATACCTAGTTCATGGTTGAAACTCATTCCCAAAAATCTAGGAGAGAAACTAAAGAGGCTCAAGAGTCCGCAAACATGAGTTCTTATGAGTATGACAATGATATCTTTTTCAATTTTGATCATACTACATTACCTGACATGGATGCCTATAGAAACATTCCAAATGTTGAGAACATGGACACTACAAACAACAATGATACACACAATGATGATATGGACAACTTTTCAGTACATTCAGTAGATGTGGAAGAATCCATTATGGATCCCCATTTCAATCGATTGGTTGAGGAAATAATGAGGAGGGATAGACAATACTTCTTACAAATGATGGCACAAAGTGGAGCCAAGATACCTCATGATTTTGACATGTCTCAAATAATGGAAAATCGGCCTTTGCAACAAACTCACTCCAACATGGATCAAAGAAGGCCTAATAGTGGAGGCAATAGAGGACCACATATGGTACCTGAATCACCATCATCTTTGTTTGAAAAACCAAAGGTCCCATACACACATGGTCAAGCATATGATACTCACCTTCGCAGACCATTATGGAAGTCTTATGCAGAGAAATATGCTCAATCACATATCAACACAAAGGATCAACCACCAAAGCAATTGGATATTCAAAGGCATGCTCAAAATTTGGACACAAGGAAACCCCGTGTCAAATTTGGGGGCAACACATTAGAACATGACATGCCTATAGAGTATGGTATACATGGACAAAATAGATATTGTGTTCCTCAACATGAATCTATACCAATTGGTCCATATATGCAGCATCACTATAGACCTCCTCCATATGAACATTTGTATGATCAATATCATCCATATATGCAACATGCTCCTCCTCTAATTGGTGCCTCAAGCATAGGGTATGGTCCAAGAAGTCGATCTCCAACTAAGAGCAATTTGGAGCAACAAATCAGGGACTTACAAAAGAAAATGGAGGACATAAATACACAAAAACCAACATACACAATGAGAGACATATGTCCTTATCCATTTGACAAGAGCATTCCAATGCCTCCTTTTCCTACACAATTTGTGACACCTAAATTTGATAAGTATAGAGGAAAAGGGGATCCTAAGGCACACATAAGACAGTTTTTTATAGCTTACATTGAGGTAGCAGCAGAAGAGACATATTTGATGAGATTATTCCCACAAAGCCCAGGTGATCAAGCTATGGAATGGTTCTCCCAACTCCCACCTGGTATTAAGTCATGGGGTGGTCTAGCAGAGGCATTTATTCAACATTTCTCCTACAACATAGAGATAAACATATCAGTCACTACTTTGTGCAACACCAAGCAAAAAGAGGGAGAGTCTTTTGCATCATTTTTACAAAGATGGAGGAATCTAGCCAGTAGATGCTCTTGTGAAATTCCAAAAAAATAAATGGTAGAGATGTTCACCCAGAATGTTAACAAAGACATTGGTTATGATTTAAGAAAATCTTGTTTGTCCACCTTTAAGGATGTCATTGAAAAAGGCTTAGCGACAGAAAAGGTCCTAATTGAACAAGTAGTCATTAAGATATTCAAGGAAAACAAAGATGACTTTAAAGGAAAAGACAAGCCAAGATTTTGGAATAAAAACAAGAACATAGTCAATGATGGTGTTGTTGATGCCAATACAATGCGACCTAAATTCATTTTTTTCAGATCAAATCAGGTGAATACTCAAACAACTTCTAAATCATGAAGGAAGTACACCCCATTGGGAGAACCACTTGAGTCAGTTTTCAAAAAGCTAGTGGCAAACAAAGTAATCACAATTCCAGATTTTCCTCCATATGAACCAAAGGTTAAACCAAATTGGTGGATTGATGATGAATATTGTGAATTTCATAAGAGCAAGGGTCATAAGACAAGAAATTACCATCGACTGAAGAACATCATACAAGATCTCATTGATAGGGGTGACATTGAGATTGAAGGACACTCATCCAATCAAGAACATGAGATGTTTAAGGAACCATTCCCAAAACATGACAAGGGAAAAGCTAAAGTCACAGATGACCAAACCAACTATACCAGAGCAACCTATAACTATGATTCAACTATCAATCACATTTCGATGGACAATTACGTCTCTACCATTATCATCAAGGACAAAAACCCTGAGAATTCTACCCAGAGACCCAAGATTGTCCTAAAAGGTGTTGGATCTTCTTCCGAACCTACCTCTGAATGTCATGTCACAACTTGTCGAGGTAAAATCACTTTGCAAGGTGCTCCAACTAAAAACACCACTTCATCATCAACCAAACCTGAGTACGACCTTGTAGAACAGTTAGGGAAGACACCCACACTTATCTCAATCCTTGAGCTCTTACGCATATCCCCCACACATAAAGCCATTCTTGACAAAATCTTGAGAGAAACTATTGTTCCTACTGATCTGAATGTGGACCAATTTCAAGCCATGGTGGGATACCTTTCCATTCCACACACCCTTACATTCACAGAAGTCGATGACGCCTCCGTAAGTCAGCCACATAATGCACCATTACACATTGAAGCCTTCATACACAAACATAGAATCAAACGAGTCTTGATAGATGGAGGAGTAGGTATAAACATTTGTACATTGAGCACTATTAAACAATTGGGATATTCTGATAATGCTGTGAATTCTACAAACAAAATTACCATCAAGGCATATGATGATAAAGAGCATTCATCCAAAGGCACAGTCACCTTGCCTCTTAGAGTAGGACTAGTTACAAAAGATGTGGTTTGTCAAGTCCTAGATCTTGATCTCACATACAACATATTGCTAGGACGTCCATGGATTCATGAGATGAGCGCAGTCCCATCTACATATCATTGATGTATCAAGTTCCCACACAATGGAGTTGAAGTGACCATCAAAGCTGATCCTAACCCATTCATATATTGCAACAATTTGTGACCTAGATCAGAAATAACAATTCCAATCAATCAAGAGGCTATTCCATCTTTAGCATATGTGGATCCAGAATCATTGAAAGCTTCTACATCAAAACAGACAGAGCTCAAAGAAAAACTCAAGGTTAAAGACCTGGGATGTGGTGAGTATATCTTTCATGTTGATCAACTCCCACTATCTCCTAAGGTATTCAGTTGACAAGAATAATCTATAAATAATTTGCAAGGAATTGGGTACGAAGCACCTAGTGTTGTGGCTACTAAGTCTGAATTGCAAATCTCCTCCAGTGGTGCAAGCATCTCTTGATATCAATAGTCCTAAGAGTGGTTCCAACAAAGAATCTATTGAGCATATCACCAACCCTCTTGAGAAATCACATAGCCTTACCATATCATCCACTCATTCCATTTCCACTCCACTTCTAGACTTGGATCAACAAGAATCACAAAAGCCCTTACTTATTGGGGATCAAAAATCAAGCTTTGAAAAGAAAAATCTAAAAGTCAAAAATAAAGAAAAATCTTTTAGTCCAAATCAAAATCAAAAGCTATTGGACTCTACAAAAATCAAAGTCAAGGATAAAAATCCTATGAAAGAAAAAGAGCAAGAGTTGATCTCCCCTAATATAAAAATAACTGGGGGCAAAAGTTCTATAATGTTTAGTCAAACAACATACTTGTTGATCCTAAGTCTCCATCATGCTATCCTACTTTCGCTTCTTTTCACAATCATAAGCCTTCATCACTCATCCACTTGTTCCGCACATCCTTTCCCTTTTGGCTATACATCATGGACCTTTAATGGAGCTTCTTCGAAGGACTTTTCTATCAGGGGTGCCCAAACTTCTTCAGGTGACACGCATATGGGCTTACGTAGTCTACACACTACTAATTATATCTCAGTTCCTTTATCAAGGAAGACAGTCACTCGAGATACACATCATTCAGTCAAGGAACAATGCAGCTACAATCATAAAGTCAAGCCTCGCACATTTGAGGTTGGTGACTTAGTTCTCAGAAAAAATCCTAAAAATCAGCAAGACAGAGAGAAGAAGGGCAAGTTTGAACCAAACTGGCTTAGTCCTTACATCATTACAACAGTCTATGGATCTAGGGCATATCAGCTCTCAACTACAAAAGGTGAACCTTTGGAGGATCCTATCAATAGCATGCACCTTCGCAGGTTTTACACATAGCTCTTCAGAGTATCGTAATTCAAAAAATACAAAAAAATCAAAAATTTCAAAAATACAAAAAAAAAATTATAAAACAAAAAAAATCGTTACTTGGTGAAAACCTGGCAAACAAGCGCCTTGTGACACAAAAAAATTGAAAAATCGAAAAAAAGTAAACAGAAATAATTTCGTCCAACGGTGAAAACCACTTCGGTGGTGCCCTGGGCAAGTACCATGGTGAAAACTGGGTCACCAGCGCCATGTGAAGAGACATTGCTCCTCCCTCCTTTAGGATTCTCTTTTATCACTTCACTTTGCACACACTCACGACCAATTCATCCATAATAAACTTACCCATTCCCATCATGGCTTGTTATTGATCTACCCAAGATTGGTTAGCCATTCATAATAAACCTCCCTTTTCACCTCCCTTTCCATCCATAATAAATCAAATCCTATATGTGGCTAAGGCAAATCCTACATCTAGTGATGGGTGTGGAACTAAGAACATCACATGTTTCGAGGAGTACAGTTTCTTCCAGCTTCCTTCAGTCTATCCGCACACAATCCGCAATAAAGCAACATTTGCATCGCAGATCCGCAATAAAGTTTCATCTTCTCCACAATAAAGTATTAGTTTTGTGGTTTCAGTCAGTTTCAGATGAGACACAACAGCAACAATGGGCTTCAACAAATCAAATCTTTCAACAGACTCAGACAACATTATGGTTCAGTGCTATCTATCCATTTTGTGAAAGTAAACATTGTGACCACAATCAAATAAGACTTATACAAGTGACAAGAGACACTAAACTTGAGGGCTACAGTGGATGTTGGTGTCGAGTCTTGGTTTTCTTTTGATTTCATCTTTTTTGGTGACATGTCTTTTAGCTTTTTCAGGATGTCTCTGACTAGAGATTCTATCTCCAGGATGTCTTTGACTAGAAAGGCGAGGATGGGGTATCGTCACCTATTTGTATTTGATGTCTGTGGATTGTCTCTTAGTAATGCTATGACTTGTCCAAGGATATGAGGACACTGTGAGTCTAGTATGAACTGGGGCATTCCTTGTTTCGACTGTCTTATCTCCATGCAAACAGGTACAATGACTTTCTGGGTCGAACATATGCCTCAATTGTCATAACCTACTTGCCATAATAAAGCTCAATGATGATAACGTGCAAGAAGCTCTTTCACTTCCATATCTTCTATCTTCCATCCCCCTTTCTTGATTGACTTCCATCATCCTTCTCGAGTCCACGTAGCCTGCTATCACATGACTGAGTATAATGACACACCAAAAACATTTGCATTTCATGTAGTTACACCTGCATTACCACATATTAAGCATTTCATACATACATATGGATATCACAATTGCATCACATCCTGCACACAACACATGTTAGCAATATTACATTTTTATCATGTAAATAGTTCTCCGCATTATCATATTCATTTGCATTTCATACATTCACATTCACATATGCATAACATATAAAACATAAAAGAACAAAAATATGGCATTTCATCATGTACATATTTGCATCCATATCATAACCATCACATAGAAGCATACATCATGAAACATCTCATCACATAGGTACACATGCATATAGCTGCTGCAACAATGAATCATCTCATATATATAATCATAAGTGTCATGATACAATAATGTCAAAATCATATGGCTACAAAATCACCCGCAGGTGTCTACATCATCATACAAAATGGTACAAAACTGATACAAAGGAACCCACTGATAACTCCTGCCAACACTATTGGTAGTGCTAATCATGTCCATGTCATGGTATCCCATGCCACATGTCCCACCCTCATCTCTAGTCCCGAATCCTAGAACACTCGTTTAAGGGCATCCCTTTCTCTGTCTCGATTGTATGGAATCCGCTCCCCATCAATCGGTATCCGCATAATCCTGTATACATCCTCCAGGGTGAATGTCATCTCCCCCATTGACGAATGAAAAGTGCAAGTCGCAGAGTGCCATCTCTCAGCTAGCGCAGTCAGCAACACCATGTTCGCCCGAAAATCAGACACATACATAATGTATTGCAAGCCCATGGCCTCAACTGTCACTCTATCCTCGAATGTCATCTCTGGTCGCAACCTTTGAGTTGACGGGAATCTCTCTCGTGACTCCAGCATAGACAAGTACTCCTGCAGTCAAGAAAATCAATCATGTCAATCCAAGTGACACTCACTGTTCATCACAAAGTGTTGCTATTTTTCCTAGTGACACTCAGTATTCATCACAAAGTGTTTCTATTTGTCCTAGTGACACTTACTGTTCATCACAAAGTGTTTCTATTTATCCTAGTGGTACTCCCTATTCATCACAAAGTACTACATGTTTTTGCACTCACTGTTCATCACAAAGTGCTGCTCTTTTTTTTAGTACTCACTGTTCATCACAAAGTGCTGCTCATATTAGTACTCCCTGTTCATCACAAAGTACTATGTCTTGGTACTCACTGTTCATCACAAAGTGCCTCAATCTATCCTGGACTTTCCTAGAGGACTTGCTTGAGTGTATCCTCTCAGCAGCTTATCCAATCGACAGCGTATGTTCATCACAGAACTATCGATTTGACCTTGAAGACATAAACACGCTCGCATTTTGCACAAACGCGCCTGGCACAAACACAAATGCGCTCTGACTTTTTTTGACCTTGTTTGACATATTCTAAAATGTGTTTATTGCACTACCTAGCATGCATTAATGACAACATTTATTGCGACAAAGTACAAGGAGGTTTTGTGGTACTTACTGGCTCTCCTACCTCTGCTGACCTTTGAAATCGGCGAACGCGATTGAATCTGTGAACCATTGCCATTGTTGTTGACTGCTGCTCTATCTCGCTCTGCACTCTAATCTCTTGGATGTGTAGATGACAATGAGGATGTATTTCCCTCGTGGTCTATCTTATAGATTGCCCTAGCCCTCGTTTCCCAAGTCAGTCTTCATTATCCCGTTACTCTGTCACTTTATCCGGTCAGTCCATTCTAGCCTCTCTTTCTTATCGAGAGATTGTCTGCAATCTTTTCAGACATTTCATCCAATCTCTCAAGGGGGCATATCATTCCCATCTTGGGGCAACACTGTATCAGTTCATATTATCTTCTTTGAATCAACGCGACAAGCCGCATTGTCTCAAAGAGGGGCAAAATGTAGACACCTAAAATTGTCATATCTAATTAAATAAATATTTTTATTTATTTAATTACTTTAGCCTAATTCTTCTATTGATTAAATAAATCTTTATCTATTTAATTAATTCATTTATCCTCTTCTAGCCTTATTTCTCATTTAAATAAATACATTTATTTATTTAAATTATCCCTTTTCCTAAATTAAATAAATATCTTATTTATTTAATTGATCCCACTTCCTCTGTTAATTAAATAAAATCTTTATTTATTTAATTAATTCATTAACCTTTTCTACCCATGACACATGACATTCATCTCTTAATTCATACACTACCTACCCCTTTCATTATTTTATTATTTCTTTTACCTACCCTCTAATCATAGCCGACCTCCTTTTACACCTCTCAATCTTATCCCTCCATTTCATATAGTGTCTTCTATATAAGGAGATGCTTCCTTCATTATCAACCCTAATCAATCTATGCACCCTATTCAATCATCCTAATGACCTAACTACTTGATCAATTGACTACTTGGCATATGCGATCCTACTTGCAACCACATTCCATTCTTTGTTGAGCTCTTGTGCACATAAAATCTGAGAGCAAATACATCAAACAAGATCAATGGAGATAGGAAGAATGGAGATCCAAACCCTATTGGACATGTGATGGTATAATCTTTGTGATTTTGTTTGATTTGCATTGTCTTAGGTAATCTTCATATGTTATGGTGGATCTTTGTTGTTGTTAGGATAGGGTTTTGTGGTTGAATTCATTTAGCCTTTCAATATCATTATTATTGTTATCCATTTTCACCATATACAGATTCATCAAATCTATCTTTTAGGGACTAATAAATATTCTCCCCATTCTTCTTCCTTTCTTCAATATCCTTTGTCAACCTCATCACAATAGTTTTCATCTCATGCTTTAAGGTTGTATTTGCTTTTGCAAGTTTCCCACATTCTTCTAATCTCTCCTTTAGGACTTGATTCAAGTGACCATATTCCATGCATTTTCTTTCCTTCTATTTTATCCGATCAACAAGTTCCTTTCTCTTTTCCCTGGACTTATTCAGTTGCTATTTCAATGATTGAATGAAATTATCAACATCCTTAAGATTTCCTTGCAATTCCTGGACTTCAACTTTGGACTAATCAAGATCATCAAGTGCAACAAGAAGTTGATTTTGAAGACCACCGGAATACATTGAGCCACCTTCCTGGATCTTCCTCAAGCTATTAAATTTCTTCCAAGGAACTAGGCTTTGATACCGATTGATGGAATCAAGGAACACTGAGAAGGGGGGGTGAATCTGTGTTCTGCAATCTTTAATTTTATTAACTTGAACTTTCAACCACTTAATGCATATGAACAAAAGAAAGATGCAAGAACATAAACCAAATAGCCACAACACCATAACACCAAGATTTTTATACGTGGAAACCTGGTTAAGGGAAAAACCACAGTGAGGATGAACCCACAATATAAATAATCTGCAGAAGTATAGAAATATTACAATGGGCAATGCACATGCATTCAGGCACATTACCTGGAGATCACTGCTCAAAAAGTTAGGCTCACTTCATTTAGAACAATCACAAAAGATTACAGAAGTACTTGAACTAAAAAATAGCATCTACACATCTTACAATACTTCCAGTTAAGCACAATAATCAAACTTTCCACACTTATCTCACTTTGCTCTATTCCACTATTTTGTCATGAATTTGGAGCATAGATCTCAAACCTGCACACGTGAAACTATGCACACTTGATCACACAACCTTTCGCACATCCACCAATGTCCAAAATGATCATAACAATCAGTCTTATATATCTGCAACACATAATCATATCGGCTAAATGTCTACTCAAGAACATTAAACATATTCACCAAATGTACATGAACTGTCGACTGAATCTGATCTCAAATACTTATGCAGACCAAAAAGAATTGTCCACATGCTTCTCATATGTTGGCTAAACAACCTCAAACACAAAAAAAATCATCAAAACTTCTCCATCAATTCTACACAATGATCAATTATACAAGTCGGTCATACTTCATTGTTCAACCCAAAAAACCTGTACACCAAATCTCCTAACTTGGACAATAATTATCATCGGATGCTAAAATCATGGAATAAGGTACCATAGACATCTAGCAAGCTTCCCTTAGATCCACAACATGAAATATTCAATTGGAATGAAATATCACTCAAAATACTATACTCTGTCGGATGCCTTGTTCTAACTTATCGGACTTAACCAAATCTTCACTCATACTTCTGATATAAGCAAATCAATCACTGCAGATGGGAATTTTGACCTGAGTTACCATCAATGACAACATCAGATGACCTAAGGAGTGTCTCTTTCCAACAAAGGTAACAAGGAGTATATGCAAAAACAAGTTATTGGACAAGGTTCTATCTAAGGTAAGGTGATCAATATTGTTTCTAGATTAGATCATATTAGAATTTTTTCTCTTAGTTCTTTTCTATTTTGATGATGGATCACGCAGTGTGATCTAAAATATTGATGTAAAAAATTGACACAATCTAATCCAAAAACAACATTGATTAGTCTTATATATTGCATGAAACTTTGATATCATTAACTAAAATAAGGTGTTATTTGTGTTTTCATTGTATTCACATGCATAGTTTATATGTCATGGCTTGAGTTACATATTCCTTAACAAATGACCATTCACATCTTCAAGATTCAGCTTTGTCATCCTACAAAAGGTTCTACAATGATCAATGAGATTTTATACACTCCTACCCATGTTATCACAATATGATCTTAAATAGCTACTTCAGAGCAAGACATTAATGAATAAGAAAGTATCCTACACAAATTCCAAAATAGGAAAAGTAGGGGAAGGAGTGCATTAGAGTGTCATTAAAAATTTTAGGTAATAGAATGTAGTCCCTTGTAAGCTATTATGACTAAGGATGGGCATGTAGTTCTCAATATAAAAAATAATCTAAAAGGGATTCATATATGAGGTAATACGATTTAATGTTTGACATATTTTTGTTCTTGATTCAATTTAATGAGAACTAGACCTAATATTACATATGTAGTAAACTTGGTCTCTAGGTTCGTGTTCAAACCTAAGTAGGAACCTTTGGGTGCCACTAAAAGGATTCTCAAGTATCTTAGAGGTACAATGAATTATGGTGTCTACTTTTCAGCATTCCAAGGAGAGTAAGTTGGTTGGGCATATTGATTTCAATTGGAAATGCTCTATAGATGATAAAAGTTCTACTTCTAGTTATACACTTAAAGTCTTGGTTTTATAGTCACTTCTTGGACATCCAAGAAGAAACCCATTGTTTCTCTTTTTAGTACAATGTAAATACAAATTTTTCACTGTTGATGCCTGTTTGGTTGCTTGGTTGAGGAGAATGTTACAAGATTTGCAATAACTCTAGGATGTTCCCACAATGTTGTATTGTGAGAATCAGAGTACTATTTAAATGAGTAAAAAATTTGTTCAATGGCAACACTAAGCACATTGACATCCAACACCACTATATTCATGAGTTGGTTCAACAAGGCTTGGTTGAACTTGTAGATTGTCCCATTGTGGCACAAATTGCATATATTTCAGTGAATCCCTTATTCATGATCCCATTTAAACACTTCAAAGTTTCCTTGGTGTTCTTCTCACCATTCATTATGGGGAGGAAAGGGATAATGGATATTTTTTCTTTTTTTTATCAATGTTCTTAATAAGAGAGAATGGAGGATAATAAATATTGTTATTAGTTGTTATTAGAGGATATTTAGATCATTGATTAGGTAGAACTTATTTGATTCAATTCTAGATCATCATGTATAAATTTAAACATTTTTAATTCATGATCAATAATAAGTTTTTTGATGTGTCTCTTCATTTTTATGTGTGTTGATAATCTACAAATCATCATTAAAAAAAATTAAAATGTTTGATAGCTTCATTACTCAATCAAGCGCATCTACCGGGAATTCAATTCAATAGAAACTTACTTGGCCAACCACAGTTGCAAGTAGGTAGAAGCAATTAAAGTGTCTAATCAGATTGAATTATAGGCCAACTTACGTTGAATCATAGAACTCAAGATGGTTGTAGAGTACAATCAAGTGAAGATTGGTACACCATGTGTGGTGGATTTCCCTAGATAGTTTTTGGAGATACTTTAATGAATGAAGGAATTTTAATGACGTCCGTGAGATGAACAATGTAAAGGACTAAGGGTTACATCCTTAACAATTGTTAGGTTTTTTTCAATGTTGATTCTTCTAATCTTGATCAAGGAACTCATTTTTTTGTGAAGTCTTGCCTCCTCAAGTAGCTCATTTAGACTACCCACCTTCAAATTGTTTTCATATTGTAAATGAATATCTTCATATGTTGCACACTCAATAAAGTGTCATTAAATTGCAACCACTTTTTTGCTATAGAAAATACAAGTTCTTTTTTCCTAGTCTTCTTTGGGGACCATCCATGATGAGAACCAATTCTCAAATGTGCAACTAAAAGTCTATACCTTCCTTTAATTACAACCCTTAGGTAGTCTTTTTCATAATGCTCCCATAAGGAATTGAACTCTTTGACAAAATGCACTTTTTTTCAGCTAGATTGTTGTCCATAATCCAATCCTATTTTTTTATAACACTTTTTTAATCTCTTTCATTGGTATTGTGACATTCTTGCAAATTGATGTCCCATTTGCTCATCCTCTTGTTTTTTTTTGCTTCATCAAAATCTTCTTCCTAGAATTTAATTCCTCCTCAACAATCATTTTGAATCAGTAGTGTATATCTACATTTTCAAATTTTTCAAATAACTTAATGAACAAATTCTTGTTGATGCCTCCATATGATAATTGTGGTGGATCTCTTAAAGAGGTTTTTTTCTTTTCATAAGAATCATTAAGACAAACCTTGTTTGTACCAATTCTAGATTTTTGATATATGTTGTGTAGTTATTGCCTCCTCTTTTCTACAGCCTTGGCCTTTAAGTGGTTGTAAAAATGTTTAAGGAAGCTTTAAAATCTTTGTATAGTGGTGTCTCATGTCAAGTATAAAATTAATGTATTAATGGTTGATTGTTTTATTGCTCTAATAGACATATCGGTCATAGGGAATTGTTAAAGACATCCATCTCCATTATCAAATCCTATTTTTCTTCATTGAATTTCAATTTTTTTGTTTGTAATAATGCCTATTTTAAATGTATTATGCCTTAACTAGTCCTCTTTCCCAATGTCATATACAAATGGGTCTCTTTTTTACATGCCCTCCATTTTTGTTTACTGTCTTAAATCTATATATACATTTTCACATTTTGTAAGCTTTTCGCAATGTACTGCCATTGTCCTATTTTCATGGGGGTTTTGTTGTAAAGATAAGATTCGGAATTGCAAACTTAGTTTTGGCAACTTTTCACCATAGAATTACATCTATGAAGATGAGCTCAATTCTTATTTGAAGAAGTAAATGTTATGTGATGTTATTGTAATTCTTTTTTTTATAGCAAAAAGTATAAATTATTGGGGAAGGTTGGTGATCAATGTTGTTTCTAGATTAGATTGTGTTATTAGAGTTTTTTCTCGAGTTCTTTTGTATTCTAATAATGGATCATGGAATGTGATCTAAAAGATTGATACAAAAAACTCAACAAAATATATTTTCCTGATGCTAATCTTTTTTCCTGATGGTGGCATCAAGGAGTATGGCAAAAGCAGGTTATTGGATAGCGTTCTATTTAAGGTAAGGTGGTCAATGTTCTTTTTAGATCAGATCATGTTACAATTTTTTCTCTCACTTCTTTTATATTCGAATGATGGACCAAGAACTATTGATAAAAACAAAAATCAACACAATCTAATCCAGAAACAACATTGAATTGATCAACATTATAGATTTTAATAATTTGATAGCATTAACTAAAATAAAATGTTAACCATGTTTCTATTGAATTCATAGGTATAGTTTTTATGGAGCTTGATTTAAGCTCAGATGTTTTCACGTTTTGTCCTTGCTTGAAACATGGCACTGACTGTTCTTTTAATCTATGCTCTTCAAATGCATCTACCCATTAGAAATAATGATGCATAGATATTTAAATAGTGGACGCATGGTTATCTTGACAATCCTCTTCTCTAGTAAAGATAAGATTTAGAATTGTAAATTTAATTCTGGCAACTTTTCACTATAGGACATCTATGAAGATAAGCTCAATGATTACTTAAATAAGGAAACGTTATGTGATCTTATGGTAATCTTTCTTTTGATGGTGGCATTAAGGTGACAAGGAGTATATGTAAGAACAAATTTTTGGACAAGGTTCTATCTAAGGTAAGGTGATCAATGTTGTTTCTAGATCAAACCATGTTAGATTTTGTTTCTCAATTCTTTTCTAATGATGGATCACGCAGTGTGATCCGAGACATTGATGTAAAAAAGTACACAATCTAATCCAAAAATAACATTGATTAACCTTATAAATCATGGAAATTTGATATCATTAAATAAACAAGATGTCAACCATATTTCTATTAAATTCACAAACATAATTTATATAAAAGTATCTACCTTTCTTGGAACATGGCTATAAACCATTCTTTTAATACATGTTCTTCAAATGCAACTATCCATTAGAAATGTAGATGATACCAGACATTAATGAATAAGATAGTACCCTACACAAATTCCAAAATAGGGAAAGTAGAGGAAGGAGGCCATTACAGTGTCATTAAATTTTTAGATAATAAAATGTGATCCACTTTAAGCTATTATGGCTAAGGATGGGCATGTAGTTTCAATGTAAAAAATAATTTAAAAGGGTTCATCATATGATGTAAAATGATTTAAGGTTTTTTTTTCGAGGGAACAAAAGATTATAATAATCATATCTCTTGTTTCATTGTATTTATGAATATATTTATGTTTTTGGTTCAAATTAACATAAATAAATTGGTCTCCAACTTCAAAAAGGTATTATTTGTTCAAATTTGTATATAGTATTAACCATATGTAAAATGTTCTTGGTTCAATACAACACAAATAAATTGGTCTTGAACTTCAAGAAGGCACTATGTGTTCAAATTTGTATTGCAGAATGTTATTTTATTCCTATTACAAGGCTAGAGGTTATTAGGTGATGATTTCTAAGAAATTTATTTATTAAATTTTGATTTTAATTAAAAGTTTGAAATTATATTAAAGAGTTGTAATTTAATTGATGAGATGATATTATTTTTTTAATTATGTTATTTATCAAATGTTAAATTTTTTGAAATAATGATTGAATCAAGTTTTTTTTTAATGATTTTCACACATTAAATTTCTTTTTTATGGCAGCTTAATCAGAAAATAGCTTCTAATATAGATGTATTCTTTCTAGACATATTAAAATTTTCTTAATGAAGAGATGTCAATATCTATATAATCTTATTATTTCAAAAAATAATTTATAAAAAGAAACAGTTAAATCTATAATATTTAAAAGGTAAAGTAGTATCAATATTTAAATATGCATTATTTGAAATTATATAATATATTGATTAAAATTATATTAATTATTATTGAACAAAGTAAATAATTTTATATTAATTATAATAATTTTAGACCTATTATATTTTGTAAATTACCAAAACATTTTTATTTTATGAATTGAATATTATAATTTTAAAATATGTCATATTCTAAAACCAACTTAAATTAAAAATAAATAGACCTATCAATTTGGGGTTGACCCCACATTGCAATGGTATGTTGAGTGCCTCCTATTTGGGAGGTCTTAAGTTCGATCTTTCTCAAATACCCACTACCTATAAGACTCCCCCAGCTAGCTCATGTACACAGTGTCTACCGCATCATTGACTGAGACAAGTGGTTGCAGAATGGAGGCCACACAACTAAGCCTGAATCGAACAGCAAATGAGTGTCGTTGTGGAGATGTTAATGTTTCCTAGGGAAAAATAATATGAAGTGTGTGGAAGATGTTGTGGAGAGATAAGGGTGCATCGTAGAGTGATAAGGAGAATTTGGAGTGATAAGGAGCCAACAGTGGAGCGATAAGGAGATATAGATAAAGAGATAAAGGAGTTGCTTGTTGAAGTGGAGGGACAAGGAGATATAGAGAGATAAGGGTTGTGTGATCTTGGAGGAATTCAGAGAGACAAGAAGCCTAGATAGCATAGAATCCTCGGCTAGAAACAAATATAGGAGGTGTTAAGGCCTTGGCATGCATTGTAACCACAAGGATGTGGTCCCCCATTGTGACCCCACTAGTTCAAAGCTCCAGTCAAAAGTGAGAGTAAAAAGAGACCCATTAACCAATTAAAAAAATAGACCTATCAATTTTTAAACTAATTTAAAATAACATATATATATATATATATATGGCTTCGTCCATCTAATATCATATCCCTAGGTAGATAATAGTGATCTAGCCTTTTGATTTTTTTAAATTAAATTTTATAATTCTAAGACGACCATCTCAAGATATGATAGTTTCTCATTGTCATGGGCTCTAAGAAGTTTAAATTGTGCATCTAGAGTTGTATAGTTAAAGACATCATCCTATGATACTTTAATCAATTGATATAAAAAAGTCATAATTGACTTTGAACATCTCACACATTGGTCTTTATAGGTATATCATAATTTTATCTTAGTTAGTATTTAACACAGCAATCAATAATCAAAATTCATTATCAACCTCATTACTGAGATCTCATTACAAAGTCACGTATCAACTGTATCTTGCATTAGATTCAACTAGCATTGAACATCAACTAATCAACATTTATTATCATCTCTTGTCCATTTTTCACTACTATTAAATTAACGTAAGGGCTTGATTGTGACCAGGAATGTTAGATTCTTCTCTTTAGACATAGGAGGCTCCCAACAATTCTCTTTAGCATTACATTATTTTATCAATATAATATACCAAGGAAAAAAAATTATGTAGGCCACCTCATCCAAATTGTGACACAATTGCATCCTAGTAACCAAAAAACTTCTAGATTATTTTATCTCATATCTCCATTCTCATACTGATTCCAAATTTCATACATCAACTTTCTATTACAACAGATCAATAATCAAAGTCAACATCTTTTTAAATAATTTATTTTTTCATCTCAACTATTTATATTCTCATTTTTATTCATCTCTCTAGATCTAAAATTTTCAACTCATTAATTTCAATTTAAAGTTTAATTAGGATAAAAAAAATTCGTACAAATAAATTACGACATTTGTTCATTGTAAAATCTTGTTTCAAATCAATATGTTAAAATCAAGTGATTAAAATATAGAGTTCTTACAATGGAGAACTAAGTTTAGAGTTCAAATGTGGAATTCTAAGTGATGATTATTGATCTTCTACTATTTAATTTCTAATAATATTCTAAATGATTACTCTTGAAAACTAAATATTACATTGCTCATAAAAATAAATATTATATTATTCATAAGAAACTAAATATTTCTATTTTGAAACAAATACTCATTTGAACTTTATTATAAACTAAAATATATATTTTACCATATTTTAAGGTGGTAATCACTTTAATATGTTTTTTCTCCTTATAATCCCTTTACTTTGGCTAGATATGGCAAGTGCTAAATGTCCACTTAACATGTTATGCAAGCAATTTATGTTGGCAATTTGGAGGAATAGATTAGCTGTTGCATTGATGTTTTGTCATTGATATCAACACTAGTTGCTTTGGCTGTTTACCGGTATCCTTTTGGTCCCGATAGGATGATTGGTTTCTGGTTGGTAAGATCATGTTGATCCAGTATACTCTGATATGCTTTGTCTTATGGAATTGGCTTGGATCTGCTATTCATGCTACTCAGATATATGTTCAATCAATTGGTATTGATTTGGTGATTGGATGCTATCTTATATGCTGGTAAGAATGGTTTATTGATCCAGTGAGGGTTTCACCGATAGAGCTTTGTTGAAGATCTTTTGATATTATGCATTAGTGGTGTTGGTGCGGATTCTAGAAGGGATTTGGGATGTTGATGGTGATCATGTTCGATACTTGACTGATTGGGATCATTTCTTTAGCGTGTGTAGACCTAAATTGGGTCTGACGCTATCTAGGTTATGAACCGGCTTAATGTAACGTGTTGTTGGGACTTCTCGATGTGTTTTTTAGGATGATTTATGGGTTGGATGATATTTGTTTGGCCTCAGGTCGACATGTTTTATAATTATGTAATTGGTTTTATTGTTTGGGTGGCCGACCTAATTGTTTAAGGTCTAGGGTTTGTATATATATGTGTATGATCTCATTCTAGATCATGGTATGCAAGTGAATAATGTAATAATCATTCATGCAGAGGATTTGGTCGATCATAAGTGATCGAGTTGGGTTTATGCAAGAGGTTTAAGACCTCCGGTATGATCTCATTCTAGATCATGGTATGCAAGTGAATAATGTAATAATCATTCATGCAGAGGATTTGGTCGATCATAAGTGATCGAGTCGGGTTTATGCAAGAGGTTTAAGACCTCTGGTATTGAGCTTAACCAGAACTGTATTTAGGCATAAGAGATGCTATTATTGCAGTTCAATCTTCCTTCCGAATTGTAGTATGGATTTCTTATGTAGTCAGTGAGACTCCTTTTGTAATGAGCAGTGTGCTCTAGGTTGTTGGCCTTCCTACAAGTGCAGACCCCTCAATTTGTAATCACATACTTACTGCAAAAGTATTATCTAACTGTGGGTAGGCTTCCCACCATGGTTTTCCACATACAAATCTTGGTGTCATGTGGATGGTAACTATTCTCTAATTGTTGCTTGTGCGTAATTGGTATATCTGTTATTTCAGTAATTAGTTTATGTATTCCGATATTGATCTTATGTGTTTTGGTAATAAAGTTTTAAATGCTTAAGGTTCTAGTAATCTGGTGACAACTGATTCACCCCCCACCCCCCTCTCAGTTGTCCTCTGGTTATTTGAATTGTTTAACAATTTATACATGTTTGCATGTTTGTTATAATTTTTATTATATTGATAATAGTCAAATATCTTGCTCATACTAACATCAACATGAGATCAATATAAGATCTTGTGAGCACAACAATGCAACTAATATTAGCTCCTTTTGAGAAACCACACTAAAAATCATCAACATTAAACCAATTTAAGCTCTTGTGAGCACAATGGTGAGACTATTATTAGCTCCTTTTGAGTAACCACAATCAAGAGTCACAATTAGGACATTCATTTATTTAAAAATCAGTTCCACACTAGAAGCCAACTATGGAAGAGCAAGAGTCATCACTTAGAATTCCAAATTAGATAGGGGAAGAGCACCAATTACCACCCATGTTCCAAATATCGTTCATTAGATTTTGCCAATTAAAAGTCCATTAAAAAATCATCTAGTGGATGAATAGCTGCCCATTTTCTAGGAAAAATGTTTGTAATAAGATCAATTGTGCAACTTTATTGGTACCAATAGTGCACAATTATTGGGTCATTTGTACATAAGTATTGGATCAATTGTGCATTTTTTTTGGTTGTCAAAGCAAATGGGTAATGGAGCAACAAGGAATATGTTTCGGATGACACATTGAAATTACCACTTTTTTACTCGAAAGCCAAAATAATAGCTAGAAGTAGTTAAGTCACATAGAAAGACAACAATTTTTTTTTTGTCAAAATCCAATGGACCATTTAGGAGCTTATCTCCTTTCACAACCAAATGTACTTGAATGATAATTGACACCTTTACACTAAATGGACCTACGCAAAAATATAATCTAAGGGGTACGTGTTTGAATAGTCATGATCTTTGAGTCATACCTATTTATTATTATTATTATTATTATTATTATTATTATTATATATATTGTAACATTAAAGTGACAAAGTGTGTGCAGGTCCATATGTATAAACACTTCTAGCTTAGTTGTAATTTAATGTTGTCATTGGTAAGTTTTCAAAATTATTTATGCTTTATACATACATACATATGAACACCACTGCATGTTTGTGTGTGTGTACAAATCAAACATAATACAAAATGATCCAATTGCATGCAATGTTGTAAGGATGATCTTTAATGTGAGAACATTACTACCCTCGATTATTATAATTTTTTTGCAAGCATGCGAGAGTGTTGAGCGCTGGACCAATTACATGGTCAACACATTCCCTGTAAATTTTTTTTTAAGACACCATTTTTTATGGGAAATTTAATTCATTAGGCTTTTTTAGTTTTGTATTTTGTGATCTTATTTTGCTCCTTAATTTGTTATTTTAATATGCTACTAGATACATGTATACATGAATCTATTTTGGTAGGCTTTAAGGACTTGACTAAAGTACTCAGAAGATAACAAGCCTTTGCAATAGGTAAAGTCTTCACGACTTTACTTTGCCAATGACCTAGCAGACATGTATTTATGTTTTTTTATGTTTTTATGTTTGTATGTTTATGTATTCATGTTATTTATCTTCTTTCTTTGTTTACGAATTGTTTTTATATATCCTATTTACTGAATACTACAAATGTACGTATGCATAACCATATGTATGGATATTATATGCATAAATATGTATGCATATATGTGTATGCATATACATATGCATACATATGTATACATGTGATTGTTTGTTATATTCTTTACTGAAATAATACAATTGCTCCCTTATATGTTTGTTATATTCTTTACTCAAATACAACAATTACAGTTGCACATTTATGTATTCATGTTCTTCCTCTTCTTTCTCTATTTATGAGTACTTTTTATATATCCTATTTACTAATACTACAAATGTACACATATGTATGGATATTATATGCATACATATGTATGCATATACATACCTATGCATATGGATACATATGTATGCATGTGCTTGTTTGTTATATTCTTTACTAAAATATTACAATTGTAATATAAATCGAGAATCATGCATATAAATTGAGAAGACGTGAAAAATAGAGGACACCATCAACATAGTCAATAAAGTGAGAGTCATCAATAAACAAATATGAATATAATAGGTCCAATATGTATAACAACTACAACATCATAGAATTTTGTACTCATGATAAATGGCACAAAACAACATTTGACGTATCAAAGGTGACATCTGAAATATTACAACATCGACAGTATTTTATTTTTTAATCATATCAAAGTTATATCCTAACTCTATCTACATGAATAGATTGCACAAAATCAGTAGATGCCCAAAATATGCTACAACGTCGATCAAAATGCCAAATTCAGTAGCCTTAATCAATTGTCCATAGAGTTAGGAAAAGGAGGAGGTGTCACGTAGCCATGTGTACCACTGTCTGATCCAATTGTATGCACAATTTGAGGCATATGAGGGGATTGAATGCAACTTGCTATATGAGCAAGTAGTGTCTAGTTTGCTTCTAAATTCAGTGGCAAGTGTTCTGAGCTACCAGGTGCAAGCCCAACATGCATATTACTGATAGTTGCAAAGGTCGAGGACAACAAGTTCATCATATCAATCAAAATGAGGTGTTGTAGGGGTAGAGGATCCTTAGTTGAACACACAAATATTCTTTTCTTCGCTTATTTTGCTTTCCTTTCAACTACCTTTCATTCTCAATCAGCCTTGGCATGTTGTTGCTTCCTTGCACTCTCCATTTTCCTAATCAATTTCTCCCTATCTTCTTACTCTTTTATTGCTAGTTTCTCCACCTGCATTGCCTCCCTTTGCATACCTGGTCTGCTTCACATTCTTCCTTCCTCTCCCTCATTTATTTCTTTTTACGCTCTTTCAATTTTTCATTTCTCTTCCTATGCACCTCTTACTCATTAAGAATTTTGATGTAGTCATCGAATGTTAGTATTTGGAACTACCTACTAAGGTGAAGCACTCATGCCCTGAAAGGAAGTTAAGTAGCGGAAACAACTTCCTACACTAACCTTGCGAGGAGGGTAATGCAAAACTTTTTCAGATCATTACAACAGTTACAGAAAATAGAAATAGATATAATAGCAATCATACCACAACACAATGATTTACGTGGGGAAAACCCTTTCGGGAGAAAAACCCCACCCTCCAAAAGCAGCTCAATATTTTATTCAGCAATCAAAAACAGATTACAAAATACTTGCAGAGCAAGCTCTTCGCAAGAGTACCACTAATCAGAGATTCAGAGGCAACTCAATAGCCATAAGACTCTTACACACAACCTCTATCTCACACACCTCATAAATAGGAGATACAATACAAGAAACCGTCAAACGGTATTACAAAACCATGGGCTAAAACCACCCAATAAGGTGTAGCCGACCGTATCTCCCTTCTAGATGCCCTATGACATGTTAAAGCACACATCAACACGTGTCGCTCCCTTTTTACAGCTCATTTATGTATTCGATACAAATTATTTTTCCTATTTCAGGAGTACAAACTTCCGGAGGCCATAACTTGAGAACCGGGTGTCCGATTGACGAACCGTTCGAAGCGTCGAAAAGCTCACGAAGTGCTCTATCACCTCGTAACCCGCTTCACTGGTTACGGCAACTTTTCAGGGCGTTTCGGAGCCTCTAAAGTCCCCAAAATTAAGTTTAAACATTTTATTGCACCCCTCCAAGACGAAAACTTTAATATCTTCAAAACTAGCTGTGACCTTGCGACGCAACTTTACCGGAATGCTTATCTAGCCAACCAGAAGCTTCAGGGAGAGTTTCGCACCATTTCATGCTCAAATAAAAACTTACTATAAATAGTAACCTCGCATAAATGCAAGGTTGAGACACCATTTTTCCCAACAAATCTCCCACTTGTCGAACACCTTGCATGAGCGGAAGGGAATGTCAACACAATGAATCAATTGCTAGGGGCCATAAGGCCCATAGACTCTGAACACCATCTGAACTTCTCTGTGCTCACAGCCTTAGTTAAAGCATCTGCAACATTCATCAAAGTGTCCACCTTAACCAGCTTCACCCTACCATCTTCGACCATATCTCTAACAAAATGATACTGAACATCAATATGTTTGGTCCGGGCATGAAATGTCGGGTTCTTAGCTAGGCTAATTGCACTCTGACTGTCACAGTAAACTGTCACTGTACCTTGTTTTATTCCAATATCCGAACACAGTCTCTTAAGCCAAATGGCCTCTTTACAAGCATGAGTAGCTGCCATATACTCTGCTTTAGTAGTGGATAAAGCAACCACAGCCTGTCGCTTACTCATCCAACTAATTGCACCACCAAACAAAGTAAACACATAAGCACTGGTGGATCTTCTGCTATCAATATCACCTGCCCAATCTGAATCCACATAACCATGGATATCAAGGGAAGTCATGTCTCCAACTGAATCACCATGATAACACAAAGAATACTCTGAAGTACCCTTCAAATATCTGAAGACTCTTTTGACTGCATCCCAATGAACTCTACCAGGATTAGACATATATCTAGAAAGTACTCCCACTGCTTGGGCAATGTCTGGTCTAGTACAGACCATAGCATACATCAAGCTTCCAACCGCACTCTGGTAAGGCACTCTGCTCATGTCTTCCATCTCCAATGGGGATGTAGGACAATCTGAAACAGATAGTTTCGTTCCAACTGTAAAAGGAACACTCAATGGTCTACAATTCTGCATGTTGAACCTCTGTAACACTGAATTCACATACTTACTCTGGCCTAGCCATAGCTTTCTGTTCACCCTATCTCTTCTAATTTCCATCCCAAGAATGTGCTTTGCTGCACCAAGATCTTTCATTTCAAATTTAGCAGCGAGCTGAGACTTCAGTTCTGAAATCATAACATATCATCAACATACAATGCAATGAATAAGAAATGATCACCATAAGATTTATAATAAACACAGTGATCTGATTTAGAACGTTCAAATCCCAAACTCAACACATATGTATCAAATTTCTGGTACCACATCCTAGGACTTTGTTTGAGGCCATACAAAGATTTCTTCAATTTACAGACCAAATTACTTTTGCCTTTCACCACATAGTGCTCCGGCTGTATCATATAAATATCTTCCTCCAAATCACCATGAAGGAAAGCAGTTTTCACGTCCATTTGCTCAACCTCTAAATCATAAGCAGTAGCAATAGAAAGCAAAAATCTAATGGACGTCATTTTTGCAACAGGAGAAAATATCTCACCGTAATCAACACCCTCAACCTGAGAGTAGCCTTTTGCAACCAACCTTGCTTTATACTTCTCAATGCTTCCATCTGAACCAATCTTTTTCTTGAACACCCATTTACAACCAACAGGTTTTCGTCCTTCAGGCAATGGTACAAGATCCCATGTATCATTCTTTTTCAAAGCTGCCATTTCTTCCTCCATAGCAATCTTCCAGGATTCTGCATCATTCATACCTAATGCCTCTTCTACAGATTTCGGTTCATCCACGCTAGTATTCAGAGAAAAAATACATCTCCAATCATCAGGTGAATACCTTTCAGGTGGTTGTCTATGTCTTGTAGACCTTCGAACAAGCTGAGTTGGAGGTTCTTCCTCCTCTTCTGAAGATTCAAAGCTAGACGAGCTCTCCTCAAATTCTTGCCTATCTAGGGGTCTCGATTCAACTCTTTCAGGTGTAGAAGGAAGTTGAATCACATCTTCTTTTTTAGTCTGTTTTGGCTGCAATGTAACAGAAGGAGACTTAATTTCTCTAAAAATAACACTTCTAATGTGAATTACCTTTTGTGCAACAGGGTCCCAAAGCTTGTATCCTTTAACACCATAACTATACCCGATGAAGATACATTTCACAGCCTTGTTCTCCAACTTTGTTCGCTTCTCCTTTGGCACATGTGCATATGCCTCGCAACCAAAAACTCTAAGATGTCTCAATGAAGGCTTGTGACCTGACCATGCTTCCATAGGCGTTTTATCAACAAGAGCTGATGTAGGAGACCTGTTAATCAGATAGCAAGCAGTGGCAACAGCTTCAGCCCAAAACTTTTGTTCAAGACCAGCACCACTCAACATACTCCTAGCCTTTTCCATCAGTGTCCTGTTCATTCTTTCTGCAACTCCATTCTGCTGTGGAGAATACGGAGTTGTCTTCTGCCTGTTAATTCCACAGTCTTTACAGAATCTATCAAAATCATTAGAGCAAAACTCACCGCCATTATCAGTTCTCAAACATTTTATTTTCTTTCCAGTCTGCAACTCAACCATTGCTTTAAATTCTTTAAAACGACTAAAAACTTCAGATTTACTCTTTAGAAAATAAACCCATGTCCTTCTACTAAAATCATCAATAAATGAAACATAATATGTGGATTTTCCAATCGAAGAGACATCTACTGGACCAAACACATCAGAATGGATAAGATCCAAAACACCACAAGTTTTATGAGAACTCGAGTAAAACTGAATGCGGTTTTGTTTTCCATAAATGCAATGCTCACAGAAATCAAAGTCAAGGTTGCAGTCATTCAAACCTTCAACAAGGTTTTTATTTTTCAAGGTCCTTAGACCCTTTTCTCCAATGTGGCCAAGTCTCTAGTGCCATAACATAGTCTTCTCTGTAGGTAACTTTGCTTCAGACGAAAGAGCACCCTTAGGTACCCAAAAACCATTTCCATCTGCTGAAGGTGAAACCTTCAAATCTTCCAGTGAAGTATCCGCAGATTTGCTTTTTACAGAAGTGCTATTACACTCAACAGTGTATGCTTCAAGCTTATACAAAGTGCCAAACCTGACACCTCTAGCAACTACCATAGCACCCTTAATCATCTTACATCCTGTTTCAGAAAAGACTACCTGCACACCCGCATCTATCAGTTTGCTCACAGATAACAGGTTTCATTTTAATCCAGGGATATGCAGCACACCATTAATCCCTTTTATTCTACCATCAGAAAACCTGATTCTAACCTTACCTCAACCAACAATGTCTAGAGGTGAATCATCACCCAAGTACACCTTACCTCCATTAAATCCTTCATATTCAGAAAACCAATCTATATTGGAAGTCATATGAAAAGATGCACCTGAGTCAATTAGCCAGGCATCATTACCTGCATGAGTCGCCAAAGCCGCAATAAATGCATCGCCATCTTCCTTGTAGGACTCAGAATCAGAATCAAACTTTTTCTTTTTCTTCTTCTTTTCTTCTTTGCAGTCCTTACGGATGTGACCCGGTTTACCGCAATTCCAGCAAATGACTTTGGACTTTCCAGGAGATTTCGATCTCCCTTTGGATTTGGACTTGCCGCGCTTCTCATTCTTCTTGCCTTTCTCCTTAGGTCTTCCACGAACGGTTAGGGCTTCCTTTGAACTGATGGATACCTTCCTTCGCATCTCTTCACCGAGTAGGGCACCCACCACGTCTTCAGATTTCAAAACAACAGAAGTACTACCGATAGCCATAACAAGAGAATCCCACGAATCAAGCAAAGAACAAAGCAAGATCTGACATTTCTCCTCCTCGTCCATCTTAACACTGACAGATACTAATTGAGCCACAATCATATTGAATGCTTCTAGGTGGTCTGCAATTCGTCCACCCTCTTCCATCTTCAAGGAATACAATTTCTTTCTTAAGAAAATTTGATTTAATAAAGATTTCACTTGATACATCTCACCAAGCTTAGTCCATAGCTTCTTTGCAGAGTTCTCTTCATGGACATTGATTAGAACAGAGTCTGCCAGGCACAGTCTGATTAGACCCTTGGCTTTTCGGTCCATAACATCATACTGAACTGCCGCAGTAGGATCTGAGGGCCTTTGGACATTCGCATCAACAGCATCCCAAAGATCTCGATCTATTAGCAGATCTTCCATCTTCAGCTTCCACATCTCAAAATTACTTCCATTAAATTTCTCCACCTCTATTCTCCTTGACGAACTCGCCATCTGAATATTCCTGCAACAAGATCAAAAAGTGTCTTCTGCACAAGCTCCCACTCAAATCTGGATTAGTTCAAAAAACCCAACTGCCCACAATTGAAACCAAAGGTGATCAGGCTCTGATACCACCTGAAAGGAAGTTAAGTAGTGGAAACAACTTCCTACACTAACCTTGAGAGGAGGGTAATGCAAAACTTTTTCAGATCATTACAACAGTTACAGAAAATAGAAATAGATATAATAGCAATCATACCACAACACAATGATTTACGTGGGGAAAACCCTTTCGGGAGAAAAACCCCACCCTCCAAAAGCAGCTCAATATTTTATTCAGCAATCAAAAACAGATTACAAAATACTTGCAGAGCAAGCTCTTCGCAGGAGTACCACTAATCAGAGATTCAGAGGCAACTCAATAGCCATAAGACTCTTACACACAACCTCTATCTCACACACCTCATAAATAGGAGATACAATACAAGAAACCGTCAAACGGTATTACAAAACCATGGGCTAAAACCACCCAATAAGGTGTAGCCGACCTTATCTCCCTTCTAGATGCCCTATGACATGTTAAAGCACACATCAACACGTGTCGCTCCCTTTTTACAGCTCATTTATGTATTCGATACAAATTATTTTTCCTATTTCAGGAGTACAAACTTCCGGAGGCCATAACTTGAGAACCGGGTGTCCGATTGACGAACCGTTCGAAGCGCCGGAAAGCTCGCGAAGTGCTCTATCACCTCGTAACCCGCTTCACCGGTTACGGAAACTTTTTAGGGCGTTTTGGAGCCTCTAAAGTCCCCAAAATTAAGTTTAAACATTTTATTGCACCCCTCCAAGATGAAAACTTTAATATCTTCAAAACTAACTGTGACCTTGCGACGCAACTTTACCGGAATGCTTATCTAGCCAACCAGAAGCTTCAGGGAGAGTTTCGCACCATTTCGTGCTCAAATAAAAACTTACTATAAATAGTAACCTCGCATAAATGCAAGGTTGAGACACCATTTTTCCCAACATGCCCGACCTCCCTATGATGTTCGATGGACCCACTAAACTGGAAGCCTCAAGAATTGGGTGGTTGATCTTATTGATTGTTGTCCATCCTCTTAGGTACATGGCACAAAATCAGCTTCTTTAGCAGTAACATTATTCTCATTTTCTTCTTCACCATCACCACCAGTATGATGGTCCCAGTTTGCCCCATTGTGAAGTAATGGATTACTTCATCTAGGTCAATCTCTGGTGGGCTTGGCATGGAAAGGGACACTTCCTCACTAATGTGATTTGTTTGCAGTCCAATATTTTTTTCTACTTCCTCAATCCATTCTAGTTGGCTAGCTTGGATTGGCAATCTTAGACCATTTGATGTAACATTTGTACCCTCATTATAACCTGCTTGTACATCAAGGATGTTTGTTTAAATGGTTTTTGGTGGTAAAGTGTCACCTTTAGCTTTAGGTTATGTACCAGTAATGGAAGCATTGTATCTTTCAACAAATGTATTAATATCAGCCTCATTGTATCCAAATAACCACAAGCATGCCTCTACTACAATGTGCTCTGGTTCAGCCTCCATTGTAACTGCATCGACATATGTTCTAAGAGTGACAACATCATCTTGAACATCAAAGGCCTCGCTTGGCCTCATATCCCTTTCGAGAGAACACCTATTTAGTGACCAAATTCTTGTCCTATGGAAGCCACATATGATGTTACATGGTGTCATAGCCTGGCTAAAAGCTTTGCTGGCAAGAGTTGCTAACTCTTCCCATCCTATTTCAATGTGTGGATTGTTTTCCAACCATATAGCCCTTTGTTGTTTGAAGTGATTCTTGAAAGGTGAGAAAACACTCACATCCAATGGTTATAGCTTATGGTTGGTGTGAGTAGGCAATGTTAGCAAGTCAATTCTTAAATTTCTTACCTCTTCAATTGCCTTGAAGGCCACATGGCTTCCATGACTATCAAAGATAAGAAGGGCCCTATTATATGGTGAAACCCCTCCAAGGATTGAAGCTACAAAATGTTGTAACCAGTTAAAGAATAGCTCCTTTGTCATCCAAGCATGTTCTTGGACTTCCATGCATTCCCTTGGCTCAAATTTGCAATGTAGTTTCGCATGTGCCTTTTAGATTTGAACTATTAAAAGCCATGAATACTTTCCCCACATGCACTAACACATGCCAAAACTGTTATCCACTCTATAATATTTGATATGAGGTGTGGTACATCTTTGCCCCAATATAGAAATCACTCTCATGCCATAGTTTCTACCAGCTTGCACACCAGTATCATCATAGTTCCAAATTCTGCTTGAACCATAGTGGTGCAAGTTGTAAAGGTTGTTGAGGTTATCGTAAAAAGATGTCACAATTGAAGGACATAGAATGATTGATCTATCAGTATCCACTCCTTCAGCTATTCTAATTGTCAAATCAGGGTGCCTTTGTCAAAAATTTGTCCATCATGATCTCTCGGGCATCCCATTTGTGAAGGGATTAGCTCTATTTTCACAAATTTGGGCAACGGTAGATTGAAGTTGGTTGATCTGCAACCCATGGCTAATTTCAACTATGTCCTTGCACCATTGGAGAACTTAATCCTCCTCCTCTAGATATAAGATGGTATGTGGCCCCCTCATCTTTATGGTTGTAGTTCCCATCACCCACGACCTCAAGGTGGTAATGGGAATGTCATACTTGACTGATGTTGCTATGACCGGTATGTGTTGTCTTCTACACATTGTAGTGATTTTTTCATGTCATCTAATGACCAGTTTCCATAGTGAACATGTGAGGGCATTAGATGAGTCATTAACATGTTCAGCAATTTTTTGAACAGGTGGTTGCAGTTTAGCAGTAGGATCTTGTTCACCAATATGCTCTTGTTCACCAATATGCTCTTGTTCACCAATAGGTTCTTGTTGAACAATAGGCTCTTCTTGAACAATAGACTCTATACTCACCTCCTTAGTGAAGTGCACCCCATGGGTCACTCTAACTCTTGGCCTTCCTCATGACCTTTCTCTAAAAGTGTTTCCCTTTTTACCTCGTGTCATGATTTCACAAAACCTGCAAACATACATTATAATATAAAGTGTGACATATAGTGATATATTTATGTGAAAAGAGCAATATGAACTCTAAAAAAACCCAGTTACAATATTAAATAAACAAATATTTCTAAGTGTGTATCCATATGGGCCCACTCACATTTATCACTTTAACGTTAGGACTATGTGGCCATTTAATTATGTGACCACCCTTTTATGTCCAACATCAGCCATGCACATAGCTTTGTTGGCAAGCATTTAAAATATTAACTGAGCCTTGAAAACATCTTATTTTGGCAAATTTGGGGCATATGTTTGTTGTATTCTTTACTAAAATGTGTTTCATATTAATATGTATGTATACATATGTCTGCATATATAATGTGGAAAATAGCAAATGGAAGGTACAAATATGCATACATATATACCTTGTATTATTCAGGCCTAAAATCTAGTACACAACACCAATGGAAGAAAGACACATAGGCAATTGTTTGTGTTAGAATCAAGGAACACCGAGAGGGGGGGTGAATCAGTGTTCAACAATTTTTAACTTTATTAACTTGTTCTTTTACTCAATTAATACAAAGAACCAAAAGAAAGATGCAAAAACAAAAAGCAATCAACCACAACATCATAACACAGATTTTATACGTGGAAAACCCAATCAAGGAAAAACCATGGTGGGAATAAGACCCACAAAATGAGTATACTCAAATATAATGTGTACAATGGAATGCACGTGCATTCAAGTGCACTTCCTAGAGCGCACAGCTCAAAAATGAGGCTCGCTACCTACAAAATCTTCAACAAGAGATAACTAAAATGTTTGAACTGAATAACAACATCTATAAATGCCAAAGTACAGTTTTGGTTAAGCGCAATACACTGATTTCTTACACTTGTCCCTTACTGCTCTGTCACATATGCAGAGCATAGATCTCAAGCCTACGCACATGAAACTGTGTATAATCAATCACAATCACCTTCCATATACCCACAGATATTCAAAATGATCATATCAATCGCTCTTATATATCCACAACAAGAAATCAGGTTAATTACATGTCGGCTTCAAGAACACTTTACAAATAATAAAACGTGCACATGCAGTCGGCTCAATTTGAATTTATAAAACAATGCGGACTAAAAAAATTATCCATACGCTACCAAAAATCATAAGGAAAAACATTTGAACCACAAAAACCATCACCAAAAATGATCCACAAAATTCTCATAAGGATTATCCACACAAAACTACCATATTGCATTGTCGAAGTAGAAACCGGTACACAGAGGCTTCTATCTCACAAACCATACATCACCAAAGGCTAAATATCTAGAATAAGGTTTTCCAAACATCCATCTACCTTCTTGAATATCCGCAACACAAAATGATAACCTGAACTTATATATCAATCAAAAAGCTAATCTCTACCAAATGCTTTGTTCTAACTTATCGGACTAGGACTAATCTGCAATCTAACTTTAGGGATGATGAACTCACATACTATGTATGGGATAACTGACTAGGGTTGCCATGAATGACAACACTAGATGACTTGTGCAGTGTATCTTGCCAACAATCTCCCCCTTTGGCATTGATGGCAACACTTAGTGAAAAATAACTAAGTGTTGGACCAATTATAAACATACATTGTAACACTCAAAAACTCAAAATTCCAAAACTCCCAAATACTCCCCCTGAGATGATAATAACATTTTTCACTGCCCTACACTCCCCCTTTGACATCAATGGCAAAGATAGAGTTTTGCATACCAAAAATCATACAAAATTCTTACATATGTATAGACAGACTCTATCAACTTACAAAAACTTAAATACATCTGCATAAATGTTTTTCAATGAGCTCAAATTATTGTCCCAACTCTTTTCGAGACTCTCCAAAATTGAGATCTTTCCACTAAAGAGGAATTTCTGCATCTCTGTCGCATGAAGGTCTGATGGGTCATTTGTGGTTGTGGCATCTTGGGCTTCCTTCAAAGCACTAAGCATTATCTCCATCTTCAGACCAATTAGACCTCGGAGCTCACCAACTCTACTCACCACTTTGTCCTTGTCAAGGATTAAGCTTTTGATCTTATCAAGTGGAGCATTTATTTGACCTTCCTAACTAGCTACTGAAATAGTCAAAGAATCAAAAGCCTGAGAGATAATAAACAATGACAAATAGGACTTGTAGATACTGCCACCTTTAGATAATACATCTTGAATTATTTTGACATATATATCTAACAAGACTCTATCATTGGCAATCATCCCTTTCAGCGTACTAAACCTATTTACATCAAATTCATTTTTGACCTTGATTGCAACAGACTTCATAAAGGGCTCAAAATGAGTTCTTACCAAGTTGATAAGGCTCTTCAATTGGTCGGATGGGGAATCAAATTTGTCCTTGACATATGTAGGCATAATATTTTCCAACACATCGGATGCCAGAGTGAGAAATTCATTAACTTCAATGTGAGACTTTAGCAGATCTTCCCTCGCCTTGGCTTGAGAAAATGAAGCTAATTGCAGCGTTTGAATGGGAGACAGAGAGGCAAATTTGATAGGACCTTGGAAAAATTCAAATCAAACACTTCTTGCTTATCCTTTTCCAAAAAGATCCTTCACTGCCCCTACAGTGTCTTTTGCTTCTGAAACAGGTTCTATCTTGACCTCAACTTCCTTCACTTTTGCTACCTTCTCTACATCAACCTTAGAGGTCTCAGTCTCCATAGGTGTTTCATCTTTAGACTGATATGAAGGATTTTGAGTATCCTCAACTACATTTACTACCATCTCAAGATCTTCTCCGTATCTTTGATCACTTCTTCTAATTTGCAATTATAAGTTTACTGATTCTTGTTTTGCTTCTAAAGTCCTTCTTGGATTCCTTTAGGATTATACCTATTTCCTCTATAGCTATCATAGGACATATATTAACTCGGACAAACTCCCTTAGTTTTTCATCTTCTTCTTTTACACTATCTCTCCTTATTTCTAAAACATCATAAAGACTTTTGGGAATTTCTGACACAGTCTCTATAAGAACCCTATTGAATTTGTTCAAGTATTGTATAGTGGCTTCTTCTAAGGTTCTTTGACCGGCTTCATTAAATTTCTCATAGAACTCAGAGAGTAATATTACTTTATACAGTGACAACTTTTTCCACTTCTTCTACTAACATATTGGATCTGTTGAAATTAGTTTTCATCTTCTTGCTTTCTTTCTCACTAGCGAAGGGCTTGTCCTTGAACACTTTAGAATATTTGGTTCTCTTTGACTTCATTTCCTTTACAGCTTCATCGAATTCAATTTCCTCATCATCAGGAACAACAACATAGACTTTAGTTCCCTTAGCCTTCTTCCTTTTGCCTTCTTCACCGAATGATTTGGTTTCAAATTTCAGAGAGCTTGTTGGCTTCTGAGAATCAGAGGAGGATGCGGAGTTCCTAGTTTGTATTGGCTTAGTGGCATATACTTTCAGACTAGCCTTCTCATTGACACGTTCCTTTATAGCTAGTATATTTATCTTCCTTGCCTCCCGGACTACCTCAGTTGTAATCCTGATACTCTTTGCATATGCCTCTACCTCTTTCCTCACCTTCCTCACAATTTTTGGTTTCTTAAATTGACTATGAAGTTGTAAATCCTATTCGACATATGTGCCAAATCTTTCCTCGGAGGTGTCCACTGGCTTACTCAATAAGTGTTGAGCATACATCTCCAAGATTTTTTCTTCAACTTCATACACCATGGGCATGATCCATACAATTCTACATTCAATTACCTCCATCAAACATTGGTCAATCTCAACCATAAAGCAAATGGTATCCTGATATTTTTCAACTACATATTTAAGGATCATTTCCCTGGCTTGCATCATGCTTTGAAAGTTCTTGAAATATCCCCAAAGTGCAGCTCTTCAGGCCTTGTTGTCTCCAATTCTATATAGAAGATCTCTTATTTGGATTGCTATCAGTCTCTCACTAGCCCATTCATGATATAGAAGAATAGGCATAACACCCAAGTCCCATACTTGAATTTACTATTCTTATCCTTCTTGATTGTTGTGAGATTCTCCATCAACTGGTTCTGGAACAATTCACATAGGTCATAATCCTTGTTTTCCTTAATCACCTAATATGCAGCATATATTGTTGTATTGGATACCGAATTTTCTCTACTAGAGTGATAGACTTTGTATCTGACAACAATAGAATAAAATTTCACATCTAGTTGAATGATATCATTTATAGTCATGTCCCTTTTATCAAATTTGGAACCGGTTGCATCAGTGATCATTTGATTTTTCATAGACCAGAATGCAAGCAGACCACCGAATGAGCTTAATTCATTTACAATTTGAATCACATCCTTCATGATCCTGAATGGCTTGTTTAACTACATGAATTCATCATGAATTCGACTCAGAACATATCAGACTCACTCATTTTCATCAAACACTGAAAACCTAATGACCTATGTAAAGTTAGTCTCCTTCGAGACATTAAATTTAGGCTTGATCTTAAAATCCTCTCCCAAAATGTGTTTAGTAATCAAATTCAGCAACTAGGATCCTCCCAACTCTTCAAGATTCACATGAATATATGCCCTAATATCTTCCACATGCAGAACACCATATGGAATGGATGAAAAAGCACCCAAAGGATCATCTTTTATGGATTTGATTGGATGCTTTTTAAATTTTGGGCGGGATATTTCTGTAATATCAACTACCAAATATGTATCCATTGCAAAGATATCAAATTTTTAGACTTTACAGAGAAATACCTTACTTCGTCGGATTAGGGTTTCTTCATGAAGTTGCATTCACACTATGATCGGTTCTGAAATCTCTTCGCAAAGCTCGCTTATCTTCTTATATTCAAAAAGAAAAGTGAGAAATGAGAAGTAAAGACTTCCTTTTATCATTCACACATCTAAATTTTTTTTGTAATAAAGGCACTTTTCCTTAAACCTTCCGAATACCTTGCATCCACAGACCACACTCAAGAAATTTCCTGCGGATCTCCAATTTCGCCCAAAATCTTTCAGAAATCCTTCCAAAAGATCTGCAGTACCTCCAAACAACTACTAAGAATTTTTCGATCTTCCAACACCAACTGTTGGCAGGGGAGAATAGGATTTTCATGATAACCCCCCCTAGGCCAGAGGCCTTAAACTAATTCTTGAAGGAATTTGCAGAACTATAATCAGGTGCGGACCCATTTCTTGTATCAGAATCACTCTTCTTCACCCATGTCTTCTTCATTTGATCTCTGATTTCTTCTACAGTCATTTTTCCTTTTGCTTTGTCATATTTCTGCTTTTTCTTGTTTTTGTCTCCCAAACCCTTTGTATTCACAATCTTGCTTTTGCAGAATCTTGTAATGTGACCAGATTTGTTGCAATTTTAGCACATAATATTTCCTTATCCAAACCTGTTATTCCCTAGATTTCCTCTTGATATGCATTGATTATAAATATGACCATCTACCACATGCATATCATCTAACATTCCTTCTATTGAAAGAGTTATTCATCATATTTTTGCATTCACTTGATTTATGACCATACTTATTACAATTGAAACATTGACCAAAGAAGGATGGACCATTCAGATTCATTCTATTTCTGCATTGACTAACCTTATGACCAAATTTATTGCAAACAAAGTAGTTACCATTGAACTTTTGAGCATTAGGTTTCCTTACTGAAGACCTTTTAGCTTTGTTCTTCTGATGTTCTGACTTAGGATTGCTTTGACTAGATCTGGAGCTTTCACCTTCCTCAAATCCAAGTCCTTTCTTATCATCTTCACTCTTCTAACTCTGTAGAAGCACATAAAGTTTAGCTGAGTTGATCTTGAAATTCTCCTTGTACTCATTTGCATTCACAAATTCATCCCTCAGAATGATAATCTGCCTTTCAAACTCTTGCTCATTGTTCTTAGATTGTTGCAATTCAAGATTCGGCTGATCATTCTCACAGTTAAGTCTGCAAAATTCATCTGATCTATCTTTCAAGGATTGATTAAGTCTCTCTTCATTTTTCTTTCTTCCTTCAATCTCTTTAGTCAACTTCATCACTATAGATTCCATCTCATGTTTTAGGATGACATTATCTTGTGCAAGATTTTCACATTCTTTAGTCTTCTCTTTCAAGGGACCATCATCCTTGCTTTGGCTATCTTTCTTCTTTAGTTGATCAATAAGTTCATTTCTCTTCTCCTTAGACTTATTCAGCTGATCCTTTAATGAGTGAATGAAGTTCTCAACATCCTGAAGATTCACTTTCATTTGTCAGACCTCAGCTTTGGATTTATCAAGATCCTCAAGTGCAATAATAATATGATATTGAACACCATCGGAATCCATTGATTCACCTTCTCAGATCCTTCTCAAGCTATTAAAATTCTTCCAAGGAACTAGGCTCTGATACCAATTGTTGGAATCAAGGAATACTGAGAGGGGGGTGAAGTAGTGTTTTGCAATTTTAACTTTATTAGGTTGTTCTTTTACCCAATTAATACATTGAACCAAAAGAAAGATGCAAAAACAAAAAGCAATCAACCACAACACCATAACATATAGATTTTATACGTGGAAAACCCGGTCAAGGGAAAAAACATGGCGGGAATGAGACCCACAAAATGAGTATACTCAAATATAATGTTTATAATGGAATACACATGCATTCAAGCACACTGCTTAGAGCACATAGCTCAAAAAGGAGGCTCACTGCCTACAAAATCTTTTACACGAAATAACTAAAATGTTTGAACTAACTAACAACATGTACAAATGCCAAAGTACAGTTCTGGCTAAGCACAATATACTGATTTCTTACACTTGTCCCTCATTGCTCTGTTAGGCTACTCTGTCACATATGCAGAGCATAATCTTGTGCACGTGAAACTGCACACAATCAATCAAAATCACTTGCACACCCATCCATATTCAAAATGATCATATCAATCGCTCTTATATATTTGCATCAAGGAATCAGGTTAATTACATATCGACTTCAAGAACACTTTACAAATAATAAAATTTGCACATACAGTCGGCTCAATCCAAATTCGTAAAACAATGCGGACCAAAACAATTATCCACATGATACTAAAATCATCAAGAAAAACATATGAACCACAAAAACCACCACCAAAAATGATCCACAAAATCCGCATAAGGATTATCCACACGAGACTGCCATATTGCACTGTCGAAGTAGAAACCAATACACAAAGGCTTCTATCTCACAAACCATAATACATCAGAGGCTAAATCTCTGGAATAAGGTTTTCCAAATATTCATCTACCTTCCCGAATATTCCTAACATAAAATGATAACCTGAAATGATATATCAATCAAAAAGATGATCTCTACCGAATGCCTTGTTCTAGCTTGCCAGACTAGGACCAATCTGCAATCTGACTTCTGGTACAATGAACGCGCATACTGCGGATGGGATAGCTAACTAAGGTTTCCATCAATGACAACACTAGATGACCTATGTAGTGTCTCTTGCCAACAATTTGACATTGTGATAATTGACTATTTGTGCAGGTTGAAATAGTCTGTTTATTCGGCCAATAATGACAACTACATTTGGTATAGAGTTTAGGTGCCATGAAAGCCTTGAAAACCCATGAAAATGGCTCTTGAATTGTGATGATAATAAGGTTAGGAAAACAATCTTGCTGGTGATAAAAGGGTGCTATGCAAACGATAATCATGTTCATGATGGAGAAGTTTATAGATATTTTTTCACTCCACTGTCCCAAATGGTTGGCTCCCCAGATTTGGCCAAAATGGTTGGGAGGAAGCTAGTTGTTAAAGATAAGTGGCCTTTTGTTTCTAAAGCTTTGAAGGATGACCAAATGGGTGAGATTTCTGGATATCTAGGACAAATATTTGACTTGAATAAGGAGGGTAAGGAAGAGAAGATGCAGGAAACGTGGTCCATTTTCAAGCATTGTGTGATGAAGGATGATTTTGGCCCAATTAATGTGTTTCATGTCTCTAATCCTGGCCTATTTTCTGAAGATGATTTATAATGTATCAGGGATTTTGGTGCATAAATATCCTTGTCCCTCGACCATGGCAATTGATGTAATGTTTATTTATGTTGATCAATGATGGGAGGAACTACCCCCAAATTAGTACTACTCTTTTGAGTATGTGTTGTGACAACAACTTTGATTATCTATAAATGGTGTACATGCTAAATATTTTGAGACATTGACAATATTTCAATTAAATGCCTCGACTAAAAATTAGGGTTTTTGAAGAAAAGCAAACAATGATCTCTCTTTTTTGGCATTTTGTGTAATGATTTTGAAATAATAAAATGACAGGGAGATTTGAAATGGAACCCTCAATGACATAGTAGTAATCCCATTAAATATCATAATTAAAAATGGGGGGTTCCAAATAAAATCAGACATTAATCTATCCTTTTGGCATTCTATGTAATGATTTATGCATTATAAAGTGTGAGAGATCATTGAAATGGTACCCTCAATGCCATTAACGGAAATGTTGAAAAAAATAAGCTAAGTGAAGGTAAGAAGGAGCATATTTCCATTATTAAACATCAAATTATGTATGTATGTATACGCATTAGGTGTGTATGTATATATATACATAAGGTCTCTATGTATGTAAATGCATTATCATGTATGTATGCATATATGCATTATTTTTTATGTGTGTGTATATATATATATATATATACACACACATTATTGTGTATGTATGTACATATATGCATTATGTGTATGTATTTATATGTATTATGTAGATATGCATGTATATGGATTTGTATGAAAAGAAAAATATCATTAGAATGAAACCCTCCATGCCATATAGATCATCATTTGACAGTAAAAATGTTTGTGATATATGTGTATGCATGTGTGTGTGTGTGTGTGTGTGTGTGTGTGTGTGTGTGTGTGTGTGTGTGTGTGTGTGTGTGTGTGTGTGTGTGTGTGTGTGTGTGTGTGTGTAATGTTATGTATAACAGTGCCAAAATAATATCTAGACATGCAAGAGCTAAAGATTTAATTGTGATATGATTAAAAAATGGATGTTGTTGGTGCTTTACATGACTGGAAAGATGCAAGTTGAGGGTTAAACAAATGTAACTAACATGTGATTAAAAAATGAGTGATGTTGTTGTTAATATATTTGGACTCTAAGAATAATAATAATTTTTAATGCAAATAGTATATGAATTTAAGGAAACGTGAATTAGCATCTACGTACCAACCAAAGTAACTAGGAATGTGCTTTTCTGAGCTCTAAATATTGCAGGAAATATTTCGTGAAAACATGGAATTAGGGTGCATGTGTAAGCCCTGAATATTACAGAGGGTACTCGGAGAAAGTAGAGAAGAATTGGTTATGAAAATGACTTTGGAAATTCCCTCTTATTCTTTGATATGTGGTAGTTGATTTTGAATTTTGAATATAAGTGGGAAACAGTCGATCATTTCATATTGCATCTACAATTAATGCATGATTTGGATTGTGGCTTCATAAAGTGTGTCCTTATATTCATAATTATATGATGGCTTAATGAATTGAGTTTGATATTGTGTTTTATGTATAATGTATACGCTAGCTTCAATGTTTATGATTTGTTGAATTTTATTTTATGATTTTTTTTGGCTTGCTAGGGAGCCTTACACCAGTTATTGCAAATGCAAGTATCAATAGTGGACAGGGATAAGGCATGATGATGTCAAAGGAAGTCTGAAGAAAGTGCAGTTTAATATAGTTTTAAAAAGCTTATATTTGTTTTTATATTGTCATATTATGTACCAATAGTGGTGTACATGTACATGTAAATTCAATGTATGTTGACTTTTGAACCACTTGTTTTGAGTGGTAATTGTAAATGTAATTTTTTTTAATAAATGAAAAAGTTACCAATTTTGTGCAACTTGTCTTGTATGGAAATAATAAATGTTCTAGTAGTAGTTTATTTTTTTCAAGTTTTTGTTGTCAACTAAACATTATGTAGTGAACATGTATTGGTGTAAAAGATAGTTTTTTTTGGCTTATTTAAAATTATGTAATGACTAAAAAATTATTTTTTTTTGGGTGGGTGGGGAGGGGGATCAGGTTGATATAAAGGTGTCCACCACTGGTACCCTTCCCCTATATGAGGTCCTTATGATAAGTAAGTAAAGGGTTAAAAGTACTTGTTCACATGTACTCCCATGTGAAGGACCATTTTAATGTAAGAAATGTATCCTTTTGAGGGAACTCATGTCTCAATCTTTGAAAAGGAGATATTATGAATATTTTAATGTCATTTTAAATGTATGTGCACAAATAAATTAGGTCCCCACTTAAAAGGTCACATTTTTAGGAATATTTATGTAGTGTTCACTTATTGTGATAGTGAATGCTTTTAGTATATCTTGTGGAGATACTATTGTGTTTAAAATGTAAGTTTTTTTTCAATTTGTTTAGTATATATTATTAATAATGGTTTTTTAAAATATTAATATAATTTATAATGTTGTGAAAAAATGACTGATTATTTAGTTATAATTTTATTGTAGTCTTTATTATAATGAATGTTCATAATTATTATTTATTTGACGGATATAAATATATAGGTGGGTGATGTTGATAAGTGATAATGACAATTGTCTTATCTTCTTTCAAGTAAAAATTTTGCACTCAATGCTTAGACTTCAATAAGACTTAATATCCTACCTTTTAGTATATATTATATTACTATAGAAGTCATTTCATATTATTTATCACCAAGTTTATTTGGAAAGTTGTTCTATTTTGAAGTTCAAGTAAAACATTAAAGTTTGAATGATGATTTCATTTTTTGAGTATATTTTACTTTTGAGAAATACTCACTTGTCATCTAAAACATGAATTCATAATCCTTCATAGAGTACTATGTCAATGTGTTATTTGTTAACTTTGATGTTTAAATCAAGAAAGGGTTGTAATTGTACTAAGATTTTCTTTTATAATAAAAGAAATAAAGTGCCTCTTGTTTCCATGGGTTGATGCTCTAAAAAATAAAATTTAGTCTCCTAACATTTAGTACATGTTTCATTATTATAGAAGTTGTTTCATATTATCTATCACCAAGTTTGATTGGAAAGTTGCTCTATTTTAAAATTCAATTAAAAGATTAAAGTTTGAATGATGATTTTAATTTTTGAGCAAATTTTAATTTTGAGAAATAGTCCCTTGTCAATTGAAACCTTAATTTTCAATGTGAATTCATAATCCTTCATAAAGGACTATGTCAATGTATTATTTATTATCTTTGATGTTTAAATTGAGCCAGGGTTGTAATTGTACTAAGATTTTATTTTATAGCAAAAACAAATAAAGTGTCTCTTGTTTCCATGGGTTGATACTCCAAAAAATAAATTGTTCATGATTAAAGTACTATTTTTAGCATTTTATCAACACATGTCTCAAATAGTTTTATTGCATTCATTTCCTGTCTCCCCTCCATTGCCTCATTATTGGTGTGAGGATAACAAATTAACTTTGGATATTCTAATATCTATTATCTTGGTGTATTCCCTATAAAATAACAAAGACTTGTACCCACATCCTAGAAAGAAAAATATAAATTGCCAAGAAAACATTCGGGTATCCACTTTTACCTCAATCAATGTGGCTATAATTGTATATAATGTACCTTGTTTGATTATTTTTTCATTTGAACTTTAATAATGATCTCTTCAAAAATGTCAACTTGAAAAAAAATTTAAAAAATTAAGTTTGAATTTATTATATAGTTCATTTAAAGTATGTCAAGCACTTATTTTCTCTAACTCTATGTTATTTGTGTCTCTCTAGTCCCACCAACCCATTTGTCAACTTTTGTGTATATAAACGAAATTCATTTCTCCAAGAAGATTCAACTACACTATTTCATACCACTATGTTGAAGCTATGACAACCTACAATGGTCTAATGTTGGCTCATTTTTAGGGTTATAGAAAAGTGTGGTTAGAAGGGGACTCCCTGAACATAATCCAATGCCTAAAACAAGTGCAAATTCCTAGTTGGACTATTCAATCTTTTATTAGGGGCTCCCTTACCCTCATTAATTCCTTTGAATATTTTCATATTTCTCACATATATCATGATGGTAATGGGGTGGCCGATGTCTTTTCCAATGTAGTTGTTTCAAGCCAACCATTAAAATTTTGGGACTTGTATGAAACCCCTCCCATCAAGGCTCAATTTATCATTAAAAATGAATGCAAATAGGGTGATTATGGTTAAGCCTTTTGACGCTTCTTTTTGGGTGATTTTAATGCCTATTTCTTACTTTCTTTCAATTGGAGTCTATGTAGTGGCTATGTTCTATATGTATGTCTTTATCTAAGCTATCTCATTCTCCATGTAGATTCATCTATCGGTGGGGATAGGAGTTGGGTGGAGCCCCTATCATCTAATGGGGTTTGTAGAAACAATCAAATATGGAAGATTATGGAAGTAGGGGACTTGGTACCTTATAAGGAAAAGTTTCATGGCCATGACCTAGAAACTAGCAAATTATTTCTAAAAGAATGGAAAGATAAGACCCTTTCTATGTATGGCAAGGAGATTATTATCACTGAAGATGTTATTGTGTAGGTCACTAGTCTTGTGGTCCAAGGGAGAATTTTTTTTTAAAGACAAGAAGGCCACAAATGATGCTCTCAACTAGTTCTTGAAGGGGAAGGAGAAGAGAAAGCTGGTTAAGATGGTGTTACATGGGTATGATGATTCTTCATTAAGCCCATTTGGTCCAATGTGGTAGAGGTAATAATTAGATATATCATGATTAATGGAAGATTTATAGATATATATGGTGTGTGTTTTATTTTGTTAAATCATTTTTGTCATAAATTTTTAACTGTGGGTAAAAGTACAAAGTTGTGTCACACTTTTATAAAGGAAATGGTCAATGTTGATTCAACATTTTAAATTGAGTCAATAGATAGTGAAACATATGTTTTGAATTGTGAAATGATGTAAAATAATAAAATGTGTATTATTTTGTGTATTTTATGTTTATAATTTTTATAAAAAAAATTTAAAATTATTTGGATATAGTTTGTATAAAATAAACACTATAATTTAGTTGTTGATAAAATGTTGAAATTGAAGTTACACAAGCCACCACACTTTATTTACTAAATTTTACCCTTTTTCTTCAATTGTTTTGTGTATATTGATAACTCGAAACTTTAGTACATGGATATATTTTTTACTATTTTTTATAAATATATATTTTTCAATAAATTTGAAAGTTGTGTGTACTGAAATATAGCTCTTTCCATTTGCTACCATCTTTTCTATTCATTATTTATCCAAATTAGAAAATAATTATATCATCTTGACATAGATACTTTTCTCTAGGGCATCATATTTTTTTAAAAATTATTATATAAATTTTAGTATTTTTCTTGTCAAGATAATCAATCTTATATTTAAGTGTTGATGACCTACTTTCAATAAAAATAAAATGTAAAATATAAAACAAAATTAAAATATTAAAAGAGATATATTATGTCAATTTTGTTAGTGTAGGTTTTTTATTTTCCTTATGTTAGGGGGTATTTATTTTTTCCTACACATATATTATTTAAGCTTGCTTAGGTTAATAGGAGTGGTTTATATGAGGACACGTGGCGAAATACTTCAGCTACATGTGTAACTCTCCACCTCACATGGGTAGTTGAGTTTTACACCCTCTTTTGGCTTGTTGTGCCACCTCTCATAACCACTATTTTGTCATTTCCTAAGTGGGTTATGGGGTAGTTGGGTTTCACACCCTCTTTTGGCCTTATGTGCGAACTTTCTCAACTCTTTTTTTGTCTTCATGTAAGGAGGTTATGCCACATGTTTTGGCATTTACCAAGAAGGTAAAACTTCCCACTTTTTATGGGGAATAGGAGTTAATGCACCCCTTGGATGTATATGCTTATATTTTTCTATATAATAAGCACTATACTCTCACCTTCACTAGTCAAGTAAGTGAAGTGATAGCTCAGTGAGAGTCTTCTCCAAATTCTCTTCTTTGTCTCTATTTCTCTCTCATATTGAAATTATCTTCATTCAGCTATTTTGATCTTCGATCATCCGTTGTGTGAGGAGTTGCATGTGATCTACGACCGACATCAGATCTTGGCTCGATTCTCGTTTCTTGCAGAATCTCACAAATTTTCACTTGTAGATTTATAAAAAAGGTATTTTTACATTTCAAAAAAAATATTATTTATAAGAGTAGGAGTTCTTGATGTTGGCATTTGGCATTATAACAGACAATGGGAGATTGTTGGCATTTCAATAAGGATATTGAGAAGGTTGTTGATGATTATGGATATAACTGATTAAGGATGTTTACTGTCTTAATATTATTATTTTGTCATTGATGTCAAGAAATTGATTTTCTAATTCAGTATGATGTTGCCATATCTTGAGAAGTATGATTTGATGAGTATAAAGATGTCGGTAAAAGACACAGAAAGAATATGATGGATAAGGGGAGAAATAAGTTATTCAATGGGCAACTATTACCAAGTTAGACAATGATGAGATCATGATGATTAGATTGTTTTGATATCCTACATATGTTATTGATTGAAAGGTTAATACTATACTATGTTATCGCTAAACCCTAAGGTTATCGTTGTCAGTTAAAGAAGGCAGAATGTCTATCGAGTGAAGTTTAGTATTTACCGAGTTGCAACCGAGTAATAACATAATGCATTAAATGATTACATGCATTATTTAATGAAGGAAGCTGATGAGTTGGCTATGATTAAATGATTGGTATGTCATGAATGAAGTTTATTAAAGAATCTATGGCAAAGGATAATCGACAGGAAGATCTACAGCTTAGATTGAACTACAATACCCTAGCACAAGTTCCAAGAAATATATGCAAGTTCCAAGGCGAGGTAAAACATTTTCAGATCGAAGGATACATTGAACCTGGACAAAGTTTGAAGATCTGATGGCTATGATTGATCATGGGAAATGTGATCAAGGAGATTAAGCGGTCGGCGAATTGTTTATAAATAGGGAAGTGTTGATAAACAATGTATGTGGGAAAGTGTATGCATAGGGATGCTACATAGTGATTACCGAGCACAGAAGCTTGAAGACTTGTTTTGAATAACAGAGTATAGAGCCCAGCAGATGGACAAGATTAGTTCTATGTCTATATTGTATTGAGCAAATAAGAATCTGCTTTAGCATTTTAGATGTGAAGTTGCAAATAGATTTTTATTACTGTTATTTTCTGAAGTGACAGAAAATCTCTTAACCGAGTGGACTTAACAGTCTTATTTGTAAAACCCTCTAGCAAGGTGACATTCTGATTGAGTGTTTGAAATCCTTTAACAAGGTCACTTCTAACAAGGTGAAGATCCTAACAGATCTGAGGGAAATCCCTTAACCGGGTCACATCTAGCAATGTGTTTGTAATCTTTAACAGGATTTGCTTTTAACCAAGCATACTCTAGAAGATTATATTTCTTAGTGGGTCCGAAATCCCACAGTGGTTTTTCCCTATTTGGGTTTCCACATTAAATCTAGTGTTATGAGGTTTATGATCTTTATATGCTTTTGAGTTTGCATGTTTAACAGTTTTGGTTATCTTACTGAAGTATATGTTACCGAGGTTGAATATGATGTTTTTATGGAAGATTGAGTTTGTATGATTCACCCCCCCCCCCCCCCCCTCTCATCTTATTAGCTTGGCATCTGTACTTATCTTTAAGTATCAGAACTATCAGTTGAAACGTCGAGTTTTTCAAAATAAATTATTTTTTTGGTAATTAGATCCAAAATAATATAAAATATACATTTAGTAGACACTTCCAATTGGAAAAGTTGTGGTCCATATATAACTTATCTATAATGAATCTATATAGACCATATGTTTGACTAAAATTAATTTTTAGTTAGAAAACTTAAATTCACTTTTGCTGATAAGTTGGCTTGAAACGTACATAGTATTGTAAATTAAAACCCCAAACTCCATATGTTTCATGAAGGGTTAATCCTTCTAATTATGGAGTTCATGAAATTCTTTTCCCCCCTAAATTGATCCTAAGAGAAAAATTAGGGCTTGTAAGAAGCAAAAACATTTTATTGTTAACTATTCAAATATGAAGTTTAACATAAAGAAGGATGGATATGACGGCATGGGTGGGTACAAGATGAGGAGGAGGACGATTTTGTGAAAATGTATTCTCACTTATCTTTGCAGGAGGATAATTTAAAGAAATGTCAGAATAAATTGACCAAAAGGAGGGAGAGAAAACATATTTCTTGGACCGAGGGTTCTCAAATGGGTGATGAAAAGGAGGATGATAATGTGAAATCCATGATTGAGAAGGGAGATAAGATGAAAATTTGGGATGAAGACAAGGGTAAAGTGGAGGAGAAGGTTGTAAAAATATAGATTGAAAAAACACATCTACTTAATACTGACACGGGTTTGGAGGAGCAGGGCATCACTACACCCGATTTGTCTAAATATTGTACCTATCTTCATGCCAACAAAGAAGATATTAATGATGTTTTGGCGCTTGCTAGAGAAGGATTTATGGGTCAATTTAAATTGACCAAATAGTTTTTCCTAGAAATAAACAAGATCAATGTGAAATTGAGGGCCTTGGAAGATAAGATGGATGACAATATAGGGAGGAATGGGGAGAGGGCTAGGAACTTGACAGAGGATAGAGAGATTAACTCCAAGTCAAATGAAATGGTCAATACTATTATGGAGATGAAGAATGGTTTTGAAAAAAGAATTAAACGTTTAGAGAATAAATTGCTTGAGGTTAACCAAAATTTGGAGCAGGTGGTGAAAATTAGTCACTACACAATGCATAAGGTATCAAGATTTTTATTGAAAAAATAAGGATCTAAGGGAGGAGCATCTTGAAAAGGTCACCATTACTGGGAACAAGAATGAAGAGCATAGTATTAAGGACAATGGTAAATAGGTTCAACAATTTGAACAAAAGAGACTGAGCTCTCAGACATGAGGCAACAAGAAGAAATCTTTTGAAGAGGATAAAAAGGGGTTGTTCGGCTTGCCTAACCTTCATAAGAACTTTTCCCAATAGGAATTAGAAGCAATTGAAAATTTGAAGAAAATACAATAAGGTTCCTTTTATTGTTGCTTTAGTTCTTTTGTTTCTTTTAGTTTGTTGTTGTTTGGTTGTTGGTTTGTTGTTGTTTGGTTGTTGGTTAGTTGTATCTTATTTGTTGACAACATTTTGCAAATAGGGTTTTAGATCCCTTAAAAACCTATTTTAAATTAAAAAAAAACTCACCTATTTTATGAATGTGAATATAATTGAATTTCTATTGCCCATATTTTTTTGTGTATGCTTGAAGGTGTGTAAAGAGTTGTACAGTCAAGAAGTTGAACATCATTAGAGTTACACATGAAGGACCACATTTTACTACTTTAGCTCTTAGCAAGAATTAAACAAACTCGGATTATCTCTCTCCTAAGATAACCATTACTAAAACTATAGAAATCCTACTTTTCTTGATTCTAAGCCCATGCATAAAATTATTATTCAATTTTGATGGCTCAAGATTTCATGAGAAGTGTTGGATGCATGGGAATTTTTATCCATGTGTCCTTTGTTGCAATGATTTTACATTATATGTGGCTTTCAAAAGACCTCCTTGGGCGAAGATAGTGTTATTTTCCAGAAGGAGATAGATAGCCAATATGTAGATGCCATGCACTTTTCAATATGCTTAAGGTTATGGCCTTGTATTTATCCTTGGTTATATGTTTGGTTAATGATATTATTTATTCCACTTTTTTCAATAGGTGCTTTCATCTATTAATTATTGTATTGGTAGGTGAAATTAGGGTTTCACCAATTAAGATAATAAAACCACTTAATATTACCTAATAGACCATTACATTGAAAAAGTGACGGGGGAGTGACTTCAATAGATCTAGCCACAATTCAATTAGGGAAAAGGGTTGAGATGTCAATTTAATTTACCTATAGGTTGTCTCCCCTTTTTGAGTTGAAATTGAATGTGAATTGTAAAGTTTAGGGTAAAGTAATGAATAGCTAAAGTGAAACAATGATAACAGAATGCTATAGATGTCAAATAGAGCCATAGACAAGTATCAAAGAAGAAGAAGAGAATCAAAACCCATTGTTAGAAATTCAGGTTAAATTATCGAGACTAGGGTGGTAGTTCACCCTGGTCCTATAACTTTCTGACAAGCATATGGGATCTTTTATGGATCATGAAGATGCACAGGATCCATTGTCAAAAGATCAAGCAAAATTATTGACACTGAGGTCGTAGGTCACCTTGGTCCTCTGCTTTTTGCTCCTTCAAAATCAAAACATGTTTGTTGTCGTATATTTTGTTAGAATCTTTGATCACAGCTCCTGAATCAATTTTTTGTACACAAAAGGAGAGAAAAAGGGTTGTGGATAGGGTTATGTCTTAAGTCAAACCCCAGTTTAGGAATTAACCTTCAATTGAATGTAAATACTAAAACAAATGTTGGAAGATATACCTCATATTTGTAATGGTAAATAGAATATTGATGATGAAAATGCTCTTTAGATGGGATCACGAATGTTGAATACAATAACATGACAAACACATGAACATGAATGACCTAATCAAACACACATGCTTGCATGAAGATTGATGTGACTTTACTCCATGGTGCTTGAAGGATATGAAATGATTGATGATGAATGCTTGGTGGATGCATGAATGATGGGGTATGAGAGTGATCAATTACCTCCAAGTGGAAATGAATTGATAGGATGTTCTTATATAGGATTTATTGGGTAAATTACCTATAAGGCCAACCTCCAATAGTCAAGTGGAGCCACAGGACCAAAATCCATCAAGGAGGAGAAATGTATGTCCATATATAAAATGGGCCCTATTTAAGGAAAACCAGAGTGCCTTAGTGCCATGACCCAAACAGGGGCACGATGACGCCCTTGTCCTCCAAAAGCAGGACAAGAAGCCATCAAATAAAGGGTTCATAGCCCTAGGATGGGGTCCACTCAGTCATGTACACAAGTGACATCAAGTTCAGAGTAAAAAGGGCCAAAACAGACCTAGGGGGAATGAAGATAGGAGCACAAATATGAGGTGTGAATTGTATCGGTTACAATTTACAATGCTACAATTATTTATAGTCTTTTTCATGTAATGTTAGTCTACCAAAGCCATTATATAGAAATACTTTATGGGCTTTCCCAATGAGGGATATTTATAGAAACACTATTTTTCTCCTTCAAAATAAATAGCAACTAATATATTTAATACAGTTAATAATAATTACATGTTGAATGCATTCATATACATCAATCAAATTATCTAATATGTTCCCAAGGGTTTCCCTCTTAAACATATTATTCTCCTAGAAGAGGAGTGACTTGAGCCTAAAACCAAATTTGTATTATTAAACACAAAACAATGTTAACTAAGACAATGAAAAGTTAAACACACTGCATAAAATTAAAATTCATAGCTTAAGCAATAAATAAAATTATTTAGCTCTTTTGCTCCATACTAGCTAGCTACACACCATGCCAATTATTAAAGACTTTTTAAAATGATGATGGAGGTAAATCATCTTAAGGATATGCATCCAATACAAAGTTAATTTCCATAATTAAAATAATATTATTTATAATCCTACTTTTAGATAATAGTTGCCTCATGTGTCTAGGGAAGTGTATAATGGAAAAGTCTTCACAAATCTTGGCAAGAAACTAACGCAACCATTTATGATAATGAACTTAATATGAAATAGATAAGAATGCAAATTAATTTTATCTAAAATCAATCAGGTAAAGTTTGCAATGTCACTAAGATATTATCTACCCTATTATAACCTTGTCCTAGTCAAAAATATAGATGGAAAAACCAAACCTAATTTATTTTATTGAAAATTAAATATGTCTTAGATAACCTAACTCGCATCCTAAATAAAAACTAAATATGTCTTAGATAACCAAACTCACAACCTTACTAAAATGCAATTGATTTTATTCCATATTACTTTTTTGAAAGAAACTAGTCCACATAGAATCTAGATAAAAAGGCATGAAATAGTTTTAGGAAAAATTAGCCAAACTAAAAATTCACTCGATTAAAGATAAATTAATTCAAAATAAATCTTTTGAAAATGGTTATGTTATATAATTTATGGAATAAATCCATAAATTCACTAAAATGAAATAATAAAGATGAAAGAACAGAGTACCTATGTTGTATCATTTACTCTTGTTTATCTTCATTCCTCATACAAATGTGGTATGCACAAAACTGTGAATGATAGTAAAGTAACATTGGATTCTATCTTTAACAAAAAGATTAGTTGTTTTAACCTAGCTAGACTAGTGAGACACAATCAAACATGTCATATAGCATCATTAGTTTTTTATTATGGGAAAAGCAGGTTTTGAAGGGACCCCGAAACCCTTTACAAAAGATCCTTAAGATATAAAAGCATTAAGAAACAAGAAGAGACAAATAGCTAAAAAACCAGCATAGAAATGGGCAATATCCAACAAAAAAGCCCAACAGAACCAGCAACGTCCAGCCAAAATAGACAAAAGACAAAAAACAAATTACTTAATGTTTTTTAGGTCATTAGCCAAATTTCCACTAATCCCTTGCAAATCTTTAATATTATCCCTAAGCTTAGGGATTTCCTTTGAAGAAGCCACAACAGCTTTTTTCATGCTCGCCCTTGTTCTTTTTGCCGCACCACCAGGAGCACTTTCCACGGTCCCTATCTCAATAGCATCGTCTACAATATCAAGGTCTACGATAGGTTTGGAGGTGTTGGAGCCATCAAGGACCTTAGAAATTTCCTCCAAATTCTTAGTAACAGAGGAAAGGATATCCGGAATCAAAACCAAAAGGTTTTTAATAGTCATTTTTCCTTCCTCCAGAATACCAATCTAAGCTTCCATCTTCTCCACTTTTTCCTCCATATCCTTATTCCACTTCTTTTGGTTCCTCTCATCTGTCTTCCCTTTCTCTTCCCGTTGCTAGTCAGTTTTTTCTAGATTCTTGATTCCTTCATAAACCCACCTGTCAAAACCCATTCTAGCCTCATACAGATTTTTGAGTTTATCCAGAATTATCCCCTCTCCATCTTTATCCTTATCCTTGCTTGAATTGTCCTTGTCCATCTTCTGCTCAATTTCCTTGTTATATAGCATCATTAGTTACTTATATTATTAGTACTAATTTAAAGTTTTGGATTTTATGGTGGATGAGGAAAAGATGAAATTATGAATTTAATTTGTCCAAAACTAATTATGCATAAATCATGTTATCATTATTAGATTATACTTAATGCAAATAGGACCTCAAAATAGACTTGTAAAATCTTGTTTACAGATAGGTACATGAAGACTATGATGTAGTGTAATAGGAAAAATACTTTTCCTTAACATTATTTTCAAAAGATGTCAAAAATAGATTAAAGCACGACAACATAAGAAATGCAAGGAAATCAAATGTATACCTCAAACTATTGGTGTCCTCCTAGATGAACTTGAAAGAGAATGCACCCTAGTTATGTTTTATTTTCTCTTTGACAGTGATGTGAATTTCTCTATAATAAAACCAACATAACCTTGATTCAACAATGATAATGAGATGACAAAATGATAGCATAACTTTGATTGAATCTCTATATAGCTTGATTAGGTTGGAGGTCTTCAAATATATAACTCTCAAAGGGAAAAATCAAGGGCTAGTGTTGATTGATTATGGATGGCTAAGATTTATTAAGGATTAGGGTTTGGCTCAAAGTTGTCATAAGGGATGGGATCTAGAGTTTAGGGAGGTGGATTAGGAAAACATTCTTATGTGAATAGCTAGGATTAAGAGGTTTCGTTTGAGATGGATGGAAAGGATATAAAGTTAGTTTGACTTTTGGGAAGTGCCTAAGTTCAATGAAAGGGAATACGAATTAGTTAGATATGTGAAAGGGACACTTGTCACATGATAGAATTTTTTAAATTATGATCCATGTGAACAATTTTGAGGGATATTAAAGGGACAAGGATAAAGGTAAATGGGGAATTAAAAAATTAATTAAATAGATAATAAATATTTATTTAATTAATCAATCAAGATAAGGTAAAATAATTAAAATATATTAATTTGATTAAGGGATCAAGATTAGACTAAAATCAGGCATTGTTACATAAAGACAATTTTAGGTGCCTACATTTTGCCCCTCTTTGAGATGATGTTATGACTAAATGTAGGAATATTGATTAAAAGAAGAATAAAATATAGTGGGTAGGAATGGATGAGGACTAGTGGCATGATGTCCCAATCATGGGAACCAATAAGGAAGGATGATAATGAGTTAGTGGGATTTCCCAATCATGGCATAATGAGTTAGTCTGTCAGATTAGGAGAGCACATGAGTGCTCTCAAAATGGAAAGGAAATATGAGAGATAAGGATAAAAGTAGATGAGACTAAAGATGAATGAGATGCAAGGGGAAATATGATGTAGGAAATAAAATATTGGTTATGCTCGAGTATATGGAGATCAATCTTAATTTTGATATAGCAAATGGAATTATGTACCAAGGTACAAGAAAATAGGGTGACAAGGTAACCTTTGCATGGACTTGACACTCAAACAAAAGGATTGGCCCTATTCATACTAGACACCATGAAACCTTGTCAAAATATGTGAGTAAAATAAACAGAGCATGATGTTCCTAGTGCACAAAAGGTATTGAATGACATAGAATGCAAAGGATGAATGATATGATAAAAGTTATTCAAATACACACAAGGTAAATAGCTACATAATGGTGTTACAAGGATGTACCACAATATAATAGGCAAGATAAAGATGTTGCCCTATTACACACTATTAAAAACCCACCAAGGTATATAAAGGTGGCGTTGAGTAGGTGTAGTCATAGGTCAAAAAGATAAAGATAAATCAAAACAAAAGACTCGCAGGAAAACATATCATGCAACCTGCATATCTCTTGTCAAAGATAGGATAATGTGATAATTATTTTTTTTCTTAGGTTGGATAGTCCCTAAGAGAGGTTGGAAATGCTATGGATAACCAAGAGGTTGAAAAAGGAGACAATGACTGATTGATTTTTTACCATCTAGGCTTATGTGATTTCATAATAACATACAATGCTTGCATGCAATGCTTGTTTTTGTTTAAGTGCAAATTTAAGGAGCTTTGAAGTTTATTACAAATGATGATTGGGATGGAAGAAAATGGGATGGTATGATGGAGTGGAGATGTGTTTGTTTATTATGGGATGAAATATGGGATGAAGGAAGATCATGTGCATGATACTTACTATAGATTTGAAAACCAATGCATTGAATACTAAGAAAGTAAAAGGACCATTCCTTGACATGATTAAGGTGAAACTTTGTATCCAAAAAAAGGATGGAAAGAAGATAATGGGAAATGGTGAAACATGAAGGGTGTGTAGGGAAGATGGAATGAATTGGTGACATTAAGTAATGATCAACTTTGACCCATGATAAGAATTTTATTACATATAGATAGAGAAATAGATGCAAGTTTATAATGGTTGGTTGAATGAAAGGGATTTTATTAAGGACGGAAATGATAAAAGTAAGGAAGATGGGGTCCTAAGAGATGGGAGATAAGAGACTAATACACATGGTGCTTGTAACAAATTTTTCACCATGGTACTTTCCCTAGGTGCCATCAAAGCGGTTTTCACCATAGTATGGATTTTTTTCTTTACTTTTTTTGTATTTTTTTTCTAGTTTTTTTTTTTTTATTTATTATTATTATTGTTGTTGTTGTTGTTGTTGTTGTTGAGGATATTGGATTGAATGATGTGTGTGAGTTAATGTAGAACTAATATGTGGATTATTGATACCATCATGTGTTTCACATAAAGGAGTTTGGTCAACCAATGTATTAAAGTTCTTTGAGAATATTCCAGTAAAGGTCCATTGAGATGATGTATCACCAATGAGAATGAATTGAAAAAGTGGATGCATGGATGTTTTAGAATGACATAATATGGATGAGGTGGTGGGATTATGAAGTGATATGGATAATCAAGACCTAGAATCAACAAGCTCACATTTTGACATTTTGCTTCTAGGATTAATGCAAATACTCCTATAGTTTTGGAAAGTGGAGCATTATTGGAGAATGACTTGAAATGATTTTAATATACTTCATTCATCATACGCATTTCATTATTAACATTTATTTTTTAATGGTCCACTAGCATTTGATTAAAATATGTAGTAGAGGACTTTTCTTCTATTTTTCATCTTTTTGCTTCAATGTTCATCTCCTCTTGCTAAAAAATAATTGTGAATTTGTATTTGCAATAATGACCTTTTTTTATTTTGAGATGATTCCATAGTAGGAGACACTTGTTAATCCGAGTCTAGGTAATGAGTGGAAGTGAAAGGAATGGATGAGATGGCAAAGTTATGTGAATCTTGGAATAAGTCAGTGATATATTCAATGGAGTCTTCATGGTTATGCTAAATATTGTTAGTAATCAAAGGAAGCGCACACCCCTTTATTGGGTTTGAAATTAGACTTAGTAAGAGCAATATTAGATGATGTGCAATGTAACCCATACTCTTCTCATCTAATTTTTATTTTACCCTTGATCTCAAAGATGGTGCTGGAAATAGATGGAGTGAATGAATCTTTAATGGGGAAGGATCAATATGTGAGGAGGACTTTGCTTCATTGTTGGTTGGACAATGTTGTGAAGGGTCATGACTATATTCCAAGAATCTATAGTATGAAAAATGTGGTTGGTCAGAAAGGATTGTGACTTCAACACCATTGTCTATTAATTTTATACATTGGTGATATGTTGATGGGAAGAACTTGCATCACATGCATCCATGGGTGGCCAAGAAGGTGATAACTCAATGATGAACAATAAGTACCAAACCAGTACTGAGAGGGGGGTGAATCAGTACAACCACAAACTCTTTTCACAAACCGATTTGACTGCAAACACTGCAAATGTCTAACAGACAGTAACATCAGTCTGAAACAGAGTGCAACTGGTAAAGCTAAGAATGATTGTGACAAGCATTAACTGGTTAATCGCTTAGCTTTCCACTCAACTTATTACTACATTTCCATTTCACCCTTATGCATGAATATGTAATCTATCATCACAAATATAATAACAGTTAGCTCAACATGATTTATCTTTAGACACAAATCACTTAAATTATCACATGAAAAATACTACACATGACACACAGATTTTGCACTTGGAAACCCAACTGGGAAAAACCACAGTGGGGATGAATACCCACAAGCTACTTTTGAACTCTTTAGAAGTCCACTCTTTTAGGAGCCTAGTCCGGTTAGAGATTGTTACAATAGGTTCTGCTAGGAACTGATCCTATTAGGGATCACCCAGTTAAGGGATGGCTAAATACCCGGTTAAGGGTTAAACCCTATTAGAGGTTACCTTGTTAGAGGATTTCAAGATCTCAATGACCCTGTTAAAGGATTTACAACAAGTTGGTTAAGGATACCCGTTTAAGGGATTTTCCAACTATTGAAGTGGTTAAAGATCAACAGGTATTACAATGATCTGATAATAGCACTCAATGCCTAATGCAGATCCGCTTAAGTTCCTTCCTTCTACACACATTATGCAGGAATCAATCCTCTTATCTCATTTGGTCTAGCAAAAATCATGTATCTCTGCACTTAGATACACACACACCATTTTCCAACAACCTCAGAAAGAAACACAACATCGACCTTATAGGAAATAGATAGGTCAGTAGCATAAACCCTAAACCCCAAAAAATTTAGGTTAAGCAATTCAAACAGTTCAATCTTGACCATTGAACACATTGCATTGAATACAAAAGTCTTGAACATGTCTCAAGACATTCTCCATCATGCATTGTTCACCACTTTCATGACAGCTTGTAACCCATAACGCGTTCTCCACCATTTACAGAGACTTTGCACATTCCCAAGGTAGATAGGATCGATCTCCTTCATCAAGATCCTTCACGCGCTCAAGCTAATGTGGCAACATGATCTGATCTTCATTACAATGCTAACTCATCACACAATATCATCGGTTGAGTCACATAGGCTTGGAACACTTCAACCGGAAACCCTAAGGTTGAGACTACCAACCGGTAGTCATGCAAAACTTCCATATACCTATTCTCATACCAACATGTTGGTTCACCTTTTCACATATACCAGCTCTTAGTATCATACCGATTCTCTTGCCAATTGCTTACTTCCATATACTGGTTCACTCTTCAACATATTGACATCAATGACAACATACAATGTCATTATCTCTTCATATCAGTTCACATATGCCAACAGAACGATGTTTTAAGGGAGATCAAGGTCTAAAATTTGAAATTTAGTAAATCCATAGTGACTAGTCTTGCCTAGATGAGTAACTTTCTGGCACCTTTAGACTTGCATTCAACTTCATCATAACGTTTGATAGTAATATTTTATTGAGGGTAAAAAAACATCATTGAAATATCCCAAATGTTTTACAAGGTTCAAAGTACAAGTGGTAATTCTTGATCCACCATTTATTAGGACACATTTGATTTTGGTTTTATTGATAAAGGCTTCAACATAGAGGATTTCTTTGTGAGATGGATTGATGGAAGGAAATTATTTAGTGGTAAATGTGAGGGATTATGGAGAAGAAAATTGTCCCATCATGGATTGAAATAAATCAATGTTAATTTCATTAGGAAACATGAGATCCTTTGAAGGAATTTATCTAGGATCTTTTTGTAGGTAGGCAAAGATCAAAGTAGCTCTAGAATGGATATTTGTGTTGGATTTTTACCTAAGTGGTCAAGGAATTTGTTTGTAGGTATGGAAAATGATGAGGCTCCTTGGATAGTAAGACAACCATGATAGGTAGTGATAGCACAATTAGGTGATTTAATGATTACTATGGCTACTTGAGTAGGACTTTGTTCAATGTGACCCTAGTGTAAGATATTGAAGTATTACCATCATTATTCTTAGGGAAAGGATTATTATATACTTCTAAGTCTTCATTAGCGGACTTGTGGGCTTCAACAGAAACTTATCCTTGATCTATGAGATCTTAGACAGAACTTTTAAGTCTCATGCAATTGAGTTGATGGTATTGAAAAAAAACATTTTTCTTATACCAAAGAGGTGTAGGTATCTTAATTAGTTTAAATATTGGAATTTGAATAAATTTCTCTTGGGATAGCTCATGAAGTATTATTTCTATAGGTTCTCCTAAAGGGGTATAATCTCATCTAACAACTTGTGTAGGTTGTCCTTTGGGGATGGTCACATATTGTCTGGTAAGTGGATGATTTTGAATGTTTTAGACATGTTTAGCATTAGTTACACCATAATTGACTACATTCTTGTTCTTGTTCTAAAAGTGGGGTTTTTCATTGGATTGGTTATTCTATCTGTCTTTGATCTCTTTATAGATCTTGAGTAGTCCTTTTTGATGAGGTATTTTTCTATAGCAACCCATTTTTTATTTCCATGTCATCGAAAGAGTTGGAACATTAGATTCATAAATAGAACACCAATTCCTCATTCAATTTTTAGACAAATATGATGAAAATATGTTTTTCAAGAATAGGTCATAGGAACTGACTAGCAAGATGTCTCCGCCTTTATAAGAAAGGAAAATATTTCACCATTATTTTTTTGTGCCACACATATTCATCATGGTGATTGCATATTTGATTTTGTAGGACAAATGTGTGATAAAGTGGGTAGCTAGCTTAGAAAAAAGTACTTAACATTGCATGAGGGAGATAGGTAAACCAATCAAGGGTTTGTCCTACTAAGATTCTATGAAGTAGTCTCGAGAGGTAGGCATTAAGATAAGAGACCTCTTGGCATGCAATAGAAAATCCCTTAAGTTATTCCATAGGATATCCCTTTCGATTTTATTTATCGAATTTAGGCATTTCAAAGTTTTGAGAAAAGGGTATTATGGTGATGGACTTTTCAAAAGCATAAGGACATAGTTCTTGGAAGGTGTAGACTATCTTTTGATGCCCAACTTTAAGTCCCTTGAAGGTTTCTTTGGATTTTTTAGTGTCTTGTGCTAAGGAACTTGTGAAATTAGGAGGTGCTAGTGGTTGTTGATTGATGATGAGAGGTTGGGATTTTTTAATGTTTGATAGGTGGATGAAATGGGATTTGAGGTTTGAAGGGTGTGTGTTGTGTTTAATGGGATTGATGTAGACATTTGAGGAGAAGGGATGGATTCTTGAGGTTGTGGGATTTAAATGAAAATGGTTTGGGTGTTGACATGGTTTCTTTTGTATCGATTTTGATATGTAAATGAGTTGTAGAGATGGGATTGGTGGTTTTGGAAGAAACAAGAGGATTATAAAAATGAATAGTGGTTTATGAGGTAATATATTGGTTAGAAGAGGATGGGATTGGAACCTTGAGTTATCATTTGGATGGTTTGATCAAGTTTATTTAGGATACATCAATGCATTAAGTCCTATTACCCATGAAATTTAAATTTTTCCACCACGCCACAATGGTTTTCCATGTCTTGAAGTTGTTCTTTAGGGTCTTCCTTCATCTGCTTTAATCCTTTGAATCCTAGATTGCAACTTTATATATTTTCAAAACTAAGTTGCTAGTCCCTTGCCTTATTAGCTTTGTCACGGGGTTCTCAAGCTTCCAAAGTAATTGACCACCCGACATAGTTGTGAGAAATCACAAAAGGACGATCGCTCTTCATGAGGATTCAAGGAGGTCAGGTTTCTGATTGATTTCTCAAATAGTTCAGAAGTTGTGACTTTGTCCAATTTCCTAAAACGCTTATGTTGTCTATTCATGAAGCCTTCATGGAGGAACCACACACTTGACTTAGAAGCTCACACATTTCTCAAGAACACAAGCCAAGTTGATACAACAGGCCTATTGAGGTGGCAACATGAGTATTGATAGGAAGCGGGTTATAATTAATCACCGATGGAAATTGATTAAGTTTATTTACTCTATGAAGGAAATCTGTTCTATCATTACCAACATCAACCCATCGTGCCAACATGCGGCACACATTCTCCAAGAAGCAAATCAAGAATATTTTCTTGGTACTATCATTAATGATAAGATTAAGTAGTTAAGGACACGTAAAGATGGCAACATGTGTTCTAGCACTTGATACTATCACACTTGTAGGTAAAATTTAATACACCACCTTTTAAAAATGGCTAAAGGAGTATATGCTATCATGAGTTGTCCCTATCAGAATGGTTTCGCCTTTTCAAAACCCAGACTTGAATTGGCCAAATTGAACAGGAGGATATCATCTGACAATTATGGTCTTTTGCATGGAAAAGGCATACCGAATTCAGTGAATATGGAAAGGCTATCACTCTTAGAGAAAATAACAGAGCAGGCTGAGAACCACGAATGATGTCTACAAGAAGAACTTGTTGTACAGAGGATTCCTAGTAATTAGTTTTTTCAAATAGCGTCAAGGATGGTGCTCAAAGGCAAAGGTCCCCTAATCCAACCAGGTGTCGAATATTTGTAGGATGATATTCTTCTCATCATGAGTGACTTCGTCTAGGAAACCAAACTTGATGAAGATAAATTTACTGAAGTCCTTTGGGTGCTAATTGAAGAAGAAATTAAAGTGAACAGGATTGACCATCAGATTTTAGGACAAAATCCAGTGCCCGATGAAGAAGAAGGAGCATGAAATTAATAGTTCATGAATAGAGTTTAAGTTTTTGTTTTCTTTAAAATCATGTTTAAAGTTGTCATTTTCAAGACCATTACTTTAAAGGAACTGTTTCTTAAAAATGGAACAGGCTTTAGTTAATAGTTATAAATAGATAGATGATAGATGGTAAAGGGGGGAAAGGAAAATACTGGAAAATTATTGTTACATTTTGAACAGTTGGCCATCTTTTGAATGGATTGATATATCAAAACTGTGTGTTTGTTATATTCTTTCATGTTGGAAGTAAGCTTTGAATTACTACAATTTCACTTGATATTCATTTACTTTCTATGGTTAAATATGAATAATGTAGAAACTTTGGATTTTGCATGTTCCCTATTCAGTTATTTACCTTACATGTCAATATTTTTTGTGCAATTAATTGTGTTGTGAGAAAATTGTGTGTTGCTTACATTCCCATTCGATAATTTGAATCTAAATTTCATCTTTTTGCATATGGGAAGTGTGTATCTTTTCCTTTCTTGCTTTCTAGTAAAAATCATGCTGCAAAACCTAGGAGTAGATTTAGGAGGGAGTTGTACCTCTAAAATTCAGAGGAAGATTGCCAACGTAATTGGCGATCTCTCCAACTGTTAGTTTCTTATTTGTCTTTCATGTTGGGAACATTGAGTCTGTAGACATCTAAAATTAATATTTAATTAATTTAAGCCTATCAACATAATTAATTAATTTAATTGTGTTATCCTTATTCCTTTCAGAATCAATTAAATCTAATTTAATTAATCTTGTCACTATTGTCCAATAATTAATTTATCAAATAAATTAATTATTCCCCTATTCTTCTAAAGTCCCCTCCAATAATTATTTCCTCTAAGCCCACTCAGTTAATTAATTCTAATTATTTAACCTAGTCATGTGATTCCTACAAATCAATTTTCCTAATCCCACTCAACCTAATTAATCCTTCTAGAATCACTCATAATCATTCTTATCATTATCCCTCAATTTTTAATTCCCACTCATGTCACATCAACATTGAGTCTCTCAAAGAAATTCAAATTTCTTTGAATCCCTCAATGCATCCTTATTTTGAAATTTTTTAATTCCTCATATTTGAAATTCAAATTTCTCCCCCTCAAGGAATTTTATATTCCTATTTATTTTCCCAAGGCACCCTTGATCCATGCCTTCTATCTAAAATAAATCTCAACCCTTCATGATCAAATCAATCTTGGCCCTCCATTGGCCTTCTCCAATCTATAAATTGAAGCCTATTCTCCTCACAAATCATCCACTTCTCATGCATTGTCATGCTGCTCTTTTCTCCTATTTTTTCAATCTCTCAATTCAAATCCATCTAAAATACATCCAATAATCCTATCAAATCCATTATTCTTGTTGAGAAAAGGAGTTCAATCCACATCCAAATCAAGCAAGCAGCACATCAAGTGGAGCATCAAGGGCGCATCCTCATCATCCACTTCATCAAGCTCAATCCAAGGGAGAGGTAAAAATAGCAAGGTATAAAATGGTTATTCTTTGTGTTTTATGTGTTTGAATGATTCATTTGAATACTAACCATCTGATCTTCCCTTGCCATGTTTTCCCCTCTTCAAATTTATTTTGTTACTTTTTTTAGAAAGACAAATCTGTTAACCAATAGATTTTTGGCGACTCTATTGGGGAACTACTATCCTGTAAGCTCTTGTTGTATGGTATCTTTTTGAGAAAGAAGGCAAGTGACTCGGTTTGTCTAAGACCTCAAATGGATATTTATAGACCAGTTCTAAGTCAACAATTGATTTATGTTTAAATAAATGAATACTAAGATCGACCAAATGCTTGCATACCATTGGAATGCTTTAAAAGAAATCATTGGCGAAGATGAGGATTATAATTTGCACTCTATTGAGGAATGCGTATAAGAGATATTGTCGAGAAGAAACTTATCAAGTCATCACTCAAAAGATAAAAGGAGTAGCCTCGTACAATTTCCTGGCCCTTGGAAAACAAGATCCTGAAACAATGTCAACGGAATTTTGGGGTCCAATCAGCAACAAAGAGGAAATGTGCACCAAACCAGAAGCAAAAAGCCTGAATTTCTCTCCACATGCATATCAATCAAGCCAAAGGAGTTACCATTTGGTTTCCCCAAAGAAGAAACACCATCAAATGCATGTAGGAAAGTTTTCATCCCAAACTAGTTCCTGAATGGTTCTGACCATGACTTTCAGTGTGACATTGTAGACAAGAAAGGTCATGTCACAGAAGTTGATATAGAGCCATTTATTAATGGCCCCTATGATTTTGAAAAAGGTATGAATTTCTAGTCATCTAAATATTTTGATGTAAAGATCGAAGAAGAAGTTATTTTTAGGTTTGAGTATATGTTGTTAGAAAGTGATGTCTAGAGGTCACAATGGGCAACATGTAAAAATTCCATTTTAGCTTTGGGTATGCAAGAAAAACATTTCATTTTTAATGATTCTCTAGTATGCTCAACTAAAGTGGCAAGCAGTGTCGTTCCTAAAGAAGATGTCATAGTGGTATCAACAAAAGAGAGACAACCAGAAGATCCCAAGAGTAAATATGATCAGAGCACATTCAGCCCATTATATGTGCCAACAAGATTTGGTAAAAATTCAAGGATTTGGGATAATCCCCTTTTTGAATTATTTGATTCCCAACCTCTTCATGATAAAATTGAAAAGGAGGGATATGTTCTTAAGATTAGCTATGACATCATGGATGATAAATCTGATTATTCATGCCGCTATACACAAATGGAAGTTGATGATGTTCATTGTGTTGACTCTCTCAAACTTGACTCAAAGGTTCATAATGATGATGGCTTGTCTATGAATGAAGTTTTTAATGATTTCTTAGCTAGTGAAGATGCAAATATCCGGTTAGTGTTGGGTGAATTGCTTGGCAAAGAAAATAATGAGGATCACTTTCAGCTACCCCGAGAAAATTGCGAAGGTATCCTTGTTTATGATCAAGAAGGGTATCATGAAGGATGGTTGTTCGGACATGAATGTATAAACAAACAAAAAATTATATTTTATTAATCAGAAGTTTGACACTATCTAGCTATCGTTGGGTATTGACCATTTTTCTCGTATCATATGGTCATAACCCCTTGTTCCACATAGGTATATACTTCTCTCAGCCCGTTAATGGTTTTTCTCAAAAATTTGTGTGGATCTTTAGGATAGGACCCCCATGGCCATGTACATATTTAGGTGATTTTGGTTTATGGTTAGTTTAGTTTTCCTGTGTTTTTTCCCTTTTGAGTCTGTTCCTTTTCCTTTGTGCCCAGTCGCCCCTCTACCCATCTACATAGCATCGCCCTTCCTTTATGTTTTTCTTTCTGACTTTGTAGCCCAACAGATAAGGCACTGGTCTTATTTGAGATTTTGGGATTCTGTGTGTCCCACTAGTCTTTATCCCCATTCAGAGCCCATGTTACCATGAAATTTAAATTTTTCCACCACGCCACAAAGTTTTTCCATGTCTTGAAGTTTTTCTTTAGGGTCTTTTTCTATCCGCTTTAATAATTTGAATCCCAAGCTGCGCTTTATAGGCTTTATATATTTTCGAAACTAAGTCACCATTCCCTTGCCTTATTAACTTTATCACGAGGTTCTCAATTTTTTAAAGTACCCGACCACCCGACATGGTTGCGGGAAATCACAAAAGGTTGATCTCTCTTCATGATAATTCAAGGAGGTCGGGTTTCTGATTGATTTCTGAAACAGCTCAAAAATTGTGGCTCTGTTTGATTTCTTGACATGCTTATGTTGCCGATTCATGAAGCCTTCAAGGAGGAACCACACACCTGACTTAAAAGTTGGCGCATTTCTCAAGAACATGACCTAGGTTGATACAACAGACCTTCTAAGGTGGCAACATGAGTATTGATAGGGAGCGGGTTATAATTAATTGTCAGCAGAAATTGATTAAGTTTATTTACTCTATGAAGGCAATATCTTATATCGTTACCAACTTTGACCCATCATGCCGACATGCAGAACACATTCTCCAAGAATAAAATCAAGAAGATTTGCTTTGTACTATCATTAATGACATGATTAAGCAGTTAAGGACACGTAAAGGTGGAAATATGTGTTATAGAACTTGATACTATCACCCTTGTAGGTAAAATTTAATACACCACCTTTTAAAAATAGTTAAAGGAGTGTATATTATCATGAGTTGTCCCTATCAGAATGGTTTTGCCTCATGACGGCAAATTGCCATTTCAAAACCCAGACTTGAATTGGCCAAAAATTGAACAGAAGGATATCATCCGATAATTACAATCTTTTGCATGGAAAAGGCATACCGACTTCAGTGAATATAGAAAGGCTATCACTCTGTTAGGTAAAATCTCAGAGCAGGCTGAGAACCATGAATAACGTCTACAAGAATAACTTGTTGTACAGAGGAATCATGGTAATTAGTCTTTTCAACCATCGTCAAGGATGGTGCTCAAAGGCAAAGGTCCCCTGATCCAACCAGATGTTGAATATTTGTAGGATGGTATTCTTCTCGACATGAGTGACTTCATCCGGGAAACCATACTTGACAAAGATAAATTTACTGAAGTCATTTGGGTGTTGATTGAAGAAGAAATCAAAGCGGATAGGATTGACTGTCAGATTGTAGGACAAAATCCAATGTCTGATAAAGAAGGAGAATGAAATTAATAGTTCATGAATAGGGTTTATTAAATAGTTTTTGTTTTCTTTAAAATCATGTTTAAAGTGGTCATTTTCAAGATCGTTAATTTAAAGGAACCGTTTCTCAAAAATGGAACAAAATTTAGTTATAAATAGATAGATGATAGATGGTAAAGGGGGGGAAGGAAAATACTGGAAAAGTATTGTTACATTTTCAGCTTTTGAAGAATTTTGTTTTCTGGACATCTTTTGAATGATTTGATATATCAAAACTTTGTGTTTTCTATATTCTTTCATGTTGGAAGTAAGCTTTGAATTACTGCAATTTCACTTGATATTCATTTACTTTCTATGGTTAAATGTGAATAATATAGAAACTTTTGATTCTGCATGTTCCCTATTCAGTTATTTACTTTACATTTCAATATTTTCCGTGCAATTAATTGTGTTGTGAGCAGACTGTGTGTTGCTTACATTCCCGTTCAATAATTTGAATCTAAATTTCATCTTTTTGCATATGGGAAGTGTGTATCTTTTCCTTTCTTGCTTTCTAGTAAAAAGCATACAGCAAAACCTAGGAGTAGATTTAGGAGAGAGGTGTACCTCTAAAATTCAGAGGAAGTTTGCCAAGGTAAACGGTGATCTCTCCAACTATTAGTTTCTTATTTTTCTTTAATGTTGGGCACATTGAATCATTTTGTTTATTTTTTTAGAAAGATAAATATGTTAACCAGCAAATCCGGGAGAATTCTCCCAAGGTAAGTGACTTTATATCTTCAAAATCAAAAATCTTGTGTGAATTATGATGAGGATGGAAATGTGTTGTCTAAAGGGACTCAAGGCAAACCACTTCTTTGAATAAGATGTCACTGGATATGGAATTACAGAATCCTTGGGGAGACACTAGTTGTTTTTTTCATTTGGGATCTTATAAAAGGAATATGACCTAAGGATGATGAGATTACATGAAGGAAATAAGAAATAAATGAGATGAGATGGGGATAGACCTTAGAGAATAAATTATGAATGTATCGATTAGATTAATGGGATGATGATGGTTTCCACTTGAAAATATCATGGATAACCAAGAGGAGGTAGACGATACAACTTGAAAATGTTAAGGATAACCAAGAGGTGATAATAGATATAAATAGGAAACACTATGGATAAACAAGAAGTGTGAAAGGAGACAAGACCAACTTTGTTACAATTAAACCTAGATCCTTGATAAAGGTGAATGGTGTCATATTTAGGGTTGACAAGTGCCTAAGAAAGATGGGATGAGGGATTATATTTTAGGAAAACTTGGGATTACCAAGGTCCCAAGCTAGGTATCCAAAATGATAGGGATATCTCAATACACTAATCAAGATAGAAAAATTCTTAAGCCATATACAAGCTAGTGGATAATAGGGAGATAAGGATCTAGATTTGACTCTCAAAGAGATTGATTTCGTTTAGGTATGGAAATGTATTTTGGTCACAATATGGTGCAGGATGGGATAGAAAAATGGAAAAATAAATGATATGAAAATGGATGGTAGAAATCTAATCCAAGGTCTAGGAAAGGTGAGGATGTTATGACTAGGATAATGGATGAAGATGACAATATTAGGACCAATTAATTTTGGGATGATGGGGGTCTTGGTAAAATGGTTCGAGAATGATGGATGTTATGACTAAAATCATGGTCTTGAAGGATTACATTATATTTTACTTAGATATACATGGTTCGGTCTCAAAGATGCAAGATCTTAAGAGTTCAAATTAGGCCCAAATGATAGAGCTGTCACTCTATGAAATAGAGGCAGAAAAGTCTATAATAGAGGTGCACTTTTTCTCGATAAAGGTTCCTATTGTTACATGAAATTTTACCTTGCTACAATAGGTACAACATTTCAATGATGTAATGGAATAACCTTAAGGTGTAGGACCTTTGCAGGTCAGATTGAATCTGTAGAGAAGACCAACTTCCTTTCTAACCTAAATTCAGTAGTGGTAGTCCAACCTAATACTACATAAACATATTCTATCATGCTATGTTAATTTCAAGGGGGGGAGGGAAGAAAGAATACATTAAAAGGGAAATGTGTGTGGATGAAACTCCCAAGGCTCGAGGTGATGGTAATTGGATGAACTAGTGGACTTTAATTCAACTTCTATGATTTGTTTCCACATTCTCAAGCCCATTCCTATGAATAGAATTCTCATGAGTAGTCAATAGATAACTTTAAATTCTTGTCTTTGATTAGGATCTGGTATGACAAGATCAATATTGGTATGTTATTTGATTAGATTTGAAATATTTGGACTTAGAAGTATGCCCCATTAGGAGTTGTTATCTAATCAAAACTTGCCATGCCGAGGTTAACTCTACACATCATCAATTAGAGCCAATAAAGTGAGTAATATATTCTAAGCAGGTTGGAAAAGTGTTGCAAGAGCACAAAAATGCAATCATTTCTTGGCTTGACTCCTTGAGTCTCATGGTGGTGCATAAAGTCACCACATGGTCTAAGAGCGCAACAGCATGACCATGAGGTGGATTAGGCTTTTAAAGCCCTTGATAGTGCACAAAGTTGCCACATGGAGGATCATAAAAAACACTACATCATCACACACTAAAGAAATTAGATCAACAAATACAAGGGACACTAGTAAATATGACACACAATGACATTTCATAATAGCACAGACCTGCGAGATGTCAAAAATAAAGTACATGTTATAAACTAATAGCATATGCTAAATCACCACACATCCAAAGAGCACATCAACATAGTTGGGAAGTTGGAAAAACTTGAGAATCTTTTGTTATGCCAATAGAGTGTGTTACAAATAGAAACAAGACACATGACGATGACTTGGCATAGGGAAGGACCACAATATGGGTTCTTGACATAGACACTTAAGTCTATTAAAAATTAATCAAGGCAATCAGAAATAAAAAGATATTAGGACATCGAGACTAGTGACAAACAATAGGAAAGGGATTAAGTTAATATTTTGGTATCTAGGAACAAGCATCAACAAGTCAATGACCAATTAGAAAATAAAGTAATAAAGGCTAGGGCTTTATGGTTTTGTCCAGGGTTAGGAAATACACCCTTTGTGATATGCATGGGTAAAACCTAGCATATAGAATAATGAAAAATCAGGGGTTCAAATGTCATATACAACAATATTTGATCACACAAAGTGTTAGGGTTTTTTCACCTCAGGACCCTTCCTTCACTAACAACCTAGTTTCCTTGTAGCCCTCCTAAACAAGATAGTCATTAATAACTTTCATAGAAATCCTCATTCCAAAACTATGAAATCATTTTTGTATACTCTTTTGGCTTCCCTAAAACATTTAAAATAATTGGGATGGGTTGTTTCAGAATGTCTTCCTCAAAAATGGATCGTTAGCACTGCAATTAGGCCTAATTAGAGCAGCAACTCATGTATTTTGACCATAACTTTCAAAAAAGAACCGGTCTAGAAGATATGAGACCACTTTTGGATACCCATTTTGGATTTATACAACATATATTGAAATCTCTTAATGTTTCTTTGGAACATAACCCTCAAAAAAATTGCTCCTATGCGTGCATAAGGGCTTAATTAAGCTTATTTCACCAATGACTTACAAGTCCTATGACTCACAAGGCTAAAATCACTTCCCTGAAACATTTAAAAGGTCTAATAAGATCTTAATAACCTCTCCAAACCATTTTCCAACCATTTCCACTGACCTTTCTTCTAATTCCAACTCTTAGCCACCATTCTTAACTTAAAATTTGAATGAAATCAACTAAGAGACCACTCAAACTTTAACAATCCACCTTCCCTACTCCTAAAAACAACATAAAAACAAAACCTACATATATTTATTTTATTCCACCAAGTTAAAGCATGTTCTACAGGGTGGAATGGCACAGGCAATCATTTTATTCATTCAAACCCTAAAATTCAGGGATTCAAGACCAATTTTAGTAAAATCTCTATAAAATCTTTAAATATTAATGAAAAACTCACAAAACAAAAATTAAAGAATCTTAACTCATCCCTCTACCAATATCAAATCTTAAAATTTCATGTTTTGATTCATACCAAGCCGTATAAGAGCTTGTAGCAGCAAATTTCTATGAAAAACATAGGAAAACCTTAGTGTTTGATATTTAAAAATGAAAATTACAACTTCCAACCACTTTACCAACATGCACCAATACTTTTTAAATTATTCCAATCCTTCCCAAACTTAAAAAAATTGACTCTTAACCTCCCTTACATCATTTGACTTGTAGTACCCCTACCCTAGTCTATTTCTAACCTTGGTTTAATCTTGATTAGTTTATCGTAATATTATGTTATAGTCAGATGTTGATTTTACGCATAGCTATTGATGTGATTTTCTCACTAGTTGTATGCAAGTTATTCAATGTTCCTATTTCGTGATATTAGTATCAGACTAACGCTTTCATTAAATTTTATATATGGATCCATGTATGATCTTGGTTGCAGGAAATTTCAGGTACAATGCCGCTTGAGTGCGAGGTTCGTCTTCACCTGGATGTGCAGGTTTGAGTGTACCTTTTTATCCTTAGAGTGGGATTAGGTGGTCGTAAGACCCTAGTTGACCTTAGTCGTGCTCCAGTGAGCATCGTCAGTCATCGTCGATAATCCCTTTTTGTTTGGGTTTGCGAGTCGTCTGGTTGGTTGACCTTCTCGATTTGCGTGCTCGGTGTGTTTGGTTAATTTGATTAATCAGTCCTTAGTAATTATCTTGTTTAAATATGCATTTGTGCATTGAAGATTAATGGGCTAGATTAATCGGATTTTCGTTATGCGATTTTCGTTGATATTGGATTGCTTATTTTAAATTCGGAGTAAATTCGATTAAATGTCTGATTTTGAATATTTAATGCATTTTTTTATATGCTGTTGAAAAAGGAAGTTTTATATTTTATCGCCATAGAGTTAATTGTGTTCTGTTGGCTTATTTGAATTGAAAGGTTAAATTTAATTAAGGGAGAAAATCGATTTTGGATTTGGAAAGCAAGTTAATTTGTTGTCTTAATTAGAAAAGTATTAAATTGGAGAATTATTTTTAAATAAAAAAAAAATTTATTCCAAAAATGGAATTTTTGGGTCAACTCTTCCATATAACCCAAATTTGGGGAAATTGGAGAAAATGGACTTTTTTGGAGAAATCTTGGTTGGAAAAATAATTTTGGAAAGGAATTTTGGGGGTTTTGGAAAGGAATGTTGCTGGATCTGACAGGTGGGCTCTCCCTTAGCCATACCAGGATTGCGAATTAAGGTAGGATCCTGAAATTGTTATTGAAAATCAATTTGGTTGTTCATTATGAATTTGGCTGGAAATTTTAATGGAGATGGGTATTTTCCTCATTGTTGTTTGGGTGTTTGAAACCCTTTGTTATTGGAAGGGATGAAAAACCATCAAGAAAATTTGATTTCTAACGCAGTTCGTTTAATTCGAATTTATAATGAATCGGAATTTTTTATCAAATTACCTGTGCTGGGCGTTTGTGGTAATTTTCAGACTGTGTGTATTTTGTTTTTAAAAAATATATATTTGTTTTGCCTTGTGCGTTGTTTCTTTTATTTGAATTCGAGCTGGGCGAAAAATTCAATAAACCCGAACTGGGCGTTTGTGTTGGTCTCCGAACTGTGTGTTCATATTTAAAATTTAAAACGTATTATTTTATTTTTTTGGCCTGTGCGTTATTTTAGTTTTAACCGAAGTGGGCGTGTGTTTTCACTGTGGGTCGGGGTTTGGGAGAGCGGGGAGCGGAGATCCACCCGCTCCCCTCCCCTTCCCCCGCGCGTCCCCCGCTTGTTTTCCCCCCCCGTTTCCCGGGTTCTGCGCATTGGGTGTGAGGTCGTGGTGATTGCGGCTCACGGCGGTGGCCGCAGGGGCCGCGGTGGCCGCAGGCGCTGCGGCACCTGCAGGCACCACCGCGAGCGCCGCCCTCCCTTTCCCTCGGCTAGGGTTAGGGCACGACCCCTCCCTCGCTTTCCTTCTTTAACAATGCATTTTATGCGTTTTTTGTTTTAAGCAAAGTTTTTTTTTAAAATAGTTTTTTTTAATGTATTTTTTTATTACTTAAAAAAAATGCATATGATATTATATCATTTTAATGAGGGTTGTTTTTAATGTTAAGTCTAATTAGCCTTTGATTTTGATTAAGGTAGCTTATAGTGGCAAATGTTAATTGGATATGGATTAACCTTATAATGGAGTTTATAAGTGAATTAATTATTCAATCCCATTTCTTGACTTATGCTCTTTTTCTGATTAAGTTCTAAAACTGTTGATTTTCGCAATTGAATATTGTCGATTATATTCTGATCGATCTTGAATTATTAAATCTAGATCTTACCTTCTAGTTGTTTAGAGCACTTGGCTAACTGAAGTAGTATTGTTTAAAAATAATAGAGAATAATATGTTATTGGAAGATCGTTGAAATACGAAATTGTAGAGGTCGGTTTTAGACTAGTATGTTAATGATGTTTTGTCGGAGATTAAATATCTTATTTAATAGATTAATGGTTGTCTGAGTTTTATTATTATAAATTTGGTTTAAAAACTCATTATGGCTTAATTTGCCTGTTCGATGCTTTGAACCTTAGGAGTTAGAAAACCAAGAACAACTTATCCCTTGATGAGGTAGATAACTGTAACCTGTTTTAGATCATGTAGAAAACTTGATCGATTTTAATGTTTAAATCAATTTGAGGAATATTTTTCTTTTCTGATTATTGCCTTGCAAGTTTAATTTCTGTATTCGCCTTTAATTATGAAATGGCATGTTTTGCTTTGTTTAGTAGGACCCTGTCGTATGGATTGACTTGGGGTACCTGTTTCAGTCCTCGATTCCGAGTTGACTGTTGTATTGTGGTAGTGTCGTTTTGATCAAATCCTCTTTGTGTGAGTCGAATGATGATTCATGGTTGACCTTAGTTGTCAGGTCTCTAGTTAGAGTACCGTCAGTAAGTGATTACTCTTGAGTTGTGTTTGACCAGATGATTGTCTCTCTCTTCTGGAACTCCGTTCGTCTGACCATGTGTATTCCTTGGTTTTGAGTTCGTCTGAGTATAGTCTAGTGTCGTATGGGAAAGTGGCTTTCGATTGGGGGCCGCGCCCAAAGTGGCTGCTGGGTAACCCGTCGAAAGTGAGTCTAATAAGTGATAACCTAAGTAGATTAGAATGTAATCTCTAAATAAGATAATGTGCCTCACACATGGGATGAGTGCTATCATAGACTCGACATGCTGTGGGAAGGTCTGAAATGGCAAACCATCATCCTTGTCATCACGAGAGGATGTGTGGGTCCACATGAGACTTGGATGGGCCGGAAGTTCGGATTAGGTTGCCAGGGTAACCCAATGTATGGGACCGGGACCTATGAAGACTTGCCATGGTATCCATACCAGGTTGTGTGATGACACTTGTCCCTACGTTCGCTTGTGTGTTGTCATTTTGTCCTGTTAGGAGTACCTTTGTGAGTCATCCTTTTGTCTCTGCCCTTGGGAGTGTCGGTTTCATGTTAGACCTTGGGTGGTGATGGCTCAGTTTTGTGGATGCTCTCCTGGACTCTTGTTTTAGCTTTGATTATGTTCAGCTGGATCCTGTTCTTTTCAAGGATCGTTTATGTATTAATTGACCGATGTGGTCGTTTGTATATTGCTTATGTATCGCCTTGATGGCTGGATTGTAAATGGTGTAACCTCTTGTATTCTTAACCTTATTAATTATCAGAGGGGGTCTTGCAGTTGAGCAGACCCAGAGATGTAGCCCTTTAGGGGTGAACTCCGAGATCATTATGGTGTTATGTGACGTATTCTCTTATGTTTCCTTTATTCAGCTTTATCATGTATGATTAATTTATGTTAGAATGGTTAAGTGGATAATTGGAATTAACTATAAATGCTTATATCCAGTTCTTTCTTGAATGCCATGTTGATCGGATGCGTAAGTGGTTTAGATGAGACTTATCGTAGATGCTATTATGTAATCGTAATTTTTAAATGCAATGAGTTGGTATATGAAAGAATGTAACTTAGAGTAATGAATTATACTCAGTTGTTGTTAAGAAATTTAAATATGCTTGGAAAGATCTCTTATGTTATGATGAAATCCTAGTGTATTAGAATGTTAGATGTATGGTTTGTAATTTTAAAATGGAAAGCTTGATTGAAGATTATGAATGGATCTTAATGGATGAATCCTTGTTGTGATTTATATTTCCGTCCTTTGAAAGAAATTTTCCTGATTAAGAATTATCTCATTATTAAGATAATCAGTTATTGGATTAATTGTGTGAGTTAAGGAAATTGTGGTATTTAAGTAATCTCGTTGGGAAACTCTTTAGGTGTTAGTTGAAGTCTTCCGCTATGTAATCTGAATCTTTGTTATCTTGTTGCTTCTTATGTGTTGTAACTTTTAAAAAAAAAAAAATTGCACTCTATTCTTGTAATTTTGGCTTATCCCTTCGGGGTTTCCTGGCGGGGCATTACATGACTCTTCATATTCCCATTCTTGCATTTTTTATAACATGACAATTTTGCAAGAATTGACAATTTTACAATATTTGACAAATGAACCCCAAAATGACACTCTTAAGACTTAAAACCAATACAAAAAAGTTAAATATATTCTTTTATACCTTATTACATTATTAAATTACAAAACCTAAGCTAAGAAACCAAAATTGACTCATGGAGGCTTGAACTTGACAAGGTGCTCCTGCACCATACTCCCGGCCAAAAAGGGACTCAAGTTCCCTTGAGGACTATGTTGTAAAAATAAATCATGTTGTAACTCATCATTCTTTGGCTTCCAAATTCTTTCTTCATCGTGTACACCCTTCCAATGAACTAGGTACTGAAAACATGCATTATCCCTTGTCCTTTTGAACGATTTAGCTTCCAAGTTTTGCTCCAACTGTAGAGATTTGTCTGATGGATGATACTTGGCTCCTTATTCACTTCAAAACATCATTGAACCTAATTCAATAATCTTCTTCATCTTAAATCTCGGTTTACCCTTCCTTAAGACTGCAATCACAACAAGAAAATAGTGTATTTCATCCTTATTCTTTTCCCTTTGTAGTGTAAATGTGATCTCTTCACCTTTGGTTTTCACCTCTCCCTTCTAATATTTTGTCCCTATGTATGCTACTTACTCAAGTTTTCCAACCTCTGATGTGAAAAAAATTGAAAGAATTCTATCCTCTAAAAAACATTGAACAAAACACCATATCAACATATCTTTTCTACCACCTTTGAATTATAAGAATCAAGTCATCCTTGACCTAAAACATATCAAATCTTGACACCAACTCAATATCATTTCACTTTAAAATCATAGCATTCTTAAAGTTTGTTTTCTTCACACCTCCAAGTATAGGAGTGGCTACAACCTTTGTGTTCTCTTCTTCTTCTACCATCATCTTAGCTTGCTTGGTTTGTTCCTTGTCTTCTTCCATCAACAAAGGCTTCTTCTCATCTGGTTTTGGTGCTGCCAATTGTCTTCTCTTCTGAATTATCTTCATAATAGGCCATGATTTTTTTTATTGGTAAATTCTATCTTTTCATTTCAAGTTCAATTCTTTTTTCCAACTCCTCAATCTCTTTTCTTGTTTGTTCCATGGCTTTTTTCAAGTCTCTAATCTCTTGCTTTGCCTTCTCTTTTTCCTTCTTTCTCTCTTTTTCCTCTTGTTTCCTATTTTGTTTCTTCTCTAGTGAACCCTCAACCTACAAATAACTCCTTAAAAAATCCATCTCTCTTCAAGAAATCTCCTTTCACCTTTATTCTATTTGTCTTTGTGACACCTCACCTAGGTTTCCTCTCTTCTTCACCACCTAGTCTCTTGGCATCTAGGTTCTCACTTCAACTTGCAAAAGACAAACACAAAACTCCAAAACTTCTTCACTTTCCCATATCTTTGGGCTCTGATACCAATTTATACAATTAGGGTTTCAAATTACATATACTACAATATTTGATCACACAAATTATTAGGATTTTTTCACCTCAAGACCCTTCCTTCACTAGCAACCTAGTTTCCTTGTAGCCCTCCTAAATAGGACAGTCATTAATAATTTTTAGAGAAAGCCTCATTCCCAAAATATGAAATATTTTTTTTTTACCCTTTTGTCTTTCCTAAAACATATTTAATAATTGGCATGGGTTGTTTCGGAATGTCTTCCTCAAAAATGGATTGTTAGCACTACAATTAGGCCTAATTAGAGCAGCAACTCATGTATTTTGACCATAACTTACAAACCATAACCGATATATAATATATGAGACCACTTTTGGATACCCATTTGTGCTTTATATATAATATATTGAAATCTCCTAGGGTTTCTTTGGAACATAACCCTCAAAAAATTGCCACTATGCTTGCATAGGGGCTTAATTAGGCTTATTTCACCAAGGGTTTACTAGTCCTATGACTCCCAATCCTCAAATTGCATCCCCAACACATTTTAAAAAGTCTAATAAGATCTTACTAAACTTTAAAAACCATTTTCCAACCATTTCCAATGACCTTTCTTCTAATTCCAACTCTTAGCCACCATTCTTGACTTAAAACTTGAATGAAATCATCTAGGGCACCACTCAAACTTTAACAATCTGCCTTCCCTACTCCTAGAAACCATATAAACACAAAACCTACATCTATTTATTCTATTCCACCAAGTTAAATCATGTTTCTAATAGGGTGGAATGGCTCAGGCAATCATTTTATTCATTCAAACCCTCAAATTCAGGGTTTTAAGACTAGTTTTAATAAAATCTCTATAAAATTTGTAAATCTTAATGAAAAACTCTCAAACCAAAGCCAAAATAATATTTAATCATCCCTCTACCAATCCTAGGTCGTAAAATTTCATTTTATGATTTCTATCAGGCCATACGAGAGCCTGTAGAAGCATATTTCTATGACAAATGTAGCAAAAGCTTAGTGTTTGATATTCAAAAATGAAAATTACAACTTCCAACCACTTTACCAATGGGCAAAAATAATTTTTAAAGTATTAAAAACCTTCCCCAACTTAAAACAACTGACTCTTAACCTCCCTTACATTATTTGACTCTTCATATTCCCATTCTTGCATTTTTTACAACATGACAATTTTGCAAGAATTGACCATTTTTACATTATTTGACAAATGACCACCAAAATGACACTCTAAGACTCCAAACAAATAAAAATAAGTTAAATATGGTCTTTTTGACCTTATTATATGATTAAATTACCAAACCTAAGCTAAGAAACCAAAATTGACTCATGGAGGCTTCAACTTGACAAGGTGCTCTTGCACTAGAAATTGACCAGGTCACATAAAATTCCAACATTTTGGTGACCTTTGTGAGATGTTTGCTTGCTAAATATGGAATCCAATAGCCTTTTCAGTCTATTGGGCACAGATTTGTGAGAATTGTGACAAATAAAACCTACTTGAAAACTCAAAACAGATGGAAGAAATTTTAAGCTTGCACTCAAAGGAAATAAAAAACCTAGACCATGTGTTTCCTTAAGGATAATGTCGAATGTGAGACAAAAATTATTAGAAAGAAACACAATTGAACTAATATGTACATGAATTTACAAAAAAATAAGCTTCCATATGTGTCTCTATTACAAAAAAATATTTCAAAGGAGTTGACCTCCCTCAAACCATATCTACATTTACCACTCAACTACAACCATAGAATCTTCTTGCATGCATGCATAAGATCACATGTATATGATCCATGTGGTAAAGGGACACCTTACTATAAACCTTGTAATTGTATGGAAGCCATAAAATATATGCCTCAAATTCATCCAATTATGGATCAAACACATACAAGAAGGGTACAATACTTTGGGGGTGAGTCAAAATCCAAAGGAAAAAGCATTTTCCCCATAGAAAGGTGTATTATTGTCACAACAGTTGACTTCCTCATAGCATGAGCTAAAACAAAAAGAGAAGATCTCAAACTCTCATGGCGATGAAAATTATACCATATCTTATTGTTGATATGCACAAGGAATCTCATCTTCATGCATATCAAAAGAAAATCTCTAAATATTAGGTATGTTATCAATTTGATCAACAAGAGAAATACTTTCTTGACACACATGTTGTTTCTCAACCTCATCAACTTTGGTATGTTATTCCAAAGGGAAACACTCAAGCTCAATTTAATTATTCCCAATGACAAAAGGAACATATTTTTCTTGAATTAATACCTCATATTCAATATTATTATATTCAAGGACATTAAAATTCCAACAACATAGTCATATGTACTAACACTCAGTTCATCAACACAAGTCTTAAAATTATGATACTTCATAGGAAGACTTGAATATCTTCAAACTGTATCTATGTTCACATTTCCTCTTAGCGAATAGCTACAATAACCTCATGTTCATGGAACAATTTGTCCTCCACAAATACTACAGCAATAAACTCATTTTTTGTGACCTCCTCCTCATGTACAACAATAGCGACAATATCCAAACGTATAGCAGCATCAATGTCAACCTCAACTTCTAAAAATGGAATTTAAGTAGGTAAGACATCAAGAAGAAGTAATTTTCTTCTTCACAAATTTTCATCATAGGATGATCTATGTTTTGAATATTTGGCCTCATGAATCAATCTAACTAGTTCCTCCATGTTGCATGCATACTCTTCGTCATCTAAGAAAATGCAATTATCTTTTGAGTCTAAAATTTTGTCAACCTTGTCAACTTTTAAAATAATTAGTATCTCATCAAGCAAGAGCACCAAATCATCTTCCACATCATAACCTACTTGCTCAATGATAAGTTGTTCTAGATGATCCTCTACAAATTTCTCCCAAAACAAGTCAAAATATTGATTTTATGGAACACACAAGGGTTTAGACTCATGCACAATAGGATCCTTCTTTCTCTTCTAATTAAACTAGTCAACTCTCCACACAACTATTCCACCTTTGAAGAGTGAAATGTGTTAATAAAAGAGGAATGATCAATCATAATATTTTGTAAGGGAGGCTAAGGGATTTGTTGAATCTCTTCGAGAATGAAATTCTCTTGATTGGGCTTCTCTTTTGGGATAGAAAACTAAGGACCTACAAAACTTGAGATCTTGAATCTAAAGGTCCTATTTGGAGATTCAAAAGGCATGTCATACCTGAAACTTGGAAATTTGAACCTAGAGTCTTGAGGGGCCGATTGTTCTTCTTGCATGAGTTGCATCTCTTTGGCTTCTAACTACCTAATTTCCTCCTCTCATGCTACCCCAGCACCTCCTTCCTCTTTTCACTAGGCCAAATATATTGGGGAGATTGTTAGGTTTCTAATATTTTTAATTGAACAAACATAAGCTTCATTTTTTTCTCTTTTGTAGCAACCTCTCTCACAAGGCACTCCTCATTTTGTTGTATTTGATCCTCCATTTCTTGTTGGTGCTAGTAAGACTGGTAAGACAATTCCTCCTACTATAAGTAATGCTCTTGCTCTCTATTAATATCCCTCAACTCTTCTCAAACAAATAGCATTATATCTTCTAAATTGAAATGCTCTAAGGCATTCATGTTCTAGGGACAAATTTGGGAATAAGTATGTTGATTTAGGTTGAAATAGGCCTGTTGGTATTTCTAATAAGAAAAACTAGATTTTCAAGAGGTCTAAGCAAGGGTGGGAGTGTCGAAAGAATGAGGAAAATGTTTATGCCCTATTGTAGCAACGCTGATCGAGATGAAACTAGGAGCAATCCTAGTTTGATATTGTTTATGGGAAGGATGAAAACTTGTATCTTCATGAAATGGAGGGGAAAATAATGTATTACCATAATAAGCCTCCATTTTCAAATCACTTGAAAGAAATAAATCGATAATGCTTGAAAGAGAAAACAGGTATGCTCAACTTCAGGACTAATAACATACCAACAGAATCATCCAAAATTTTGATTTTAGATTTGCCAAGTGCTTGAAACATGCTTCTTTAAGGCTATAAAATAATAATAAAAGCACCAATTCCTTAGTAGATAACTAAGTGTTATCAAACTTGTCCCACCGAGAGTGCAAAAAGTTGTTATCACATGAAATTTCACCCTACTAGACTAGGTCCAATATTCCAAATGACACATGGAAAAACCTCAAGGTGTGGGACCTTTGCAAGTGAGGTTGGATTTTGAAAAGGGTCAACCTCATTTCTAGCCTAAATGCATCAATGTTAGTCTAACCCAACATTGCATAAACCTATTCTATCATATTCTACTAATTTCAAGTAAAAAGGGGAAGAAGGAATGCATACAAGGGAAAGGGATGGTGATGCAACTCCTAGGACTTGAGGTGGTAGTGATTGGATGAGTTGTCAGACGTCAATGATGCTCATGTTCTTTATTGTTACATTATCAAGCTCATACCCATGAACATAAGGCTCATGAGTAGCCGCTAAATCAAGTTTAAATATTGGTCATTGATCAAGATTTGGCATGACCAAATCAATGATGGTACATGGCTTGAATAGATTTAAATAATTCAAACTAGGAAGTATATCACTTTAGGAGCTATCACCCAATAAAAAAATGTCATGCAGACGTCAAATCTATGTGTTATTTCTTTGCACCCACAAAGCGAATAATCTATTCTGAGTGGGTTGTACACGTGTCATAAGAACATGGTAGCATGAGCCTTGTTGGCCCACTCTCTAACTCCCATTGTGGCACATGAAGTTGACAAGTGGCATAAGAGTGCAATAGCAACATCGCAACCTAGGTCAAGAGCCTATGATAGTACATAAATTTTCTATATGGTGGATCTTGACAAGAACAACACCATCATGCACTAAATAGATGATCTTGATGAAAACATGGCCCATTGACAAATATGACACAAAATTGCATAGCATGGAAATACAAATTTGTATCCTATAAAAAAAAAGTACCCATGCTAAACTGACAATTTGTGCTACATCACCATTCACCCAAAGAGCACATCGGTTTGGCTAGGATTGGGTAAGACTTAAGAATCCTACACTATGCCAATAGAGCGTATTGAAAATAGAAACATGAAACATATTGCAACAACTCAAAATAGGGTAGGGACCACAATATGGGTGCTTGACATAAGGACTTGGGTATATAAAACATTAATCAGTGCGACCAAAATTAAAAATCCATCAGGACATCAAGGTTGATAATGAATAATAGGAAAGGGCTTAATATAGGACTTAGGTTATTGGGAACAAGCATCGACAAGTCAATGACTAGTTAGAACATAAACCAAAAAAGGCCAAGGGTTTAGGGTTTTAGTTTGGTTAAGGGAATAAACCCTTTTTGATATGCATGTATAAACAATAACTTCCAGGAATTGACTAGGAATCATAAAATGCCAATAGTACCATTGAAGTCTACATAAAATGACTCTTTCTCACTTAACTCTATCGGTGTGGGCTTACCAACCATATCCATACACTCCTTATGTACAGTGAGTGAATCCAACCGAGGACTCACCAAGCCTCTAAGACTTTTGGATATTCTTATGATTTTGTCTTTTTCTTTCTCAAGAACATAAATTTGGGCTTCCAAAACCAAAATTTGACCATCAATGGATGTAGTCAATGAATTCAATCCATCAAAATAATTGGCTATACTTGCAATTTTCTCCTAAAATTCCTTAATCTTCTTATCCAAATTAACTGTAAGTACATCTGTGTTACAACATACCCTGTAAATATTTGTACATTGCTTTAAATAATTGTCTATTAATTTTAACTTTTCATCAATCTTCTTCCTCATGAACTCAATTACTTGATCAAATGTAGCTCTTTTTGCCTATGTGAAACTCTCCAGTGCTTGTCGGTTTGAAATTTGCTGTAAGGATTGAAAATCATTTGAAATGTACTCTGTAATTATCTTAAGCTTGTTGGATGGGCTCACTTCTCTGTCTAACTTGCACTCTGGGACTAGTCTATGCAAAACAATGATAGACTGATCAATAATCCCTTTATCCATAGATCCCTCCTTCATTAATTTGTGAGCAGCCATCATCATGAGTTTAGTAGGACTCATCTCGGTTATGTTTTTCTTTTCAACTTGCGAGGTGTCAATTGACAACAATGATGGACCTACTACTAGTTCCCTGCAGGATTCCCCTTTCTTCTCCTCTAATGTTTTATCCTTTATAGATTCCTCACTTGCACCGATGGCTTCACTACTTGGTGTTGTCTCTGTAACTATTGGTTCATCTATAGGAACTATAACCTCATCCTGTACATTTGTATCTATCGGGGGCTTAATTTCCACTATCTTAACGTTTTTCAAAATCGAGGGTGAAGTTCCCATAATATCCTTTCCTTTTCCTTCAACCAAGATGTCTTCAGTATATTTCTTAGATTTTGGCGAAGTATAAAAGCCACGGTTCTCTTCAAAGAACTTAACCCATGCCTTTTTGGTCTCCTTGATTATCTTATTTACTCTTCCTAACATAAGACTATCTATTCTATGTTTTTTGTTAAATATTTTCCTATTTGTCACCTCAAGTTTCCTATCCATTTATTCTGGAGCAATAGAAACACAAATAGATAAAAACTCTTGTATCTTAATATGTTTGTCCTCTTGCATTGCTGATAGTCTCCTAGCATCTAACATATCATACAATTCTGTCGGTATTCGGTCTTCCATTTCTATCAAGATTTTCTTATAAATATCCAAATATAACGATATTACTTCCTCTATTTCTCTTTGTTCATCATCCTCTAAATGTTCATAATAAAATTGTACATTCTTTAACATACCATCCTTAGTAATCTCATTAACTAACTCTGCATAAGTTTTTGGTGGAATGATAGTTAAATTATTAGATTCAATTGCCAGATCAATGTCTCCCTTCTTCTTCCTTCTTCCAGTACCGGATGGAGCTAAAGGTGTTACTTTTGGTGCTTTCTTATGTGCCAGTAACTTGAATGTAACTTTCCTAAACAGTTGCTTTTTAGCCTCTACCTTGGTTTCCTCTGTTTTCTTCCGTATAACCCTTTTGAAAGCCAGAGGTGTGTCATGCTCAAATGTAGACTTCATTGTAATAGAATCAATGAATAGTTCTGGTTCTTTTCTCTTTTGCCTTTCTCCGGGACAGCATCAATCAATGCTTTGATGTCCTGTGAGACCTTTTCCATAAACTTTCTTATCTTTCCTTCCTGCTTCTCTCTCTTCTTCTGGTTGAACTATGTTTCAACCTCTTGTGTCTTTTGCTTTGTAGTACCACAAGGCTTTTCAGCTTCATCAACGAGTGCATCAATCAACATTTTTGCATGAGCATCTAAAATCTATGTACCCACTTCATAGCCCATTTCCTCAATCCAAATCTTCCGATGTTTTACCTCTTCCATGAGTGTTTCATATTTCTTCACCATGAAGTATATTTCAGTTGAGTATTTCTCAAAAATATGCTTAGGAACCCTTTCTCTAGATTTCATCGCCTTTTGAAATGCCTTAAAATATCCCCATACTTTGTCATCTTTTTTACTACCCAATGTAACAATTGACTATTTTAGTTGCCTCCCTACCGGGATATCAAATGCCCATTGTCTCTTCCCAAAACCAGGAGTCTCATTCATGAAAAATAGCATTAAGCAGACAATCAGGTTACCATACCGGAAAGTCCCTTTCTTTTCTCCTTTAATCTTTCCTAGGTTTATCAACAGTTCACCCAACATCCAACACCATAGATCCAACTTCTCATTCTCTCTCATCATCTTATAAGCTGCAAAAATGCAGGAGCTAGAAACAGAATTTTGTTGGTTTGATTGTGTTACCTTATAACCGATGACTATGCTACCAAATCTAATGTCTATGTCGGTGATAGTTCTTATTCTCATAGATCGCCTATCTGATGTTGCGCCAGTAATCTTGTTGACATAATCATTAGAAACCTTCTTATCTGGACGTTGCCCAACCTGTGGTAAACCAGTGATTGCCCTGATGGCCTCCTTTGTAATCTTATAAGGTCTATCTGACTAGATAAACTCTCCATGTACTCTGCTCAAAACATACCTAATGATTTCATCTTTAAATTCTGGAATGTCCAGAATGTTGGTAAACCCTAGATCATCAATGTGCTTGTATTCAAGTTTAACCTTTCCATAATATCCCATAACCTCACTCATGTACATTCCCTTGATATCAGATGTTCCCAAATCCTCAATGTGACAGTGTATGTACGCCTAACATCTTTGACATACACAACTCCATCCGGAACACAGGAAAAAGATCCAACCAAATCTTCTAGGGTAACCACATGCGGATACCACTTGAAAATTGGCTTGGGACGGTCCTTGACCTCAACTATAGTCAATTTTGCAACAAAGATAGGTACAGATGATGATCTCATCTTCCATGATTAAATAAAAATACTTGTGAATCGCTTCTGGGGAGAAACTCTAAAGACTTCTTCCAAACGCCAGTGAAATCGCTCAAGAAGATATCTGATTGCACTAAATCACCCTTAATCACTCGTAATCACTCTTAATCCCACTGAATTGCTTTGAATGCAAGGTTATCAAGAATGAAGTAGATTCAACCTTATATCCTCCAAGAAAAACCCTAATCTTTCATTGACGTCAATGACTTCCGGTGAAAGATATCGGATCTCGAACAAAATATATCCATGCCAGATAAGCATCTCCAATGTCTGGAACATCTTCCAGAACCTCTTCCCAGGGCATATGTAGCATCTTCATGAATTTTTCCTACCCCTAAGGCATCTGCCTTAGTTACCGGATGAGCTACCTGCCGATGCAGGAGCAACCTCCTCTGTCGGATAAGTAACCAGTGCATTCCCATATGTAGATTGATCTTCAGTCTTCCTGGCCCATCTCTAGGTATGATCTTTCCGGATTTCATTAACCTTTTATTTCCCTTTCTCATTTGATCCTCTATTACCAACCAGTGGATTTATGCTTCTACAGAATTTAGCAATATGTCCAACCTCATTACATGCATAACATGTAATATTGTTCTTTTGAATTTCTTTGCTAAAACTAGTATAATTGCTTGACTTGCACTGATTAGCCATATGTCCAAATTTTCCACATGCATAACATTTTACATTCATTCTGCAATCTTCTATCTTATGACCATAATTGTTGCATTTAGAACATTGATCGGGAGTAGAATCAGGGTTCTGATTTGCTCTATTTCTACATTGCCTAGCCATGTGACCAAATTTATTGCAAACAAAACATCTACCATTAAATTTATAAGCATTGAATTGCCTTACTAGTTCCTTATGGTTTTGATCTCATTAGCAGTACCGGAACTTTGTCCTTGCTCAAATCCAAGTCCACTAGAATCTCCATTCTGCCTTTATCTCTTCAATAACTCATTTAGTTGTGCTGAACTAATCTTGAATTTTTCTTTATACTCACTTGCAATAGTTAGATCATCTCTCATAATTATCATTTGTCTCTCAAGCTCTTGTTCATTACTCTGGGATTGTAGTAAATCAGTTCTCAGCATATCATTCTCATGAACCAACCTACCACATTCTTCAAATTTATTCTTCAGAGATAAAGCAAGATTTTCTTCCTTTTTTCTTTTGGTCCTCAATCTCTTTAGACATTCTCATAGTTATAGCTTGCATTTCATTTTTCATAGCCATGTTCTCCTAACTCAGCTTCTGACATTGTTCCTTAAGTGCATCTTTCTCTTCATCATCCTGATTTTGCAAGAGTTCCTTCCTCCTAGCTTGAACAAATGACAGCCTCTCTTGTGGGACAAGAATGAATTCCTAAGAAGAATTCAATTCATTTTGTAACTTCAAGTTCTTTAACCTTTCAGCATCATAATCTTCAAGTGTCATCTCAAGTTGATTTTCCAAACCCATATTCATGGATTCTAGATTCAAGATCCTCCTCAAGTTGTTAAACTTCCTCTGAGGCACAAGGCTCTGATACTAATTGTTGGAATCCAAGAACACTGAGAGGGGGAGGTGAATCAGTGTTCTACCAGTATGATCAATTTTAACCTTATTAAAACATGCATACACCAACTGGTATACTGGTACATAAAGAATTGAAAGAAGTAAAGCAACCAATAAGCGAGTCACATAAATGAATACCATAACACAGAGAATTATATGTGGAAAACCTCAAACTATAAAAACTACGGTGGGATTTGTGACCCACAATATCAATCCATTGGCCATATGAAGAGATATTACAAAATATAGGGGCCTACACTTGCAGGAAGGCTTACAACCTAGAGCACACTGCTCAATCACAAAAGGAGCCTCACTGACTACATATAAATCTAGACTACAATCCGGAGAGATGAATGAACTGCTAAGATAGCATCTTCTATGCCAGAATACAGTTTTGGTTAAGCTTTTTTTGTTCCGGTCTGAAACCCTAAACCCTTTACCAGAATAACCCTTATATAAGTCTCCTCACATACATAATCTCTCCGATATATTTCACATCTCCTTCATAATACATATTCACATCTTCTTCTATATTTTTTTAAAATGATCTAACCATCTAACCTATATACCCTATACAATTTATCATGCCTTATATCAGCTTACAAAGATAATTACAATATCAATATACATGTCGGCTAGATAACATAAATACATGAATATCAAAAACAATTGTCGATGTTGGATTTAAGAGATGTCAGCCTCCAATACCGATAACCTTATTCTAAACCATGTCAGCCTGCATTGTCGGTAACCAAATAATTCCTTTCATCATGTCGGTGTCGGTGTCGGTGCCAGTGTAGTGTTTGTGAAGTGCTTGTTGGTACACAATTGAACCAAAACATGAAGCCAGAATAGGATACAATGTTGCCATCAATGACAACATAGTGAAACCAACCAATTGAGTGTCAATTGCCAACATATCTTTGCAAAAGAAATATAAATGCATGCAATTATACCTCAAATAAAATATATTTTCAAGACCCAAAAGTGTTGTTGGACTAAGAAAATATTCAAACCAGATTATAACACATTGCGGTAGGGTCCAATCCTACAAGAATAAGTTAGAAAGCAAACCAAAGAGACCATAAGATAGTTGTAAACACAAGGTGATTTAAGAAACCTTCAAAACTCTAGGTTAGAGAAAGATTAGAAAGCCCAAACAAAACCTAATATTTGTAACAAACAAGTTAGCACTCCTTCAAAACATTTTTTAGGCGGATTTACTTCTGATCAAAAACCTCAAAAGGCCACAAGATAGTAAAATTTAAAAACAATATTAACCATCGCAATCAATCTCCATTAGTAAATCAAATAACACTTCTCAACCCTCCCAACATTATGTGAAACAAAGGGATGGATACTAACAAACTATTTCCATCTTAATTCAAAATAAATCGAAGTGCACGATGCAATACTTTTTTATTTATGTGATACAATTGAGATTTTATAACAAACCTTATGAAATTAAAGGTAAAAAAATTATAAATGAGTAACAAGTTCAAACGTAAACAATTTATTGAGTTATAGAGGTCAACTCCTTTTAGAGTTTTTAAATGTAATAAGCTTCCTTTTCTTTGTGAATCCCATTATAAAATCAACCTAGTTTTATATATGCTCTACCAATACAATCTGATTCTAGGGGAAGCTAAAGGAAAATAAAACTACAATACATGCCACAATAAATCACTATTTCTGCATATAAATGTAAATAGAGCTATGGTGCGGGAGCATCTACTCATCTGGCTACCTCATGAATGAAGGATTTTGCATTTGTTTTTGTTTGTAATTTTTTGTCAAGGTTATGTAAGGTCCTAAGGACCATTTTAAGTCAATTCAAATCATTTTATAAGGTTATTAAAGCCATTAAGCTCATAGTGACCTATAAGGTCCTAAAAAGGTCAAAGATGGTCAAAGCATGTGAAAATGCCCAATATACTTTGAGATTATGTAATGAGGTCATATAAGTTGTATAGAGGATAAATCAATGATTTGGAGTCAATAGGACAAGCTTTGGGATCATGTTGTCAAGTTTGTCAAAAAATTACAATGTTGTCATCAAGCAAAAATTGTAAAATTTGCAAAAACATGTAAACCCAATGGTCATAACATTCAATAAATGCAGTTAGAGTTGGTTTGAGGGTTGGTTCTGGTGTATTTAGTATATATATGCGTAAGGAGATTGAATGAAGGGAGTTGAGGCGGGTTATATGAAGGTTTGGTAAGAAAATCAATGAAAATCAGTTATTTCCTATATATTTTTATCTCTGTGACTATAACATTCAAAAAAATTGGCATTGTACGGCCCCCAACTGGTCTATGAATGATTTTGGATTTTAGTAAATATGCTTATCTTTCATTTGAATCAATTTTCATTAAATTTCATAATGTAATTTGAAACTTATGTTGATTTCTTCACAAATAGTTAAAAACCCTCAATGAGGGTAACTAGTGAGCAATTTATTTGTGTCTCTCCTAACGTACTTGGTAGAAAAGGCTAAAACCTTGTATAGTGGTTTATTTTAATGTCTTTATTATTCCAAAGGTGTAAATTATTTGAACAAGTTTTTGTAATGAATCAAAGAAGCCCTAGGTCTGTATTTTATGTTGATGACTGTGAACGACAAGGATGCTGGAAGTTTCTATGTATTTTGGCTATTGAATCATGGTCCAATAAGAGTGGGGTTGATTGGGAATGTTGTTAAGAACATCTTAGAACCTTTTTCACTACTTGTTTGGTTAAAACAATGAAGCCTTGAGTCTATTTATTGTTGGTATTATGGATGACTCTGTCATGTGTTGCATTGGTTTTGTCATCGATGTCAACACTTATCTTTCTGGAGGTCTAAATTATTCATTTGGTACTCTGGTTATATTGGTTTATTGATGAACCGGCACATTGTGGTCCCGGTATGGATATTGGCTTATGCACAGTTATCGGTATATGTTTCACTGGCAGCTCAAGAAGTTGGTGATGACTTATTATCATTTGGAGATCATTTGGTTATGTCGAAGACATGGATTGGATGTTTGCATTTGGCATTTTGCACATTGGACTGATCAGGTTCACATATTTGCCTTAACCGATAGATAGGTCCAAGTTATGAACCAGCATAGGAAAACATGTTCCAGATCAGCACGGCATCATTTGGAAATGATTTATTGATTGGATAATGTGTAAATGTATTGAGGTTGACATATTTTATTGCACCAAGACTTATTTTGTAATTGATTTAAATGTAATATCTTTTGGGATCCAACCTAATGATTAAGTCTTAGGTTTTGTATAAATAATTGTAAGATCTTATTTGGAAGAAGTGTGTGAGTGTGTGTGAATATTGAAGATCATTGTGAAGAGCGAAAACAAGCAGATCCTTGTGCGAATCACATGGATATCATCTAAAGGTTGAAGGGAGGTTGTTAAAGGTTATGAAGGTGTTTGGTCCTCATGCACAGAGCTTAAACCAGTACATTGATTATTGGATTTAACCATCCAATTGTGTAGTCAGTGTGACTCCTAATTTTGTGATTGGGCAGTGAGCTCTAAGCGGTTGGCCTTTCTGCATGTGCAGACGGCATTATTGTATTCACTTACTATCTACAATAGTATCATTTGATTGTGGGTAAGGTTTCACATCGTGGTTTTTCCCCTTACATGGTTTCCACGTCAAAATCTTTGTGTCATGTGTTGTGGATGTTGTTTCTCTTTCTGTTTCATGCATTAAGTTGTACCGGTAATACTATAGCTGTTAATTTGTTTTACCGACACTGGGTTTTAAGTTGGAATAATTTGTTTTGGGTTGCAATTTATTAACAACTAATTCACCAACCCCCCCCCCCTCTGGTTCCTAACAATTGGTATCAGAGCCTAGTCCTCTTTTTAAGGAAGCCTAACAGCTTGAGGAGATCCTATGGCAGCAAATATATTCAGGAAGGACAGTCCCAAACTTGATGGAACTAACTATGGTATATGGAATATCAAAATTGAGACACATCTGAATTGCATTGGAAGAGATATATGGGATGTTACAAAGAATGGATATGTTGCTCCTAATCTGAATAACCTTAATCCACCAACCTTAGCTAAAGACTTGGAGAATGATTGCAAAGCAAGAGAATCACTTATGAGTGCATTATCAGATCAGCAAATCATGGGATTATCAGACAGATCTGCAGCAAAATCTATTTGGTATAAACTGGAAACATTGAATGAAGGAGATTCCATTGTTAAAATTGCAAAACTGGAATGTTACCGAGTCAGGTATAAAAATTTTAAAATGGAAGAGGATGAAAGAATTTTTGCATTTATGGAAAGAGTTAATGAAATTATTTTAGGAATACAATGTTGTAGAGGATCTTTAAGTGAAGATGAAATTATTTCTAAAGTTTTAAGTGCTTTACCACAAGCTTACAAAATGAAAGTAATAGCTATTAATGAGTTGAGAACAATGCCTAATACATCAGTATCTAGAGATACTTTGGTTGGAAAACTTTCAGCATTTGAGCTTGAAGAATTTGGTCATGTTGCTACAGTCAAGATTGATATAGCCTTCAAAGCATTAGCATCATCATCATCATCTGACAAATCTGATTGGAAAGCACTTTATGCAAAATAACTTGAAGATATCAGAAGAAAAAATGAAGAACTTGGAGAAATTGAAGCACTATTTGCAAGGAAGATGCCTAAAGGTCCAGCATGAAGTAAGTATGAAGGTAAAGCACCTTTAAAATGTTTTAATTGCAATAAAGTTGGTCATATGGCGTCTAGGTATCCTGATAGACATTCAAGACTAAGAGATGAGGCAAAGAGAACATATAAGCCTAACCCTCAATATCAGAGATACAAATTTAAGAAAAATAGAAATAAGTCATGTTACTATGAAGATGAAGGTGTTACAGATGATTTTGATGAAGATCCAACAGATAGTGGATGGTCATTTGTTGCAATAAAACAAGATCAACCGGCACCTATTGTCAAACCAGTAGAGCGGGCATTAGCAGCAAAAATTGAAGAAAAAGATGAATGGATCATTGATAGTGGATGCTTGCATCATATGACTGGTGATAAAAGCAAATTCTTATCATTACAAGAATATCATGGAGGTCTAGTAAGATTTGGAGATGACAAAGCTTGTTTAATCAAAGGAAGAGGCACTATATCTTTGGATGGTAAGCACAATACTGACAATGTTTATTATGTTGAAGGTTTAAAGCATAATCTTTTGAGTGTTGGTCAGTTAGTGGGAAAAGGATTTCAATTACAATTCAAGAATGGAAAATGCAAAATCATAAACCGAACTAGATTGGAGAATGCAACCGGGAATCGGACTAAAGGTAATATCTTTCATTTGAATACCAGCAATAAGACATGTTTGATTGCTCAGATTAATGAAAGTTGGTTATGGCATAAAAGAATTTGTCATGTGAATTTTGATTGCATTGTAAAGATCACCTCAACCAAGGCAGTAAGGGATTTACCTAAGATTGTGAAACCTCATAATTAATCCGATATGTAAGGAATGTCAAATGGGAAAGCAAGTTAGAACAACATTTAAGAGCATTTCTGAGAAATCCAATAATATTCTTGATTTAATTCACACTGATTTATGTGGTCTGGCAAGAACAAGGAGTCCTCAAGGTGATAGATACTTTATGCTAATAATTGATGATTATTCTAGAATGTGTTGGGTTACTTTTCTCAGGGAGAAATCAAAAGATTTTAGGAGATTCAAGATATACAAGGAAATGGTAGAGAATGAAACCGGCAAGAAAATCAAATGTTTGAGATCTAATCAAGGAGGAGAATTCACATCTAGGAAATTCAATGCATTTTGTGAAGAGAATGGAATCAAAAGACAACTATTAGCACCTTGGACACCCCAGCAAGATGGAGTTGTGGAAAGAAGAACAGAACTATACTGGATGCAACAAGAACCATGATGGTGGAAGCAAATCTACCTCATATGTACTGGAGAGAAGGAGTAAATACAATAGTCTATACTTTCAATAGAGTTCACATCAAAGGTGAAACCGCATAATAGAATGAAGAACTAGTCACACCGGCATCATCAGAAAACTCAACTATGACTGAAAAATAGCAGCCTGTGAATGGAAATTAGAATAAACCCAGGTGTGTAAGATTGAATCATTCAGAAAATTAGATAATTGGAAATAAAAAATCAAGGTGTTATGACAAGAGGAAGATTGGCAAATGAAGAGGTATGTTTAATTTCTCAAGCTGAACCAGCATCAGTTGTTGAAGCATGTAAAGATAAACATTGGATAAAAGCAATGGAAGATGAATTAGAACAGATTGAAAAGAATAATACTTGGACATTAGTTCCCTGGCCTAAAGACAAAAATATAATTGGAACTAAATGGGCATTTAAAAATAAAATTAATGAAGACGGTGAAGTAATCAGAAACAAAGAAAGATTAGTTTGTAAAGGTTATTCTCAGAAAGAAGGAATTGATTATAATGAAACCTTTGCACCGGTAGCCAGAATTGAAGCAGTAAGACTATTTCTTGCATTTGCAGCTCACAAGAACTATAAGATTTATCAGATGGATGTATAATGTGCATTTTTGAATGGAGATCTTGAAGAAGTTTACATTGAGAAGCCTCATGTATTTTCATTAACAGATGATATGGATATGGTTTGCAGATTATGTAAAGCTTTATATGGATTGAAGCAAGCTCCCAAAGCTTGGTATGCCAGACTGGATAAATATCTTTTAAAGCTTGGATACACAAAAGGTAATGTTGACAGTAATTTGTATTACAAAATTACCAATGATGATATTTTGGTTATTGAAGTATTTGTGGATGATATCATTTTTAGAGGAGAAGAAGAGTCATGCAAAGACTTTGCTAATAAGATGCAGGAAGAATTTGAAATGTCTATGATTGGAGAGATAAAAAAAATTCTAGGTTTGCAGATTTCTCAAACAAATAAAGGTATTTTCATTTGTCAAATAAAATACTTGAAGGAACTCTTGAAGAAATTTGGAATGGAAAACTCCAAACCGGTAAGCACTCCTATGACTACAATAGATAAATTGACATCAAAGGATGATTCAACTCCTATAAATCCGACAAGGTACAAATCTATGATTGGAGGGTTACTGTATTTGACACAAACCAGACCTGATTTAATGAAAGTTGTATGTATTGTTTCAATATTTCAAAGCAATCCTAAAGAAAATCATGAAACTGCAGTAAAAAGGATTTTCCAGTACCTGCAACGAACATCAAATCTTGGTTTATGGTATCCTGAGAATGACAATTTTGAGTTATGTGCATATACAGATGCAAATTGGGAAGGAGATGTGGATGACAGAAAAAGTAACACTAGCGGCGCATTCTTTCTTGGCAGAAGATTAATTTCATGGATTAGCAAGAAGCAGACCTGCACATCATTATCTACAGCAGAAACAGAATATGTTGTAGAAACAACTAATTGCACTTAGGTATTATGGATCAAGAAAATGTTGAAGGATATCAAGGTAAAATGCAATGAACTGGTAGTTATTTACTGTGATAACTCAGCAGCAATAGATATATCAAAGAGTTCGGTATTTCACTCTAAAACAAAGCATGTTTCTATTGAGTATAATTTTCTGAAAGAAAACATTGAAGCAAATGAAGTGAGATTGGTTTATGTGAACACTAAAGAGAAAATTGCAAATATTTTTACAAAGCCTTTGCCTAAGGAAACATTTGAATATCTTAGAGAGAAGCTTGGGGTAATCACCCCACTGGCAAAGACTTAAATGATGCAGATTAGCATCAAACCGATAGGGACTAACAGAAAAACCTTTTTCTGGCTTGATGAAGGAGAGCTACTGCTCAAGGGGAGTAGTTAGTTGTATGTTATGTTTTGGATTTTAACTGCTTTGGCATTTGATGTCAAAGGGGGAGAGATGTCTATGGAAAAACATTGTACTTTGAAGATGTATTTTGGTTTTTGTTATATTATTTTTGTTTTTGGTACAGAACTTTGTGTTGATCTATTTGGGGGAGATTGTTGGCATTCTGTTTTGGCACTTAGATGTTTTTCCATCTAGTGTTGCCATCAATTCCAAAGGGGGAGATTGTTGGTATTATGGATGACTTTATCATGTGTTGCATTGGTTTTGTCATTGATGTCAACACTTATCTTTCTAGAGGTCTACATTGTTGATTTGGCACTCTGGATATATTGGTTTATTGATGAACCGGCACATTGTGGTCCCGGTATGGATATTGGCTTATGCGTAGTTACCGGTATATGTTTCACCAGTAGCTCAGGAAGTTGGTGACGACTTGTTATCATCTGGAGATCATTTGGTTATGTCGAAGACATGGATTGGATGTTTGCATTTAGCATTTTGCATATTGGACTGATCGGGTTCATATATTTGCCTTAACTGGCAGATAGGTCCAGGTTATGAACCGGCATAGGAAAACATGTTCCAAATCAGCACGACACGATTTGGAAATGATTTATTGATTGGATAATGTGTAAATGTATTGAGGCCGACATATTATATTGCACCAAGACTTATTTTTTAATTGATTTAAATGTAATATCTTTTGGGAGCCGACCTAATGATTAGGTCTTAGTTTTTGTATAAATAATTATATGATCTTATTTGGAAGAAGTGTGTGAGTGTGTGTGAATATGGAAGATCATTGTGAAGAGTGAAACCAAGTAGATCCTTGTGCGAATCATGCAGATATCATCTGAAGGTTGAAGGAAGGTTGTTAAAGGTTATGAAGGTGTTTGGTCCTCATGCATAGAGCTTAAACCGGTACTGAATCCAGCATTGAAGATGCTAAATTGAAGCAATACATTCATTATTAAATTTAACTATCCAACTGTGTAGTCAGTGTGACTCCTAATTTTTTATAGTTCTGATACTTAATGTAAGTACAAATCCAATAGCCAACAAGATGAGAGGGGGGGGTTGAATCATACAAACTTAATCTTCCATAAAAACATCAAATTCAACCTCGGTAACATATACTTCAGTAATATAACCAAAACTGCTAAACATGCAAACTCAAAAGCATATAAACATCATAACACTCATAACACTAGATTTAACGTGGAAACCCAAATAGGGAAAAACCACTATGGGATTTCGGACCCACTAAGAAATATACTCTTCTAGAGTATGCTTGGTTAAAAGAAAATCTTGTTAAAGATTACAAACACATTGCTAGATGTGACACGGTTAAGGGATTTTTCTCAGATATGTTAGGATCTTCACCTTGTTAGAGGCGACCTTGTTAAAGGATTTCAAACACTCAATCAAAATGTCACCTTGCTAGAGGGTTTTACAAATAAGACTGTTAAGTCCACTCGGTTAAGAGATTTTCTGTCACTTTCACAAAATAATAGTAATAAAAATCTATCTGCAACTTCACATCTAAAATGCTGAAGCAGATTCTTATTTTCTCAATACAATCTAGACATAGAACTAATCTTGTCCATCTACTGGGCTCTATACTCTGTTATTCAAAATAGGTCTTCAAGCTTCTATGCTCGGCAATCACTATGTATCATCCCTATGCATACACTTGCCCACATACATTGTTTATCAATAGTTCCTTATTTATAAACAATTTGCCAACCGCTTAATCTCCTTGATCACATTTCCCATGATCAATCATAGCCATCAGATCTTCAAACTTTGACCAGGTTCAATGTATCCTTCGATCTGAAAATGTTTTACCCATCCTTGGATCTTGCATATATTTCTTGGAACTTGTGCTAGGGTATTGCGGTTCAATCTAAGTTGTAGATCTTCCTGTCGATTTTCCTTTGCCATAGATTCTTTACCAAACTTTAGTCACGGCATACCAATCATTTAATCAGTTCCAGCTCATCAGCTTCCTTCATTAAATAATGCATGTAATCATTTAATGTATTATGTTACAACTCGGTAAATACTAAACTTCACTTGGTAGACATTTTGTCTTCAGTAACCGATACCGATAACCTTAGGGTTTATCGACTAGGTTCCTTAGGGTTTACCGACTAGGTTCTTTGCTCGGTAACATAGTATAGTATTAACCTTACAATCAACAACATATGTATGATATCAAAACAATCTAAACATCATGATCTCATCATTGTCTAACTCAGTAATAGTTGCCCATTGAATAACTTATTTCTCCCCTTATTCATCACATTCTTTCTGTGTCTTTTACCGACATCTTTATACTCATCAAATCATACTTCTCAAGATATGGCAACATCATACTGAATTAGAAAATCAATTTCTTGACATCAATGACAAATAATAATATTAAGATAGTAAAACATCCTTAATTAGTTATATCCATAATCATCAACAACCTTCTCAATATCCTTATTGAAATACCAACAATCTCTCCTTGTCTGTTATAATGCCAACAATCTCCCCCTTTGGCATTGATGGCAAAACCAATTGATTTGACCTAATTGATTTGGATTCAGATTGTTGTGATTTTGAAATGCTGAAATTCTCTCTCTTGTCATCAGTCTTCTCCCCCATACATTAGTCTTCTCCTCTTTCCTCAGTCTTCTCTTGTCTTCTTCAGTCTTCTCCCCCTTTGAAAACAATGCCAAAAAGTAAATAACTAAAACATAATTTCTTCCTGTATGAAGTGAATTCCTATAGATATGTATCAACTTAGTCTTGGTCAAAGCATTTATGTCTCCAATTCCTGTTCCCTGTATTGTTTCTTGTACACCTTTAGAAAATCTCCTAAAGTGTGTAAATCAGCATCAACTCCTAAAAGATATTCTATAGAGTCATCGAATTGATGCTTTCACCGAACTCGATCAGTGAATAGAAGATAGGGGTAGCACCCCTAATTTACTTCTGAGATACTCAAAAGTGTCCCTTGGTAGTGGCTTGGTGAAGATATCTGCTATTTGTTCCTTTGTGCTAACATACTCCAACACCACTTTCTTCTCTTGAGCTTCTTCTCTAAGATAATGATATTTGATAGAGATGTGCTTTGTCCTAGAGTGCATAACAGGATTCTTTGAAATGTTAATGGCACTAGTATTGTCACAGAATATAGTTACTGGCTCGGTAACTTTCTCATTTATACCTTAAAATAGTTGTTTGATCCATGCTATGTTGGTGCAATTCAATGATGCAGCAACATATTTAGCTTCTGTTGTTGACTATGAAACACATCATTGTTTCTTGCTAAGCCAACTCACTAGTCTTTCTCCTAAAAAGAAAGCTCCTCCACTTGTGCTTTTTCTTTCATCAATGTTGCCTACCCAATCAGCATCAGTATAAACATTTAAATCAAAATCATTTCCTTTCTGATATACTAAGCCATAATCCTCAGTGCCTTTCAATTATCTAAAAATTCTTTTGATTGTTGACATGTGTGTTTCCTTAGGATCTGCAGAGAATCTTGCAACTATACCTACTGCATGTGTTATGTCTGGCCTGCTGTGAACAACATATTATAGCTTTCCAATCATGGATCAGTAAAGTGTCTCATCAACAGATGCAGATTCATCATTCTTTGATAGTTTACAGTTGGTAGTCATAGGAGTACTTACTGGTTTTGAATCCTCCATTCCAAATTTCTTCAAGATTTCCTTTATGTACTTGGATTGAGTAATGAAAAATTCATTTTTCATTTGCAGTATCTGTAAACCTATAAAATACTTTATCTCACTGATTAATGACATCTCAAATTCTTTGCTCATTTCATTTCCAAAGTTCTTGCATAAAGAGTCATTTCCACAAAATATAATATCATCAACAAATATGGCTGAGATCAGTATTCCATTTTCATCATTCTTCATGTACATACTGTTGTTCTCACTTGTCCTTATAAAAACAATCTTGATCTAATAAGAGTGCAATCTTTCATACCATGCTCTAGGTGCCTGTTTCAGACCATATACTCTTGTCTTCAACAAATCCTTCAGGTTGTTCAATAAAAACTTCTTCTAATATACCATTCAAAAATGCAGATTTGACATCCATTTGATATACCTTGAAATTTTTGTAAGCAGCATATGCCAACAATATTCTTACTCCTTCAAGTCTAGCCACAGGTGCAAAAGTTTCACCATAATCAATTCCCTCTTCTTGAGCATAACCTTTGCAAACTAGTCTTGCTTTATTTCGAATGACCTCACCTTTTTCATTCAGCTTGTTTCTAAAAATCCACTTTGTACCGATTACATTTTTGTCCTTCGGTCTTTGGATTCATGTCCATGTGTCATTCTTCTTGATTTGATCAATCTCTTCTATCATAGCATTTATCCAATCTTCACTATCAAATGCCTCTTTCACTATTCTCGATTCAAATTCAGATATCAGACATGTGTTTTGTCTCAATTTATTCCTTGTCATTATTGGATCATCCTTATCTCCTATAATTTGACTTGATGCATGATATCTTCTGACATACTTGCCTAATATAGGCTCGGTAGGCTCTGTATGATCTTCTTCATCACTCGATAACTAGATACTCTCTTCATTTCCTTCTGTAGTTTTCTCGGTAGGACTTGTCAGTTGAACATAGACAAATTCATCATAATCTTCTGGTTCTTTGGAGTTTCCTTCATCATTTCTATCTGTGAATTCATCAATTTTCACATTTGCACTTTCTACTGTTTTGTTAGATGATTTGATCAGACATTTAAATGCTTTGCTTCTAGAAGAATAACCTAGAAATGTTCCTTCTTCACTTTTATGATCAAACTTTCCATTTCTATCATCTTTGTGTACATAACATCTACTTCCAAAGATTTTGAAATAACTTACATTAGGTTTCTTATCATACCAGATTTCATATGGTGTCTTCAAAGTTCCTTTCTTCAATTGTACTCGGTTTAGGGTGTAAACTATTGTTCTTATTGCTTCTCTCCAAAATGTTTGTGGCACTTTCTTTTCAATCATCAGTGTTCTGGCACAATCCACAATAGATCTGTTTCTTCTCTCAACAATTCCATTTTGTTGTGGAGTTCTCAGTGTAGAGACTTATCTTTTAATACCATGATCATTGCAGAATAAGTTGAACTCATTAGATGTGAACTCTCCTCCTCTATCTGATCTAAGAGATTTCAGTTGTCTTCCTATTTCATTTTCAACTCTTGCCTTGTACCATTTAAACATTTGAAAATCTTCTGATTTTTCTTTTAAAAACATAACTGACATCATCCTTGAGTAATCATCCACAAATAATATGAAATATTTATCACCATAATAACTTTGAACTTTCATAGGACCACAAAGATCAGTGTGCACAAGATCTAAAATTCCCTTGGAAGTGTAAGACTTACTTGTAAAGCTTGATCTTGTCATTTTACCCATCTGGCATCCTCGGCACATAGCATTCTCAGGTTTTTCCAAACTTGATAGACCTCTTACTCGGTGCTTTTTACTTATTTTGATCAGATTATCAAAATTTACATGACAAAACCTTTTATGCCATAACCAGGTATCATCTGTCTTTGCATATAGACACTTGTTCCGAGTTGAGTCAAGATGAAATGTATTACCTTTTGTTTGTGTCTTGGTAGCAGCTAACTTTCCATTCTTGTCATGAACTTTGACAATTCCTTTCTGAAATTCTATTCAGTAACCTATGTTGTTTAGTTGTGCTACACTCAACAAATTGTATTTCAAACCTTTAATCCAATAAACATCATTGCATCTTGCATTGTCAAGAAGTGTTATAGATCCTTTACCTTTCATCGGACATGGTGCATCATTACCAAATCTTACATAGCCTCCATCATAAGCTTCTAACATAACAAACTTGTGTTTATCACCTATCATGTGATGTGAGCATCCACTATCTATGATCCAAGAATCATTAGTATTTATGTGAGATATTAGGGATTTTTCTTCATACCTTTCTTCATCTAATCCATCTTTGATAGCCACATAAACTACTTCCTATGTATCAGTTTCATCTGATTTATCATCAATGGATTCCTCATCAGCTATTAAGCATGTCTTTCTATCTCTTCTTCTGAAGTCTCGGTGTCCTCTATAATGATTATCTTTTTGTCTGTCATCTCGGTAATCTCTCTTTTTAGTAGATTCTTTGTCAGGACAGTTAGAAGCCATATGTCCTATCTTATCACAATTGAAAATTTTCAAAGGTAGTTTTCCTTTATACTTACCTTTGCCTCTCGGTAACCTTCTGGCTAATAGTGCTTCAAACTCTTCATGCTTTCTGATTTCCTCATACAATTTGTGTACTTCTTCCATGTTCTTACGAAATCTTTCACTTGCTCCACTGTGATCTCCTTCAGAGTACTTATACTTTCTTTCATTGTAATCATTAGATTCATCAAGATGAAAAGAACTAAATGCATATTCAACTTTATTTACCGAAGACCCACTGTTATCACAATTACTTAACTCAAATGCATGTAGCTTACCAATAGTAGCATCTAAAGAAACTCGCATATTGGGTACAGACCTTAATTCATTGATTGCAGAGACTCAAATTGCATAAGCTGGTACAAGGGTTCTTAACAACTTACTTGTTATATCCTTTTCTTCAATGCTTCCTCCAGCTCCTTTGATTTGATTGACAATCTCCTTTAGTCTTGTACTATACTAGGTTATGTTCTCACCTTCATTCATCCTCATAGATTCAATTTGTCCTCTTAGACTATCCACTTTTGCTCTTTGAACATGTTCATCTCCACCATACATAGTTATGAGCTTGTCCCACATTGCCTTTGCATCATTGCAGCCTTCTAGATCATTAAACTCTGAGTCGGTCAATGCAGATGTTATTTCAATCATTGCTTGGATATGTTCTTGCTTTGCCTTTATCTCTTCCATTGTCAATGGATAGGTGTTGGGTGTAACAAAATCATTCTCCAGATAATATACAGCATATTCTCCAACTCCTGATAGGTGCAGCTTCATCCTTTTCTGCCATGTAGAGAAACTTGACTTGTCCAGCTTCGGTGCATCCCTCTTATACATCTTTGGATCTTTGCCTCAACTACCTTTAAACTTTTCTTTCAGAGTCCAAAGCTCTGATACAAATTGATAGTTCTGATACTTAATGTAAGTACAAATCCAATAACCAACAAGATGAGAGGGGGGGGTGAATCATACAAACTTAATCTTCCATAAAAACATCAAATTCAACCTCGGTAACATATACTTCAGTAATATAACCAAAACTGCTAAACATGCAAACTCAAAAGCATATAAACATCATAACACTCATAACACCAGATTTAACGTGGAAACCCAAATAGGGAAAAACCACTGTGGGATTTCGGACCCACTAAGAAATATACTCTTCTAGAGTATGCTCGGTTAAAAGCAAATCATGTTAAAGATTACAAACACATTGCTAGATGTGACTCGGTTAAGGGATTTCCCTCAGATCTATTAGGATCTTCACCTTGTTAGAGGCGACCTTGTTAAAGGATTTCAAACACTCAATTAGAATGTCACCTTGCTAGAGGGTTTTACAAATAAGACTGTTAAGTCCACTCAGTTAAGAGATTTTCTGTCACTTTCACAAAATAACAGTAATAAAAATCTATCTGCAACTTCACATCTAAAATGTTGAAGCAGATTCTTATTTGCTCAATACAATCTAGACATAGATCTAATCTTGTCCATCTGTTGGGCTCTATACTCTATTATTCAAAATAGGTCTTCAAGCTTCTATGCTCGTTAATCACTATGTAGCATCCCTATGCATACACTTGCCCGCATACAATGTTTATCAACAGTTCCTTATTTATAAACAATTTGCCAACCGCTTAATCTCCTTGATCACATTTCCCATGATCAATCATAGCCATCAGATCTTCAAACTTTGACTAGGTTCAATGTATCCTTCGATCTGAAAATGTTTTACCTTGCCTTGGAACTTGTGCTAGGGTATTGCGGTTCAATCTAAGCTGTAGATCTTCCTGCCAATTTTCCTTTGCCATAGATTCTTTAACAAACTTCAGTCACGGCATACCAATCATCTAATCAGTTCCAGCTCATCAGCTTCCTTCATTAAATAATGCATGTAATCATTTAATGTATTTTGTTACAGCTCGGTTACAACTTAGTAAATACTAAACTTCACTCTGTAGACCTTCTATCTTCATTAACCGATAGCGATAACCTTAGGGTTTACCGACTAGGTTCTTTGCTCGGTAACATAGTATAGTATTAACCTTACAATCAACAACATATGTATGATATCAAAACAATCTAAACATCATGATCTCATCATTGTCTAACTTGGTAATAGTTGCCCATTGAATAACTTATTTCTCCCCTTAGTCATCACATTATTTCTATGTCTTTTACCGACATCTTTATACTCATCAAATCATACTTCTCAAGATATGGTAACCTCATACTGAATTAGAAAATCAATTTCTTGACATCAATGACAAAATAATAATATTAAGACAGTAAAACATCCTTAATCAGTTATATCCATAATCATCAACAACCTTCTCAATATCCTTATTGAAATGCCAACAATCTCTCCTTGTTTGTTATAATGCCAACAATTTTGTGATTGGGCAGTGAGCTCTAGGCAGTTGGCCTTTCTGCATGTGCAAACCCCATTATTGTATTCACTTACTATTTGCAGTAGTATCATTTGATTGTGGGTAAATTTTCCCACCGTGGTTTTTCTCTTTACAGGGTTTCCATGTCAAAATCTTTGTGTCATGTGTTGTGGATGTTGTTTCTCTTTCTGTTTCATGCATTAAGTTGTACCAGTAATACTATAATTGTTAATATGTTTTACCGGCACTGGGTTTTAAGTTGGAATAATTTGTTTCAGGTTGCAATTTATTAACAACTGATTCACCCCCCCCCCTCTTAGTTGTCCTTCTCGGTTCCTAACATTTATTGTCACTGCTCTGTCAATGTAAAGGTATAACCTGTTAGGACCTGGAGGCAACTAAGAGGGGGGGTGAATCAGTTGTCTATTAATTTCAACCCAAATATAATTTAATCAAACTTGATACTTAATATCGATAAACCAAACTTAATGTCGGTAAGTAGATTAACAGTTAATATCAATACCGGTGAAACTTAATGCATGAAATAGAAAGAGAAACCACATCCACAACACATAACACAGAGATTTGTACGTGGAAACCCTGTAAGGGGGAAAACCACAGTGGGAAATCTTACCCATAATCATATGATACTACTGCAGATAGTATGTGTGTACAAATGGGGTCTGCACATGCAGAAAGGCCACTGCCTAGAGCTCACTGCTCAGTCACAAAAATGGGAGTCTCACTGACTACAATTGGATGATTAAATCCAATGATAATGTACTGCTCAAAGTAGTATCTCAATGTTGGATTTAGTATCGGTTAAGCTCTAATTGTCTCCTTCAAACCTTCCCTGAATCTTTAAATGATGTCTGCGTGAGTAGCTCTGCTTATATTCACATATACCAAATATCACAACCTTACCCTACCATATTACATACATTAACCTCACAAAAGAGATCTTACATATATACCAAAACCTAAGCCCAAATGTGTAGGTCAGCTCACTAAGAATATTACATTAAAATCAATTACAACAAGTCAAGATGGGATGCATCATGTCGGCTCAACAACAATATCAATTGATTAAATCATCTCCATAACGTGTCGTACTGATCTGGGATAGATAGTGCATGCTGGTCCATAACCTAGACCAATTTGTTGGTAACAGCAAATATGTCAACCCAATTAGACCAATAACCAAATCATCAAAACCAAGTGTCCAACACATGTCTTAGACATAACCAAGTGATCTCCAGATGATAACAAGTCATCCTCAGTGCCAGTGAACAATATAACCTGTCGGTGAACCAAATATCGGTGACTGTGCATAAGTCACTGAACTTGCCGGTGAACATAAACAAAGATCTCCAGAAGGATAAGTGTTGATAAGTGTTGACATCAATGACAAAACCAATGCAACATATCCATAATACCAACATAACTATCATAGCCAAAACCCGAGATTTAGGAGTTTGGAGTATCACTAAAGTTTGTGAGCACTTAGAATGTGTTGACCATATTAAAAGAAGTTTATTTAAACCTTGGAGAGTGTTGTGAAACCATTTCTCATAAATAATGGTATTGGAGACCAATATATGTCGTCTTGAAATGCCCAATTAGGCCTTTTGTTGATTATCAGTTGTTGTATGGAGTGTTTGCATCAAAACATAATATGCCAAGTTTATTATAAGTAGCCAAAGATCCAAAAGGGTGTCTACAATTGTAAATGTTTTTAGGAGTTGAGAATGTCATGAAGAGTTAAGACATGATTTGTTACTATCAAGAGCTAATAGCCTTTTAGGCTTGGTTCTGTATAAGATATGATGGTTGATAGATCCCCGATTCTTGAGGGTTATCAAGGGTGCAAGGATGGTGTATTGAGTTGCTAGAAGGACTCTTTGAAGTTATTGGGATCTTGTGACCACTGAAAACCATATTTTCTATTTGGAACCTATAGTTTAAGGGTGTTCTTGTGAGGGGGAGTTAGATGTTGTGACTTGAACATGATATTAAGATGTTTTCAATTTGTTAAGTGTTGAACCCAAGCCTATGCATTAAGCTACTTCAAAGTATGAAAAAAAGATTCAAGTTTCTCCACATCCTCCACACCCTACTAGAAAACCCTGTAAGTCGAGCTCATACACAAATGACAACTAAATGCAAGGTTGTACAACTAAAACCTACAACTTGATTTTTCTCTATAAAATATTGTTATCATTAATGTCAAATGAGATTAGAATATAGTTATTGACATAAAACAAATTGTGACCTAATATGTAGCAAGGGGGGTTTAGAAGTATGAAGGCAAAAGACAACTAATCTCATCACTTCAATATAATCATTAGGATAAAAAAAGATGGTTGGCCTTCATTTATGCTAGTATTAGAATTATCAAATAGGCAAACGCTCCTAAAAAATTTAATTTTATATTGTTTAAGATCTCTTTGAAATGGGTTGATCCTCTTGGTGTAGTCGTCCCTCTAAAGGAAATTAAAATTAATTTATTATTTTCAAATCAAGTTGACCCCATTTGAAAGATTGACTCTTTGGATGAAGAGCCATTAAACAATTATGAAAAATTGAGGAGAGGAAAAGTAAAATAAGCAATTAATGTAAATATTATTCCAATTCAAGTGATAATTTTAAAAGGAAAAATTATGTAAAGAAATTGTGGGTAGATTTAATGGAGATTCAAATGATCATCATCCATTAAAGAAGAAATATTTAAGAAGATAAGAATTTTGTTCATTTGGAGGTGTGTGTCTTTCAATATAAGTGATTGGTATCTCTTGCTAAGTTGGTGCTTAGTAGTGGGGATTTGTATCTCTAGTAAATTGGTGCCTACAAAGACTTATAAGAAAAAATTATTTTTTGTGATTGAACTTGGACAATAGATCCAAGAAGTCTTTGTTTGTGGTTTTCTCCTAAAAGGGTTTTCATGTAGATCCTATGTTTCCTACTTGTTACATTTTATGTGATTGTTTTATTGTGCTTGATGGATTTTAATAAAATATTATCTTATATTGATTCACTCCCCCCGCCCTCTCAACATAAGTATGTTCTCATCAATTGGTATCAAAATGGGTTCTTTCAAAAATACGGTAAATGCTAGAAGGTTGATCTTGGGAGCACACATGACTTGTCAAAAAGGTTTCTCCTCAAATAGAGATCAATTGTTTGATGGAACAAATTATGTGTTATGGATTATAATAATGTGTACTTATCTAATGGCTCCTGGCTTTAGTTTTTGGCAATCGATAAATGCAAAAGCTATGAATGCTATCTCATGTGGCCTGTCAAAATTAAATTTTGTCAAGGTGATGCATTGTGAATCAACAAAGTCAATTTGGGAAATACTTTAGAACATCTATGAAGGTGATGAAAAAAATTGTAAGGAAGTTAAGTAGTGGAACAACTTCCTACACAAATCTTGAGAGGAGGGTAATGCAAAAAATTTTATAGATCATTACAACAGTTACAAAAACTTAACAGAAATAGACACAACAGCATGCATACCACAACACAGTGATTTACGTGGGGAAAACCCTTTCAGGAGAAAAACCCCACAGTCCAAAATCCACCCAATATATTATTCAGCAATCAACAACATATTACAATATACTTTTAGAGTAATCTCTTCACAGAAGTACCACTAATTAGAGATTCGGAGGTAACTCAATAGCCATAAGACTCTTACTCACAACTTTTATCTCGCGCAACTCATATATAGGAGATACAATACAAGAAACCACCAAACAGTATTACAAAACCATGCGCTAAAACCACCCAATAAAGTGGAGTTGGCCTTATCTCTTATTTAGATGCCCTATGATGTGTCAAAACACACATCAACAAGTGTCCCTCCCTTTTATAGCTCATTTAGAAGTCTGATGCATTTTATATTTCCTATTTTACGAGTAAAAACTTCAGAAGGCCAAAACTTAAGAACCCTATGTCCAATTGACAAACTGTTTGAAGTGTCGAAAAGCTCGCGAAGTTCTCTATCACCTTGTAAACCACTACACTATTTACACCCACTTTTTAGGGCATTTAAAAGCCTCTAAAGTCCTCAAAATTAAATTTAAACCTTTAGCCTACTGCAACTGTTAGGGAACAACAGTGAATAAGTGATTTGTTACTTGCACTTCTCTACTTGCTTGATTAGATCCAGTTATGCACAACACTCTACAACTCTCAAGTAGATCGCACACTTCACTTGTATGACTCAACATATTCTCTAAGACCACCGACATAAAAAACATCAATTGTATCATCCTAAATAGCCATCTCAACTAGGTTGGCCACTAAACCCTAATTATATCATGAATTTACAATTCAAATCATAAGATATCATCACATATCGATATACAGATCATTACAACAAATTACAATGTAATATCAATCGTTGGTTGATCGTAACCCATCACGAAAATCCGATCTGTACCAAAGTCAAAACCATAAAACACTCTACTAAGTGTTTCACTAATTCCCAAGAAATTCTTCCTTGAATCACACCAAAATAGTAATTAAATCTTTTCACGCAGGTTGTGCCATGTCACCACCTTCATGTAGACTCGTCGTCGATCACCGTCATAACCGAAATCATTACCAATTTGATGATTTCTTCACCGGTCTTAAACCCTACTAAACCTTAGCAAAACTTCATCAGAAATTTGAAACACACCTTCCGGTAATCTTCACAAGTTATGGTTCCAGTTAGATGCTCCTTTCCATGATACAAGCTCACCTTCTGAACCACAAATCACCAATCATTGTCGATCGACCGATTCAATCAAAACATCTCTGCTTTACCGGTTAAAGTCCTATTTCACAGACTTCAGTTCTATGTCGGTAAACCCTGTCTTTTGGTAAACCAAGTCACTTATATGACAAAACAAAACATCAGGAACATCAATAATATTAGTTGACATCAATTTCCATCAATGACAACACAAATAACTGATCAAGTCATCTAATCACAAAATCTCAATCTCTTCATCACAAATAGAATTCTATCCTTTACCGATGCTGTCATCCATCTTCAAATGCATCACCCCATCTGCATTAGTTATGCCAAATGCCTACAATCTCCCCCTTGGGCATTGATGGCAACACGAATCAAAGTAACATCATCATCTGCAACTTGCTTGTTGGTATCACATCATCAGTTGTTTCTCCTCCTTTTGTCATCTCCCCCTTAACCAATGCTTCTTTCAATCTGGTCTCTTTTCTTCTCACATATTTGTCATATCTAATGATTTCTTTTCTTCTCCCCCTTTGACAGCAATGCCAAAGGTATAAATGCATCACTTGTCTTCAATTTTGTTGTTGCCTCTTCCATCATCTCTGCTACTCAAATCAGAAAATTTATAACAGAGCATTAAATCATAACTTTACATCAAAATTGCTCCCCCAAAGGAGTATTATGCACCTTAATCTATCCTTAATGAAAGATAAACATGAAATCCACAGGACTGGTGCATCTCCAGCATTCTAGTTCTTCTGGTTTAGGGATCTAACCCCTAGTTAACCTCTAAGAAACTCAAAGGTAGCCTTTGGTAAGGGCTTAGTAAAGATATCAGCTAACTGATCTTTACTCTTCACATATCCCATCTTCACCTCTTTTTCTTGAACTCCTTCCATTAGGAAATGATACTTCAATTCAATGTGCTTGGTTCTAGAATGAAGTAATTGATTCTTAGAAATGTTTATTGCACTTGTATTATCACAATAGATAGTCACTAGTTTAGACATATCTATCTTGAATCCTTCTAGCACATGTCTCATCCATATTGCCTATGTGCAATTCATGGATACATATACATACTCTGCTTCAGTTGTAGATTGAGAAACACAAGTTTGTTTCTTGCTCATCCATGCCACTAATCTTCCACCAAGTAGAAAAGCTCTACCGGTTGTGCTTTTTTGATCATCCATATTACCTGCCCAATCATCAGTAAAGACATCCAAAGTAAAATCTCCTTTATAGGGATACCATAAACCAAATCTACTATGCCTTTGAGATATCAAAAAATTATCTTCACAACCACCATGTGACTCTCCTTAGGCTCTTTTTGAAATCTATCCACTAATCCAACAACATGAGCAATGTTTGGTCTGCTATGGACAACATAGTGTAGCTTGCCAATCATATATTTGTACTCTTTTTCACTAACAATAGGGAAATCATCTTGCTTTGATAACTTACAGCCTATCACCGTCGGTGTTCTTATCGGTTTGCAATCTTCCATGCCAAAAGTCTTCAACACCTCTTTGATATACTTGGTCTGACAAATAAAAATACCACCATCCAATTGTTGGACCTATAAGCCAATAAAGAACTTTATTTCACCGATTAGAGACATTTAAAATTCCTTTTTCACTATATCAGCAAAGTCCATACACATATCATCATTTCCATCAAAAGTTATGTCATCTACAAACACTTCTGCTATCAGCATCTTGTCTCCATCAGTCCTCATATAAATGTTGTTGTCCTCACTGGTACGTTGGAATCCAATTTTGATCAAATGTGCATGTAATCTCTCATACCATGCTCTCGGTGCCTACTTTAGACCATATAGTGTTTTATGCAATTTACACACCATGTCCTTATCATCAGTAAAGTAAAATCCATCTAGTTGTTCAATGTATACTTCTTCTTCTAGAATCCCATTTAGAAAGGTTGACTTGACATCCATTTGGTAAAATTTGAATCCCTTATATGCAGCAAATGCCAACAGCATCCTTACTCCTAATCTAGCAACTGGTGTAAATGTTTCACCATAATCCTCAAATTCTTCTTGAGCATACCCTTTGCAGACTAACCTTGCCTTGTTTCTTACAATTCTTCTTTCTTCATCCAATTTATTCCTAAAGACCCATTTTGTTCCAATTACATTCTTATCCTCCGGTCTAGGAACAAGTGACCATGTTTGATTCTTCTCAATTTGATCTAATTCTTCATTCATTGCATTAACCCAATCGTCATCCTTTAGTGCTTCCTTAAGTGTCTTGGGTTCAATTGTGGATATTAAACATGAGTTCTCACAGATCTTCCTTCTGGTTTGCACACCTACATTCTTATCACCAATTATTTGCTCTTGTGAATGATTCAATTTGACATATCTAGGTATTTCATGTGTCGGTTATGCATCTTCTGCATTAGGTTCTTCATCTTCTTCCTCACTGTCATCACTTACCAGTTGAGCATCTAATTATGCATTTATCAGTTCTTCATTATTCTTTGCCTCTGGTTCAATGATCACAAACTTTTCCTCATTATCATCCTTTTCAAGTTCTGATCTGCTTGTACCTGCATACTTATCAGATAGATCATCAACTTTTACATTAGCACTTTCAACAATTTTCTTAGTTCTCTTATTTTAACATTTATATGATTTACTCTTAGAAGCGTAACCAAGAAAAATTCCTTCATCAAATTTTGCATCAAATTTCTCAATGTAGTTATCTCTTTTAATAAAACATTGACTTCCAAAGATTTTAAAATTACTTACACAAGGACTTTTTCCATACCATAGCTCATAAGGTGTCTTATTGTTACCTCTCTTTAAAAGTACTCAATTTAAAGTGTATACATCAGTATTGACCACTTCTCTCCAAAACATTTTGGATACATCGCCCTATAATAACATGGTTCTTGCAGCTTCAACTATTGTTTTTTTCATCCTTTCTACTATGTCAAACTGTTGTGGTGTCCTTGGAGGAGACATTTGTCTCTTTATACCATGTTCATCACAATATTTAACAAATTCATCAGATGTGAATTCACCTCGGTTTGATCTTAAACCTTCAAGTTCTTACCGGTTTCCTTCTCAAGCAGAGCTTTAAATGATTTAAATTTACTAAATGCTTCTTATTTTTCTCTCAAAAATGTCACCCACATCATTTTAGAATAGTCATCGGTGAAGATCATGAAATACCTATCACCATAATAACTCTTTGTTCTCATAGGCCGCAAAGATCAGTATGTGCCAAATCTAAAATATTCTCAGAAATACAATTCTTTCTCTTGAAAGAAATAGAGGTCATCTTACCAATTTGACAACATTTGCATATCACACTATCCAGTTTGACAAGTTGGGGTAATCCTCTTACAATACTTGACTTGCTTATCTTAACCAAATTATCAAAATTAACATGACAACATATTTTATGCCACAACCAACTATATTCCATTCTTTCAACTAGATAATTATTAATATTACTATTCAAATGAAATAAGTTACCTCTAGTTTGCTTCCCGGTAGCAATCAGCTCACCATTACCTCCAAGAATTCTATAGACTCCACTTTTAAACTCAAGCAAATAACCTTTATCATTAAACTGATCAACACTTAAAAGATTGTACTTTAGACCATCAACCCAAAACACATTGTCAGCATTACTCTTCCCATTTAGAAGTGATTAAACATTTACCTTTCACCATGCAAGGAGATTTATTTCCAAATCTAACAACACCTCCATGAAATTCATTAAGGGTTATGAACTTACCTTTGTCTCTGGTCATGTGGTGTGAGCAACCATTGTTTATAATCAATTCATCACTATTCTCCATATGAGATACTAGTGCCTTTTCATCTGACAGTTCCTCCTTCATGGCTACAAACATAATTTCTTCATTGTCATCTTCATCTTCCAACTCCTCATCGGTCACACCTTCATCTACTACAACATAACAATGTTTCTTGCCCTTTCCTTTGAATCTTCTAAACTTTTATTTATTATCGGTGTTGGGGTAGTTAGCAGCAATATGACCAATTTTACTACAAGAGAAACACTTCAAATGGATCTTTCCTTTATACTTACCAATGCCTCTTGGAAATATCTTTACTAACAGTGGCTAAAGTTCCATCACTTGATTTTCATTGTCTTCATTTCCCCAGTTACTTCCATGACCTGTCCTACACTCATGATTTTGACATATATATTTTCCTTTTCTAGCAGATGAACTGGTAACAAAAGCTTTAAAGGCAGATTCAGTAGATTTTGTCACACTATTGTCAAAATTATTTAACTCAAAAGTTATAAGCTTACCAATCAATGAATCAGCAGTTACCTTATCCTTTGAGATAGATCTAAGTTCTTGGATTGTCGATACTCTTATAGCATACTGAGGTTGAACATTTCTGAGAATTTTAATTACTATTGCCTCATCTTCTATTTTACCTCCAGCACTCTTTATGCCGCCAACAACTTATTTGATTCTCTAACCATACTGTGCAATATTTTCCCCTTCAAGCATTCTCATGTCATCGAACTTTCCTCTCAAGCTTTCCTCTTTGTCTCTTTGAACGTGCTCATCTCCTCCATAGATTGTCTCTAATTTTTCCCAAACCTAACCTGAAGTTTCCAATCCTTGAACATCAATATATTTTGATTCAGATAAGGTACTTACATTAGCTTCTAGGGCTTGCATGTTATCTTGTTTCTCTCTGAGTTCATCTGGTGTCAAGGGAGTAGTAGTAGGAGAAACATATGTTGTTTCAACTTGCTTCCAATATTGTGCACCAAGACCTTTGATGTAGATCTTCATTTTGTCTTTCCAGATCTTGTAATTATCCTTGTTGAACTTAGGACCCTCTTTCTTCATCATCTTGACTTCCTAAGAATCTTTTCCTCAAGCGTTTAGGATTTTTGCACATAGGGGACCAAAGCTCTGATACCAATTTTTAATCCTATGAGGATCCGGTTAATACTGAGAGGGGGTTGTGAATCAGTATTAAGACCAATTGAAACTTTAAACCCAAAATCAAACTTATATCAGATCTGAAACCATTTAACAAATATCTCAACTTCTTTAATCAGATCTAGCAACCTCTTTATCAGATTTGCTTAATACATTAATCAAATCATTTACCACATCAATCAATTCTTTCAACACTTGACCAATCATGTAGATTTTATCATTTACCAACTTAGCTTATTAGATCAATCACTTTTCTCTATCAACTCTTACTAGTACCGGTAGCCTTTGATAAACCTCTGATAAAACATCATAATCGGTGTCTCAGAAATAATGCATGAAATGAAACATAAACAAGAACATCACATGAAAAGCATTCCACACATGAACACCATAAGTTTTTGATGTGGAAATCCAAATAGGGAAAAACCATGGTGGGAGTTGGCACCCACAAATATTTGTACTCTTTTGAAGTACGCCCTGTTAGGAATCACCTTGTTAAGGGATTTGCCTATCATCCCGGTTAGGAGCTTGATGATCTGTTAGGATCAACCTTGTGAGAGGATTTAACACTCTTTTGATAGCTTCCCTGTTAGGGGACTTAAATGTTTAAGGCATGTTAGGACCTACCCAGTTAAGGGATTTAACATGTTGCAACTATTAGGGAACAACAGTGAATAAGTGATTTATTACTTGCACTTATCTACTTGCTTGATCAGATCTAGATATGAACAACACTCAGGAAGATCCCACACTTCACTTGGATGGCTCAACACATTCTCTAAGACCACTGACATCAAAAACATCAACTGCATCATCCTAAATAGCCATCTCAACTAGGTCGGCCACTAAACCCGAATTACATCATGAATTTACAATTCAAATCATAAGAGATCATCACAGATTGATATACAAATCATTACAACAAATTACAATGCAATATCAACCGTTGGTTGATCATAACCCATCACAAAAATCCTATCTATACCAAAGTCAAAACCATAAAACACTCTACTAAGTGTTTCGTTGATTCCCAAAAAAATCTTCCTTGAATCGTGCAATAATAGTAATTAAATATTTTCATGCGGGTTGTGTCGTGTTACCGCCTTCATGTAGACTCGTTGTCAATCATCGTCATAACAGAAATCATTACCGGTTTGATGATTTCTTCACCGGTCTTAAACCCTACTAAAACCTTAGCAAAACTTAATCAGAAATTTGAAACACGCCTTCTGGTAATCCTCACAAGTTCTGGTTCTGGTCAGATACTCCTTCCCATGATACAAGCTCACCTTCCAAAATGCAAATCACCAATCATCACCAATCGACCGATCCAATCAAAACATCTCTCCTTTACCGGTTAAAGTCCTATTTCATAGAATTTAGTTCTCTGTCGGTAAATCCTGTCTTTCGGTAAACCAAATCACTTAGATGACAAAGAAAAACATCAGTTGACATTAGTTGCCATCAATGACAACACAAATAACTGATCAAGTCATCTAATCACAAAATATCAATCTCTTCATCACAAATAGACTTCTATCCTTACTGGTGCAGTCATCCATCTTCAAATGCATCACCGCATCTGCACCAGTTATACCAAATGCCAACATATAAAGCATGGTTACAGTAAATGATCAGTTTACCAAATATGTAAGGCTGACAGGCCATTCACATATTTGGTCTCAGTTAGTCAGCCTGTAGGATTACTACCGACGCTATATATATTATCAACACTCCCTCTTAGCTAGGGAGAAATCCTTCTCAATCTCTACGAGTCACATCACCTCATCGTGATGACTAACATGATGACTACATGCATGTGAATAAAGGAAGCTTATCACCTCATCGTGATGTTTGACCACAATGGCTACTCCCATATGTGGAAATGAAAGATATCACCTCACTGTGATATCAAGCATTATGGCTTATCCATGTATATCACCTCACATGCTATCCACCATAGAAATTTTCTCAAGTAATATCCACCATTATGGCTTATCCATAAATATCACTTCACATGATATCCACCATTATAGTATATCTAAAGATATTACTACATGGCATGTCCACGGATTTCACATCACATGAAATCCACCATGAAAATCTCTTTATGTAATATCCACCACTATGGTGTATCCATGGATATCACGTCTCATGATATCCACCATTATGGCATATTCAAGGATATTACTTCATGGCATGTCCACAAATATTACGTCACATAGTATCCACCATGAATATCTCTTTATGTAACATCCACCATCATGGCTTATCCACGGATATCACATCTCATGATATCCACCATAATGCTATATCCATAGATGTTACTTCTAGAGATATAAACCACTATGACATATCCATAGATATCAAGTCCCATCATATCCATCATAATGGTATGATCAATCAATATCATAAGATCGTCACCTTACGATAATGATCAGATGTACAAGTGTTCACTATTAAGAGATCGTCACTTCACAATAATGTTCACAGGGGCTCATCAAGCATTGAACCATTGTTGTCATGGAGTCACACGAATGACACTAATCATTAACCATATCAGATTAATAAGATTGCATAATAAGAGTTTACACTTTAAACATCTTAAAGAATACATTAGTACTATTTAAAATAGATCAATGTTGTTGAGACTCAATCTCAGCTAGGGCTACATTTTCTACCATACCAAGCTTACCTTGAAAGTACACAAACTTTATTCTGGAGAGAGGCTTGGTGAGAATGTATGTCATTTTCTCATCAATACTAATGTATCTTAACTGAATAGCATTCCTTTCCACCACGTCTATAACATAGTGATACTTGATCTTCACATGCTTCATTCTGTCATGAAACACGAGATTGACAGAAGGCTTTCACACAACTTTGAATAGCTATAGGCTCCAATGATTGTACAAACAATCTTGCAAGGAGATTTGAAAGCTACACTACTTCACGAGCTACCACACATGTTGTAACCCAATGAATCTATCTTGGTTCACACATGAACTAACTGAGAGTACTCACTGCAAAGAAGATATATGGTTCGGTATTGACCAAATACATCAATGATCTAATCAACCGACAATACATAGAGGAATCAATTAGATCTGAATTGGAAGATGACTTGCTCAACTTCTCCAAAATTATATCCATCAACGTAGACATGGACTTACAGTCCATCATACCAAATCTCTTCAGGATGTTTAGAGTGTACTTCCCCTGACTCAAGAAGATCTCATGCGATCTTCTACCAAACCTTCAGTCTAGGAAGTAGTACATAAGTCCAAGATCCTTCATCTCAAATTTAGAGGCTAACTCCCTCTAACACTGAATGATGATCTTCTCTGCCACAGTGAGAAATAAGTCATCAACATAAAGGACCAAAATCAATGCCTCACCATCAACAACCTTTATGTAAAGGTTGGAATCTGCATCACTTTTGGTGAATCCCAAGTTCACCAAGTATCCATCTATCCAAGAATATCACAACCTAGGTGACAGCATAAAACCTTCTACCCTACACACATGGGATTCCATCCATGAATCATAGAATTCTCTGACTATTGATCACTAGAGAAACCATCTCAACCTGGTCCAATCCCTCTGAACAAATATGACCAAGATCCTCGAAATTCAATTGAAGCAGAACCTCTAGTTGCTCCCTCTATCACAAAAGCATACCCTTAGAAGTATGCTCCCTCTTACTAGGAGAACCCTCTTGTCTCGACTTTGCTTTGTAATCCTATAGCTTTCCATTACCTGTACAAATGCCTCAGCAACATTCTAAATGTATCGTTCTTCTTTTTCTGCAAAACCCATCCCCAAGGGCTAAAGAAAAGAACAAGAGCAACTTTTATAGTACATATAGGAATACTAATAAGAGGCTGACTACAACAAGCAAATAAATGTAATACTCAAGAGATAATAACCAAGAAAAAATACTAATCTCATTATCCAAGCTCTATCTGACTTTGGATAAACTTGCAACCCTTGCAAGTAGTATAACAGCAATCAACCCTTAACTACTAAGATCTTCAGGTGTCCTCTGCAATCACACATGCACTTGCACATACACTTGTAATAATCTGTTGTTAAATATAGCTCAAAAATTGATAATGATAAATTAGATATCTTAAATTTTATGTAATCATAGCTAAGGGCTACAGAACTCAACCTTAAACAAGGGTAGTTCTAGTCTCATGAACAAGACGGAAACCATTAGTCCAATACAAACAATAGACAAATAAAAAGAGCATAAACAATGCACCATATGCTATCAAATAAATGTGGTAGTAGGGAGAAGACTTATCTGATCAGTTTGGTCCTATCATCCAATGAAGGTCCTGATCTTGTTTTTCAGTTGCCATTGATAGATGCAAATCTACAAAGTTTCCAAGGCTTAAGATAGAAATGTCACTTCTATGAAGAGAATCATCAAAGTCTAGCTGGAAAGAAGTGGCCCCAACTTCCTTCTCATTATTCTTGGCATCATCCTCAATTATAACCCGATTCAAGAATCTCTCTCTACTCAAACTTTAGATAATCTATGTCCCCTGTCATATCTTTCCACTATTAAGCTCAAGCTCCTCCTCAAGATAGAGGGGATGCACTAATTGTGGCAATGGTTCTTCAAGAACCTGCTCTGATACCATGTTGATTTTGTTACAATACTAGGATCACAAGAAGATGACCATGCACAGTAATCATAGGGTGTTCTCGATTAACCATGGGCAATGATTCTAATCATTGTTGATAATATATATAGTGTCGGTAGTAATCCTACAAGCCGACTAACTGAGACCAAATATGTGAATGGCCTATCGGCCTTACATATTTGGTAAACCGATTATTTACCGTCACCATGCTTTATACACTATTCGTTTAATTCTTATATGCATGATTAATAAGAAAACTAATATTATTTAAATCGGTATGTGTATAGCCGATTGGACCTTGATTAAATATTTGTTAAGTTTTGAAAGGGCTGACTTATGAAGAGACATAATGTTTAAGGACAGTTTGAATTATCCAAGACATACAAGCAGATCGATTAGAATAGCAAGCAAATCCACCTTCACCTTTAGCCTGTGCATTATCATCTACAGTTCATGTTTGGTCTACTGTTGATCGTCTTACATAGAAGATTGACTTAATTCTTCAGCCACAATGAATTCATTAGAAGAGCAAACTTATTACATATAGATCGTGTTCTTTGTATGGCAAATTAACTTGTTCATATAGCTTCAAGAAGTGAAGCAATACTGTAAAGTCATATCCAAATTTTATATATATATATATATATATATATATATATATATATATATATATATATATATCAGAAATTTTCATGCTCGGCGAGACGATAACAGTATATCATTTATGGTTGGGAGGGCAAAAATGATGAGAATCATTTCCCATGGTTAATCGAGCACACCCTATGATCATTGTGCATGGTCATCTTCTTATGATCCTAGTATTGTAACAAAATCAACATGGTATCAAAGCCACGTCCAGGATAGGAGCCCCAAGCACACAAGAGGTGTGGCTTAAGGGGGGGTGTTGGTGTTGGAAATAAGCCACACCTGGATCGACAATGGACTGGTCTAAGAGGGGACAGTAGCTCAGTGGTAGAGCACTCCAACAGCGTATGGAAGATCCTAGGTTTGAGTCCTAGCTGATCCATGTCTCAACACAAAAACGTTCCTTTGTAAATGAGGATAGTTGTTCATCTGATGAAGAGGAAGATCGAGTCACTTTTGGGAATGATGGTGAATAGGCTCTATTTATGGTGATGGAGACTCCTATTGGTGATAACGAAATGAATTCCAGAGATGATGATAATGATGAGGTTGATCTTGTGGAAGGATTTCTCCATGTTGGCAAAGAGATAAAGAGGTTGAAGAAGAGGGTCATTGAAGAAGTGAAGGCTAAAGACAAATTGGCTCAAAATCTTGAAAAGTCAGAAAAGGCAGTCATTGATTTGAAGGTTCAGATAGAAGATGCAAAGAGGAATCAAGAAGTTTTTACTAAGAGACTACTAAACAAAGATAAGGACTATGAAAAATTAGAGAAAGATATTGTGGCATTGAGAAGACATCTTGAAAAGGAAAACAATCGATTGAAGTTAAAGTTTGGGAAAAATATAGAGATGTTGGATCATATAATTAGAAATTAGAAGTCATCACACATCAAAATCAGCATTGGTTTTACAAAATATCATTTGAGAAAGATGCTTGAATAGTCTATGAAGATAGTAGCAAAGAATCCATAAGAAAAGGGTTCTAGAAATTGAAAATTTTAACAAGTGGTGACTACTAAATAGAGTAGCACGATGGATGATGGCTTCATTCAAGTGCAAAGGTAGAGTACTAGATTTGGAAGGCAAGCACCAAGAGGATGAGGATTTAATACCACTTTCAATAATTCTTTTTTTGGTTATTATTTTAATTGTAATCATTTTAGTCAAAAGGTTGTGGATTGTAGAAAGGGAAGAAGGAATATCTTTGTTAATATAAATGTGTTTTCTCCATTATTTGATATCAATACCATATGTCATGAGTGCAATAGATTTGGATACATTGCAAGAAACTATAGAAGCAAGTTTGTGAGTCCTAATCTAGAAATCAAAGGAAATAATTCGGTAAATTGAAACAATGGTTCCTAGAAGGTTTAAATAAAGAAAATAGAAGACCAAAGACAGAGAAGTCCTTGTTGGCTCATACTACACTTCATGCATAGAAGGAGAAAAAATTGTTAATCATAGATAGTGGATGTTGAAGTCAATTGACCGGAGATAAGAGTAAGTTCATAAATTCTAGGAAGTTTCATGGAGGAGATGTTACTCTTGGTAACAATTCTATTGCCAACATTGTCGATAAGGGTACCTTAAGTATTGATGGTGGTAATACAAGAACTTATAATGTCCTATATGTAGAAGGATTCAAACATAATTTTTCGAGTGTAAGTTAGATGTGTGACAATAATTACAATCATTTGTCAATGCAAAAGGATGTGAACTCAAGAAGAAGGAAATGAGAGAGTTGATTGTAGAAGGAAGTAGGATTTGAAGTGATGTGAATCATCTAAGCGAGATGAATGGGAAAGATTGATTTTTTATACAAAGGGAAGAGAGTTGGTTGTGGCATAGAAGATTGGGACATATTAACTTTGATGATCTTGTGAGAATTGGCTCAAAGGGAATGGTAAGAGATAGCCTAAGATTAAGAAGTTTTCATCTACAAGTTGAAAACCATGTCATGAGCGAAAGTAAAAAAAAACAAATTCCCTACTAACGAGTGTTCTACCGCAAAGCCATTAGATTTGGTCCATATGAATTTATGTGGACCTATGAGTATTTTATAATTCTTACTAATAGTTATTCTAGAATTTATTGGATTCCTTTTCTAAAAGAGAAATCATATGCTTTTGAGAAGTTCAAGGCCTTTAAGTATTCTCCTTATGTTCTTTATCATCCTAATGATGGATCACAGAGTGTGATTCGAAACGTCAATGCAAAAAATCTCACACAATCAAATCCAAAAGCATACACTAATAGCTATAGAACTATAAAATATTTCAAATTAGATAGAGGTGGAGAATTTTCTTCAGCCAAATATGAAGAATATTATGCAAATCTTGGAATCCAAAAATAGTATTCAGCTCCTCAAACTCCTTAGCGAAATGGAGTGGCAAAAAGGAAGAACCAAACTATTCAAGAGATGGTAAGAACCATGTTGAAGCAAGCACAATTATCCAATATTGTATTAGACAGAAGCTTGTTAGAAATTAGTATATGTTTTTAACAGAGCTCACATTAGGCCAAAGACTACAAAGAGACCATATGAATTATGGAAAGGGAGACTGACATCAATTAGGTATCTCAATTTTTGGAAGCAAGTGCTACATCAAAAGAGATGAAGAAAATTTGGGTAAGTTTGATTCTAGATCTAATGGTGTTTTTCTTAGTAATTCTATGAAAAGTAAAGCATATAGATGTTAAAACAAAAGATTGAGGAAAGTAGTGGAAAGTATCAATGTGAGTATTGATGACACGGTGCAATAAACCAAGGTTTTGGATGAAGATAACAAGGATGAAGCAATTCGCAGAATTTATGAAGACTCGGGAAGTGAATCAAAGATTACAAGTAATAAGACTTCAAAAATGTATGTATAAAAGAATCATTTTAAAGATTAGCTCATAGGAGATAAAGATAGTGGTGTTCAAACTCGAAGAAAACAAAGAAACCAAGTCAACAGGTGCATTTTGCCTTACTATCAAAATTGAACCAAAAAATTATGCAAAGGCTAGCAAGAAGAAAGGTTGGCCAGACGCTATGAAAGAAGAGTTGTCTCAGATTAAGAAAAATGAAATTTGGGAGTTTGTTCCAAGACCTAAAGACAAGAATTTTATTGGGAATAAATGGGTCTTTAGAAATAAGTTGAACGAAGAACAAAAGGTGACTCAAAAAAAGGCCAAATTAGTATGCAAAGGATACACTCAAGCTAAAGGAGTGGATTTTGAAGAGACATTTCCTCAGTCACAAGATTAAAGGCTATTAGAATCTTTTTAGCATTGTCAATATTTCATAACTCCAAAGTTTATCAAATGGATGTTAAATTTGAATTTTTTAATGGAGAGCTAGAGGAATAGATTATATTGAACAACCAAAATGGTTTCAGTTCTCTAACAAAACAGATTGTGTGTAGATTGAAGAAGTCTCTTTACTGCCTCAAGCAGGCTACAAGAGATTGGTATTCCATAATAGATAGGTGTCTGCAACAACAAGGTTGTAGGAGAAGTTGTTCTAACAGTAATGTGTATATAAAATTAGACGGTGATTAGTTATTGATTGTCAAGGTTGATGTTGATGACATTATCTTTGGAGGAAGCAATGATGTCACGTGCAAGGGGTTTAGGGATGCAATACAGATGGAGTTTGAGATTTCAATGCTTGGTGAGCTATCATTTTTCCTCGGCTTACAGAATTCTCAATCAAAAAGGGGTATATTTGTTTATCAAGCTAAGTACATAAAGGATATGTTGAGCAAGTTCAAGATGAAATAATGCAAACAAATGAGTAGACCAATGCCTATGTTATCCTCGATTTTAGCTCACTCAAATTGTAGGATAACCCCTACGAAATTTGTTTGTTTTATAGCTCACATCTTCTAAGCATGCATGTCAAGGCACTTGTCAAACCCCCTCGTGCATAGTTAGGTTCGTCAATAAATTGTCTTGTTTGGATCCCTTAATTTGTCTTCTAAAAAATTGCTAAAAGTTTATTTTTCAGAGTTAGTCTTTTTCCTCTTCATGCATTTCGGGTTTTAAAACCCGAAATGCACTTTTCACTATTTGCATATGTATTTCAGGTTTTAAAATCCAAAATACATCTCACCTTTGTCATAAATTTATGCATTTCAAGTTTTAAAATCCAAAATGCACATCCTTCCATCAAAACCCAAAATACATCATGTCATTTAGCCTTCATGCATTTCTGGTTTTAAAACCTGAAATGTACATCTCATTGTATGTGTTTCAGGTTTTAAAACCCAAAATACACATTCATCACCAATGAACATGCACTTCGGATTTAAAACCTGAAGTACATATCCTGAGTCCACAATTTGTCAATAGCACTTTAGGTTTTAAAATGCAATGTGCACCTTAACTCTGCATCACACATGCACATCAAGTTTCCAAACTCGATGTGCAACCTTCAAAATCATTTCAACCTATTTGTGTAGGTCACATTTTGAAGCCTGACCAGCACTTGATCTACCTATAGTAAAGGTCGAGTTTCAAACTCCAACCTATACTGTAAACATTACATGCAAATTGTTCGTCGGGTTTTAAATTTCGATGAACATGTTTGCACCATAAGTCCATCTAATGTAAAAATTGAGTTTCAAAACCTGACTTGCATGTATAATCCAGTTTTAAGTGCAAATTGGGTTTTGAAACCCGATTTTCATGTTTTGACTTACCTTGGTGCAAATCAGGTTTTAAAACCCGATTTGTAATTTTTTATCCAAAAGCCAGAATTTTTTTAACTCTGGGGATTCTTCAATTCAGGACTATAATTCAATTACAAATGCCTACTCCTACACACTGGGATCTGATGACTCTAAAGCACAGCTACCTTGCAAAGATATGAAGACTTTTTTAAGAAGGATGATGATAATGAAGATGTGTCTCTGAACACTTAGTTTATTTTCATGTTGCCAGTTATGCATTACGTAATTTGTTTATGACATTTTACATGTAATTTATAAAATTATAATTAAACAAAAACACAAGTCAAAGTCAAATAGGACTCTATTGTTGAATATGTCAAAGTTAGTTACAACTTTTCCTCTTTTTGCTCATAAGCTCTCCTCTATAAATATGGTGGGCTTCATTGTAAATAATCATCTTTAATTTATGCATCGAAACTCTGCTGGTTTGAGGAGCAATTTGAGACTTTGAGCTTAAGCTATAAATCAAAATTTGCAATCAATATAGAAAGTAAGTTGGCATCCAACCTTTGTTTTGGATTCAATGTGTGGATGAAGTGAGATTGTTATTATGTCTTTCTTGTGTTATCATCTTATATAGATTGAATTGTGCATCATGGTGAAGGTATTTATTTGAACAAAGTCAAAATCTAATATTGTAGACTTTGTGCTACACTATTATGATTGGACGTATTGTTATGCAATTGATAATAGTTGAAGACATTGTGTTATTTTCTATTATCAAATTAGAGTAGTTAAATTGGGTTGTGTGTGTAAGACTTTATATTGCACATACACCACCATATTGTTAGTTTGATCAACTAGTGGAAATAATAGAAGACTTTCAACTTGTGTTAGTTTCTTGCTCTTAGTTATTAGGATTTGTTGGTACACTTTTCAATTATGCTTACGTCTAACTATATTGGATTTCAGTTATTGTGGCCCAAATTAGTATCAAGTTGTAACAAAGAGAAAGTCTATTCTGAAATAGAAGAACAGAAAGAACACCTTGTTGGCAACAACAATGAAGGAAAACAGAGAGGGGGGGGTCAATCAATTTTCACCGAATTAAACAAATTAAGCACAATCTCAAATTTGATCAACTGCACCAACAATAAAGATAAGAACAATAACAACAACACACATAACACCAATATTTTTGACGTGGAAAACCCGATTAAGGGAAAAACCACACTGGGAACCTATCCACAATAAGATCATACTCTGCAGTAGTATGTGTAAATATTACAATGGGGAATGCACATGCATTCAAGCACACTGCCTAGAGCTCACTGCTCAAAATATAATGACTCGGAAGGCAACAACCCTCAAGGAAGGTTCGCTACCTTACAATAGCATTTGGACTACAATCCGGTTAAGATGAACTGAAAGAATAGCATCTACTAATGCCTGATGACAGTTCCGGTTAAGCACAATTGTCTACCCTACAACACACTCTGCTCTACACTTCACATTGAAAGATAAATTCATTTGTTTGCACATACACCACTCTCTGATAATGCAGACACAACACCCACACATCAATTACATGAATATGACACCCATTTATACAAATCATGAACCTTGACTACAAGGTCAGCTCAACCCTTAACACTTAATTACAAAATTACATCACATGATACATAAATCAACCACTGGACCAGTCCGATACCAAGACGACATAGCATGGACCCAAATCAAATCTACCAAACACGCAACACCACCAAAAATCTCGCCAAGATCAACCGCAACACGCTACACCATCGAAAATATCGCATAACACAAAGAATATCACCGGACCCATAAGATCTTGAACAACGCGCACAATGATCAATGCGGACCACCAAAACAAATAGGACACAATTAGGAAACACCAAGAACATTAGAATAATCCGCAATAGCTGCACCAACACCACTTGATCAAATCTTCATTGATCAACACGTTGATACTCAAGAACACTCAACAGCAGCAACTGGGACAAGAAAGATAACTTGTGGAGCACCAAATCACGAACCATCTGAATTGAATATACACACGAACATCCCAAACATTCTCCCAAATCCAAAACTCAAGATATAATAATTCCAGAGCACAACGGATCCAATACCAAAACACTGCAACACTGAACACTAAAAAATCAAATCTTATACCAAAATCCACAACTCAATCAAATCACTACACATCATCAAGAAATCAATATGGAATAAAGTATCTCTAGTTGATTCAGCATATCAAACAGATATACAAACCAAATCAACTCACTGAAATCACCAGAACATCAAAACAACTCTGTGCAACACAGGAACATAGGAATATCTTCACATCAATGACAACAACATATCCTAGCAACAGCAATATCCAACACCCCTATCATGAAGAAAGAGGGTAAGGTGAGTGTATTGCCAATTAAATAGGTTAGTGAATATAATGTATTTTAGATACTAGTTGTTGAAGTACCACAAGAAGGAAGCCTCCCCTTTGTGAGGAGGGATACAATCTCACCATAGCTATGGTTGAAACTACCATTTTGTAATCAATAGCTAGATTACAATATATTCACCCAATAGGTTACTAGGTTTAAGTTGAGTAAGGATGATAATTATGCTCTACCAAATCAAACCTTGTACAAGTCCATGTTTGGTAGTCTGTTGTCGCATACTAGATCGGATATCATGTTGGCGGTTGGAATATCTTCTAGTTTCAAACAGCACCAAAGGAAACTCATGTCAAGGTAGAAAAGCAAGAATACTTGAAATCAATAGTAAACTTTGGTTTATGGTATCCCATGAGTCAAAAGTTCAATTTGTTGCATACACTGATGTCGATTGGCTCAAATGTATAGATGATCGGAAGAGTACAAGTGGAAGAGCATTCTTTCTTGGTGACAGTCTTTTGTCATGGTTGAGTAGAAATCAGGATTTAGTGTCTTTGTTTACTGCAAAAGCATAATACCTTACAACAATTTCTTGTTGCACTAAGGTGTTATGGATGAAGCAAAATTTGAAGGAGATGAAGGTAGAATTTGATGAGCCTATTTCAATTCTTTTTTATAACATGTGTTATAAACATTTCAAGGAGTAAGGTAATGCATTCAAGGATAAAACATACTGCAATCAAGTATCATTTTCTAAGAGAAAAGGTTGTAAACAAAGAGGTGAAGTTGGAGTATGTTGAGACTAATGAACAGATTGTAGATATTTTCACAAAAATCCTTCCTAAGGCGACTTTTGAGTATTTTAGAACATGGTTGTGCAGAAACAAAGAGATCAAAAGGATTGATAATTATGGACTCAGGGAGAGTCTATCTATGAGAAAGGTTTTTGGATTCTGTAATGAGCAGTTGACCTTTCCCATTAATGTCAAAGGGGGAGAATGGATCTCAAAATGCTCAATTTTGCTAAAGGGAGAGAGTGAAATTCCAAGTGCTTCAGTTGTTTCAAATAAAGGGAGTTCTTGATCCTAACATAATAGTTTAGTTGATGTGCCAGCAAAATTTTGTTGTTTGTCATCAATGAAAAAGGGAGAATTGTTGAGCATATGTTGTCATTGATATCAAAGGAGTGTTGTATGTGATGTTAGAGGAGTTTTAAATGTACTTGGGAACAATTGAAGAATATATGTAGTATCATATTGCATTTGTTCATGTCGGTGGAATTGATTATGAATGTTTGAGGTATGTTACCCACACAACGAGCTTATTCTGGTAACTTGTTATGATCTACATATTCATGGCTATGAGTTATGCCCTACAATCTCAAACTAGAGTATGTCTACACATGTTCCATCATATTTCAGAGCTTCAAAAGGGTCACTATGTGAGTTTATCAGGTGGTTTATTGTTTTGGTTCATTGCGACAGAGACTTGTATGTGTGCTCACTAGAGGTAGTGTGTGGATGATTGTTGTGACTAGTTAGGACTACATTGGGAACTGTGTGGCGTGCTAAATCTTCTAGAGTAGTGTGTGGGCTATTGGACCTAGCCATTTACACGTTTGGACATGTTTGATTAAGGAACTTAGATTAAATATGTTTTAGGCCAACATATGAATGTAGCTATAATTTTAATACACGTATATAGTGATCTAGGATCTATCCTGGAATGTTGAAAGCATATAATTAGGGCTTCAATGTAATTATTTGATGTGTTAGATATGCCAAGTTGCATTCCAATCATTGTGTGGTTTCATTAGAAGATCATAGGCAATTTGGGAGTGTCTGAAGGTTGATCATATCGAGTGCAAGTTGAGTTTTCAGTCTTGAAGGCCTGCATATTATATCCTTGTATTCTGGTAGGACTAGTGTCTTACCAACTGAGTTGGTGCTTACATCTTTATGTTGGGGATTGGTGCCTGCAAATATAATTGGGGATTGGTGTCTCCTATAGATTGGTACCTACTTCATGTTGTAAGTGATTCATTATTTTTATGAATCTGGATTTGGGAAAGTAGATCCAAGAAGCTATTCCTACCGTTGTTTTGTCCATCTTATGTTAAAATGTATACCAAGTGTTATTTTTGTGGATGTGTTTTCATGTGTTGTTTTGTTACTAAATCATTAAGAAGATTAATAAGAGTTGCATTAATGTTTTAAGGTTCATGTTTCAAGAAGTTAATTATACTAAATGTTTGATTGAGTTAAAATTGAGTTGAAATTTGAGTTTAATTATACTCAAATTGAAAAGAATGGCACTTAGAAATCATTCCAAATCCGAAGGATAAGAATGTGGTTGGTACCAAGTGGGTTTTCAAAAATAAGTTGAATGAAAATGACCAAGTAATAAGAAGCAAAGCAAGGTTAATTTATAAAAATTAAGCTCAAATTGAAGGTATTGACTCTAAAGAAACTTTTGCTCATGTTGCAAGACTAGAAGCTCTTAAGAGTGTTTTTACCATTTGTTTGTTTCAATAACTTAAAAGTCTATCAAATGGATGTTAAGTAAACCTTTTTCAGTGGCAATCTAAAGCAAGAGATATACATTCAACAACCCAAAGGGTTCCTATTACCAAAAAATAAGGATTATGTGTGCAAGTTGAAGAAAGCACCTTATGGGCTAAAACAAACCTCAAAAACTTTGTATTCAAAGCTTGATAAATTTTATCAACAAGAAAACTTCAAAAGAGGAATTGTTTAAAGTAACATTTGCATCAAGATTGAAGGTGAGAATCGGATGATTGTTGTGGTCTATGTAGATGAAAACATTTTTGGAAGCGGTAGTAACAAAATGTGTAAGAGCTTCAAAGAAAATGCAAAATGAGTTTGAAATGTCTATGCTTAGTGAATTATCATTCTTTCTTATTTGATAAATTTTTCAATCCAACAAAGGCATATTTATCTCACAAACCAAGTACATCAAGAAAATGTTGAATAAATATAAAATGGGAAATTGCAAACTAGTTAACACTCATGATCATAGGCTATAAATTAAGCAAGGATGACAAATCTCCTAAAGAAAATCAAACACTACACAAGTCAATTATTGAGAGCCTACTATGTGTGATAGTATCAAGGCTAGATATTATGCAAGTAGTAAACATGGTGGAATGTTTTCAAGCAACGCCAAAAGAAACTCATGTAGGATCAATTAAAATAATATTTAAATATCTAAAGGAAACCTTAAGACTTTGGTTTCTGGTATCCAAAAAGTGAAGGTTTCACTAACATATAGAAATACAAATTGGATAGAAAATGTTGATGTTATGAAAAAGTACTAGTGGAGGAGCATTCTTTCTTGACAACATCATGTTAAGCAAGAAATAATCATTAATTTATTTATCCACAACAGAAGCCAAATACATAGCAACAACATCATATTGCATTCAAGTTCTTTGGATGAAACAGAGATTGAGGAGCATTAAGGTAAAATATGATCATCCAATTTTAATACTTTGTCACAACATTAGTGCAAGAAATATCTCCAAAAATCTCGTTATGCACTCTAGAAAAGAAAAAAAAAATCCTATAAGTATCATTTCCTAAGAGAATAAGAAGCAAATCAACATGTCAAATTAGAGTACACTGACTAGAAAGAAGGTTGTAGATATTTTTACAAGGCCCCTTTTTAAAGAGACTTGTGAGTATCTCAAGCAGAAATTGGAATCTCTCTCACATTTAGTCACTAAATTCTTAAGCATGAATTCAAGGAGAACTAATCATTGCACCACACTTCACCTTTGTGAAGTCTTTGCTATTGATGTCAGAAGGGGAGGGTTACAAAAAGATGTGTTAATAAACAAGGTAAACCCATGTTCTTGTTGCATGCACAGATTATTTCTTTGCAAGGTTAGCATCAAGATTGTTGAAAATATTGTTGTCATTGATGTCAAAGGAGAGTAAAACATAATCAGTGTCAAAGAACGAAATTGTTACCTAATATGTAGAAATGGGGGTTTAAAAGTATGAAGGTCAAAGGCCACGAATCACATCAAAAGAGGTGACCAACCCTCATTTATGACTCAAATAAGCTGGACCCTCCTTAAGAATTTAATTTGATATTATTTAAGTTCTCTTTGAAATGAGTCTACCCTCTTCCAAAAGTGACCCCTCTTCCAATATTGACCCCTCTTCCGGAGATCAAAATAAATTTATCACTCAAATCAGGCCAAAAAAAGTAAACAATTAATATAATATCATTCCAATTCAAGCAACATTTTTTAAGACAAAATATGTGAAGTTGCAAGCAGATTTTATGGAGGAGACTAAAAGGATCATCATCCATTGACGAAACAATATTCAAGAAAGGGAGAATTTTGCTCATTTGGAGGTTAGTGTCTCTCAATAGAAGAGATTGTTGTCTCTTGCTAAGTTAGTGCTTAGTAGTGGGAATTGGTGTCTTTCAATAGAAAAGATTACTGTCTCTTGTTAATTTGGTGCTTAGTAGTGGGAATTGGTGATCCCAATAGATTGGCACCTACAAAAAATTTGAAAGAGAAAATTATTTTTGTGGCTGGATTTGGACAGTAAATCCAAACAGTCCTTTGTGGCTTTCTCCTGAGAAGGTTTCCACATAGATCATGTATTTCCTAGATGTTAGATCTTCTGTGCTTGCTTTACTGTGGTTGTTGAATTTTAGTAAGTAAAAGATTATCTCATCATGTATATGTATGTTACAGTTAAAAAAAAAATTAAGAATACTGAAATGCACATCAAAATTAGAAGTAAATCCAAAATATAAAAGAATTTCACTTCATGTGTTCATGGCACACTACATAATTATCGTGAATTAATCAACCTAAATAACATGTAAATGCAGTCGTGATACACATTGAATGTGGTAGACGAGAAAATAATTTGGCAACAAGTAATTACAAATTAACTGTTTATTAGAGCCACATCAAGAAACCATTTTTCTGTTGTAGGGCTAATAATATCTGCCAAAGCTTTCATTTGAATGATTTATATCAATGATGTGAAATGGCATTTTATAAGTACCCATTTTATTTGAATTCCAGTCTCGAAAGTCACATCTTATAGTATTCTTTGTTTTCAAATACCATAACAATAATTGGATCTAACACACTATTGGCTCCTCTCCCTCAATGCCAAATACCAAATAAAGTATACAACAAAGTAGGTGTTTAAATACACTTGAGGAGCTAGTAGATGTTTGAATACAAAAATTCCACGAAGCAAAATCCAAATATATTACTTACAAGAAAAGCTCACAGTAAAGACAAATTCTCCATTTACTTCACGAAAGTTGGAACATAACAAAGAATACAATAATCTTCCCAGATAGGAAGAATACAAAATCGACGAACTACTACAAAAAGAGGAGTCAAATATTACAAATATATAAACACAACATCCCTTTTGCGAAAATGATAGCAACTTGTAATGACAAGGATTTAATAATATAAAATTAGTGCCTGGATCGACTCCAAACCCTGAAAAGCCAAAATAGATATCAGCCATTGTGGCAGATGCATTCGCTACAAAATATTTCCCAAGATAAACTGGAATATCCAGCATCTTCCACAAAGAAAATACCTACCTTGGTGACCGAGAGCGACCATAACGTCTTCTTGGGCTCCTGCTTCTGCTTCGGGGATGCCTGTGGCATGTAAAGATCATTCAATTACATAACGGTAACCCGTAAAAAAGCTTGCAAGCTTTATCATAATATGCAAGTCATAATCAGTTAGAAAGTTTTCGAGAATCTCATATAGAGATGACAGGGGATTAAGCATACTCTAGAACAAATTCTCAGTGAGTTGGCTCAGTGAAATGGTAATCAGAATTCCAAACTACTTTAAGTTACTGGTTAAATAGGCTTTTGACTTTTTCAAGTTTGACTAAATCAATCATTACTGGAAAAAAAAAAAGTGATTTCTTCCCAGTTTTTTTGGAGAAGAGGGCAAATTCTTGCAAACTTTTCTTCTGAAGTTTTTCATCTACCAGAACATTTGCTTTCTATAGAGATGTTCCCCTGCCACCGCTCTGGTAGTTCCCTACAATTATCTAGTCATCTCAAAGACACCTCCTCACATCTGTACATCCTAGGAATTTCATACAGCATTGCATGAATGATAATTCTACAACCAAAAACTACTTAAGTTCACACATTTTGGCTCCAACTGCTTCATACCTTACAGGTGAGCGACTGCAACTTCGGCTGTAACTGCGGCTGCGGCTGTGACTACGGCTGCGGCGTTTATACCTGGCAATTCTATTTGTCTCAGCCAGTTTCTCCTGCCTCTGTCTCTCTTGCTCACGCTTTTTTGTCATTTCAACAACGGTATCCTTCTTAACTGCAATTGTAACAAATCATTAACAGTAATTTAAAATGTAAGTATTTTAAAATGTCATTGTAAGTATTTTAAAATGTCATTAACAGTAATTTTAAGGTAATGAAATGCTTCCAATTAGAATAGAGATATATTTTGTAGACTATGTGTAGCTTCTCTTGAAGAAGAAGAAACAAGGGCAAAAATGAAAATACAAAGAGCTGGGGCATGCATTAAAACCCTTTTCAAAACATACTTTGTTTGTTCAGCTGCTTGCTCATTATCCTCTTGAGACGTTCTTGTGGGGTTTCTTTTTTCTCACTCTGTTGTTGCTTTGATGGTGCCCCAGTAGTGCTTGAAGCCTTATTCAACTTTGTAAGTGCTGATGAAGCACTGTGGCAAAAATTGCCATGTTCAATCAACACCAACATATTAAATCAATATGAACATGAAAGATTGCTATATTTTAACTATTGCTAAATTTATAGACATCAGAGAATGCCTCATTTGAGCTGCTTGTATATTTTATATGCAACAATTAGAAAACATCAACCGACTCTGTTGATCTAAACTTGATGTACCAAAAGAGTACACCTACAAAAACATATCTGCTATCTTAACATCATCATCCATCACAGAAGGTGGTCTTTGTCAAACACTTCGCCACCAGGATCTCCATGATTATGGATAAGGGTCTTTACGAAGAACAGCTTTACAGGGAAGCATATAAACAGTGTTTTAAAGAGCACAGCGAATCAACAACCTAACCAAGATCAGTTTGACTCAAGTAGTGCTCCTACAACATTTATCCTCTACGGTGAGAATTTCTATCAAGCTAGCAAGAATTTTGATAGGAAATATTATCAAACCTATTTTGATGCCTCAAAACAAAATTGGAAATATGTGCCAGACTTCCAAAGTCCCACTTCAACCAAATTATTGTAGTAGAATTTGTAGTGTCACATCATCTTGAGAGTTAGAGACACTACCAATAATGTAAAGTTAAATAAGACAAGTACTACATTTAAGAGTTCGAATTTGTAGAGAGTCAAAGAATAGAAAAGTATGCAAGCACATAGGAGACCCTTCTTTGTCTGCTGAAATTCCAATAAACTGACAAAGAAGCGACCATAGAACAAACAGAAAATTAGATAGGCAAGCTGTGCAGAAAGCTATTTGATTATTCTAAAAAATTTCCAAAATTCAAATCTAAATCAGAAATATATAGATTTTGAACTAACAACAATATTCTTCTATACTTCTCCTCAGATTTTAGTTTAGTTGGCTGGTTATTTGAGAATGTTGGGTTATTTCAAATCTCCAGGGGGGTTGAGCAATGCTCCCCTGTTTTCAGTCAGTAGTACAAGTGGGTTGAGCATGCCTCCCCTGTCTTGCAGGCTTCAGTATATTTGGTCTGCAAAGATGTATCTAGGATCTTTTTGCAAATCACTTGTTGATGTCTGTCTAATTCTTGGATTGAGCAATGCTCTCCTAAAATTGGACTCCTTGTTGCAGTTTTAGAAATACTATCATCTATGTATTAGTTTTAATATTAATCTATTATTTATATATACGCCTTAAGCATTTTACCAAAAAAAAAAACAATATTCTTCTATATAGAATGCGAATGCAAAACCAACACAAAAAAGAAAAACAACTTTATAGAATGCTAAGTACCTGACTGATGGTTTAGAATCTTTCTGATTTCTTTCCCAGTCAGGAGCAACAGACACGGCTGGATCCATATGAAGAGCCTCAAGAATACGACCTGACGAAGGCCTGCAATAAAAGCAAGAATGTTAGAAAGCCCAAGCCTAAATACATCGAAACTTGTGGGTTGAGTTGACAATTTTAGCAATCATAATGAAAATATCAATCCCAAAAGATCTTCAATATAAAGCAATTTAGCAGGCATCTAATAATATCACATAAGGACAAGTTTATTCAGCTCGTGTGACTCGAAAGAGAGCCTGCTGCTATGAGATTTTGGGCCCTATGCCCAACCTACATCAATATCATCCAAATTTCTGCCTTAAGGGGCTAATGGGCAGTTTTTAGAAAAAGCTGCAGCAGAGCAAAATTGAGGCCAAGTTATCGTTGCAGGTCTTAAAGGTCCAGTGCTCCGACCGGTTCAGTAAATCAGCTTGAGATGGAGGTGATGGTGGTGGAGCGACGCCTTCCAACTTGAAATCGTGTGTGTCTGTCGTGCCCCCAAACTCTGTAATATACTCAATCTTTGAAGTTGAATCACGTCCCTTGCTCCGCCGTCTCGACTCTCGCGAGTGGTCATCTCGTCCTCGATCATGACGCCTAGAGTATGGTGAAATAGACCGTGACCTGGATCTTGATCTGTATCAATGAAACCACTTTTTATCATGACTAAATATACACTGATGGCAATTTAGTTTAAATAGATAAAGTGAGGTGTAGCTCAGAAAAAATAGAAAATGTTGTTCTGCATACATCCTTGACCGAGAATAGGCTTCATAGGTTGGACTTCGCCGAGGCTCCCTATAGGAAGCATTAGTGTTAGTCTAATCAGCAAGTAAATTAACTTTAAATGACTAAATCAAAAACCAGACAAAGCAATTCAATAAACAAATATAGAAATCAACCTTTATAGAATGTGTTATATGTTAGGAATCTGGTTTCATACCTATAAGGATCATGATAAGAGAGACGACTCCCCGCCATGCGAGCAGCCTCTTTCTCTCTCTCTCTTTCCTGTTGAGAAGCTTTTCTTCTCTCCTTACGACTGAGTTTCCGCTGAAGAGATATAATCAGTGAGTTTATATTTAATATTTGTAAGTCACTAAAACTTAACTGGCTTTAAAATATATGAACAGGTTAATCATGGTCCCTACCATGGCAGGATCACCTTTGGCCACCTCCTTCTGCCGTTTCTCTTCTTCCTTTGCTTTCCGGTCCATATAAACAAGCCAATTGAATCTTTTCACTCCATATTCCTTTGCAATTGCTTCAATTTCATCATCTTCACTGTCATCAGTGCTGCTGTCCTTCTCATCTTCATCATCCTCTTCTTCGTCACTCTCTATAAACTGGGAGTCTTCTTTTCCATCTCCTTCATAAGCAAATCCAACTTGAGAGTAGGTGCCTTTGTTTAATGACATTTGTTGTGAGGAATTTGACCTGGTCATGCAAAAGAAGATCTGTTACAAGATGAATGCAAAAAAAGAGACCCTTTCAACCATGTGTGAATCCACCTTAAAAAATGATATCTGGCAGTATCATCACTGTATAGCACTTAGTTATCTAATCTAAAACTATGAGCCAGTAGTGATAATGGCTAACCACTTCGACTGCATAGAACAAAACAGAACACATGCATGATGCACGAATACTCTCATAAATATCGTAAAGAATGGTATTTGCAAGATGTAAAAAACACCTTAAGTTGCCAACAATTTCCAAACAATTCTGGAGTTATGGCAGCAGCCATCTAAATCAACAATCAAGCAAATTGAACTCCGATTCAAAATTGTTTCTTATAAAGTTATGAATCTGTATTAGACTGGTAATTCAGGGGGGCAATACACTAGTTAAGAAACTTAATACATTATAACTAGCACCTGAACAAAATTCATTGAATTAACAATCAGTGAAGAGCTGAACAAGAACATTCTTTATTTCAACAAGGGTAGACAAAAAGGATATGCCTATGTTCCACTGAGTTTCGGGGATTGGACGGCAGGGGACACCGGGATGTGTTTCAGGTACGGGGGTACTTTTGGGTCATTTGGGGGGACGACTGTTAAAAAAAAAGGGGGTGAGGGGGGGGCATTTACAAACATAGAGAAATTTTAAATTTCAAATATGCATATCATAACAATTGTAAAGAATTCATCATAAACATTAATGCATTGCATTAGACTTGAATTAAGATTTCACAAGAGAATTGACAAACATTTTACCAAAATTCAAATGCTCTCATTAATCATTGCCAACAAACATGTCATTAACATCCATAATAGACATAAAATGATAAATATTAAACATCCATAACTATGAAATGACATGAACTGTAAATAGAAAAGTAAAAACATAGAAGTCCATAATCAGCTGTCCATCATAATGTCAAGATAAACTAAGAAAATATATGGCTGTCCATAATCAGCACATGGTAGGTCTAAGACTAAGAGTCTAAATCAAGATCAGAGCTAGTCTCTGTCTGAGTTCACTCCTTAACCAGCTACTCCTTCTCTTCTTACTGCTCTTTTCCTATTTTGCAAATGTCAAAATGAGTGTCTTTTTCTTCCTTTTCTTTGTTTTATGCATTAGATTAGGGTTTGTTATATTTTAATTTTATTTAGGGTCTTGGTGGGGCTAGCCAGACCTCTATTTTTTAATTAAAAAAGTGTATTTTTTTTAGTTTGGGCACTAAAAAAATCTGGGCCATAGGGGACAGCAAGAAGTCCCCGGGATGGTCGGGGGACACCTGGCTGTCCCAGGGACTTCTTGCTGTCCCCTGCAGCCCAAAACCCATTCCGGAAATGTCCCCTGCGATTTTGCAAAAAATGGGACACCAGGAAATGTCAAAATCCCATCCCCACATCCCCATTTCGTCCCCGGTACGGGTACGAGACAAAAATGCCAGGGGATGCATCCCCGTGGAACACAGGAATACGCAAGTCTTCTACTCCACTTATATGTTTCAAACTCAACTAAAATATAGGTTTCAAAAAAAACAAAAAAACAAAAAAATGTAAATTATGATTCTTGATAAAAATAGAAGAATTGCCACTTGGTAGTGATCCATTAGAAAACTGCAAATATTTATTGGAGATATTTATGTTGGTAAACCTATTGCTTCTAGTTTCTACAACAAATGAGGAAACTAATAACTTTCCCTTATGTTAAATCAACTTCGCCTTCTCCACCCAACAGAACAGGATCTGCTGATTCATCATCTATTTGACCAACATATCAATTATCTTATTAACAGGAACTAGACAGAAATAGTTCTATTTTGTGCTTTGCAATTGCTCACCAACAATTGATGTCTGCAATGGTGGTGGAAACCATGTATAAAGTAATTCTACATTAAAACAAGATGCAAGTCAAGATAGCATGGCAAATTGAGTTCAAATGCATTGTCGCAAGTGTTCTACCAGGTGCATTTCAACCCCCCACCATCCAACAAGCAACACACGTAAAAACACCTGTCTCTAGCACAGCCCTACATTGCAGGGCATCTCCCTTGGGAAACCTCTCTTTGTTGGGGACATTTGGGGATGCCCTACCATCCCTAGGCCACCAGGGGACCTGCTCTAAAGAAACTTTTTTCAACCCATATAACCCTGATTTTGAATATCATTTAAAATCTGCAAGTATAAAAATTTATTTCCATTTTTAATTGGAGAGACCACAGTTAAGGCTCTGTAAAATTTGTGTGAGAGAATTAATTTCTCCAATTGAAGTAATTAATACTTATATTTCACGACACACATGCACACACAAGCATGCGTGCACACGCACATGCATGCACACACAAGCATGCGTGCACATGCACATGCATGCACACAGAAGCACACGCGCGCACACGCACATGCATGAACACACAAGCATGCACGCACATGCACACGTGCACGCGCACACAATTATGCACACACTCTTGTCAATAAGAGCATTACATAATCATCTAAAGCCACACGCACATGCACATATGGGCCACTTAATAGATCCACACACGCATGCACGCACATGGATGCGCACACAAGCACGCGCGTGCACGCACATGCATGAACACACAAGCATGCACACACGCACACGCGGACACACACATACGCACACACACACACTCTTGTCAATACAATTGTCAATTAGAGCATTACATAATCATGTCAGGCCACACGCACATACAGGCCACTTGATAGATCCACACACACGCACATACGGGCCACTTGATAGATCCACACACACGCACATGAACACACACATGCACGCGAACACACACACACATGCACGCACACACACACATGCACTCAACACACACATACACACACACACACTCTTGTCAATACAATTGTCAATTAGAGCATTACATGATCATGCCAAGCCACTTAATAGATCCACACATGCGCACACGCACACACACATATCAATACAATTGTCAATTAAAGCATTACATAATCATGCCACTAACGGTACAAGAGGACAAAAGCAGATGGCAAAGGACAAGAGGAGCTCAGATCACATCAATGTCATTATGTCTTCAACATATGAAGTATATGAAGGGATCTCATTTACACTTCATTTTTTATAAATGGGAGTGGGTTGACAGTAGAGACTCTGTATTTGGACACAAGTTGAGGCATAATTCATTCATTTCCTTTAATAGCCCATTGTGTGTGTTAGTTGTCTATGAAATTTTCGAACAAAGACTTCAACAATGGAGTTGAGCTCTACAACACATGGAAGGGCAGATAGAGGCAAAGGAAAAAAGTCGCGAGCAGACGTGGAAACTGTAGCAGACGAGCATTGACAAGGTGTCTAAGAGATTTGTGGATTGCATCACTAAAGAGCTAACAAACCCTGAGTTGCAATTATGGATACTCCAGCCCTAGGGCCTAGCAAAAGAAATTGGCAAAAAGGATTGTGTTGCAATAAAAGAAGCCATACTAAAGATGATATTGGACCTAAGCCAATCTATTGGCAAGAGGAATGTCTTCATCATCATTCAATCCCTCTCCAATGCTACTGTGTTATCTATCACAAAAGGAACCTTTATGTTGAACAAAGATTCTGATGAACTCAAGAAACACACAAGGGTTCATTTAAACTATATGACAAAGCATCTTCATACTATCATGAATAATTAAGGCGAACTCCTTAAATGCTTGAAATTGTTGGGTAATGCTCTAAAGGTGCAATTTCCTATTTAAGTTTAAAAGGAGGATGTTAAATACTATAGGGAAGACGATCTTGACAAGGTCAACACTGCAAGGTAACAACAGTCTATGACATCACATGTTTAAGTCTCCATCTGTTCAGTTGTATAGTTAAATGCAGTATTGTATATGCTCGGTTCTGTTGTAATCAAGATTCTATCCTGTGTGTTTTAAGGAGAAGGTGATGGTAGACTGTTAAAACACATGTTGTTCATATTATGTCAAGTGTCCTCAATTTTTGGCAGGAGTATTAATTGTAAAAAGCTTGAATATGTATATAGTAAGTTGTTTTAATTATGTAGTCTTGTTCGTGGGTGTTTTGCATGGAGTACAATGGCAAGATAATCTACTTTTTTGAGATTTGATCTGGTCTAGATTGTAGGGAGACGTGTCTCCAACCCCCTAGGATGCATCTCGAGGAATGGGACATGTCTCCCATCTCAAAAATACGAGCAGAAGCATCTCTTGTTGTTGATATGGCGGCAGGACATTTCCACGAGTTTCCGCCAAAAAAAGTTTAACAAACCTAAAACACAAACTTCATAAAAGGAAAAAAGCATGTCAGAAACATGATGGGAGAGGAAGATATCACCGTGCGAGGGTTTTTTTGTCAATTTTCTGAATACATGACATCGCAGGAGGAAGGCACAACTTATAAGTATTCGTTTAACCCTTGGTCAACGCCATTTTTTATGGTCAGTTTATTAATTTTGGAGGCGATGGTATGAACTATAACCCTTAGGCAACTTGTCACTGGTCACATGGCTGACTTGTGCAAACTTGCAACATTTACAAGCACAAATCAGAGGCCACTTTATCATAAATTAACAGTCTGCGTTTGTCTTTTTTATTATTCTAATTTCAGTAGAACAAGTTTGTTATCACTTTTAACTTATCAGATATCTCATATCTGTATAGAATCATAGATCTACTACAATAATTTTGGATTACAAAATTATTAAATTAAGCTATATAAGTATCCATTATACTTAAGTTGAGATTTTAAAAAATCACAAAATTAACCATAAAATATAAAATTATATTAAAAATAATAGCATCTCCGAGTACCCCCATCTCCTATTTTTTCAAAAATAGACGTATCGGTACCAATACCGATCTCTCATACAAATACCAATACTGATCTCCTAGCAACCATGGATCTAGTGAATTGTATGCTACCAGAATCTTGGCATGAAATGCTCTTTTTTGCAGCTCTTGGGTACTTAACCAAGGTATATGAATTTGGTTCATCCCTAAAATCCATCCCCTTGACCCCCCATTTTGAAACTTCATAGAACACTAATTATCACCCATCTGCTTAATACAACGTACAGCCCATACCAAAAAGGTTTAAACTTCCTATCTAAGCCTTGAATCCTCTCTTTCTTAAGGTGAAAATTTATTTCCCACATAAAACTGATTCAAGACATTATATTAATCGTACTATTCATCAGTCCATTGCAAAATCTCATTAATGCGTAATCCTTTTAACAAATTTAGTCACTTCATCCAGTTTCTTTTTTCAGTTTTTGTGTGGTTGTTGCTTCTTCTAACGTGACAATAGTGCTACACGAACAAGTACCAAAGGTTGGAACCCAAGGCAACCTTTAAATACAACATGCTACATTAAGCCATAACGAGCTCAATTGTATCTATCGTACTATTCATCAGTCCATTGCAAAATCTCATTAATGCGTAATCCTTTTAACAAATTTAGTCACTTCATCCAGTTTCTTTTTTCAGTTTTTGTGTGGTTGTTGCTTCTTCTAACGTGACAATAGTGCTACACGAACAAGTACCAAAGGTTGGAACCCAAGGCAACCTTTAAATATAACATGCTACATTAAGCCATAACGAGCTCAATTGTATCTATATTTGACATATTGTAAACTTTCATCCCATTTGTGAGGACACTTCGAGTGGTGCATTTGAAGAATTTACACATTCATTCAATTTGTGACCTATATGTCGGTCCATTAATTTATGTACAGAATGTTGTGGACTTTGTGAGTTTGTGTCCATCATTGACCATAGCATAGTGTCAACCAAAATATACCAAGGCAATTGCTGTACCTATTCGTAAGGATGATCTTGGAAGCTTAATTTGCAAAGAACACTTTCTTGTAGGGTATCAAAATTATCGTCTTTGAGGACCTTTCCACCACAACATATACATAATCATGACATTACTTGGTCATGAGAAGCCCTGACATGAAATACATGGAAATAGACCACCCAAGCTTGACAAGAATTGAAAGAAGAGCATCACTTTTGGTTAAGAGGAGCCATCCAACTATAGTGAGCTTCCCAAATTGTCTTTTGTCACTAATTAATGGGAACACAAATGTGTCCCTTATAACATAAGAGCCAATTTTCTAGGTAGAGATAAAGAACATCCTACCTAGCTACCAATTTTTTGTATACATTAAAGAACTCAAGATCTCTCAAGTTCAATTCAAGCAATTCTTACATTCTAATCCCACACAAGTCAAGGACTATTTTTTAAGATTGCAATTGGAGGTCAACTCAAGCAATCAACAACCTTGTTGGTATTCCCTTCCTTATGTTTGACATCTACATAAAATTGTTGTAAATACATGGACCACCTTTGATTATGATTATCCTACAACATAACTTGAACCTACATGAATTGGAGAGTCATCTGATTAATACAGATGATTGTCTCCTTACACAATATATAGTGTTTCCACAACTTGTAGGCCTAAATAATAGTCTAATTCTCTTTGTCCTATGTCGGTTACCTACACACTATGTGAAAAAGACGTCTCGGCATGGTAAGTGATTGAATGGCCATGTCAAGTGACAATTGCTTCAAGTTGCATATGTTGTGACATCTATTTTGATCTCAAATGATTAACGCAAATCAAGTAGAATAAGCAATAGTGTCAAACAAAGCCTCCAATTGAAGTGCATGTAAAATCCATCATTGTGCCCCCATCTATATAAACTTTATTTTGGCCCCACTTTTGTTGCCTAATTTATATGTCATGCAATGTAAGAGAATCTGAACAAAAAAATCTTGTACAATTAGATTGGCAAGACCCAAGACACTACTGTTTTCTATAAAAACACTGGGTGCTACCCAATTTCTAAATTTCTAATGAATTCAATCTTCTTTAGGTCAATACATACAACGTCCTTGACAATAATGTAGCCAAAGTTTTGGTCTCTCCATGCCAAAAGACCACTTCTCTAAATTGGCATAGAGTTATGCCAATGAAAGGCAAAAAGAACCTATTGAACATGTTGCAAGTATTCTTCAATGTCTTCTCGGTGATGAGGACATTGTCCAAGTAGACGACAATATAACACTTTGTGAAAGAACTGAGTACATTTTGTAGCAGCCCCCAAATCTAACACTTGATCTCATCGTTCTCTAGAATTGATCGTCTATATAGTGGCCCATTTGACAATGATGTACCAAACAAGAGATCAATTGAATGCTTAACCTAAAAATGCAAAGGCACACTCTAAACGAAATGAAAACAACTTTGTATGATGAGAATGTCTAGTCCATCGGTATTTTTTGTGCCATTGATGTTGGTGTTTGAGCACATGCATTCTTGCCACCTTTGGTTCTTCAAATCTAATTATGTAAAAGGGAAAATGTCCCAATTTGAGCAATGGCTTGTCAACAATATTTCACGTTTGTCAAGGAGACTACCTCTATTGGAGCCTCTCTGGTATCCGATATTTACTATCACTAACTATAACAATAGCACTCCAAGGTTCACCCTAATTAACAAATATCTGAGGTTGCCCCAACAAATCACAAACATCTAGGGGTGTAACATCACAACCATCTTATCTTTGAAGGGTTCGATAGAATAGGATAGACATCACTATCAACTAACACAATTTTTTCTACCCTAATCACTTTCCCATTGTGTATAGATGTAGGTGAGGCATCTACATATTCAACATCTTGACTATCTCTGCAAATATAACATTTTTCTAACTTCCCCAATCTGCAATGAAATGAAGAACCTTCCCATTCATCCACAATTATGAGTAGAATTGGCTTTCCTCATCCTTTGTTGACAAGAAATAGCCTGTGGATCCAATTCAATATATGATCCACTTCTATTTACTCAAATGGAATTGTAGGTAACAATGAAAAACTATGACCAACAGTTGTGAAGCGAGGCTTCTTGATGTGATAATTGTAGCCATGATGACATAGCTCTTGTTTGTCTCACACTACATGGTTGTGGCTTTTTGGGCCTTCTTGCCAATCTTCTTCAATCATTTCTTCTATAACAAAGCATCCTTGCTTTGTCACTTTAACACATGCCTCCTATCATTGTCTCCCTATGGCTTGGCACTTGCAAAAGAGTTTCATATCTTTGGACATGAGAATATCTCTATAAATTTCACTGCATAAGAAAGTGTAAGTAGCCCCAAAGATTTAAATGTTTAAAAATGCCATTTTGCCTATATGTAGTAATGAATGCCCTTATGTTACTTGGCGACTCAATGTTTCTCAAAGTCCTTAATGTCAAGTTTTGCAATGCATCGAAATGATAGATGTGTTCTTGTATGAATTAGCCTTTCTATTGCAATAGTTCCCATTAGTGCTTTTCTTCATATGTATCCTCCAAAAAAAAAACACTTCCTTGATGCCCTCCATGAAATCACCTTGGATGGGATTCTCCTCCATCACATCATCAAGTTGACTTCCCTAGACTTCCCCTTCACTAGCAAGCTAGCCCCCAAACATAGTTCAACATGTGGTTCAGCTTTAGGAATGGAAAACATGATTTTGCCTTTCCAAGCGCAATTTTTGGGCCTCCAAGACAAATTCTCAGCTTGTTTTTTCTCATTTTTGTCATCTAACCTCCTAGGAGCACACTTGAACACTTGGGAGCACTTTTTCATGTTTTCACTTTGACATTTAAGCCATCCTGAGCATCTTTCTTAAGTGTCAATAAGTCACTTTTCCATTCATAAAGTTTTTGTTCAAAAACTTTCATTGACATTTACCACATAAGTAGAAAAAAATGCTTTTTGAGTCACCTAAGCGATCTATTTCCTCATTAACATTGAAAAGTGCAAGCATTTATGACTTTAGTGATTTTTTGCCTTGCAACATGACAATGAACCCCCTTGGGGCACACCCAAGATGTTTGCAGTCATTTTCACATGATTTTGGCCCTCAAGCATCGCTTTCTTTTCCTTTGACAGATTTTGGACCACCATATGCGCTTCCCTAGCTTGAAATTGTCCCTAGAAACCTTTGATCATCAAAATATTCTTGGTCGCTTTGTCGTTCATTTGCCTACTTCTGCAGTTGCTGCATTTGTTTATACCCTAGACCAAAGTTGAAAAACTCGGACTCGACAACGACTCAGCAAGCTCAATTTTTTTTTAAAACTCGGGACTCGCCAAAACTCAGAGAAAAACTCGGCAATAACTCGGCAACTTTATCGAACATTTGAAAATACATTTTTTTTTTAAATATTCTTAGAAAACACATTTACAGTTACACCCTAAAGTTTAAACAATTCCTAGCTATATTACTAATTTCCTTACATTTCTAAATGCTGCATTATTAGGAATCAGGATTATCTTAAATTCTTAATATTTCTACAATATATATATTTAAATTAATCTACGTTTTTTTTATATAAATTGTTCTTATAATTTAATCTCTATTCTTTTTAATAGATTGTTCTTTATATATAAATGTAAAATACAACAATTTATTAAAAAAAACATTTACATTGTTCTATAACTATTATTAAAAAGAATATAGATTATTGTATAATTGTATTTGATATCGCAATGTGTCTGAAAATGAAACTTGTTAATATCGCCTATAGAAATTTTTCCTTCTCGGTATTTTGTGAATTTAGCCTAAAATAACATATACAAATCTGAAATGTACACAAAACGATGAGCCCATAAACCGTGCATTTTTGTTAAACATGTAGCAAGTAATATGCGAAAGCTATGAAATCTACAAATCCTAAAGCGCTGATGGATACTAACTGAAATTTTACAGTGGGAAAGAGTTTAACTTTTAATATAGATCAATAATAATTTGTTTGAAATCTATTGGAAATCGATTAAAACTATTCGCATCAGCGACGGTGCAAATCCTATTGTCGTGCCCTATTCCCGTTGTCGTGCCCTATTCGCATTGGCGACAGTGAAAATCCTTTCCTCATCGCGACAAAAGACAAAATATGAAATCAAAATTAGGTTCTCGACAGTTTTAGACTTTTCGTAACCTTCATTACTTTTTAGCGCCGATTTTTCTCGTGAGTTTTTGCGATTTTTGGCGATTTTCTGAGGTTCTACTCGACCGAGTTTAATAGCGAGTGGCTCACGGCCAACTAGGGCTTGCGAGTCTTTTAAAAAAGCGCAGAGTTTTTCATCACTGCCCTAGACAACTCGTCCACCTTGCTCAACATGCTTAAATGCCTTCTCTTGTGGGTCCCACTTGTCTAGAATTGGCAATGACAACATTGACAACTGCTCACAACAAAGACTCGAAAACAGCTTAAACGCACCACATTTTATGCTTAGAATTTGACTCAAAAAACAAAATCGTACAAGTACAACACTATTCAAGCTGACTCATCATTTTTGCCCAATGTATTTCTCATGTTGATTCAATCAACACTTTAAAGGAATCCAATGCTCAGCAATTTGCTCCTTGGTATCCATCTAAGATTGCTTACACATATTAGGACAGTAACTTAACAGATCTCTTGTCTTCAAACGAAGTTCTTGATATCCTAGCTGTATTCAATGGTACATAGAAGAGCAAATAAGCTTTGCTACTGCTGATATGAATTAAGATGGCAATACAAGGGGCAACACACAAATTGAAAATTTTAAGTTATTATAAGCAGCAATTGTACAAAATCAAACACAAGATTGAAGATTATTGGATGGATGAACTAAACGTGTATACAAAATAGGCAAACTCTATAGGAGAACTCATGTCTCCTACTCTACCTACATGCTTTAAATTCAGCTACTAACAAAGACAAACTTATTAGAAAACTGAAAATGTTTGTTGGAGTTATTTATTTTAATAGCCCCATTTGTTGGGGTGCCTGAAAGTGCCATTGAGATGACCCAAGATGTTCTCTTTATCAAGTTACTAATACTATTTTCTTATGATTACACTTTTGCAATCAGATATTGGCGTTTATATCATGTAAAGTGTGGGCTTTTAGCATTCATTCAATATTTTAGATTAAAGTAAGGTACGACCATTCAAGATTTTAGTTTAAAGTAAAGTACAAACATTCAAGATTTTAGGTTAAAGTTAGGTACAAACATTCAAGATCCTAGCATGTGTAAAACTCCTTCATGGAACTAGGTTTGTCTATTTGCACCTTGTTCAGTGTAAGCAAATATCATACTTGTAAAAGCTCACACACTTCAAGCCTCTAAATAGAACACAACCTGACAACTGGTACAGACAAGAATCTACACAGAAACAATCCCCATTTACTAATGTGACCATAGATAACCCCCAAACAATTTGAAAAAAAGATACATCAACAAAAATTATTCTGCGAACAAGAATATATTCAAGTAATAGTGGTGTACCTTAATGCCTGATCCACAATATACAACCATGGCAATAGCTTCCTAGATAAGTTTAATTTCATGAAACCCCACACAGTAAGTTACATCCTCTTTCAAAAACAAAAGCAAGAAATCCATCCAACTATTAAGGAAGACTTTGCCCGCACTTACAGTTTGATCCAAAATAATAGCAAATTTAATAGCAAGGAATGCTAAGACATGAATTGGGAACTGACATATAGAATCACATATAGCGGCAGAATATAAAGTACATGTGTTGATCAAGATCTAAAATGTACCTAAGGAAGTCTAGGCGTTTAAAAAGCCTGGGCCCTGCCTAGATACACCCAAGGTTCATAGAGCAGAACCCAAACAAAAAAGCAGGCAAACATTAATATACTTAATTTCATAAAAAAGAATAAAATGGATTTCCTAGCGCATTCAACTCTGTAACTTTTCTTTTGTAAATGTCTGTGGGTTTCTGATCCAGATCTAACATGCCTCCATTTGTCACATCCACTAAATTAAAATTAATGTTGCATTTGATCGGTGTATTCATTCATTTTTCCAAATGGCCACAACTATTCAAACTGATGATCAAATCTGAGCTTATCTCTTTGGGGATCCTTCGTTCAACTCACCATATGAAGGCAGATTGCCTTGACTCAAGAAGAATTGAGCCATGGTTTCTAAATGAAACTGTTGTCATTTTATGACACCCTTGGTCCATCAATAAGAACCGATCAGAGATATGATCCATGGACCAGTGCTGCTCCAGTTGATCAAGGAGAAAAGCATAAGAATTAGGAATTGTGAAGTGTTGTCTCGTTTGGAGGAAGTCCCTTCCCTTTGCTTCCCTTTTCTTTCATGTTCCCCTGAACTCCGGAACCCCGAGGTTCCGAAGTTCCTTCTCTTTGCCTTCTCTTCTTTCCCTCTTCTCCGGAACCCCGAGGTTCCGAAGTTCTCTCCTCGTCTTCTTCCCTTCCCCGGAACTCCAGAACCCCAAGGTTCCGAAGTCCCTTCCCTTTGCTGCCTCTCCTTTCTCCTTTGCGGAACTCCGGAACCTCTCCTTTCTCCTTTGCGGAACTCCGGAACCCCGAGGTTCCGAAGTTCCTTTCTCTTAGCCCCTTTCTTTTCCCGGAACTCCAAAACCCCGAGGTTCTGAAGTCCCTTCCTTGTTGCCTTTCCCTCTTCTCCAGAACTCCGAAACCCCGAGGTTTTGAGGTTCCTTCCTTAGCCTTGTTCCAGTTCTCCAGAACTTCAAGAACCCGAGTTTCCGAAGTCCTTGGACTTCCTTCCAACTTGCAGCACTTCCGGATGGCGTGATCAACACTCAAAGCTTTAAATGCTCTAACGACTTTTGTGACTTGTGGACCTCCTTTTGTGGAGCTACAGGGGTCCATTTAATGATTTTGGCAAGATTTCCATCAAGAGAGATACAGGGCCATGCTTGTTGTGGTAACTTATGTCATGTCTACATGCTCTGACTTTGGAAGGTCAATCAATCCACCCTTCTCAGGGTTGCATTTTCAGGGTATGGCTAGGTTGCTTGCATGTACAGAAAGTCAGGTGCATGCACTTCCCTGCACTCCCAGACTGACATTTCCCTACACACACAAGGGTCATGATCACTCTTGTAACCAATTTTCTATATAAAGGTTGTTAAGCCTCATTGTAAAGGGTTCTCTCCCTTGTGGCTTGAGCTATTCTATGCTCTTCCACTTCTCTTGTATTTATTCCGCATTTTGCAACTATAAGTTTGGCCATTGGCCTTTGAATGAATTGAAATTGCTATTCTTGCCTTTCTTCAACTTATGTATGCTATGTATGTTTCCTTACCTTCATCATAGGTGTATGTTTTGTGGCTCTTCTCTCATATATGTTGTGTTAATTTATTTCTAAGTGTGACTTGTGGGAATCCTTCTCCCCTCTTGACATTCAGTGAATTGAAGTTTGTGCATCTCCTGGGTATTTTAGTTGATTCTTTGTGTCATTTCAGGTAGGGAGAGAAACAATCTCTTATCTTGGTGCATCACCTCCTTTCATTTTAAGCATTTCCCTCTTCCCTTTTCCTCTGCAAGTTGTTAGGATAGGCTTAGGAGTAAGTTTTGAAGTGTTGAGTTGGTTCAACACCTGCACTTGGATTGAGAAGGAAGTCGGCCTTCTCTGGAGATTCAACCCCCTTGAGCAAGGTCCCACACTTCAGGGTTGTTTCCATGTTTCACGAGGTTGCTGAGTTGATAGCTCAGCAAGGGTGCAAGCTTTTGTGATAACAGAAAACATAGAAGAAAATATCTTTCTTGAGAATATCTAAACAAACCAAAAGAGAAATACATCTCAATTTCTCAAAATAATATTGAGAACCAAAAAAAGTACACAACTTTAAAAAAAAGAGAGAGAGAAATAACTTGTGTTTTTTTGTATTTAAGTTGTCCTGATTACATAGAAGAGTAAATGAGAGCGTACACAAAGAATATTAGAATATGGATTATTTTTATTATTTTGAAATATGAATTTATTATCTATTATTATTATCAAAATTTAAAATAAAACAGTAAATAAATAATACATTTAACTTAAAATAAGAACCCTAAATGTAATAAAAAAGCTGAAGTACTAGCATCTAAGTGCCATTTTGTGTTGCCCATTAACTAGGTACGCCGAAAAGAAAGGTGATCAACAAGAGGTCTCTTGCCTCGATAACCCCTTTTAGCGAGGGTGGCAGGTTTGGGAATGAAAAGAAACAGGCACTGCTGTACAAAATATTTCAAGAAAAAAGATAGATCGCTGCTCAAGTCCCTATAGAGGTAGTGAAATCTTCCCTAGATCTTGGATTATAATGTTTTAAAAAAAAAAAACTCAAATCAGATAATGTCAGATGAACCATAAAAAATCAGTCATAATGCCAAAAAAATGGGAAGAAGCCAATCAAATTGCAGTCAACAATATATTTAAAAAAAGGTGCATTTTTTACAAGAAAAATTTAGTCTCAAATGTGAGTTATGGGACCTTGCAAGTTTTTCCCGCAATCTACTGCTATGCATGGAACTGTTTGTTTGAATGCCTAAACAATTTGTTAATCTTTCAAATATGACTTCTGTTGCTGTTGTGCATAATTACAGAAATCATAGATTATTACCTCCACACCCTATGATTGTATTCATCATTTTTCTACACTCGAGCATAAATCTATTGGGTTGAGTAAAGGAAATCATCCCCCTATGGTCAGAAACCAAGATGGGAATGGATCTTTCTTTAAAGATCCATTTAGGTGCCTATCTTCCTCTACCATTGTCAATTCTTCAAATATTATTCCTGGCTCATTTATGGAGGCCCCAAAATATAATTCTTCTAATTAATCTTTGTCAAATTGAGGCAGTGTGACTATGGATAGGGATTTGGGTACTGTTGTGACCATTTCACACATCGCCCCATTGCAAATGGGGACCCCTGCTTTTTGCTTTCTAGGGTTTGTCTTTTTAGGTCTTTTAGGGTTTTGTCTGTTAGCCTTTAGCTTTCGAGTGTCGCCAAGGGGATCACTTGGATAGCAAGTTCTGCTTGAGTTAGGTCAAATTGGTTAGTGATGAAGTTTGAAAGTCTTGATCCTGAAATTTGGCTAAGTCTGAAAGTCCTAATCCTGAAATTTGGCTAAGTCTGGAAACTGAAAAACCTCCAAAAACTAGATTTTGCAATATAACTCCTAGAGGTCTGAAACCACTCTCAAACATCCTGAAAGTATATATGGAATATAACTTAAAGTACTTTCTTCTTTCTTGTACTTAAATGTTATATTCCATAAAATTATCCTGACGGAGAGTTCAAAAGGTCAAAAGTCACTCCTGACCCTCTCAGGAGGTCCAAAGCGAATCTCGCTCCTGACCCTTGCTGAGGGTCCAGAGCGAAATTCATTATAAACTTCATTTGCCACCTTGTTTGAGCTTGAAACCTTGTTCCTGGCCTTGAAAATGATCTTACCTCGCCCTGTGAAGTAGTTTGAAACTAAAAGATTGAGCAATTTAGCCTAGACTGTAAAAGTCGCTCCTGACCCTTGCTGAGGGTCCAGAGCGAAAATCTTATTGGAGCTTATTTTTCACTAATTTTGGCTAACTTGTTTTGTGCAGGGTCTCCCAGAAGGAAGATTGGACGTCACTTGATGCAATTGAAGATTTGAAGGCATGAAAATTGATGAATTTTGGAGACTAAAGGAAAAATCACCCCTGACCCTCAGAGAGGGCCCAAGGCAAGATTTTGATTTCCTTCATTTTGCAATAAAAAGAGACCAAGTTTTGATCATGAAGGGGAAATAAATGACTTTCTCCACCCGCCTGAAGAAGTTTTGACTTGAAATAATGAAGGACCTTGTGGAAATTACAAAAATCGCTCCTGACCCTCAGAGAGGGCCCACAGTGAGAAATCTTATAGGGGTCATTGCTAGCCTTATTTGGTCGACTTAAGATGTCAAAGGCATGGGGATGGATGAAATGAGCACAATGAAGTATCCAGACTTGATCAAAGATGATGAATTGAAGGAGTTTTGCCCAGGAAAGGTAAAATCGCTCCTGACCCTCAGAGAGGGCCCACGGCGATTTTCTTTGTGTGCACATTTTTGGACCTTTCTTGGACATGAATTTTTATTCATAGCAAAGAACAAGATGACATCTTCCTTGGCAAAGTGATTTTTAGGTGAAAAGTGAAGCATTTTGGTCCAGGTAGCAAAAATCGCTCCTGACCCTCAGAGAGGGTCCAAAGCGAGATTTTCAAAAATGCACTATTCTTACAAGATCAAAGTATGTTTTATGATTGGAAGGGATGAAGGAAAGCATGTTCTATCCGTTGAATATAATTTGGAGGATCAACACAAGATGAAATCAACCTAAAATTCAAAAATCGCTCCTGACCCTCAGAGAGGGCCCACAGCGGAAAATTGCTCCTGACCCTCAGAGAGGGCCCACAGCGAAAAATCGCTCCTGACCCTCAGAGAGGGCCCACAGCGAGAAACCTAATATGGGAACTTTTCATCCAAGTTTGAGGAAAGCTAAGGTTAGACATGGGTTTGAAACGATGTTTGAAAAGCCTTGAAGTGAAAAGAAATCGTTGAGAATCAAAATTTTGAAGGCAATTACAAAAATCGCTCCGGACCCTCAGAGAGGGCCCATAGCGATTTTCCAAGTTTCTCTCCTTTGTTTGAACAATTGAGATAAAATCTTGCTTGGACAGGAGGAGAACGTGATGTGTTATGCCTTGGAGGTGATTTGAAGATTAAAAGATGAAGGAATTTGCCTAAAACCAAAAAGTTGCTCCTGACCCTCACTGAAGGTCCAGAGCGAGATTTTCAAAAAATGCATGTTTTCTTCAAAATGGTGCTAAGGCAAGGTTAGGATAAGGAGAAGAGACCTCCAAAAACATGATGAATATTGTTTTGCCTTTGAAACTTGATGATTTTGGTCAGAAAATGACAAATCGCTCCTGACCCTCAGAGAGGGCCCACAGCGAAAAATCGCTGACCCTCAGAGAGGGCCCAGAGTGAAATTATTGAAAATCCTCATTTTACCTTGCAACAACAAAGCGAGTTTGGATGAGATGGATGAAGGAAGAACATTTCCAAGTGATGAATGAAGTTTCAATGAAAAATGATCGATAATCAAGCTTAAAATCAAAAAGTCGCTCCTGACCCTTAGAGAGGGCCCATAGCGATTTTTCAGGATCCTCTCCTTTGTTTGAGGAATTGAGACCAAATCTTGTGTGGATAGGAAGAAGAGATGATATTTTATGTCTTGGAAGCAATTTGGAATCCAAAAGATGAAGGATTAAGAGCAAGATTGAAAAATCGCTCCTAACCTTCACCGAAGGTCCAGGGCGAAATTGGTGATATCCTTCATTTTTACATTATTGAGCGTTGATATTCCTTAAAATCCTCAAAATTGCTCACTTTGAAGCCTTTGGAAAGATTAAATCAAATTCGCATTAAATTAAAGGCATTTTAATTTAATAAATTAATTTTGTACCTTGAAATAATCAAAATAAGCATCTTAGAGGTATTAAAATTAATTTAAATAAATTAAAAAATTTACAAGTTGAGCGCTCAAATACATTTATTTGCTTTTACAAGCAAGTCGGCCTTCTTTTGAGGAGGATTTTATTTCATTTTCATTTCCCTTTTGGCAAGTCGGCCTTGGAGAGAAGAGAGGTGAGCGCTCTATATATTGGAGGGGTTTGTTTCATATTTCAAATCATTCATTCATCCTTTTTCAAGTGCAAAGTTGAAGTGCAAATTGGAGGAGCGAAATCTGGCTAGAGTGGAGCGAATTTCTACTAAGTGTTGAAGATCAAAGAGGGTGGAGTATATTCTTTTTGAAGCTAGAGGAGGCGCAATTCATCCAAGGGAGAATTTTGATTTAAATTTTGCCTAGCAAAATCCATTTTTTACATCATTTCTTAGAGTTTAATACTCAAGAGGAGGTATGGCAAAATCATCTTGACACCCTTGTTCAAGGTTTGATTTTTGGACATTTGTTTTGGAAAATCTATGTATTGCAGGGTTAATTAGGAAATGATAACTCAAGATTTATCATGAAGTTTCCTAATTAAAATCTTAAATCTTCCTTTTAAGTTTAATTTCTAGACTTCAAGGTATATTACTAATTTTGAAATGTTGTGTAGGTATCAAGATGGCGACTCCAAAGCCCGGAGGATCTACAAGTCGGCAGGTTCTCATCAGAGACGATCAAGCAAGGATAAGGGCAACCTCCTCCAATCTAGCAAGACAAGGACGGCCTTCTTCGGTCCAGCATCATCAGGAATAACTTCTTCCAATCTAGCATTCCAAGGCGAGGTACATGATCATCCTGCACATCAAAGACAAAAGGAGTTAGAGCAAGGGTTCGTTGAAGAAGCAGATAGTTTCAGAAGAGTTAATTAAAGCTAGCTTCTCAGCAACATCAAATTGGCATCAACCAAGTGTCAGACGAGTTGACATCCTAGTCATCACTCCTCCAATTAGATTGGTCCACCTCAGTGTGTCCATATTCAATGTACCTAACTCATGGGAGGTGGCACAAACTTCGATGCACCTACTCCAGCTATCCATTGGTCGAATTTTCCAGAGAAGACATGTGTCCTTAAAATGTAATTTTATCATTGGTCAAGCATTAAATGTTATGTAATGGTTGTAACAAACCCTAATTAGGGTTTTCATTGTTGAATCTTGGCCATTGATCTCAAATTCATCTGAGCCATCGAATTGTATTGTGGGCACTATATAAGCCCCGGCTCTTCATTTGTAAAGGCTAATAGGAAGGAAGATAGAATAGAGAGTAGTTAGAAGAGGAATAGTTAGCTAATAGTGGATAGTCAGTTGATAGAATAGCAATTAGAGTAGAGTAGGAGGACAAGGCAAGAAATTGTTGCCATTGATTGTAAACAAACTCCATTTTCATTGAAGTAATGGTGAAGTGTGTCGTTTCTTGCAATATGCATGGTTTCTTGTTGAATCTTCAATTCTAGATGGTAGATAATTAGATCGAATGAAGGAAATTGTTGAATGCACCTGTGTGGAATCCGTTTAATCCATACCACTAGCCTCTTACTGATTGTAAGGACGCCTTGTGTGGTCAACTGGAATGAAATGAGCTTAATCATAAGTCGTTACACGTCTATTGTTTCATGCATTTTCTTGAATGGTGATCATTGTCAGATGGTGTACGATTTAAACATATTGGAAGCATCCCTCAGAAGATCGCACTGAGTTGGTGTTGAATTGTTCAGCCTGATGGTGAGACCCAGCCCAGTAGGAATCCACCTAGTCATTCATCCATCTTCTCGCATTCTAGGTAGTAAAGTAGACTTCCTGATCCTTGCATCTTTTGCCATTTGTTTGTCTTCCAGTTAGTTAGTAGGACTTGTGATTCCAACAAATCAGACGTTCAGTCATCAAGTGTAAGTCCCCTTGTGATTCCAGCAAATCACATCATACCATTGGTGCTTATCCACACGTAGAGATCCTACAACAAAGAACCTTGAAGTCACCCTGATTGATCCTTTTTGTGATATCTTCAGCATTCAGAGGCTTTACTCAAGAGAGGATAAGGTACCCTTTAGGTATTTTATTCTGTGTTTGGTCGTGTACAAAATTCACATCAACAAGTACAAAGCAGAAAATTGATTCCCTCCATGGCAACAAGATAGATGAAAGCCATTGATCAACCATGCAAAAGGGGACAAAAACAATTTTTGAAAAGGAAGTTCTCAACCGTGAAAACACTTCGCCCACAGTGGAATTTGATTCAGTCGATGAAGTGGGTGATGTGGAAAAAAAATGATTTAGTCAATGAAGTGGCTGTGGAAAAAAGATTGATTTGTCAATGGAGTGGCTGGTCCAAGAGGGTGTCAAATTTGCTTCTCGTACTCGAAGCTTCTTCAATATTCTGTGTAAGTCACCAGAAGACAGACAAATGCTTCTTAAATCTGGTCTATGGTTTTGGGTTGATTACACTTTGAGTTTGGGGTCATGGTTTCCTTCTTATGTCCCTTGGACAGACTTTCTTCTACTTCTGTATGGGTGTGGCTTCCATACTTCAATTTTCGATATTATTATAGTGAATTTGGCTTAAGAGAAAATGGTAACTCTCTAGGATTTTTTTGAAAGAGACCCCGGCACACTTGATTTCTCACAAATTAGAAAATTTTGGACTCAAATTATAGACTACATTAACATTCCTTTCAGATGTCAAGTGTGTCACTATTATTAGCATTTTACCTCAAAAAGCAAAAAAAAAGGACAATTCCACTCTTCAGAATTGTAACAGAAACCCTCTTCTAAAGCCCACCTGGTGGCAGAGGGTTGATCAATAACATGGTTGGCTCCTCCAAACAAAGGATTAAGAATTATTGTCTCCCTCTAGCAAGTCAAAAAGAAAAAAAATTTATGAAGATGTAAGGCAGGTTTTTTACCATTAGGAGGACCTGAGCGCTTCCTCAAATAAGGAGGTGAAGGGTGAGACTTTGAATTTTGTACCATTTATTGATGCCACACAATAAGTTTTCAATCAAGTTCCATCACAATCTTTCAAAAAAACTCTTCTATTACTTCAGAAGTGTATACCGAGACACAATGCTACTACTATAGATTTGCTAGATTTGGGGTTGCACTCCACACATTCCCCTAAGCATGAGTGAGTAGAGGTAGAAAAAAATGAAAACTTGTTGAGGAAGTCACACATCTGATGACTCTTAGATCGTCGAAGAATATGAGGAAGGCTACCAAATTATTGACTTGCTGGGTTTGTCTTTAGGGTGGTGATATCTTCTTTAGATTTAAATTAGTCATGAGGTTATTTCATAGTAACCAGGAGATATCTTGTCTTTAGGGTGGTGATATCTTCTTTAGATTTAAATTAGTCATGAGGTTATTTCATGGTAACCAGGAGATGTGTCTCCCACCCCCTGAGACACATCTAGAAGACAGACAGAAACGTGTCTCCAGTACCGGAGACATCCCCAGAACCATCCCAATGCACAGGGTGCTTTTGGCCACTGTCTTCAAAGTCTCCTGACCAGAAATTAAAGTCTTCCTCAAGAAGACTCAGGGCAAAACGCGTTAAGGGCAAATAAATAAAATAAGTCTGCATAATGTTTCACGTTGATATTTTGGATGATACAAAAATCCATGCAAAGTTATAGTAGTCAGACATACTGACCGTGTAGAGTTTTTGAGAGGAACATAAACAGTTGTATGACTGATTTCCTGTCATTGTAATGGTCTAAAAAGAAATTGCCTTTACTATTTATTGTTCTTGTCTGACTGATTTTCCGCTCTTGTTTTCACAATTCTATGTCATGATATTTTTGGAAATTATTAAATTATATTAAAAAAATTGCATCTCCAAGTACCCCCGTCTCCTATTTTTGAAAATTAGTCTTACCGGTACTGGTACCAATCTCTGGATCTCCAAGTACCCCTGTCTCCTATTTTTGAAGATTAGTCGCACCGGTACCGGTACCAATCTCTAGCATCTCAAGTACCCCCATCTCCTGGTGACCATGGATTATTTGAATATAGCCCTAAATGCGATTTTTCTTGTGGGCCTTATTAGAATATTTAATTATATTTTAGTCACCTATATTTAGTTCCTTGTTTAATGGTCATTTAGCTTTTTAGTAGTTCACCTTAAACGACTTGTTCTTAATTTAGAACGTCGTCTTGTAATCTCTATATATAGACTTGTATATTGTTGAATACATTATCCGATTATTGAATCATTCATTCAATTTATTTTCATGGTATCAAAGCGGGTCGATGGGATTCTTTAAAGTTTGGCGAATTTTTTAATAAAAATTCATGGCCTTCTTTCTGGAATATTTTCCAGATTTTTTTTATTTGTTTTTTTTATTAAAAAACGATTTTGCTTTTTTGAAGGCTTTTTGAGGGTTTCGAGGGTTTTTGGTTCGTGGACGAATTTCTTTGTGCTGGGCAACAGTTCATGTTTTTTTTGCAGATTGAAAATTTTCCTAGGGTTTCTGCAAATTTGGACTAGGGTTTTGACCCTTAGTTCAAGTCAAAATTTTATTTTGCTTGCAAATTCTTGGTGGGTATTTTGAGACCTCAACTGGGTCGTCGTCAAATTTTTCTGGGTGCATCGTTTTCCGTGCCTCAAATTTTGAGCCATCAGATCTGTATTCTGATTTTAGATTCTTGGGTGGGTTTTTCGAGAGCTTTTTTGGGTTGATCTCAAATTTTTCTAGTTGCCTCGTTTTCCATGCCTTGATTTTTGTGCCAGCAAATTTGCCTTTAGGAATTTAAAAACAATCCACGATTTCTGCTATTTCTTTGGACGTCGGGAATTTTGGTGTCTTCTGAGCACCGTTTATGTTGTACATCCGAACTAGGGTTTCTGCCCCTCTTTTTTTTTGTGTTTTTTTTTAGAAAAAAAATCGTCAATATTTTGAGGTATTTTTTTTTTCTGCAAGTTATTATTTTTTCTGATTATTTTCAGGAAAAATTTCAGGTTTTAAGTTTGCAGAAAATTTTAATTTTTGGGTTTCTTCCAAACCTCGAAATTCACGCCTTAGAATTCGTGCCAGAATTCTCCTCCAGGGTTTCAGATTTTTTGTGCAGCTGCTTCTATTCTGATTTTTGAATCAGATTCTTGTCTCATGCTTTCACTAGGTTGACCTCGTTCAACCTCCATCTTTGTGATTGCATCTTTGACCAACATCATGTTGTAACACAGTCAAAAGTTCAATAGCTGCCACAACACCTGGAAACAGTGCATGTTCACGATATCTGAATATCGCTGCCTTTATCAGATTGATTTAGGCCAAACCTCGTCTTACAGGTCCCAAGGTTTTCATGATTTTTTCCTAAAAAATTGTCTGTCGGTTTTCTGATTTTTTCCACAAAAAATCATGGGAGGGTTTTCACGATTTTTTCCTCAAAAATTGTTTGCAAGGTTTATAATTCTCTTAAAAATTATCTCATCTGTAATCCGCGATATTCGCGTAAGATTTTAATTATCTAGGTTTTACCATTTTTTTTTGCACAAAAACAATCATTTGTAACCTCAGATTTCTAGGTTTTTCGATTTTCTCCTCAAAATCGTAAATTCTCTTTTCGAGGATTCTTATTTCAAGGTTTGACGGTTTTTTCCTCAAAATCGTGCTTTGTTGCAGTTAGTTTGGGTCGCACTTGCCAGGGCGAACATTTGCAACCGTGGCATCTTGCAATCAGTTTTGGAGTTGGTACTCTTCTGCAAAAAGGTTTGCTGATTTTTTCCTCAAAATCATTGTTTCAGGCTTCAGTAATTCATGTGTGCCAAATCTCTAATTCGTGATTTTTTCCTCAAAATCATTGTTTCAGGCTTCAGTAATTCGTGTGTGCCAAATCTCTAATTCGTGTGTGAAGGCTACATTCGCTTGGATGGCTTTTGGTACTCTTGGTCATTTACATTCTGCAGATCCTGGGAGGGTCTCCGTAGCAGCAGATGGTCTTTGCATTTGTGATCATAACACCTGCAGTGTCTTCTGTAGGGTATTGAGTATGATGACCATTAGGGAGGGTGTTAAAATAATATTAATATCTTCTATAATGGTCATCTTCTATTTTTTTATTTTTCAGGCCTCGGGTCCCTTACCCAAGTACTATAAGCAAAAAATTACATATCTGTATTCATTTTTTAATATATGTTACAATTATACAGTTATTGTGATTATTTTTATATATTTTTATATATTTTTTAATGTTATATTATTTTGTACAGCCTAACCCAACTGTACCAAACCCAATAATAAACACTCCAGCCAACAAAACTAAATCCGAACATGCAACGTAGAATGAAAGCATAAGGGTATGTATTCTGAACAATGTTTTGATACAACAAGGGTATCCAAGTTAATTTTGTTGATCATTTGATATGATTCCATGTCTGAATGCTTATTTGCATAAGAGAAGCCCACTACTTATTGACGCCCCCATCATTATTTAGAACATTATTCTATTCTTTAAATCATAGAAAGAAATAGTACTGAGCTGTTGTCATATGTTCGTTAGATACAATTAATCATGTTATCTACGCTTTTATGAGAGGCTGAAATAACATAGAAATAAAACAGTAGGGATGTTGTTCATTATTTGCGGCATCCATAACACCAAATGACAAACAGTACACCGGTTGTTTACTTTCAACTGATAATAACAACTTCAAACCAATTTTACTAGTAAGCTTATTGTTGGTGGGAACAGAACCAAGAGAAGACTTGATCAATCAATTTGAAAAAACCATTTGTGGCTAACCCAAACCCCATTAGGTTTAAAACCTACAAAAGCAGCCTAAGAAAGCATTGGTTGCAGTGGAAAAACACTTTATACAAATCTCTACTTCATATGACCAAATACTGATCTACAATTGCTATGTTACGTGACAATATCAGCAAAAATGAGATTAAAGAGCCCAAATCATTCCACAAATAAAGGAATTGAACAACATAATCTGATACATTGGAGTTGTTGAAGAAGAACATCTATACTCTCGAGGGGCTAAAACAGATCTATCTACGATTGAGGAAGTTACTTAAGATTTTCTTGAGACGGAAATTTCTCTACAGCAAGAAAAGAAGTAGGAAAGTTCTTATCAGTCCTTCCAAGTCCAATATTAAGCTGTTCTACCAAATGGAATACAGTGAGTAAACATGATAAAGAAAGAAAGGGTAAAGATTCCACAAGCAAAGCATGGAATAGACAATGAAAAATAGATAAAAAGATTATAAGACCAAAAGCTCTTTCTAACTTGAATCCTTCGATCACTTAACTACATGAATCGATGAAACATACCAACATGGAGGACACCACTCTTAATCAAGAGAAACCTGAAACCAAAGATTTAGAAAATCAAAAGCCAAACTTCGACAACTGATAGAAAATCTACAAAAAATTGAAAACACAATCTTCTTAAAAGATCTTGAATGAAAGAAGAGAAGCTATAGACTTCACAAGTGAAGTATGGAGAAGAGCTTTCAAAAGTTGGATAAAATGAAAATAAGACAGACATTTGGACGTTGTATGTGCAAGAGATGTCCATGAAGGCCTCAAGAAAGAACCTTTGTCAAAGCTGATAAAGGCTGGGAAAGAAGATCCCTCACTCTTCTAGAGTTTTCTCCCATCTTGGGTTTCTCTAAGTCAATCGCCAATGCCTATTTGTAATTATTCTTGTTCTCACGTATTGCTTATGTATTCTTCCTTTTACCTTACTTGCACTTAATTACATTACATTTACGACAAAGGGACTGGTTTTTCTGCATTTTGTATAAGGGAATGCACCTTAGTCAACCAAAGCACATTAAGGAGTAGGAAGATTCATGTGACAAATTATGTGGTAGATTACCCACCCTAATTAAGATTGGTATCTGAGCAAGTTTGGTTGGATTTTGTGGTTGTTTATCTTTGTGATCAGTTTTTCAGATTTGTACATGTTACTAGATCAGCTAATACAAGCAGGAAGGTAGAGGTAATTGTTTGCAGCAAGAAATATAAGCCAGAGATTCAATAAGAAAAAGTATAAAGCCATGGCACATGACTAGCCCCTACATGGAGAAGAAAAATTTCTCAATTTAGAAGACACCATGGCAAGCATTTCTTGCTATATGTGAAGGCTACGAAGCATCACAGAGGCAGTCAGAGAAAAAATGGGGAATCTTTCAAGAATCCTAAAACCAAGGAGTAGCTAGTCCCACTGTAAATGAAGTCATCTAACAACACCCTACTCAAAGCCTGGACAAATAAAGAAATTGTTCCTTACCAAGGATAGGTACGTGATGAAAAGCTTGACATCAGTTGGCACAGCTTGACATATATGCATCATAATAGTGCAGACCTGCAAATATCCTATGCTAGATTAACATAAGTAATAACACACAATTTCTCGGTTTGAAGCCAATTTACCGGAACGGGTTTGGGGATATGGGTATGCCACTACAGCAAAAAAAATATTAAAAATAAAAAATATAAGAACATAATATTCATTTGGTAACAAAACCTTAAAAAAAATTTAAGATGATATTAAAAGCTTAACCACCTTTGTGTAGGATGCTAATGTGTTGAAAACTTTTAAAAGCACTAAAAAGTAAGCATGCAATGTTTTTAATAACATGACACTAGTATAACCAAGACCTTAAATACAACAAAGAGCAGCATATGAATTCTGCAACAGCAGCAGCGCCTACAATAATAACACCAACTACAAAACAATAACAATTTTATGGACATACTTATCTGCCATCGATAATATTTTCACACCTTCTTTGCAACATGTGAGGACTTCTTGTGTATAGTAAAAGAAGTAAACAATGCTTAAGAAGATAATGGTGCCCCCATCCTTTGAAATCCCTTCACACCACTCTATTCTTCATTACTTTGAGCGCCTCTCAAAACATATTGCATTCAAAAACATAAACCAAAGGCTTACTGCCTTTTCATGATGATCTTGCACAGATATGTGGTGGAGATCAGTCAGCCGTCAAGTGTTTTCTGCTCTTCAAGAGTAGTAAAAAAGACCTCCTTTCGGAAAATTTCAAACAAGATACAAGCAGATTAAAAAAAACTCAACAAAGTGTATTGAGAAAGATATTATCATATGACTTTGTTTCTTAAATCTGCACCCAAGCCCTGTAAAACCAACCCAGATTCGCCAGGGTTTGCTCTGCAGCAACCAAGTCTTGACTGATTTTGCCGAACCTAGAGAGCACTGTAAAGGGATCCAAACTACAACCTGAACTGGATTCAAACTGGACACGGATCAGGAGGTTTTCCTGAGCAAGCCAGTAGCATAGCTCATTCTATGCTAGCCTCATTCTTTGGCTTTTAAAAAATAGCACCTATTTGTTCCTGAGATGAATTTAAGAGACTAATCAGAAAGCATTTTTTTTGCATGCCATAAAGAGCATAATGTTACACCCCATTGTGATATTACTTATTTACTGTTACGTTGTATAGTTAAAATACTTTAACGCATGAATATGTCTTGAATATATTTATCTTGATTGAAAATCTGATGAATGAATGTGCATTCACTATGATATTTTGAGTATTTGAAGATGAAATCTATAATGTTTTGATAACAGCTAACTATTGTTGTGATGTGCTAAGTTGGATGCAGGAAATGATCAAGCCTCTGGAAGGGAGAAAGAGTATCACATAGGAGAAGAACTTGGTTCGGTAATATTTAATATGTGCCTATTTGAGCTATCACACATACTCACATCCTAGTTGGTCAAGATGAGTCAAGTTGGGAATGGTAAGTTGCCTTCTGTCAAGTTGGTGATGTTTTGTAATGTTATGGTTTGAATGTCCTTGTTTTGAAATGTTAGATTGAATCTTTGTGATAGGTTTAAATCTCTGTGATCATATCTATATATGAATATATGTTTGACATATATATATATATATGATCCATGTATATATAAATAAAAGTATGTTTATATATATATATATATATATATATATATATATATATATATATATATATAAACATGTGTGTGTGTGTGTATTATTAATTTGATTGATTAGTTATTTGAAATATTGATATATACATATATATATACACACGCATATATATATATATATATAGTAATAATACACACACACGCATATATATATATATGTGTGTGTGTGTGTGTGTGTGTTTGTTTGTTTAAATGTTTAGATTTAATACAATATTTAATTGATATATATATATATATGAATCGGACTGTATATGGTTCGATAGCATACCACATAGTAGTAATGCTAGTAATTACATTTATTTATTAAAGGTATCGAGCTGTTTTGAAAGCATGTTATCATCTTAATAACACCACGTAGTGGTGATTAAAGGAACCAAGGATTACCACCTTGCTTGGAGCGCACCCTACTCCCAAGGGAGTATGGAGATTAATACCATTCGCAATGCCGGAGTAAAAGTGCATGTGTCCCTTGTTTAGTTGACCCCATATTATAGCAGGCACATAAAGTATTTAGCGTGACCCATGTCAAAGGTGGAAGCACTGACCATGGTGAGGCGTGGTATAAGGGGAGTGCTTAGAATACGATAAGCGCTAAGTGTTATCTCACCCTCGCTTTAAAAAGGGATAAGTATAATGCCTTGACCAAGCATCAACCCATTTAATAGGGCAAGCACCTATGTGTAAGCGCACCCTATTACATAGCATGGTAATTTAGTTATAAATTAAACCTAATAAAAGGTGGACTTAGTCAATAAGCATGTGTTAATAAGAGTTAGAAACCTATTTGTTTAGGTAAGTGATAAGTATGACTAATCATAATTTGACTTAGTAAATTATGAGTGATTCATAGTAGAATTACGTTGGACTTTATATGTGTCAACTTTGTAGTTGAATGGGAGCCACATAGTCGTGGTGGTGGCATACGAAGAGAGAGTGGTGGCGAATTTGAGAAGTTAATTATAGCATTAAGTGTCTCAAATTCGTGTATATATAGAGGAGCTCTCTTTCTTCTTGAAACATCTTTTTCCTACCTTGCAAAATTGCTCATTGCTTATTCATTATTCTTCATTTGGAAGAGGAAGAGGATAGTTCAAGTTTTGTGAGGAAGTAGGATAGTTGTTATCTTTGTGAGCTTGTGAGATTCTATGATGGTGGATAAGTTGTGAAGCCAATGTGATTGTGATTAGGAGTCATAATCTGTGTGAAAGCTATAATCCAGGCATGAGGATTCTATCTCTTCTTTTATATTGAAACATATTTGAATGCAATTATTTTAGGGAAAGATGTTGTAAAAGCTTAAGCGAAGTAATGATTGGATTTATGTTTACTTGTAGAATACGCATACATGAACTTGATAGAAACTTGTTGTTATCCTTTATGATTGGATATATGTATAAGTATATAATAGCTATATTAGAATTAGTGTAATGGTGTGTATATTTAGTGTGTGAAAATGATTGATTTGGTTAATCCTGGGGTTAGGATAATTCGTGGATGGGAGTAACCTAGTTAGTCATCCTGTTATTAACTTTATGGTAATGAATTGCGGATAGAATAAATGGTCAGTAAACCAAATTGAACAATGAAGTGGGTGGACATACGACTCACACTTGAAATATTGGCTGATGAATTTTTTGGCCAAAGTAGTGTATGTTGCCACTATCGGTTCATTGTGATCCAGATTTACATACTAGACAAGGAACGTCATACATGTAGGTTGTAGCCAATGTATTGTAGCTCTAACTATGTAGGACACAACACTAAGCTCATAAGGCTATTATTACGAGGTCACCAAACCAATCTCTTCGTTGAAGGGTCGGGCCGCTTCAATTAGAAGAGGCACAGGGGAGTGTAAAGTCTTGGTTGGGTGCAAAAGCACTTGAGTGATGCTCTTCGTCATGTAGTTAGCGATCGGAATTTGAAGATATATGCCAACAAGGCCATCTGGACCATTCGTTTTTCTTCTGTTTCATTAAGCTCATAGAAGCTTTGTATGTACTCAAACATTCCTAAATGGAAATGTAAACGCTTTCATATGTTTATAAATATAATATTGTATATGAATTATGATGCAATGAAAAAATTGAAATGGGATTTATTTCAAATATGCATCTTGTTTATGAAATGGAAAGAGAACATTTTTATTACTTGTATTTTGGTAATTTATTTCTTTCACATGCGAGTTAAAACTTAGTAAATTAAATGGTAGAACAATTGGCATGTTACACAAGTCCATTGAGTGGCAATATTACAAGGCCAAAGCGTGCAATTGAACACAATGAGGAATCCATTTTTTCCCCCAATACTTACAATAGTACAATATGTACAAGAGGATGGCAATACTTAATTCCCCAACTATTGAATGGCACTATTACAAGACCACAAGTAGATCTTCTCTGGAAGGCATGGGGAATGAGTAATGGCATCATTCTGCAACATCAGGCACAAGAAAAGGAAGGTTGGGGGCGCTAGGAGCTATAAATTTGTCTTCTCACTTGGCCTCTACAACAAACAACATGTACCACCATAGCAATTGGTAATGTTTAAATGTTGATTGTTAATCAAATCTACTAATGGGCTATCAGACAGAGTGGAGGGCTCCATATCAGTCATAATACAACTTTAAAACATGATCGTTGATGCACTTTGATCAACAGTCAATAATTTATCATGAAAGTCCTAGTTGAAAAGTCTATGCCTTTGTTTTTGGCCAATGGAAGCTCGCCAAGGTGTCAAGAATGGCACTGGTCATAATTTTGTGCACTCACAAATGGGGTTGGGTCCCTTTGTCTCTCCTTTGGAAACGTGAACAAACCTGCCATGTGGAACACTCTTTTGAATAAAAACAGCTTGATGCAATTGATCAACACTTGCATAGGTTTTGTGAACCCTATTGACCTCTGATACCAATTTTCAAACCTCCTTAACTTGTCACAGATCAAACTTGTGAGCCTTTTGAAAACTCTATTTTCAAAGTTGGACCCATTTCAAAGTTATGAGTTTGGTGTCGGGCCCTGACATAGTTGTGAAAACCTTGTCAAGACCCAAAAATGGTTTCAAAACCAAGCCCAAAGACCAACACAAAAGAAAGAAAAGGCTTTGAAGATTTGAAACAAGGGGCTTTGTCAAGACTTAGAAGGTTTTGTGAACCTTATCAAGGGCCAATGAGTTTGAGAAAACCATGTCGAGACCTGACAAAGGTTTTGAAACCGATGAAGAAAGTCAAAACCATAGGTAAAACGTGCACCTTTGAAGAAAAGAAACTTTGTGGAGATAGAAAGGTTTTGAGAACCTTGTTGGGGGCTGAAGGAGTTTTGGAAACCTTGTTAGGACCTGACAAAAGTTTTGAAAACATCAATTTTACCCGACAAGACTAAGGACTTGCAGAGAAAAGGTGGCTCGGTAGCCCACTTTAAAATACATGGCAAATGAAACCAAGGCAAATTTGTCAAGACTTGAAGGGGTTGTGGAAACTTGTCGAAAACCAATATGGTTGTGGAAACCTTGTCAGGGTCCAACACGAGTTTCAAAGGCAAGAGTGATAAGAAGAAACTCATGATTGCCTTCAAATTCCAAGAAGTCGATTGTAGTTCCAATGTGGATGAGAAACTTGTTTGCACCTCCCTTTCCAAAAGGTATGCTTAGGTAGCAACGAAGGGCATGAGGAGCATGGTCATGCTAAACATTTTCATCTCAAATTTAAATCAAGAACACAAAAGTAAATGCTCTCTTTGATTCTTAAGCTAATTTGATTTTTATGGAGTAAGAAAAACTTGGGTTGAAGACATATCAACATCCCAAATCTATGAATTGGGTTGGCTAAAACAAGGACTAGAATTGTTTATCACAAAACAATGCACAATATAGTTTGGTGTCTAGTTACTATAATATGATACATCTTGATGTATGTGGGGTAGCATTACTATTATTGTAGGAGAAAATGTATGCAGGAAAAGTGGGCGAATAAAACTTAATATGTGAAAATATGTTAGAATACTAGTCCACACACACACACAAGACTTCTTGGTGCAAGCTATGGAGTAACGTAGTATTACTCAGCTTCCCAAGGAGGGTCCCATGGTTCTCTATCTCACAATGTCTATACGTCTACAGAAACAACAAGTAGTCAGGTTGCTTAAGGATAGATAGAACTTCATCAGTCACGATTACAAAAGAAAATTGAAGATATCCTTGATAAATGCACATCAAGCAAAGCTCTTCAACATAAGTGACAAAATTTCTTCTCTTCTTTCAAAAGATTAAAAGAGTGTTGAATGTGAGAATTCTTCTAGTTCATCTACTAACAAAGATCAAAAGAAAATATAAGGGTGGTGGCATCAATTCCAATGAACATGAAAGATTGATCTAATGAGGCAAAGTTGTGCAAGACCATGTTGCATCTAGATAAGAAGTTGGGGAATTTCATCCATCTAGTGAGATTCCAAGATTTTTTGAGACCAAAACCCTCCTATTTTTTTAATTTTTTTTACAATTGAGTTAGTAAAATCAGCTAAGTCACTAAGACGTGTTCATAAAGACGCTACCTTGACTTGACACTCTTGAAGATTCATTTTGCAAGAAAGACTCATATTCATCATCCTATTGCTGCTTACAAAAGAAAATTGAAGATCTTCTTGATAAGTGCACATCAAACAAAGAAGTTCAACAATGTCAGTTCTTGATTCAATCAGTGTTGAATGTGAGACTTCTTCTAGTTCATCTACTAACCAATATCAGAAGCAAATGGAAGGGTGGTGGCATAAACTAGTACTAAACATGGAAGGTTCATCTAAAGAGGCAAAGTGAAATCAGCTAACCAAGTCACTAAGATGTTCTCATGAAGACTCTCACTCACAGTAGACATTCTAGAAGATTCCATTTGCAAAAAGACTCATACTCACAATCCTTCCTTATTAAGGCAAATCAAAGATCTCCTTGGTAAGTGCATATCAAGCAAAAAAATTGTTCTTAACTTCTTTTGAAAGATTCAAGAAGTGTTGACTATGAGAATTATTCTAATTTATCTACTAACTACGGTTAAAAGCAAAACTAAGCGTTGTGCCATTGGTTTCAAGGGGCATTACAACATGATACGAAGAGACAAATTTGTCTAAGACAAAGTGGTATGCCAAGAAAAAGGTGGGGACATTGTTTCCTTATCAAGTAAGTTTCCAATTTTTAAGTACCAAAAGCATCCCAATGAGGAAAGTATGTTTCGAACTAGATCAATTCAATTAGTGAAATCGGATAACTTAGTCGCTAAGATATTCTCATCAAGTCTCTCTCATGTACTAGACACTCTTCAAGACTCGTCATGCAACAAATGCAGATGAATAGAATTGCATAAGTCTAGTTGTCAGAGTAGAACAAAGACAAAATCATTTGAGTGAGACAGACACTCTGAATATTAATATCAAGATGGAAATAGAACCTAGAGGATGAAGCAGCTAAAGTGTTCTGTACTCAAAAATTTTGGTTGTTGAAGAGTCCCAAGATCCCATCTGATGTTTTCCATAAAATTTTCATATATAATGCCTCCAAAAGAGTCCATTGTAACTTTTTCTGAGGAGTTCAGTTGAATTGAGCTTATGTTGCAACCATGAGTTGTACAATGTAGAGTAGTTGAAGTGTGGTAGAAAGGGGCAAGTAAACTAAGGACAAGGATTTGTAATGTCATGTTTTTTAATATGCAACACAATAGTAGCATTGAGTGAGTAAACTGATAGCTATTAGAATAATATTAGATTATTTACCTTATAATGGTCATTTATGTTATTTACGAATATTTAGTCTTTTGGATAGTTTCTAAATTTCCCAATTAGTTGTTTTAGAATGTTTTTGTTTTCTTTCTTCGTTGTTTCTCTATACAAGGAGACTTCGTCTCTATTTGTAATCACTCAATCAATATATAATGAAATATCGTTTCATGGTATTAGGGCAAAACGATCCTTTAGTGAATTTTTTAAATTCGTGCTCTTTAACTGTATATTTTCCAAAAGTTTTTTGGATCATTTTTTAATGAAAAAACGTGACAATTTTTTCTAGGCTTTTTTATCATGGCTAAGAAACCCTGCGGATTTTCAAAAAATCATGAATTTTTTTGTTGCAATTTTTTCAAGGGTATTTGCGGAGAAGGTTTTTTTCACGTATCATGGCTATGGTGGGCAGATTTTGAGCACTAAATCGGCAGTGAGTTTTTTGTGTAAAAATTATTTCCTTTGTCTTTTTTCTCCAAGTTCGGGTTTGCATTGTCAAGTTTCTTTCCTTCCCACATTTGGTTCATGTCTGGTTCGAGTAAATCTTGGTGTAGAGAATCGTGTGCCATTTATTTTCTGGCTCAATGTTTTCTGCACGCGATTTTTTTTACCTTTGCAACTTTTGTTGCGGGCTTCTTACACATTTTTCTAGCCATGTTTTTTTTTTTAGAACTCTGCTCGTGTGTGAAGGGTTTGCGACTGTGTGCAAGGGTTATTTCTTCACCCGTACGACTATATTTTCGGCCCGCACTATTTCTTTTTCCACGAGGGTGGCAACGAGGGTTTCTCCCTACGCGACGAGCTTCTCAGTCCCATGTAGGCTCTTCAACTCATGGAAGTTTTTGGTTGGCACTGTTGTCGGTTGGTGTTTTCAAGTATCTCATCTTTTCTTGGCATCATCTATCTTCTTTGAAATGCATGGAAAGACCTACTTTCAATGGTGATGTCTAGGGTTTGTGATGGCCTAGGTTTTTCCATTTTCCAAAAAATCGAGGGTTTCCATCAGACTTTGGAGTTTTTGTAAAGGGTTTTAAAAAAATTTCCACAAAAAAAAAAAACTAATGCAAGGGTTTAAAAATTTTCCAAAAAAATTTATGCAAGGGTTTTCTAGTTTTTGACTAATTTTTTGCACTAAAACCAGGAGTTTTTGAATTTTTGAGCAATGCCTTGAGATTTGTGCCAGCCACTTGTTGAAGGTTTTTGATTGATGTTTGACAAAACAAAATCAGAATTTTTAAGTTTGTGTTTGACCTCGTTTTTTGTGCATAAGAAAACGGGAGGGATGGCATCGTTGACCAACATAATGTTGGGGGCCAATCAGTGGTTCAACAGCAAGAACTACAATACCTAGAAGCAAAGGATGCTCTTGATTTTTGAGTACCGGTGTCTCAATCAAATTGTTTTGGGTACGTATACTCATCCCACAATGGTAGGCAAAGACCAGAACAAGTTTGACGAACGTATCCGAAAAGCGGTTATGTTGCTAAAACTATCAATCACCGACGAAAGGCTTCCATACGTGCCAACTAGCAAGACAATTGCAGAGATATGGACACATCTGAAAGATCTCCATGAGATGTCAAACAAGAGGCAAGCATTCTTTCTAAACTAAGAACATGCTATTTTCAATGATGATGAATGAGAAGATGTATCTGCAGGAGCATCTTATGAAGATCAAGGATATATGCAATCAACTGGTGGCCATTGGTCGCAAGATGGAAGAGGAGGACATGGTAGTGATTACGTCAAAGAGTCTACCACGCTCCTACGAACACTTTATTGAGACGCTCAACATTACCTCCACTAATGTCAACTTTAAGTTTGAAAAGTTGTGCACTAAGCTATTGCAGCAAGAACAGTGGAGACAACAGTTTGGTAGCAACAATGACATGGTCAGTAGGGAACGGGCATTTACTGCCAAAGATAAAAGCAAAGACGAGTCCACTCAGCAGAAAGGACAGCGCACATCTAAGAACAGCTCGAAGAAGAATTTCACCTATCACTATTGTGGGAAGCTTGGTCATATTGAGAGGTTCTACAGAAAGCGGTTGGCTGATCAATAGACTAGCTAGGGAGAATCTCAGCAGCAAGCTCATGTTGCAAACCATTCTAAGGAGGAGTCGGCCTTCTTTGTGTTTTAAAGATTTTGTCTTGTGTACGGGAGTTAGTTAATTAATTGACCATTATGGGAGGTATTAGAATAATATTAGATTATTTACCTTATAATGGTCATTTATGTCATTTAAGAATATTTAGTCTTTTGGATAGTTTCTAAATTTCCCAATTAGTTGTTTTAGAATGTTTCTGTTTTCTTTCTTCGTTATTTCTCTATATAAGGAGACTTCGTCTCTATTTGTAATCACTCAATCAATATATAATGAAATATCATTTCAATAACATAGGAATAATTAGGGTCAATGAATCATGAAATAAGGTGGATGAGTCAATTAGTGTCAATTAAATAAAGAAATAAGCTTGATCAGTTAAATAAGATTGGATTTGTCAATGCAAGAATCTTGTTAGTAAGACTATAATTGATCTCAAACTGCATTCCTATGAGGAAGCATAGAGTATATACATAGCCTTCGGAGGAAAAGAAAATGATACTTCTTAAAATTACAAAGCTTGTGATGCTGCCACAGCAGCTGGTGGTGTTTGGGATGAAACCCTTCGAGCCTGTCAATCTGATTTCTTGCGAACAGAAACCATAGAAAGCAGTTCATGGTGTGAGGTGAGATTAGCCATCAAGAATTCAGATTTGCAAGCTTGATAACGTCCAGAATCATTTAGGTTTTCAGATCAGATTTGCATGCTGGGCACACCCAGTGAGTTGTATCAGTATGTAGTTCAATGCTTTGTGAATTTGAATCAAATCCAGAAAAAATATAAAAAACAATTTGTTGCAGGAATATTTCTAGGTATGCTTTGTCTAGTATGCATATAGTTTTGATTTTGGTTTTTACACCAACAATCTTGCCTAACCCATCTATGCCTTATAAGGCTGGAAAAGAAAATTTGATAAATGATTAATGCCTTGATGTGTCTAAAAAAATATAAGAATCTCAAACAAGGAAAAAATTTTAAAATATTTTTCACGTTTTAGCATAAAAGATAAAAAGATAAAACTGTGTAGGGGAAAAAGCGAGACTAGGTTAACATGCCCTAATCCTACCTTTTGACACACATTACGGAATACGAAAGAGCCTAGAGATATCGCACAATTGGCTACTTCTTTTTGTGAAAGAGAGAGCCACGGGATATCTATTAGGATTTCTATTCCCTTGTTGAAATTGAAAGATAAAATGATGCAAGTTCAATCCCTAACCTCAAAATGCAAGTAGGAACTAATGACAAGATTGCAGAATTGAACTTAAATGATGGAAAGCTGTAAACACAAGGATAAGACAAGAATGAAAATGCGTACCCGGAGTTAAAATCTGACTGAAAATGTTCGGGACGGGGGCGCAGGCGCCACTGTCCTGATTCTGCCCCTGAAACTGCTCCGGAAACTGTTGTTTTTGCACTTTGGAAAAAGCTGTCAAAAATGCTGAAAATGCTGTCGGACCAGGGCGCCCAGCGCCCCTGTCCTGGCAGGACCAGGGCGCCCCACGCCCCTGTCCTGGTCTTTTGTTCTGAAATTTGGTGGGAAGGCCGGTCTTAGTCTGCTTCTTCCGGATCTGCAACCTGCGGCGTCATCCGAGTCCCGAAACCTGCAATAATATCTGAAAAGGGGAAGGGCGGCTATATAGGGTTTTGCCTTAGTCAAACCCCCGCTTTGGTGATTTCCACCTCCACGAATAGCCAAGTTGTTTTGTAAAATGTATTGTGTGTGCAAACCTAGTGTGTGTGCAAGGTCCAAAATGCAAGAAAGCAAACTAGAGCAACCTAGAAAGTAAACCCTAATTGCTTGTAAATGATAATGTAAATGCTCTAAATCAAGATGCAATGTGATCTAAAGCATGAATAAATGATGTATCAAAGCTTATGCAAAGACATGAAAACAATACGAAATCATACCCAACCCTCAAGGGAGGAGTACAAGCCAATCTTCAGTCGGTAATCTCCTATTGTTCTTCAATGTCTTCCAAGCCCTAAGTGGATGAATGAATTTGATAGATGCTTGATAGAATGATGTTGAATGTTGTTGAAGTCCTCAAAGATTTGCTCTTTCGCTGCATATGAAGTTCCTGGAAACAAAAATCCGATCCTTCCAAATGAAAAAAGAGAGCTCTTATGTATGAAACCCTAGGTTGTAAATTCGTATTTTGGCCGACCTAGAGATTGAATATCCCGCCAATTTCTTGGGGTTAAGCTTTATTTTATGATTGGATCGTGCTCCCAAAATTTCGGGAAAAATGTCCGGGACCATGTTGCACGGGCGCCATGGTCCCGACAACTTTTCACCAAATTTTCAGGGCCGTCAGATATGATGATTTTAGAGAGAATCCCGAAGTTACAGGTGATTTCGAGATGTTTTGACCCCCGAAACCAAGCCCCCAAGTTCAAAATAGGACCTAATTAGGGTTTTTGATTAAATGATGTATTGGAAGAATAAAATGAAAGGGGCACACTTTAATGAAAGGGCCCAACTTTATGATATGGGAGATGATAAAATAGGACCTTAGATCTAATTAATTTAATTAATTAAGTGCTAAAGGGGAAATGCAATGCAAAATGCAAAATGCGCCAAGGCGGGTGCTAAACTAGGTGTGAAATTGTACCACCCTAGCAAGTGCGTACAATTTACGACGCTACAAAAACTAAACTGCACTATTATAAAAACACTTTTCACCTTTTAGCATGTGTAGAAATATTTTTCCCCTTTTAGAATCTGTAAAAATATTTTTCACCATTTATCATGTGTAGAGTGGCTTAAGGTTCAAGAGACGACCCATGCACCTGAGGGTGTTTAGACTATTAATTGCACATACACTTCCCTTCTTCAAGATTTGAACATAAGTTGAAATGGAGAAGCAATAGTAATATAGGTTAAAAGGAAAGGTTAAGGGAGGTAAGGAAAAAGGAAGGCACGAGTATTAGAATATTTAATTCTATGTTAGTGACCTATTTTTAGTTCTTGGTTAATGGTCGTTTACATTTTTTTATGTAATTAGCTTTTAAGCTTAATGTAGCTTTCACGCTTAATTTAGCATTTAGCTCTTTAGTTTTTTACTTTAACGTTATGTTCTAATTATAGAACATCGTCTTGTAACCTCTATATATGCGTGTGTATATCGTTCAATGTAATTATCCGATTATTGAATCATTCATTCAATTTATTTTTCATGGTATCAGAGCTCAGATCTAAAGACCCTGTTCGCCTTTTTAGGAGATATTTGTGATTTCCAACATTCGGAGCACTTTGGGATCAAACCGACATCACCATTGGACTCAGAACTTCCAAAAACCCCATGATCGCCTATTCATTCGTTCAGATCGAACACCGTTTTCTTCGGAGAGAAAATTTCCCCTCCTTGGCTAGCCGAAAAGAATTTTTTTTTTATTATTAAAATAAAAAAAATTTAAAATTTGGGGGGCGTGAGTCTCTCAAGAGCGGACAAAGCATGTGGAGCTTCATTGTCATTTCATCCGCCAGCATGTTGAAGATGGATCAGTGATACTGCAGTACAATCCTACAGAAGATCAGACTGCAGATATCCTCACCAAGTCCTTGAGCCCGACAAAGTTTCTCAAATTTAGAGGGCAGCTTGGTGGGATAGATAGCATGACCATTAAGGGAGGGTATTAGAATATTTAATTCTATGTTAGTCACCTATTTTTAGTTCCTTGGTTAATGGTCATTTACATTTTTTTATGTAATTAGCTTTTAAGCTTAATTTAGCTTTCAAGCTTAATTTAGCTTTCATGCTTAATTTAGCATTTAGCTCTTTAGTTTTTTACTTTAACGTTATGTTCTAATTATAGAACATCGTCTTGTAACCTCTATATATACGTGTGTATATCGTTCAATGTAATTATCCAATTATTGAATCATTCATTCAATTTATTTTTCAACGAGTAGTAAAAATGCTGGGCACAAAGAGAGGTGATTTGAAAGGAAAAGGGAAAAGGAAGATGAGGGAAGAAGCTGAGTTAGTGACTATCGGGAAGGCAAAGGAGAGTGGAGACTAGTGGAAAAGGGCGTTATTAATAAAAAAAAATTATTGGAAGTAAAATTTACTTTTGCATAATATTTAGTTGATATAAGCTATGTTGATATAATATATAAAGGGATGGTTTTGTACAACAGATGTAGCTGGAATTCAGGAAGAGACATATGAAGTAGGGAAGAACATATAATTAAAAAGTACAAGAAATTATATGCAAATTTCCATTGCTTCTAAGGTTCTGTTTTCATAAATAAACATAATTTAAACAATATCCGTTGGAGATGAAACATTGACAGTTCATCTTCAGTGTGAAACTAGTAAATGGAAAAGGCCAAAAGAGATATGGGAAGAGAGGGTATGTATCTTTTGCACAAATGGGACAGTTTAAACAAAAAAAACACTTTATTTTGGATTGTAAAATTTACAAAGACGTCCAGGTCAAAAAGTAATTTAGCAGCAACTTCAAACGGCAGAAGATCAGCATTTCACAAAGCGAAAATAGCAGGGTCTACTGTCTCATAGGCTATATTTGGCCTTGTGGACATTATAAATATTCTATTCTATTCTTGAATGTCAAGGAGTATAATTGAAAATTGAGTTCCAGTAAGGGCGCGGGTAGGTGTACGGGTACTGGAAACTGGTTCAGCAGTACGCTTTAAAATTTCATTGGGTATATATATATATATATATGACAACATGTATGGCAAAGACTTGCAGAAAAAATCACCAGCCAAAAATTTACAATAACAAAAGGATGCACACAACCCAACCTATGCCAGCATAAGTAATAACAACCTCCACCCTATGGCCAACATCAGCATTAAAAAACTACAGCAACAACTAGTAAGACTGAACTCAGCAGCAACAGACATACAATATATAGAAACCGGCCATATGGCCACTTGATGTACAGTAAACTTGGACCTGTCATTCATTGTCAGACGTACAGCCAGTTTTCCATTTAAGACACAAATATCAGGCATAGAATTTTCCAATTGAACATCAGTTGAATGGGTACATATTTCAAGGATGATCAAGTTTCTTATGTGACAAACCTTCATGATGCATGCCATTTTCACAATTTTATCACTTAAGGGCGAAATTTTGTATGCAGGCATTTTTTTGTTTATAAAAAGTTCTAAAAAATATCTTTTTTTCTGTTTTTTTTGGGCAGCCCTTTGGTTCACCCGGATTCAGCCCAAGTTCACCCAGGGTCGATCTCAAGCACCCCAGATTCTGTACCCACACAAGCACAGGGGAGATTTAGAAGAACCCAGTAACATAGGAAAAGACTAACAAAAATGAAATCAGTAAATATAACAACCATATCTAAGAGAATATAAAATACTAATTTGCATTTCTTTTGATTTCTGATTATTTATGTTTCTATCTCGATGTTTAGTCATCACTTGGAGGATTGAGGGATGGCTAGATATCCCTAAAAGTCTTAAAAGCAGGGTGTCAATGTCAATGGATAGGTAGTCAAGGATGCTTTGTCCTCTTCCCCAGGTCTATGAAATGCAGAGAACATCTAGATTGGTGCCAAATGCCGCCAAGAGGTCCGAGGACATGCCCATTTAACACTTGAGATACGTTATGTATTTGATGATAAGCATATTAATCTCCTTGTATGATTTTTTATTTATTATTTGTGCAACCTCTTGGCATATGCTTGCCTCAAGATACTAAAAGGTGTAAGTTATGTAAGGACATGAGATATGAAAGGTCTTAAGGGAGAGCAGAAAAGGTTTTTGAATTATGAATTCATTAGATAGAAAGATTAACAAGGTGAAAAAAGCTGCAAGATTCCAAAGGTTAGGAGATATGGAAGTCGTGAATCATGAAAATTATGAAAAATCATGAGAGAAGATATTAAAATCTGCAAACAACATTTAGCTTGAAATGGAAGCATTCCTACTTTGGTTAATTTATCCAAACACAGGTAAACTCCCTTTTTATTCTTTTTCGGCATTTGTGTCTGACTTATAGACCCCACTTTCATACTGCAGATTTTGAAAAAAGGGAATTAACAAAAGCATTTCAAGATAAAAGTTTTGAAAAAAAAATGTTTTCATTGGAAATCTTAAATCTCTAAAATTTAAAAGCATTCCTATTCACTCAATAAAAGCATTTACCTTGCAAGCACGACAAGAGCCCAATGGACTCACAAAACTTGTTGTCATCTCCCAAGCTGCCTAGAACTTTAACTCCAGTTCCAACAACAGGAAAACAATCCCCAAATTATAAAACTTGATAAATAATCTGGTTTATCTTACAAAAATTAATCAGTACAGTAGTGTGGTTACACAAGCACAAACCACAAGCCAAGTATGGTGACCAACAATCCAAGTGCTTGTAACTTCAAATATCCAAACCAAGGATGTTTGGCCCCTTATCTTTGGGAGGACATTAGCCTTTGACACAAATCCTTATATGAGATCTCTCGGGATTCTAGAACCCCCACATTGATCACCTCCTCCTTCCAACACATCCCGGAGACTAGTAGATCTAAACAACCTTTGTATACCACTATTTCTCTTATCAACTCAGACATATGAGATAGTGTTTCTCGGGTCTAATTCCTCAACATTTTCCTCCCCGGCTTTATGGTATTGTTTCTTCCTCACAACACCATTCAGCTTGTTCCTTTCTCTAGCCACACTCACCCACCCAACTGCAGGGGCGGTTACACATTACATGCTTTTTCCCTAATACAAAGGTTACTCTGGCTTTGGATGTTAGATGGGCTCCTCCGGAAGTACCTTGCTTGACCCTACCAACCCATTGCAATCCCCGATGAGCATTATCAAATCTTGCATCAATCCCTTCATACCGGTCAATGATGGCACCATTGACTTCACCATTTCTAGTATAGACGTTGGTGCTTGATAATCTCCAATTTTCCTAAGTGTTTGCTTTTTGGGGCTCTTGTTGCCCTTTATTGGCTATATTTTCTAGTTTCTTAACCACTTGTGTGGGCGGTTCTTTGTTGTTTCATATTTCTATGCCTTTGCTTTTGATTTGTTCTTCCCCTTTGTGAGGCCTTTGTAGGCTTCTTTCCTAGAAATTTCTAACATAAACTGCTGTACTAGAGTCCCACAGACCTATTTAGGTTATCCATGGACATTAGTATAATTTCTCTCTTTATTTATTTCTTTCTAAAATACCTAGACACTATAGAAAAATCATGCTGCTCACAGACCATAGATTAAAAAATTTCTTTTTATTGCTACGAAAAAGTGGTATTGAGTTGTTATTTAATATATTTAGAGTTCAGTATAAGAAACTTTTTACTACATTTTTTTAATCTGAAAAGAATACGTACACAGGACAATAGCATATTGGATATCAACTAATGTTCCATAGCATTTCAGGGATGAGAATGGTGGGACACATTTCACAGGCAAGGGGGCCATTTTGGGGAATGGCAAGGGGCAACGGTAGCATATATTAGGAGAAAATAAATAAATATATAATCAAATTTCTACAAGTTTAACTATAACGACATTAAAATTTAAGTTTAGACATTTATATAACCTATTGAATTCAATTAAAGCTTAGCATCCTTAAGCAGTATCTTCTGCAGCAACTTGTTTTCTCTTCATCAACCACTTGCAGTCACTTCTGCAGTCTCTAGCATCTTTGTCAGCATCTTGCAGTCTCTTCATCAGCCTCATGAAATCACTTCATAACTTGGTTTCTCTTCATCAGCTCCACAACATCTGGTCGAGTCCACTTCTGTCTTGTAACTTGTTTGCACCCAGTTTTTGGGTCTAAAGCATAATTATTTCATTCAATTTTGAAATTTATAAAAATGGAAGTGAGCCCTTATCCACACTTTACTGATCAAAAACAAAAACTAAATAAAAGATTCAAAATGTAATAGACATGGCTGAATATATCAGTGATAGGCTTTATAGCGGTATACCAGCAATAAAAAATTAAAATAGAATAGAAATTTTGTCATTTTACCCAACATTTAAATATATCGTGATTATAGCAGGAAAAAATTAGAGTATGACAGATGAATATTTTTTCTGCCAAGGACAACTGCATGTCCCTGGGACATCAGGGATGTCTCAAACATCCCTGGCCAGACATCCCTGGCCGCTCCAGGGATAGCCAAATGCCCTGCAGGCATTTTGCAGATTTCTGCAACATCCCAGGGACATTCTACGATTTCTCAATATTATGGTTTTTGCCAAGGGATGTCTCCTCCCATTCTTAGAAATATCACTGGGGACAGGGAAAATGGTTTCCAAGTAGGAGATGCATCCCATGGAACCTTGCTAGAAATGTGTAAAATGGTCAGAAAATAAAATCGAACACCCTTCCACAGATTGAGAGAAACTTAGTTAAATTGTAGACTGGAGAGTGCCATGGAGGTGCATTAGTGAAATATCACAATCTTGAAAGCTTGACAGCCACTAAAGTAAGAAGACGAGCATAACATCAATTATTCCAAGGAATTTCCAAAAAAGATAATTTTGACAATGAAATTGGAAATTAAATTTGGTTGTACTCAAGTAAGCAGATAAGTGTAACATCAATGTTTCATGAAACCTTTAAATCATTTTTTTCACCTAATGTAAAACATTATTTTGTACATCAATTGAAAAATAATGGGTAGTATTTTTTCACAATTACTATCAGCCATTATTTTGTGAATCAGCAGCAGATCATTTAGAATTTTGAAACAAAACAAAGTGGAAACACCTTCACATTATTCCAACATGACCAAAATGAAAAATAACAAAAAGATAAGCACTAACCTATCTAATGCAAGAGGTGCAACAGCTTTTGCCTCTAGCTCCTGATCAACACTCTCCAATCCCTCTTCATCATTGACTGGAAGAAATACTATGAGGCATGAGCATGAGAAAAGCCACAGATGAAAATTCATGCTGACAAAAGCTACAGCATGAACCAATTACTACCCATAGTTTTACACTGAAAAATAGATAATCTCATATAGTGCGGACATGAAAACATTGACCGAGAAGTTCAGCGCAAAAGGCAATGATGACAAAAATAGTGGATGAATCAAAAACTACCGACATCCTCTATGTCGATGCTTAATTAAATCCCGATAACGCTCAAAATTCACAAACTCCTCAAGTTCTTCTTCATCCTCGGTTTTCTCTCGAGACCGATACAGTTTGGGGTCATGCTCACGGATAAAATCTAGGAGTGCTCGACCATCAAATCTACAATACAGCAAATAACACATTAGCAGAAGTATCTTCTCATGAAGCGATACTAAATGATACTTCAGAGACTTAAAGTGGCCAACATCATCCAACAGTTACCTGTCAATTAGAATATTCTGTTTTCCATTCCATGGAATCCTGCAAGAACAAGAATTTGTTAATTGATATTGAAATAAAGAGAAGCAATTATCTATCCTAAAAGTCAATCATCACCATCAAGAAGAAGACACAATCATCACTCAACAGATAATAATAAGCCACATATACATTGGCCAAACAAAGGCACAAAAAAGTAAATACCAAAATACACAAAGTACCAACCTATTAGAGTCAAGTGCAGGATACAAATATATAACGATGCTCATCTTTGAAAAATGCCAGTTTGGACACATGGACTAATCTCCAAGCATTATATTAATGTCACAGGTGGAAAATGAAGGTTGTGCAAACTTCAAAATCTAACAACAGAGACGAATATATCTGATAGATTAACTGAAACATCTTATCTTAAACATAATGTCAAATTTTCACATAATATATTAACACAACTTGCAAGTTGCAAAATAAATTAAGAAAATTTCTTGTGATTCTAATATAAGAAGTTTAATTTTGGTTTGATAAATTTTTCAAAAGTAGCTCATATTAAAATGATTATGCAAAGCAGCCTTATCTTTACCCAAATGTCACAGCTTTCTATATACTGTTTAAACACAACTTCAGCTAATAGATTATTTCGTGAGAAAGTGGGGAAAATTAGTCTCTTTGTGTTATTCAAACTTACAATAGGTTACAGTTTTATAAAATTCATTTACTGATCCAAAACTGGATCAGTTAGGTTAGCGAAATTGGTTAACTTGGTCCATTAATGTTATCATGAAGACTTTCCTTGCACTTCACACTCTTACTAACTTGTTCTCAAGAAACGTGATTGAACAGAGTTACAGAGACAATTAATCCTGGCATAACAAAGATAGAGGTGCACTGAGTGATCCAGATACTCAGGGTACTGAAATCACACAGATACCCAGAATTGGTCACAGAATTGACTTCAAACAATACATCCAACAAGACCAACCCCAGTAAAACTCATCCTGTGCAGAGGCAGTCATCAGAGACGGATTTGGCCCTGATCAAAACTGTCGCAGACGGAACAAAAAGAGAGAACCTACACGGTTTGAGAAGCTGAAACACATCAAATTCCTCGGCTTCAGTTATAAATGACCTTTGAGCTCCCCTCCAACACTACCTTGCTACTCTTGTTCAATATTTACCTGCAAAAGATGTCATTGTAAACAATAATAAGATCTCTCTTGATGTTACTTACCAAATTGATCAAGTTGAGCTTTGTTGCTTTTGGCCTATGAATCTTAGAGAAGTGATTGTGTGATTAAGAAAGTGTGAGAATGATAGCAAGGCTTGCTTGGCATTTCAACATTGCTGGTTGGACAAGGTAAGTCCATGAAGGCCTCTATAAGGCAGTATACCATTGTAACAGCTCATAAGATAACAGCATTGCAGGAAAATCCCTCACACTTCTGGAATTTTCTCCCATTTTGGGTTTCTCCAAGTCATGTCATGTCATCTTTTTCATTCTCATGTGTGTTTTATGCTCTTTGATTGTTAGTACATGCTTCCTTTCATTGTTAAATTGCACGTAACAACATTAGACTTAACACATACGGGCTATCTTTCCATTATCCACATATAGAACAGCAACTCTATCTAGTCAATATATATTAAGGTTGAACAAGGCTTCTTTTTTTGTGTATTATCTAGTGGACTTTCCACACTAACTACAGATTATTTATTCATCCTCCAAGCTACTTTAATTTTTTATATGCGCTGACTCAATCAGAAAGGGCATACCATTTGCAAGGTATGCAGAGGTGACAAAGTTGGACTTTTACCATTTCCTCCTACAATTAGGTGCCGTCATTGGGTCAGCTAGTCCACTTAGCTTCTAGCAAGAAGCATGTGTCCTCTGTTGTAAAATCTCTCTGCAGCTAAGCTTCAAACTCTAGTGCATAATAAGCTCAGGCTTGCATTTGGTATGTGCACCTCGCCAACTTAAAACACCTATAGTTAACAGCCTATGGGAGGCACTTTATCTTTAAGTACAAGTTGTAGATTCTGTGTCCTTTATATGCATCTCACATTTGACTTTTAAGGAATTAAATGTGATTGTTACAGCTCTGCAGTGCAGAAGTTAACTAGTGGTAATTTTAATGGCATCCTCATGCAAGCTAATAATATTTCCTTTGTGTAGAAAATGAGGCAAGTGAGAGCAAAATCCGTAGTTTATTTTAGTAATTTAGTTATAATTATTGGTTATTTGTTCTATTGTCTACTGAAGACTACTTGAAAATCTCATTTGTTCTACCAACTATACTTCACTTAGATAAGCTATTTTAAGTTTTGACAGACTGAGTAGTAGCCCATGTTGCAGTCCAGTAACCAAAATAGACTGAATCTAAATTATGAAATCTGTCCTTCACACCCTGATAACATGAATCTCTAAGAGGGACCATTTAAACCAACAATCAACAGTCTAAACCGCTGATATTCCTAAATAGAAATACTATTCCATTGAGGAAACCCAAGAAGACCTCAAATTCAACTTTGTAACACTACCCTCATGTACAATAAGACTTCTTCGCAACCTCAGACAAAAGCTTCCATGTGCATTATATCCAGAAAAGCTTTGGCAAATGTCTTCCTGTAAAAGTATTTTATCAAAAAGCTTTGGCAAATGTCTTCCTGCATATTTTATCTAAAAATCACACCACTGAAAACTTTAAAATCAAAACACTGCTTTGGCAAGTAAATGAGATAGGCTCAAGCGGTAAAACAATGGGGCTTTCATTGCAGGGCCGCAGGTTTAAATCTTCATAAAATGCATTCATGTGTAGAAAACAAACTAGGCCAGTTTCAATTCCTAAGAGAATTTGACAGCATACACAATACTTGGTCATGGTTGCCACTAAGCCCATTGTTAACCACAATGGATAATTTTACTAGATGTAAAAAACGACATCAACATTTCAAATGAAAATATGGTTTGACAAATCAATTCAATGGGATGGGCTCAAATGGAGGTAAGCCAATGGGACCTTCACACTGATGGTGCTGCTTAAAATCCCCAAAACTATGCTCATATATGAATTGAGTAATATAGCATATCCAAGTCAAATGGAGGCATACCTCCATGCATGCCTACAGTCTCAATCTCTTAAAAGGGGACATTTCAACCAACGATCAGGGTCTAACAATGGGGCTTTCATAGCAAAGACCCATGTTCAAACTCTCGAAAGATATACACACCTGGAAAATGGAATCATATACCTTTTCCTATAAGGAAAGGAGATGAGGGTCCAAAAAACACTCAGCTATATGGCTTCAACCAATTTAAGGTTTCTTACCCCCTTGACCTCTTTGACTTTCTCTCCTTCAATTAAAAGGTGCTCAACAAACAAGGGAGATAATATTTTCGCAAGCAAGAATCAAGGCGACAGCATTCAGTTGATTAATTTACACCATTGAAGGAGAAGAGTTTGCAACGTTCAAAGAGCGTGGTTGAGCATAGCAAACCACCCAACCAAAGAGAGACAATTTCCCTCAAGCTATCAATCAAATGCTTTTGGGCCCTTGTGCCATTATAAGGAGATTGGGGACCTTAGTCAATTGATCAAGGACTTCCCTCTCTTGACAAAAGTGGTTGTTTGGGTACTTGTTTGATGTTATGCCCTTTAGGTGCTCGGCCAAGAACATTTAGGTAAACAAAAGATAGGTTTAGTAGATTGAGGCTCTCATCCAAAAGTGCAAGGAGAGGAAGACAAGAAAAACATAAGACCACTAGACTTCTCCCAATAGGGAAAGGACTTCTGAACCTAAGGTCAACTGCATAAATGTCATTCCAATATCGAGAGATAAGTTGTCAACCCTACTGTTTGAGCTCTCTTCCAATGGCTGTGCATGAACATTAATGACTTCTCATTTTGAGAATCTTGACATACCATTTGAGCATCTCAGGTCCCACGAGAGCATTCAATTGATATCCATCCAAATCTTGAAGATGCATACGTGTCTAAACCAAGGCTAGTTAGCTCTCTCCCAATGGCTGTGCATGAACATCAATTGACTTCGCCTTTTGAGAATCTTGACATACCGTTTGAGCATCTAAAGTCCCACGAGCTTCAAGGAGAGATGAGCATTCAAGTGATATCCATCCAAATCTTGAATGCATACCTGTCTAAACCAAGGCTAGTTGCAATTCCTCGATGATTTTGACAAAATCAATGTATCTCAATGCAAGTGGCAAGTCAACAAAAGACTTCTATGCAAGAAGATTATTAATTTCTCCAAAGAACACAAACCTATTGGTACACTGTACACCTCAAAAGTAAACTACTAAAATTGTGAGTTATACAATTAAAAAAGTTTTTAATTAAAGAAACCATATCAAGTTTCTCCATCATATTAGCATCTAATGATCCAAAAATGAATCTGTTTCATCACCAAGGTCAGTTGTTCGAATTCAGTGACTGTTTTGGATGGACACAGTTTTGACCTCATAAATGCAATTGTCTTACAGGGTTAAAATCTGTACTTTAATGGCACCCAAAGTTGAATATATTTACATAGTCAGGTTCCTCTCAAAAAGATATGCACTTTCAAAAAGACAGCACCTCATGTTAAGTCTATATGCAAAAGTTATGGCTTTTGGAAGATGGAGGACAAGAATAGCATTTCACAAACACTGGTTTCATCAGGGTGTGATTTTATAATCGACAGGGTGGTTTCACAACTGCCAATCTGATTAAAAAGGCAGTTTCATCCGGTTTAAACATGCAAGAAGAGGAAGTGACAGGAAAGCATTTTGTCTTCAAATTCTCATCAGTTAGGCTTCCAATTCAAGCCCAGAACATGTCTCAAAGGGGCGTGTCATATTTCCCATGAAGGGGAAATCGATGGGAAGTGTGAGAATCAATATCTGATCTTAAGAGTAGTACACTGAAATTTATTGCTAGTTATATGCCCAAAGAACCTAAGTTATAATTGTTTACAGATAGCAGACAAGGAGGCCAACGGACCTTGCTCTTACTAGAAGTTTTCCTCTCGGAATCTAGGTTTCTCCAGAATTACTCCTTGTGTCTTCCATTCTTTTATTTGCTTACTTTTGTTCATTCATGTTCAGTTGCTTGTTTGAATCCTTAAAATGCTTCAGTACTTAAATTCTTAGAACGTCTATCTTAATTTACACATCATCTAAGCAGAAGATTTCAATGGAAGGAGAAAATTAAATTTACCATACAAAGAATTATGGTTTTTGATACACCTAAATGACAAGCATAATGCAAGAAACTGATAACATTGCTCGGACTAGTTTTTTTTTAGTTGACGCATATGCATGGATATTTCTCCCTTTTGATGGCATCTAAGTGAAATATTTCTACACTAGGAAATTGAGTTTATCAAACCAAAACAATAGATTTCAATACACGTAAATAACAAATATAATGTATTTTGGACCTGGAATGCAGTGGTAAATGCTGTCCATAAGAATGAAGTTCCAGGTTCAAACCCCATGGGTGCCCATCACACCCAGATTGTTGGAAAAATGAGGAGAAGCACTTGAATATAGTGCAAATTGTAATGCAAAGTATAGTAGTTGATTCTAGCTTCCACCTCTCTCCAGATTCATTAATTCCATTCTATTCAAAATATTAAAATAAATAATGACATATGAGACTGTAAAATTTACATGAAATGGAAGGGGAAAATGATAGAAAGGTATCCCTACGTCCTATTAACAACAAATCCCATACAGGGAGGAAGTTAAATATTTGCACCAAATTAAATAGATAAAAAATTGAAATAATGAATAGATACCCCTCCATCCTGAAAGCATCTCAATAAAAAATTTCTATGCAAGGAGGAAATTGAACTTACCAGATTTTAGCACACCTAAATGACAAACATAACATGTCAAGGAAAATTGCAGATTTAGGTTTACTGAAAAGATGTTGCGATATACTTGCTAAATCTTTCCGTTTTTCCAACATTACTCATTTCTTATCCTATTGAGCGATAATGGGGTATGATCCAAAACATTGATACAAAAATAGTTTTGCACAGTTTTATGCAGAAAATCTTTTTAAAAAAAACTTAATGTCAAATGGCTAAAAGTGTGTGAAAATAATGAAAAGAAAGACTTAGTTTAAGAATAGATATCCCTCCATCCTAGTAGCGTCTAAACAGAAGATCTCTAGGAAAAAGTTATCAAATTTTGATACATCCAAATAAAATAAACTGCTAAAACTGCATCAAATGGAACACAAAAGTACAATTATAAATGATGCAACCCAAACACAATGAATCTAAACAACTCCCACAGATAACCCAGAGCAACATTGTAAGTGTCTCTACCATTAAAATATAAAACTGAAAGAATGGAAAAAGAAAAGAATGTCTTGCAGGCAAAAATAAAATAAAAATCTTGCAGACCTCAGAAAAGAAAAAAAAAATCCTCCATCCTCAAGGCATATCTAAGCAGATAATCTAGGCAAGCTTTATTAGACTTTGACACACACAAATTAAAAACCTAACGTTAACTAAACTGTTAAATTGCGTCAAATATGATGCATAAGTAAAATTAAAAAATGCTAGAAATCAACACTGGAAGTCTAAAAAATAAATATCCTTCCACTCCAGGGGATTTTGACACAACTAAATTACAAAATTAACTGTAAGGCAAATAGGACACAAAAAATTAAATCATAAACACTAGAAATCAACATTGCAAACCTAAATAACGTACACGATTGATCCTAAAAAATCTACGCAGTTGTTTCGAGAAGAACAGTGCGAAAACAAACTACGTTGAAATTACATGAATTGAAGTGAAGACATATTGCAGGCCCTGCTCAAAACTACTCTTTCAAAAAAACTTAGAAAATCAATGTGAAGAAATATTGGGCAGTGGCTATTCTCCATACAAAATGGCATTTAATCAAAAACACAAATTTACATACAACGCAATTGTTTTTCAGCAGATTAAAAGGATGGAATCAAATAAAAATTTATTGTAATTTATAAATTTTGAGTTTTTATTACGTGATATTTTGTATAAAAAATGCTCAAAACTGGTCTAAAAATAAAAATTTTAAAAAATTTGAAGTGAATAAATATTACAGACCCGACCTGAAATCAATCTTAAAACAAAAATTAAAAGAACTAAAGTGCAAAAGCTTACAGGAGCTGCTGAAAGTATTGTTTTAAGAAAAAACTAAAACAATTGAAGTGAAGAAATACTACCTGCTGAAACAAGTCTTAAAATATAAAAATTACAAGAATTGAAGTGAAAAAATCTTACAGGCCCTGCTGATCTTGAGCGGCCTGGTAGAGAGCCGCGTCGTGATGCAGACGGCAGCGGCTGCCTGTGATTTGGAGGCTTTGCTGGGGGTCTCCTCGCCGTTTCGCCAGAAAAACCGCGCGGCGCTGCGCGCGCCTGCGGGCAGCGTCCATCATGTCATGGACTTTTCTTTCTGATCTCCTGGCTTCATGCCACATGGTTTCGGGACTCAAAACTGCGAAATCGGGGAGCAAAAACGATATTTTGAGATCAGATGAGGTGCTTCGAAACTGGACCCAGCGACCTCGTAGAATATAATTAGGTTAAAACGAAGACATTGAAGATTGACGCACAGAAGCGTCGAGGGTTTCGTGGGAAAAAATGGAAGCCGTGGAAGATAAATGAATCAGAATTAAGCAAAAAGTTTTATTATAATTGCCGTGTTTAAATCAATTTTAGGGGGTTAATTTTTTTTTTATTAATACGATGTTAACTTGCATTTTTTCCACTTCGTTCCTCCACTTACTTTAACTGGTCCATTTGGGAGCGATGAATATATATATATATACATATATATTTACGCAAAATTAGCCTTCACCTACTTCTAAGAATAGAAAGAAAAAAAAGTTTAAAAAATTGAAAGATCAAGAATAATTTTATTTTTTTATTTTTTTTTTATATTATAAAAAGAAAGATTTAAGAGGAATACCCACAACACATCCTAAAACAAAGGCAAGGTCAAAAACATATATAGAAAACTACAAAAGTGGAGTCTAGTTCTAGAGATTAGGAAACAAATAAGAAAGGGGAAACAAACTTTTTGTGAGTAGTTTGAGTGGATAATGATGTTATCAAATATCATGATTAAATTTTTGTGGTCAAGAGATAAATTCATAGAGAAAATAGAATAATTATGTTTAAATCATCATAGTAATCAAGAGGTATGATAATTGTATTACAAATATAAAAAAAAAATTATATTAGTTGAGAAGACAAATATAATGTTTTAGTATGGAAGTTGGTAAGTAACTTAAATTTGGTTTGATTTCATTCACAAATATCTTTGTGGATTGTTCTTGATACTTATAATATTCATTTGTAATCTTAATGTCAAATATGTGGGTGATGGAGTAGTTTGTTTTGCGAGTGTAAAAATGGCCCAAATACTTTTTAAATTTAAATTTAATTTTTATCTTTCATAATTATTTCAACTAACTATTATGAGATAACCAAAGCCCAAAAAAAATTAACTTGTGTGCTAAGGTGTAGAATTTGAGGATAAACCCTAATTCATTATTATGCATTTAAGCATTTAGAAAATTCAATAGATCTTGCTTCCAAATTGCGTCATCATGCAAAGAGCACATCATAAAGTATCATCTAGTTACATCAAAATTTAGACATCATTGCATATTTTTGGGTTGTCTTCAATGGTTATTTAGTTTCATTAACTCAAAACCAGTGTGCACCCATTAGTGCTCCTAATTATTTCTTCTTCTTTTTTTAAGAATACACACTAAAAGCTTAAACCCAAGAAATATGTCTAGTTAAATAATTAACAAAACTTTATAATCAAATTAAAAGTAATCTAGACCAAATGGCAAGAGGATACATATCTTCTATAACTTAAACTCCACGAGTGGAAGAGCGCCCTCTTGATCTTACAAGATAATTTATTGAAATGACAAAAATACACTCTAGACAAAGATGTTATGAATCTCACATAAAATAAGAAGAATATTGCAATATACTCATAAATGATCAAATCCCTTGGATAGGGAAACACCATGCAATAGTCAATTTGAGTGGATAAACTTCATATAAAACATAATCTTCAATTACAATACTCGAGATTGATGGTTTGCATTTGGTAAGACCTTGCAACAAATAAAGTCATGTTAATGACTACTACTATTCCATACATGCAAGATTAATACTTTTCTCCCCATTAATTAATGTGATGGCTTTGTAAAGTATATGCACCCACGCTCTTATTGATTACTATAATATTTATTTAATACTACTTAGAACACTATAATACTGGATATATCTAGGTACATTACTTTAGTATCGTAAATTGTACCCCTACAATTTCACGCACATTTTGGACTCACTTTAGTGGTTGCACCTCATGCCCCTGATTCATGTTTGATTGTGCTCAATCCATGGCCATTTTTTGAAGTTCGTCGAAATTCCATGCTCGCTAGCCTTTATCCCAACTCAAAAATCCAGGATTATGGAGTCTAGCATCATGGTCCAGTTATTTTGGGCCCAAATTTGAACTCTTAACAATTGAAAAAATAAGGAGCAAGAAAGTGCTCCCTCATATTGGCCTTCTTCAAAATTTCAACCTAAAAAGGTGTAAGTTATGTATAAATACAACCCCCTCCCTCATTTAAACATCTATCTCTAAGCAATCATTTTCCTATCACTCCAATTGAGCATTTTAGTTAGGCATCTTCAATGCAATTAAGGATAAATTTGAAGTCAAGCATTCAAGTTCAACAATCATGATCAAGTCATGTGTTCCTCCATGACTAAAGGCAATGCATAAACACCTACCAAGCAACATCAAGCTTTTTGTGAGGCTTCAAGGAAAGGAGTTGCATGTCAAGGTAGTATTTGTCAATTAAGTATTTCATTAAGGTTTTCAACCTCTTCCCTACCAAGTGTAAGCTCCCTTTCATCCATCGTAGCTATTGTGGGAGTGAAAATACTTACCTAGGGGTTGACTTAGGCAAGCCACTATATACAACACAACATTTTCCCTTCTTTTATATATGCAAGTTACATATTTGATAGCTAAAAGTTACAAAATTGCACAAAGCAGACTAAGACATACAGTTCCAAATTTTGAACAGGTAAAGACCCTAGGTCTATTCTGATTTATACATGTGACCAATGATTTTTGGCTAAATTTTAGAGAGAATAATCTGCATAGCATCTTGATATGAAATTTGAAAATTTAGTTGATAGAAGCACCTCCAGATCTAGGATGCATAACACACTTGACTAGCACTTTCAACTCCAAATTTTAGTGATAGGCTCCTCTTTGTATCTTATTTCTAGATCTATACTTTTGTGTTGACTTTTTGTTTTGTATGTGTATGTTTATGTTGAATCTTGTTAATTTTGCATTATTTTACATTGTTCTTGCATCTTTAACTCAGTTGTACCTAATCATATCCAATCACAGAGAAAGGGAATAATTGATCACAATACTCAACTCTCCTATAGGATTTAAGTTGAGCCTAATTGATGTTACCCAATGAAAGATTTGAAAATAGTTCATAGTTTGCATTCTCAAGCTAAAGACAACCATTTTCAACCCATTTCATTTCGGTGAACCGACATAGCTTGCATTTTTTCTGACTTGGATGTTCATATATGAGTTTCACTTGATAAAAATTTCAAATTTAGAGACATTAATTATTAAAATTAAACTTTTATGTGCTTGCATTCATTGTTTAGTCATCATTTGGTTATATCATATTGCTTAAATAAGTGGTTAATTGCTCATTTCATTGTTATATCACATAGTTTAATCTCTTGTTTAATCAGTTGCATCATTACTATAATTGCATGTCCTTTGTTAATTAGTTGCATTATCATTATTTGCAGTTGCATTAAAGGCATTGAAAGCATAAAACAATTATTTTCCATGTGCCTCTAGCTTTCGTTTTTTATTAACTAGGAAAAATTATATGTTGTTGAAGCTTGTAATTGTTTATGAGTTTCATAACCTTTTGTTCTAAATTCGATATCCCAGTGAGAAGAATTTATAGACTCATGGCTTCCAATGGTTTTAATTATAACAGTATTGAGCCCAACTTGAGTGTTAACTTATTCTCACCTAAGAATTTGGGTGAATGGTCTTCTCTTAGTCTAGCACCTACCTTGCCTAACATTGTTATGAATCCTTCCCCTCATGCTTCTCATGATGAGGACAACCCTTTAACACAAGTTTCTAGTGAACAATTTGCAAATATAGACAAACAATTAGAAAATATTCAACAATTTGTGAGTTAAGAACACTTGGTTGTAGAGGCAGACCCCTTAATTAAGAGTGTAGAAGGAAGTTGATTCAAAGTTATAAACATGGTTTGGAAGTTGTGCATGGTATAGCTCACATATTGGATGAAATCACTATGAAGTTAGCTAGTTGTACATAAGTGATTGGACATTCCAGCCATTCAATCCATGTTGAGATACCAATACCTATGCCTACAACAATATCCAATGTTCCTACCTACATATTGTTAGGTCCCGGAGACAACTGGGAGGGGGGGGTGAATCAGTTGTCAAATAAATTCAAAGCAAAAACAACTTAATCAACTTAATGCTTAATACCGGTAAACCAGTTAAGTATGTCGGTAGACAGTGTTAACAGTTAATTGCTATACCGGTAAAGATTAATGCATGAAACATAAATGCAAAGTCATCCACAACACATAACACCAATATTTGTACATGGAAACCCTGCAAGGGAAAAAACCATAGTGGGAAACCTTACCCACGATCAGATGATACTACTACAGATAGTAAGCGTACATAAATGGGGTCTGCACATGCAGAAAGGCCAACGGCCTAGAGCTCACTTCTCAATCACAAAAAGGGAGTCACACTTACTACAGTTGGATGGTTAAATCCAATAAGAATGTACTGCACAAGATAGCATCTTCGTATGCTGGATTCAATACCGGTGTAATGCTAATATGCTTTCACAAAAACCTAGATTCACCTTCAAATGATGTCTTCGTGTATAGCTCTGCTTAATCTCACATATACCTTCACACAATTCTTTTTCGCATTCCACACTCGATCTTACAAATAAGATCTTACACTTATACCATAACCTAAGACCAATTTTAGTAGGTCGGCTCTACAAGATATTACAATAAAAACATTTTACAAACAATATAATATCCGATGCAATAAACGATTAAACATGTCGGCTTAATGCATTTACAACAATAATTAGTCATCTCCATAGCATGTCATGCTAATTTGGAAAAGATAAACCTGTCGGTGTAACCCTAGGTAACCCTAGACCTATTTGTCGGTAAAAGCAAATATGCAAATATGAATATACCAATGATTAATTCTTCAAAACAAAGTGTCCACATGATGTCTTCGACATTACCAGGTGTCTTCCATATCATTCCAAGTGGCAGTGATCATTATATCCTGCCGATGAACCATAAACCAGTAACTATACAATAGTTACTTGCTTGCCGGTGAATGCTGCTGGATCTCCAAAGTGCTAGTGTTTTAGTAGGTGTTGACATCGATGACAAAACCACACCAAAATACGAACACATATCCTTTGTCATGGCTAGTACTACACAAAATGGTAATGTTATCAATGTTAGTAATTGGGTTGATCATATCGATCAATATGCTTGTGTTTCACCTTCAACCATGTTGGAGTTATTTGTTCAACCCCACAAGCCCATGAAACACCTACAAGCACAACACCTATCACAAATGGAGATCAAGCAAGAATAATTTGTTGAACAATCTAAGAATTGTATATCAATGCACACAATATATCTTAAAAATAAATACAAATGAATCAAAGGATGAATGAAATAGAAGATGCAAACCCTAAAGTATTATTAAATTAGCTAGTGCCAAGTGTCATAATCACAATGAATGAAACAACTTAATATATTATCAGCTTAATCTAATAAAGGGTAAAAAGAACTTAACTTTATCTTAACTTAACAAGGACCTAATTATAGAATTAATAAGAAAAATGTCCTAATTACTCCAACACCCCCTTATAGGGGGTTTTTCCAAGTCAAACCTTGAGTAGGTGTTAACCTCCACTACAACAATAATGATTAGAAAGATACCTTTCCCTTGTAGGGAAGCCGCTAAAATTGAAAAGAAATGTTGAATTGAAATGCTTAAATGAAATGGTTGTTCCTTTGATTGATGATGCAATGCTCTTTAGATAAGTCCTCCCAAGCGTTGATGCGATAACACGATAAATCATAGCAAAACCCATCATACAAGCATACTTGAAGACAACTCATAGTAGCTTGATGCTCCTTGTACTCAAATATGCTCTTGAATGAAGAAATAGTTTCTCCTGGAATGAATTTGCTAGATGATAAAATTTATTAGAGATTATGTTTTATATAGTTCTTAAGGTATTTTTGTCGACTTGCAATAGTCGTACCCAAATTTCAAGAACATATTCGACAATGTTAAGGTCAACACATCACTCTCCCAAAATTTTGACAAAAAAGTGTTGGTCATCGTGGCTAAGCCATAGTGACCCAACAAAATAGGCCCTTGTTTCTAGGAAAGCAATATAATAGGGTCCTAATACTGGAATTGAAATTAAAATTTGGATTATGACATCTAAGTGTAGAATAAAGTGCCTTGAAAATTAATATAAGATAAAACTCTAAATAAACTTTAAATGACACAAGAGAAGGTATGTTGAAGCGAGGGCCTAGAGAGGAGTGTGAAATTGTAAGGGGTTGCAATTTATGATACTACGCCAAATAATACCACCAATATTCAAAACTTAGAATAATACTTCAATGTCTTGATTATTCAATGTAATCTCCTCGAATCTCATAACATTCAACACACTAGCAAACTTTGTATGAAATTTTGCTAATGAATTTTGACGGTTTCATCCCCAACCCAATATCTTTAGCACATATGTGACTTTTGGATGAAATCACTCTCAAATCACTAAGAGGGTTTTCATCCTCAAAACCATTCTCACCTTAGGGTTCTTGTTCTATGCATGGAAGATGAACAAAGTTAAATATTTCAAGGAAATAAATTTTGATAACGAACAATGGAATATCAAACATTTTTCCAAGCCCTCCTTAGATATATTTTTCATTCCTCTTTTCAAATAAGTATTTTTTCTTTTTCATTATTTTTTCATTTTTTAATTTTATTTTTGGATCGATAAAAGGCCGAAGCCAAAGAATTTTTATTAATTAAAAGGTAATTGCATTTACATTTACACCTCCATTAAGTGTGGGCACCGGTAGGAAAGAATGGAGGAAAAAAAACCTCCGGTCTAGCCCAGATCCATCAATGGATCAGAAAATATACAATATTTAAGTGAAGATGATGAAAGTCTCATTGGACCCATGACCTGGATGGTCTTGAAGAGGGCATGTGAAAGTCCACCACAAATAATTTGAGCAGCAAACTACCCTTCTCTGTGAGTGACCCTCTCTCTGGTGAGCGACAACCCTATCTTTTACCTGCAATGATTGAGTAGAGTAGGCCCTAACCCCTAAGCTGCACAAAATACTCATGACATCTTTCAACATGATGTTAGAAAAAACGATCAGAGATCAAACTGCTTAACTAGACTTCACAACTGATCATACCTACCAGGATGATCCCCCTGTTATATCATAAAATCTCAAAATGTTAGTCACACAGAAATTCCAGAAACATAAAGTATGACAGTGCTAAAAAAACCACTAAAGAGGGTTATTGGATAAGCTTAATATTCAAATCAGTCTTCCATAACTAATTCTGCATAGAAACGGGGTGACTTGCCATCCATCACTTATTCAAAAAAAAGAAAAACATTTGTTTTTTTCATTTTCTTTTTAAAAAGGAATGTTTATCCTTTTTATCCAGGTGAATTTTAAAATTATGTTTTTCATTTGATGTAGGAGAATCAATCAATCCTACATCACTAAAATAATATTTTCTTTTTCATGTTTAATTTTTGTATTTTTTTGTGTAGATTCAAGCTTCAAGAAAATATTGTGGAGTGATGTAAGGATAAAAATCTCCATTTATCAACACTTGGCCTCTATTTCAAAAATTAGAGGTAATCATGTTGTTTGATGCGATTTTCAAAATTTATATTAAGCATAATTTAAAGGTTTGGAGAGTTGGAGAGGTCCATTGTCATGTCAGAGGGGACTTATAAAGAAAAAATAATATTTTTTGTCAATTTATATGCCTAGACAAGTATGAATAAGGTAAGTAACATTTTGCATTTCATTTTCGTCTTATTCTTTTGATTTGGGAGATTGAGAAAGACTTGGTTTATGATTTTATTTGTCTTTAAAATACATATGCATTGGAAAGGAATTGGATAAGGTGCAGAAAAAATTGATGCCACATTTTAGAAGCAAAACTATGTTTTGTTTTGTTTTTTTGAAAGAATTTTAGAGGTCAAGTTGATGGAAATAAAAGAGAAAATTTGGGTGCCATGTTTCTAGTTCCTTACAAGGGGTTTAACCTCTATAAATTATATTTTTTAATGGTGTTAATAAGAAACAATAAACAACAAAAAGGTTGAAGAAAGGGTTTGCAAGTTGCTCTAGAGGATTGCACGAGAAGAGTGTAGTAAATCAACTTGCTAGGAGAAGAGGAATAGAAGAAGAATGAAGTAATAAAGATATAGAATCCAAGAGAGATATAGAATGAAGGTAAAGATCAATTTTCAAAAAGAATATTGAAGTCAAGAAGGTGTGAAGGCATGAGTATTTAAGACTTGAAGGCAAGAGGTTCCTAGAAACCCAAGAATTATTTTTGAAATTTGTTTTTCTGTTGAAATCCTCACTATATGTAATTGTTATTGAGAAATTTGTGTTCTATTAATGTGCATGTGAATTTAATAATAAATATATGTTTCATAATTTTTGTATTGTATATGTTAATTTAAATCAAATGACATGTTAAGGCTACAAATTTTGGTAGCTTAATAAGACCCCTGATCTTGTCTACATTAAATCGTATCAAAGCAAGATTTTCTCATTGGGGATGTGTTTTGATTAAGTAAAAACAAGTTTTTGAAAGGAACCCGAACCTTTTACATAGCAAGGGAGTCAAAGAACTTAGAAAAAACCGTGCCTGATCACTTTAGAAACAAAAACTGATCCCATCCGAATAAAAAAGGGATCTCAACACACATAACACGAAGAACCAGAAAAAAGACAGCAAAGGGAAAAAAAAAAGATAGCGTAAAGACAGAGACTGAGACAACTAGATATTTTTCATGATATCTTCAACGTGGACCACCATCTGCTTCATGTTGTTTGCAGAGGTCTTTAAATCATCCAGCTCTCAACCTTTGATGTCGCCCTTATTCCTGGTATTGGCTCTGGTCCTCTTCTCGTGACCTTTTTTGTCCAGTTGATCCTTGTCGCCTTCTTTCTCTTTGATGTTATCAAATCTGTTAATCAAAATGTTCATGTTGTTCATCGAGGCTTTGAGAATCTCGAAGTTTTGTTCAGCTATCTTCTTTACAGTGAGTTCCATCCTGTCAATTATGCTGCCCGGATTGTTCATATCAATTTCCATCCCTTTCACCTCCTTATTTTCTGCCGTCTCCTTAACCTTATTTTCAGTTTCAATAGTTTTACTCACCATGCTTTCAATGGCTTCAGTATTATTAATTGCTACTACCAACTCTTTAACATTTTCAGTCAATGTTTGTCGCCTATCGTGGCTCTTTTGACAACATTCATATCTTTCTTTAGGCTGCTAATGTCTTTCGCCATTGTGTTGACGATATCACATAAACCCTTAATACTCTCATTTTCTCCAACACAATCCCTAGATTTACCCCTTTTGTCCTCTTGATCCTGCAGACCTTGAGTGTTCAAATCCTCATTGTTGCCCACAACCGACATCTCTTCCCCCTCCTTATCCTGCCCATCATCATTTTTATTCTCCTCTGCCTCTTCATCAGAATTAATCAAAATTTGATTAATATCTTTGTTCCCTTGCTTGTTGATTCCAAGTTGAAGAGTAACAAAGGATGTCTCAAAGGATCTATAAATTTGTTGCTAGTGTCATAACGAGTCTTGTAATTGCAAAAGGTCGAGGGAGACATTAAAGTTATTCCAAATTATTTGTAAAGATATCAAAAAAGAGGAAGAGTATGAGTTTGGCCTTGGGTAGGGATTTAAAAAATTATTTTATTTAAAAGAGAGAAGTGAAGAAAGTTGGGCCAAGACTAAAACTAAGTGTGTAGATATATCAAGGTGATTAGATATATTGGATTAGAATAGAAAAAAAGGGGAGAGAAAGAAAGGAAATAGAAAAGAAAGAAATATGAGTAAGATTGAGTTCTATTATTATATTGATTATGATTTATTTGTAAACAATAATGTACGTGCAAAATAATACAAAGAATAAATTCTTATGCAAAAAAATGAAGAAGAAAAAGAGGAAATTGCAACGATAGGAGCATTTATTTGGGAAGGCATGAAACATGTGATGAAAGAAGTTGCAACGGAAGTTGAAGAGGAGAGTGATATTATAAAATTAGTTTTATGTCTTTTGGGAAATGAGAAGGTAGAGGAAGAAAATAAAGAGTTTGTAGTGGAGAATAATGAAGAGGACAAAGTTGTAGTAGATGGTAATGAAGAAACTATTGTAGTGGTAGATTTTTTTGATGATAAAGATAACATTGATTCACATACAAATGACATTGTTAGAATGAAAGGAGACGAGGAATTCAAAGAGTGTGGATAGGTGAATGTAGAGGGGAAGATGGAAATATTTAACTTTCATAAAATTGACTATGTAGACACTAAAATCGTCCCTTACCTAAGCACACCTAATTTTAGCTTACCTTGACCCATTAATTAGATGAATAAATTTATTATGTACTTGGTTAATCCCATTTGTATCCTAGTATCCTAAAATAAATAATAATTTATTATTTATTTAATTAATATTTCATAAATTCTCCACTTCCCTTTATCATTGTCCTCATTCATTGAACCTAGACACCTTTCTAAAGGTCAACCCAACTTTATATTCTATCCATACGTACCAAGTCAAACCTCTTAATCTTAGACATTCCTATAATGATGTTACCCTAACCTTATCCTGATCCCTAAACCTTGTCCATCATGTGATACTTGTTAGGTGAATTGCACCTAATCCTAATCCTTAATCAATCTTAGCATTTCATTTAACCTCTTTATCATAGCCATTGATTTTGCCTCTTAAGGATTTTATATATTTAGGTCATCATTCTTCATCAAATGCTAATCTATGTCTTATATGATCTAGTCAATTTTTTATGTTATCCATCGTCATCTAATCTCTCGCCATCAAAAGTATGCTACTATTTTGATCATCTTATCACCATTGTAGCAAGATTTTGTTGGCTTATTGAGCAATCCACTTATCAACGCCAAAATCAAATTAAATAGAACCAGGGTGTGTTCTATCTCAAGCTCATCTACGGGGATTGAGATAGTTGAGGTATACATTTGATTTCCTTGCATTTCTTGTATTTTTTTGCTTTGATCTATTTTCACCATCTTTTTAGATTTCATCAATTAGTGTAAATATAAGTAAGATTGAATTGGAGAATTTTGGCAGATAAGGCCAAATTTGGGTGGGTATAATTGTAAGGACACCGAGGTAGTGGAATCACTAATCTCGAGAAGAGGGATATGCAAAAACTTTTTAGATCTTTACAACAATTACAAAAACTATATAGAAATAAGCATAAATATCATGCATACTATAGACACCTGAAATTGTCTTGCGCATACAAACTCTAATTTTACTAATTATTATCGTTCATTAATTAAATAATTTTAATTATTTAATTAATATAACTTTATTATTCCAAATCAATATTATTCATCCACTTCACAACTTATAATTCATATCTCCCTCCAATTCTCAATAAATTAATCTTTAATCATTCCCTTTTAATATTAATTAAATAATTTTATTATTTAATTAATTCTCATTATTCACTTTAATTTAATGATATTTACTCTTTAACTAAACCAATTTCAAATATCAATTGAGGAATAGTGTTGGTATCTCAAACTATAAAAGAAGAAAAATGGCAATGGAGGCTGAGCAATTGTTCTTCATCTTGGGAGACTACTCCTTCCTTTCACCCAACAAAGAGGATGAGTGGATTTGGCAACATCAACCCTCAGATGCCTTCTTGGTTAAATCTGCTTATAGAGCTATTGAGGCTGATACAATGAAATATTTTAACTGGAATCTCATTTGGGTAAAAGGCTTAATTCCCAAAATTGCTTGTTTCTGGTGGGTTACAGTCCATGGTAATATTCTGACTATTGATAACTTGAACAAAAGAGGCTTCTATATTGTTAACAGGTGTATCCTATGTTGCAACGATCTTGAGAGTATTAGTCACATTTTTCTACATTGTCAATTTGCTAGAGATGTTTGGGAGGAGATGCTAGTTGATATTGGGATAGCATGGACCATCCCGAGTAATATTAGAAGTCTGATGGAACAATGGAGTCATAGCCCTTTTACCCATTCTATTATTAGAAATTTACGGTTCCAAATTCCCCCATTTATTGCGTGGAATATATGGAAGGAACGAAACAATGGAATCTTTACAGAGGAGGCAAGAAACAGTAAGACACTATTTCATATTATAAAATAACAAATAAAGGAGAATGTGAATGTTGCTCCCTTTGGTTCGTCCAAAGTCCTACCTAGCCCGCTAAATCTCAAAATTAAAAAATATTGGGGAATAACACATAATCTTATGAATTTGAATTGGAACAAAAACATTTTAAAGAAAGTGTGTACTTGGTACCCCTGCATACAGGATCGATCAAATACAACTTCGATGGCTGCTCTAAAGGCACCCCTGGGTTATCTGGAGTGGGTGGCATTATCAAAGATTACAGAGGGAATCTGATAGAAGGATATTGTATTAATTTGGGCAGAGGTTCTAATAACAAGGTGGAGGCTATTGCTACCTGACAAGGGCTTAAGCGTCTTTGTCAGCTAAATTGCGAAGGTGTTATTCTTGAAGGCTATTAAAAATTAATAGTGGACTACCTAAATGATAAGGTCAATACCTCGTGGGAAATAAAAAACATAGTGGAAGAGAGCAGAGGGATGGTGGTCTACTTTCCTAAAATTAAAATCTAGCATATTTTTAGGGAGGGAAATAGAGCGGCCGATGAAGTGGCCAACTATGGGGTAAATTATAATGAATGATTTTTCTTCAACTTTTTGCAAAGTCCTATTGGACTAAAAAGACTCTATCTAGTAAAAGGAGTAAGTTCATTTTGAATGACACAACCTCCTATGTTGGTAATAATGATAAAGAAAAAATTAAACATGCTTTGTTGATTAGGCAAAAGGGCGCCATTTTTTTTCAAATTCAAATTTGGATAGTGAGTTGGTTGTTGATCTGGCTCTTACGAGGTGTGATGAGTTGGAGTCCTTTTAGGACTTAACCTGGCATGGGTGAAATAAATGTTATTAATATTTTGAGAATTACGAAGCAATCTTATCGCCACTTGGTTTTTATTGCCAAGTATGATGCAATTATTAGATGGAGAGGCAACGATTTTATTTTGCTTCTTGGTAGGATTAATTATGATGTGATATGTCCTTTCAATTATGTGAAAAAGGTTGAATGAACATTTTAAAAACTCTTTTTTTTGCTACAGATTCTCATTTGGTGGGGTTAACGAAAAGTTTGGTGGGTATTTTTTGTGGAGTTTCTAGAATTATTACCAGTCTACTGTGATTCAGATTTATGACATGGGGGACCATTGAAAAGGTCAAAGCCAAATAATTGTAAGGAACTTCAGAAAAATGAGGAAGTGTGGGACCAATTTCACAAAGCTCAGATGACACCTTTCTTTTTCACCATGAAGAGCTATAACAAAGCACTTTCGTCAAGATTTTGCAACTCTTGGTAGAAAGGGAAAGTCACTATTGGCAGTATATCCTTTGTGATCATGCCTAACTTCATTATGAAGTTGACTAGCTTAAACAATGAGGGGAAGAAGGTCAAAAAGAGAAGCTCTGGAGACTACAAGAGCTACCTAACGAAATAGTTTGAGAAAGGTTAAAATTTGATGGTGGTGCAAAATGGGTATGATCGCTCTATCCTTCCTAAACCCTATTCCATGGTTAGCTACTTTGTCATGAAATATTTCACACTAGAAGGGCGTTATACTACTATGCATGGTTATCATTTCCCTATTTTTAATCATATTAGGCACAGTGAAAGAATTAATCTACCTTCTTACTTATTTACTTATGTGTTTTCAAGTATCCTAAAAGGGGTCACTCCTTTGCTCCATCAAGGGCTTATTTATTCCCTTTACAAGTATGTGTTTGACAGTTGTCCTCACCACAATTGCTTGCTAACCTTACCTAGGCATTCAGAGTCTAGAGATGAAGCCCCTCGCTCTTCTATTTGAACTAAGCTCATCGAAACTAATCATTTATTATTGAATGAGAAAAACCTTGTCCAAAACTAAGGGTAAAATATCTAAAGATGTGCCTACTTTTGAAGCCCTTAAGATTGCCCTGCTGAAAACGACCCCTAAAAAATGAAAAGTCGCGACTTGTAAAAATAGCCCAGCTCAAGCTAGGAAAAGTGAGAAAGACTCTAGCAAGAAATAATATAACTACTGATTTGGACTTGCATGATTCTAAGGAAGAGGTGGAAAATTTGTATGAAAAGGAGAAACATGAAGGGATCTCCAGGGAAAGGTGCTCGGTTCACCTCCTTGCCAAGGACAAAAAAGAGAAATTGGAAACTAAAGAGGCTTCCCTTGAACCTCCGAAGGTTTTTACCCTAAGGAAGTTGATGGCTCCTCAAATGATGATTCAGAGGATGAGGAATTTCAGGAGGTTGGGGAGGAACAAGTGGATGGTAGTAGGAAGGATTCAGAGTGTCTAAGTGACTCTTAGGAAGAAAAAGATAATTTTGAACATAATTCCCTATCTTTGATGGCTTATGATGATGATGAAATGGTGCCCTATTCCCAAAATTCCTCAGTTGAAATTGAAGAGATCATTGCTAAATAGCTGACAAGTTAGATTATTGACCTTCAGGTCAAGGTCATGAACCTGGAGGTGAAGGTGGAGGAGTACAAGCAAGGTTATAGGCTTCTGGGGGATGCCTTGCATTCTCTTTGTACCATCACTAATGGGGTTATGCAAAAATTGGCCATGGGGTTCATTTTGAGATAGATTCATGTGAAGAAGAAAGCCAAAAAACTAAAGGGCAAAGAAAACATGGACGAGGACGAATAGTAGGAGGATGTGTCATGCCCTGAAACCTAGCAGGAGCAGATGAAGTGACTGGTCAAGAATAGGAATCTCATCAAGGATGATTAGACTATTGATGGATCAGTGATTTTCCTAGATACTTTTAAATTTGATTTTTAGCTTGGTTAGTATTAAAGATATGCCTTCCTTGTTAATTATGCTTTATTTTATCACTCTGGACTTATGGTTAACCGGGCTTGCATGCCATCTTAGTATGTTAGTTTTTAGTTTGATTATGGACATTGCTATGACTATTGACTTTCATCAATTATTAGCTAGTTTTTACATAATTGGTAGGAGGCATTATGGTAGGCATATTAAGCATAGATACATTCGTATGTTAGTTTTTTATTAATTACGAGGGATTGCTTATGTTGCTTGTTGGTTGCCTGGTTGTGTGATGCCTGAGATTGTTTGTTGCTCTCTAGTTTTGTTGTTTTGTGTGGGTTCAGGGCCCCTTCCCTACTAAAGCAATAAAAACTAAACAAATTTCTACTATATTCTCATAACTAAATAGTTTATTCAAATCGTTTAATTATCTAATGAAGTCCTTTTAATTAAATAAACTCCATAAATTTATTTAATTTCATTTATCCCTCATTTTTAATAAATTTCATTTCCCTCCAAAGTAAAAATTAACTTCATTTACCTCTCATTCTAATTTCAATTTGATGTTTCAAAAACCCTTATTTCCTCTAAATGAAATTTCATCTTAAAATCCTACATCACATGCTGAAAATCGTAGTTGTCATGTTGAACTCAGTTCTGACTAGTGAGTCAACAATCACTTTTTTAATTAGTTATTCACTTCCCTTCTTTTCAAAATCACTTTTTCCTGACTAACTCATCTATCCACTTATTAATTCAAACAGGTGAGTGAAATGATCAATCAAAGTCAATTACAATGAGGAATTGTCTCCAACCACCTTGTCTTATCAAATCCCAACCATTGATCATCTTTATTCTCGAATCAATCTCAACTGTTGAATCAAATTCTCAAAATTTATAAAATTAACATCAATCCTTAATCTTCATAACCACAAACTTCAAATTCTTATGCTTATACTCAACCAGTATTTATGCAACTCTGAGAGCCATCATCAAAATACCAAAAGCAAGAAGAAGGACAATGGAGGCTATATGCATAGAATTGGCAATGGAGTTTGGTTTGATTTGGTTATTATCATTGGATTATCAATTTATTTATGCATTCCTTTATTTATTTGCAATTGATAATTTTGTGATAGAATTGGGTTTTAGTGGTTACCTAATTAGTCTATTACATAATGTTTTCCCTCAAATTTTTCAGTACATATAAATGGTGAACCTAACGTGAAGAAAAGTTGTTTGTTTGTTGTGAGTTTGGTCATGTATAGGTTATAGATCACAAATTACACATTTGAAGAGCGTATGTTGCATCTTCTAAATCTTTCATGCACATGTTTCCCAAAATAATGCATCTATGTTGCACAACAACACATTCACAAATTTGAGTGATGCATTTGCAATGTAGAACAATGCATACATAATAACAACTACTGCATTCATTTGACAATTTACTGCAAGCACGTATTTGCGTACCGCATGTGTTATAATTGGCACATCATTCATCTAATGAAATATTGAAGGTAACATTCTAGTTTTTGTACTTTTCTTTCTATGTTTTTGTGGTTCTTTATTTTTAGTTATTGCAATTTTATGTTCATAGGATAGGGTTTTGTGTTACTAATATTCATTTTTTTTAGCATATGAAAATTATGGGACCAAAAATCCATCGTTAAACTACTAACAATTTAATTGTAGGGTCCTAGAGTTTCCTTTCATTTCATTTGTTTTCAGATTTTCATGTGTCTAGTAGTATACAAAATACTTCATTTCGTAAAGGGGATTAATCTTGTTTGTTGTGTTTTGTACGAATTCACACTTATGTATAGATTAGAACCCAAAGTGTTGTGAAGTTATCCTCTCCCCTTGCCTCCAAGGAGCTCGGTTGCAAGAGAAATCACAATATCTACTCTGTGTTTAGAGGGCCTACCTTTGGAGTGGTGTTTAGACTCTAAGGGGAACAACCCAAAGCAATTTTTCCTTTGGCCCACTATATAAGTGGTAAAGGTGAAAAATAGAGCCTAACTTTGTGTTGTACGTTGCTAGTGTCAATTTGGGGGTGGACTCAGAGCCACATAGGGCTGACTAAATCCCTAACTGGCTTACCACCGACTATAGGAACACAAGTCTCCTGAATAATGGCTAGACAATTTTGTATTTAGAGACCCACCTTTTCTGATTGATCGAATATTGCATTGATTTTAGTGCAAGGGTGTAGCATTGTACCCTGAAGTTACTTACCATATACCTCCCTTGAGTCGAGATAGGAATTCTTAGATTGTATAAGATAATTACATATTCTAGGAAGAGGGTGATTGGGTCATGCTTCCATTCATGGAGCCCCTTATCTATCTTTCTCAATCAAAGACTTACAATTGTAAAAAATCCTTTTTAGGTGTTATGCATTTGGGTTGATAAAGCATTACAACTACAGGCCCGATCTCATTGCATTAAGCCTTGTTCTTAGGTTGTAAAGATTGTTTAAATTGTCTTCAATTGTGTTAAGACCAATGAAAATTTGAGTTGAATTTGGCCTAGAACATACACATGCACGCTAATCCAAGTCTGAGTTAACAATGATACGTCTTTATTTATTTTCTAATTATCTACAAATTTGACCAAAACTAAACCATAATACTCAATAAAAACTAGAGTCACACCTTCGCCTAATCTTCTATGCATTTGAATACTCTGTCACACGTGCTTTAATTCGTGTCACATTTGCCCAAAATATATCATGCAGTTGCTTAGATGTTGTACCGCATTTGCTTAGTCCTATAACAAATTTGCTTGATCAAATTTTCAAACTGACTGAACCATTCCTAAGTCAAATCTGGAATCTAAAATCACCTACCACTATGATCATCAAGGCCTTTAAAGTAATCATTAGGCATAAGTCTCCATAAGGGAGTTCCTAACATATCTTAGTAGTAATTAGATTCCCTTAGATAACGTCATTTGTCATAGTATTGAGACCAATTTTGGGAACAGAGAAATCCATCTTTGATTATCATACTATAGTGTGGATTAGATTATTTTGACCTCCCAAATTTGTCTTATCTCCCCATTAGCAAGTTGAACTCTTCCATACATTAGTCTAGTGAGGGTAAGAACTTGTATCACATTCATCTATTATCAACCTTCTTAAAGGTTTGAATTATCTCTTCATTTACCTTAGGTATCTCTCATAGGTTGGGTTGTCAGGCCTTATCAAGGTTCAAACATCTCAAAACTAGGATAGAATCATTCAAAATTGTTTAGTGTCATTAAGCATTATTCCTAAAATCCCTAGGACATATGTTTGCACAAGTGATTGCCTTGGGTTGCATAGTCATCACAAAAAATCTAAAAAATACCAAAAACATAGTCTTTATCTTTGTATTCCTTAGTGCATTCTTAGGATTCCTCAGTTACCTATACCCAATCACAAAGAGTAAAAATTTCAATGAATCCCAAATGATCCGAATTGCAAACCCACTAGTACTATGGACCTGGCATCATATTCATGTAAATAAGCTAAAAACGGGCTACCTTAGTGGATCACGCTACCACGTCCAATCTCAATGATCCATTCTCCATATAAAATATTCAAAAGGGGTTAACTATTGAGGAACTTGAACAAGCACATCAAGATCCCCAAGTTCTTGCAGCCATAGACACACTCCTCCATTGTGACCCCAATAGATACTTCCTATTGTTGGACGAAAATGGTGCCAAATTACCTCCTAATTTCGACATTTCAAAAATAATGCAACTTGGAGCCCAAAATTTACAAAGTATGGGATCCTCACAAGGGTCATGTTCACAAAAAGTGCCCACTGGTCTTCCTTTTGGTTAGCACCACCTAAAGTGCTACGCAGAGCACCACATCTACCTTAGCCAAATCAATGTCGCTTATACCCCATGCTCTCATATCTTCTAATGTCAAAACCCAAAGTCAGAGCTCAACTCAAAGTGTGTCATCCTCAAACCCTTAAGTGAATAGCAATGCCTCATCTCAAGCAATGATAGGAGCATCTCAAGTCTCCACTTTTGTTTGATTGGGATCTACATTTAGTAGCCAAAATGCTCCACCACCCAACCAACAATTGCAAAACCCCTTCGTTGGAGCACACCAAAAAATTAGTACCCAATATAGGTACTTCACTCCACCAAGTGCTTCAATCGATTCCCATATCTTTCACAATTCTACCTTCCACCAACCATCGGTCTATACCAATACCAACCCTTTCGTTGACCTGAACCTCAACATCCAAGTTTCATTTTCACAAACTGATATACTCATGTAACAAGTGCAAAGCTTACAACACCAAATGACTAACGTTCAAGCCGGGGGCACTAAGAAAAGTTATACTATGGAGGACTTATGTCCTTACCCCTTCGACCAAATGTTGTACATGCCACCTTTCCCCCCAAACTTTGAAGTTCCTAAATTTTAAAAATATAAGGGAAAGGGAGACCCCCAAGATCAAATTCATGAGTTTTTTACTTCTTGCATAGAGGTTGCAAAAATAACAGTTACCCTATGTGTCTCTTCATTCGAAGTCTAGGAGGACAAGCTATGGAATGGTTCTCTCACCTACCACCTAGAATTTGCACATGGAGCGAGAAAGAGAAAAATTTGTGTCATATTTCTTGCATAGCATGGAAAACCATGTAACACTAATGGATATACATGCCACTGAACAAAAAGATGGGGAGTCCTTTAAATGTTATTTTCTTGCAATGTTGGCAATCACTTGCAAGAAAGAGTGCGTGTCACATACTAGAGAAAGAGTGAGTAGATATATTTATGGAGAACTTAGTTCTACAAAAGAAATACCCACTGCAAATGCAATGTCTGGATGCATTCCACCAAGTAATAGAGAAAGGGTTAAGATGCGAAAGAGGCCTTATCGCACAGGGTCTCCTAAAAACCTTTAAGGAAGGTAACCAAACGAATAATGCATCTAATGAGAAAACAAAATTGTGGTCGAGGAACAAGAATGATATGAATGGCAAAGTAATTGATGTAAGGGTAGTCAATAGGTTCGAACCCACAATTCATCTTCAAGGCCCAACTAATGCAAACACACCACCTCCTAATAATAATCAACCATGCAATAATGATAATTCAGTTAATGCTGCTCAACCCAATCCACAACGTTGTCCTAGGAATAATAATATGAGGCATAATTACACCCCCCTCAAAGAATCGATTGAGTTAGCCCTTAATTTGGTCAAATCTCATGTTATCATGTTACCAGAAGTTAAGCCTTATGAACTAGGACCCTTTAAATTGACTTGGTGAAATGATAATGACTTATGTGACTATCACATAATTAAAGGTCATAAGACCTCAATATTTTTTAAACTAAAGAACCTTATTTAGGATTTAATCAACCAATGTGAGATGACCATTGAAAATCCCAAGGAAAATTCTAAAACTAATCACACTATTTTCAAGAATCTGTTTTAGAACCACAATAAAGCTAAGGCCTATAGTTCAGGAAGTTAAAATAATAAGGCCAATTATGCAAATGTATCTCATGAGTACACCATTAACCACATTGGTCATGTCGATGAAAGAGTTGCCACCATAACTGTCAAAGGCAAAAGTCTTGATTATTTCATAGATACATGTTAGTCCAAGGTAACCATGTAAGGCGCAACACCAACCTTACTCATGTGTTAGTATAACCTCTTGGATCATCTCAAGAAGACTCATACCCAGATATTCATCTTCCAGTTCCTGTGTATATCATCGAATCATAAAGTTGTCATAGACAAAGCCTTGCAAGAGTCAATACTGCCTGATGATATAAATTTTGATTAATTTCGAACCATGGTGACTCACCTTTCCACCACACCTCAAGTCAAATTCACCAAAAAAGACATACCAACACATAAAACTCTCCATAATGATCCCCTCCATCTTGAAGTGTGCATTCATAAACATAAGATCAAAAGAGTCCTGGTGGATGGTGGAGCTAGCTTGAATATGTGCACCTTAAAACTAGTAAAAGTCTTGGGATTCTCTACGCATAGTGTTGATATGTCAAAGCGCATAAACATCAAAGTATATGATGATGTGGAGCGCCTCTCTAAAGGGATCATCACTCTCCCCATAAAAGTTAGTCTTGCTACTCAAGATACTATATGTTGAGTTTTGGACCTTGACCTTGGGTGTAACATACTCCTCGACCAACCATGGATCCACACCATGGAAGATGTCTCATCCATATACCACCAGTGTGTTAAATTCTCATGTAGAGGTATGAAAATCACAATACCAGGTGATCCAAACACATTCCAATATTACAATAACTTGAGAGAAACCACTATAAATCAAGTCCCTATTAATTGAGAAACCTCCTTTTCTACCTCATCGCATCCAAATCCCCTCATCCTCATTAAAATCATCCATTCCATCCACTTGTAGGTCCAAGGTCAAGATCCAAGTCAATGATAAGGGATTTGGAGAGTACGCATGTGTGGAAGCTTTATATATAGGTAAATTGTTAATATCACCTAGATCTTATGGGAAACCACAATCAATACAACATCGAGAGAAGGTCATCATCCAATATCAACCCCCTACCACCTTCACTAGATGGGGTGATCTTAATGAAGAAACCCTTGAAGAAGATATATCCAAATAGATTTATAGAGACGAGGGAGAAAAAGTACATGTTCAATTACCCTTAGAACAATATAGAAAAGGGTTTGCTATGTTGCAAAAATATGGTTATGATGGTCATAGAGAATTAGATGCACAAGGATAGGGTGTGGTAAAACTAGTTCTCCCTAAAAGGAAACCTAAGAACCAAGGGCTAGGGTATGGACAATCAATTGAGAATTATTCCAATCAAGGAAAAGAGAACCAACAACAAGTTGAAAACTCTACAAATCAAGAACCCAAGGATGGACAACTGGTTATGGGTTCCTTGAGTACTTAGTTGCCTTTGAATGAAAATGTCAGTGCTACTAACAATCACAATTCAGAAGAGGAGAGCTACATTGAGACTGATTCCAATGAATACGAGTGGGACTCACTTAGTAGTTTTAGCACCCAAACCCTTGACAAATTATGATATTGTAGCCTTGACATTAATGATGATGACACAATTTTCAAAGACATGGGAATCAATCCCAATTCCTGGAGATATTACTTTGACACCACTGCCTATACCTTAATCGTTTCTCCCGTAACCTATGCAAATCGTGATGATAACATTTGTATGGTGTACCGAAACCTTATTGATTTGGTCCAACAAAATCCACCACATTTGGAAATGTTTGAAAATGAGGAAGCAATTGTTGATTTTTTGGTTATTTGAGAAGGAATACCTCCTAGGGACCATAAAGTTGGATTTCCTATAGATCTCGACTATGTCACTTGCTTTGAATAGTCAAGTCCTTCTAGCCAAGAAAGTGAAAATAAAATTGAAAACACTCGGTCTTTAGGTGAAAACAAAAAGGCACCTTCTGACCACAAAATATAAAAAGAAAAGGCATATTCGATAGTGAAAACCTCTTAGAGGTGTTGGAGGATGGAAGGTTTGACCCTCTCCCCCTTGATCAAGAAAGATCATCATTATTTGTGGAAAAAACACAAGAATTGAACCTGAGTGACAAAAAATATGCAAGAAAAATCTTTAAAAAAAATAAAATCATCAAGTTCTTTAAAGAGGACAAATAAACTTTGCATGGTCTTACAATGCTATGCCAAGGTTAGATCACAAACTAGTTCTTCATCATTTACCTCGCATTCTTAGGTCTAAGCCAATAAAGCAAAAGTTAAGGAAAATTCATCCTCAAGTCATCTTGTTGGTCACAGTAAAGCTAAAAAAATTGATATTTGTGGGTTTCATCAGACCCATCGATTATGTATAATGGATATTCAATCTACTACCTATCATCGATCCAACTAGGGGCATAAAAAATTGTACTGACTTTAGGGATATGAACAAGGTTTGTCCAAAGGATAATTTTCCCCTACCAAACATTAATATGATTGTGGACCTTACCACTCATTATCAAAGGCGTTCACTAATGCATGGATTGCTTGGATACAACCAGATCAAGATAGCACCAGAGGATCAAGATAAGACTACTTTCACTTGTCCTTGGGGAACTTGTTGTAATGTCATGCCTGATGAGTTGAGACACTGTCATATTTCTATCCTTAGAACACTTGAGTTTTTGTCATCTTTTGGTTTGCATAGTGTAGACACTCAAAATTGTCATGTCTAATTAAATAAATATTTTATTTATTTAATTATCTAAGCCTACTTCTTCTATTAATTAAATAAATTTTTATTTATTTAATTAATTCATTTATCCTCTTCTAGCCTTATTTCTCATTTAAATAAATACATTTATTTATTTAAATTATCCCTTTCTTAAATTAAATAAATATTTTATTTATTTAATTGTCCCACTTCTTCTATTAATTAAATAAATCTTTATTTATTTAATTAATTCATTATCTTTTTCTACACATGACACATGTCATTCATCTCTTAATTCCTACACTACTTACCTCTTTCATTATTTTGGTATTTCTTATACCTACCCTCTAATCCTAGCCGACCTCTCTTTTTACACCTCTCAATCTTAACCCTCCATTTCATATTGTGTCTTCTATTTAAGGAGATGTTTTCTTCATTGTCAAACCCTAATGCCTAATAACACATGCTAATGGTCTTTCATGCAACTTGGCTACACTACGATCCTACTTGCAACCACATTCCGTTCTTTGTTGAGCTCTTGTGCATACAAAAATCTGAGAGCAAGCATATCAAACAAGATCAATGGAGATAGGAAGAATGGAGATCAAAACCCTATTGGACATGTGATGGTATAATCTTTGTGATTTTGAGTTATTTTGCATTGTCTTAGGTTATCTTCATATGTTATGGTGGATCTTTGTTGATTGTTAGGCTAGGGTTTAGTGGTTGAATCCATTTTAGTCTTTCAATATTGTTGTTATTATTGTTATCCATTTTCACCATATACATTTTGGCACGCCCGGTGGGACTCTTGTCCCTTTGCATTTAACATTTTTGTTGCAGATTTTGCATTTTTGAAGTTGCAGATCGGACAGTTTTCGGCAATATTTTAGGTTTCTTTCGCGTTTGCGATTGTTCGGGTCGCGTTTTTTGTGTTTCAGAAGCGTCTGTGATACCGGAAATCACGTCTGTGTTTTTGCCAGATTTTATTTCTTTTTGCAGGTTTCTGGAATCGCGTCTGTGTTTCTGCTTTTTTTAAAAATTTTTGCAGGTTTCCGAAAGTCGCGTCTGAGATTCCGAACCGCGTCTGTGATTCTGAACCGCGTCTGTGCCGGATATCATCGTGTCTGAGTTCTGCAGTCATGTCTGTGTTCTGTGACACGTCTGTGTCTCACAGAACCGCGTCTGAGTCGGGCAGACGCGTCTGTGTCTGGTATAACAGCGTCTGTGCATTCTGTTTTGCAAATTTTTTTTAGTTCCTTCGATTCAGGTTTTCGGGTTTTGTACTTAGGGTTTCAGATCTGGTTTATTTTCGGCTAACCCTTGCAGATCTAGCTAACCTAGTTTTGTGCAGCTTGCTTGGAAGACAAAAACGTTTTGTTGAAGGCCCCTTTTCACAAAGTCTTTTTGGGTTTTCTAAAATTTACCTAACTTGTGTGCTTGCAGGAAGGGGTTATCATTTGAAACAACCCAAACTACTAACAATTTTGTTGCAGGGCCTTTTCTAGGGTTTTGTATTTTTTTATTGTGTGTCTTGTTTTCATAGCTTAGCAAACACTTCAATTGGTGCACTAAAATTGAATCATTGTCTTTTGTGTCTTAAGCAATAGGCTCTTTTTGTTTATTCTTTAGAGGGCCTGTCTTCCCGTGTGGTCATTAGGACTACTAGTGAGAAGAGAACGACCCAAGTGGTAGCGAGGAAAACCCACCTCATCCAAACCACTATAATCAAATGTATTCATGGTGAAAACTATGGATAACGTGTGCTGATTAGTTCATACCGACACTATGTCTCCCCATAAACCCGTTTGATCAAATTTATTTGATCATTTGTAGGGCGTAACCCCTACCGGCTGGGAGCCTTCTATATTTACAGAGCTGAAAGTGCCGCATGTATGGCCACACGAGCAGATGCCCTTACTAGCACCTCTTTGTTTTAGATGCCCAAATCCTTCTAGTTGTTGAGGCAGGAGGTCGGACCTCTGGTAGCGGCCCACACACATACGGTTCTTAGTAGAGATACAAAGTTCGCCATGGGGAGTTTTCATGGGGACTGATGCTTGGCTGACCCGAGAAGTGAGTGCCGAGGGTGGAGCCAGTGAGGTCAAGCATCTAAGTATCCGCTCTGAATAGCGTAGCCTCGGGGGTAAAACCCCATGTGGGATCAACAACTATTGTCCTGGCCAGCCCTAAGATTTGTGCTTGTCTTATGCTAAAACACTCAAACATTCAAGACAAAACAGCAAAACATTGTGTCTTTTGTGTCTTCAAGTGTATGCAAAAACTTTTTACATCAAACAACACACTTTTTGGAGTCTAAACAGTCTGCAAACATTGAGTCATCAAATTGTGTCCTCTTGTCACAAAAAACAGTCGAACAATCAGATTGGGTCACTACAAAACAATTTCACAGATAGGAAAAATTGCACTAAGGTTACAGAAATGCGTCTGTGTTTGTTAAAACCGCGTCTGTGTCGGATAAATGCGTCTATGAAGTACAGAATAGCGTATGTGTTTTTAACTGCGTCTGCGTCAAACAGAGTAGCGTCTGTGTCTTAAAACCGCGTCTGTGAAGTATACAGAGGCGTCTGTGTCAGGATTGGAAAAACTATAACAGTCAAGCAAACAAAGAAATCAGTTTCGACATACTTGAGCTTCCTAGGTTGTCTCTTCAGATTTCATCTAGCATTCAGCCTGTTCTAAGGTCTCACATAGTCCATCATTGCTTCACATCTCATTTTACATTCATACTTGTCTAAACTTGAGTCAAAAGGTCACTTGCTTGTCCTCATCATACTTTGTCAACACACTACATACTACTACACTTTGCTAAGTGGTCCCTCATCAAGGTTTCTTACCTTTGGGTCTCATTTGGTCTTACTTAGAGTCAAGGTCAGCTTACCTCATCAAGAGAAACTATCCTCTCTTTGGAAGTCACACCTACTCTACTACTTACATACTTGGTCTTACACTTTGGACATTGCAAGTACGCCTCAAGATTCATTTACACTCCATACAACTCTTGGTCTTCCATACTCTTGTCATTTTTCGTCTAGTCTCTCACATATTGGTCAAACACCTAGTTCATGGTTGAAACCCGCCTTCAAAAGTCTAGGAGAATAACTAAAGAAGCTCAAGAATCCGTAAACATGAGTTCTTATGAGTATGACAATGATGTCTTCTACAATCCTGAGCACACTACATTACCAGACATGAATGTTTATAGACACAATCCAAATGTGGAAAGCGCAAACACTATACACAACGCTACACACAATGACACAGTGGACAATTCTTCAATACTATCAACAGACATACAAGAATCTATAATGGATCCTCAATTCAATAGATTGGTTGAAGAGATAATGAGGAGAGACCGTCAATACTTCCTAAACATGATGGCACAAAGTGGAGCTAAAATACCACATGATTTTGACTTATCTCAACTTATGGAAAGTAGACCTTCACAACAAACTCAACCTAACATGGATCAAAGGAGACCCAATAGTGGAGGACCAAATAATATGATGCCTGAGTCACCATCAGTTTTGCTTCAAAAACTAGCAATCCCACATACACAAGCTCAAATGTATGATACTTACACTCAAAGACCATCATGGAGGCCTTATGCTCAAACACATGCTCAAGATATGGGTCAACCAAGACAAATGGATACACAAGGACATCCTCAAAATTTTGACACAAGGAGACCTCATGTCAAAATTGGGGGCAACACAATGGAAAATGAAAGGCCTATTGACTATGGTTTATACACACAAAACAGATATGGGGTCCCTCAACAAGAAGTTATGCCAAGTGCTCCATATATGTCGCAACAATATAGACCTCCATATGGACATGTCTACGATCAGTATCATCCATATATGCAGCAAGCTCCTCCTCAAATGGGTGTTTCAAACATGGGATATGCTACAAGAAATCCATCTCCTCCCAAAAATAATTTGGAGCAACAAATTAGAGATCTACAAAAGAAAGTGGAAGACATGGGCACATCAAAACCCACATATACTATGAGAGATATATGCCCTTATCCATTTGATAAGAGCATTCCAATGCCTCCGTTTCCTCCGCACTTTGTAACACCAAAATTCAACAAATATAGAGAGAGAGGAGACCCCAAGGCACACATAAGACAATTCTTCACAGCTTGCATTGAGGTAGCGGCAGAAGAAACATACTTGATGAGGTTGTTCCCACAGAGCTTAGGTGACCAAGCTATGGAATGGTTTTCTCAATTACCTCCCGGTATTAAGTCATGGGGCGACTTAGCAGAGGCATTCATTCAACATTTCTCTTACAACATTGAAACAGATGTCTCAGTTACTACCTTGTGCAACACGAAACAAAAGGAAGGAGAATCTTTCGCAACATTCTTACAGAGATGGAGAAACCTAGCTAGCAGATGCTCTTGCGAAATTCCGCAAAAACAAATGGTGGAGATGTTCACACAAAACGTTAACAAGGCTATTGGCTATGATCTCAGAAAAGCTTGTTTGTCTACATTCAAGGATGTCATTGAAAAGGGCCTAGCAACAGAAAAGGTCTTGATTGAACAAGGAGTTATCAAATTATTCAAAGAAAACAAAGAGGACTTCAAAGGAAAGGACAAACCAAAATTTTGGAACAAGAACAAGAACACGGTTAATGATGGTGTTGTTGATACCAACACAGTAAGACCAAAGTTCGTCTTTTCTGGATCAAGTTCTACCGACAATCAAGTGAATAATCAAACAGCTGCTAAACCATGAAGGAAGTACACTCCATTGGGAGAACCACTTGAATCAGTATTCAAAAAGCTTGTAGCAAACAAAGTGATCACGGTCCCAGATTTTCCTCCATATGAACCAAAGGTAAAACCGAATTGGTGGAATGATGATGAATTTTGCGAATTTCATAAGAGCAAGGGTCACAAGACAAGTAATTGCCATCGATTGAAAAACATTGTACAAGATCTCATTGACAGAGGAGATATTGAGATTGAGGGACATTCATCTAACCAAGAGCATGAGGTGTTTAAGGAACCATTCCCAAAACATGACAAGGGAAAAGGCAAAGTCACAGATGACCAAGCCAATTACACCAGAGCATCTTACAATTATGATTCCACTATTAATCATATCTCAATGGACAATCATATTTCTACCATTACTATCAAAAACAAAAATCCTGAGAATCCTTCTCAAAGGCCTAAAATTGTCCTAAAAGGTGCGGGATCTTCGTCCGCATCTACCTCTGAATGTCATGTTACAACCCGTCGAGGTAAGATCATATTGCCAGGTGCCTCTACTAAGAATACCAATCTTTCATCTACCAAGCCTGAGTACGACCTTGTAGAGCAATTAGGGAAAACACCCGCACTCATCTCTATTCTTGAGCTCTTACGTATATCTCCAGCACATAAAGCTATCCTTGATAAAACCTTGAGAGATACTGCTGTCCCTACTGATCTGAAAGTGGACCAGTTTCAAGCCATGGTGGGATACCTATCCGTTCCACACTCCCTCACATTTACAGAAGCCGACGACGCCTCTATAAGTCAGCCTCATAATGCACCACTACATATTGAAGCCTTCATACATAAACACCGAATAAAACGAGTCCTGATAGATGGAGGAGCAGGTCTTAATATTTGTACATTGAGCACCATCAGACAATTGGGATATTCTGACAAAGCTGTGAATTCTATGAACCAAATCACTATTAAGGCTTATGATGATGAAGAGCGTTCGTCCAAGGGCACGGTCATCTTACCACTAAGAATAGGGCCAGTCACGAAGGACGTGGTTTGTCAAGTCTTGGATCTAGATCTCACGTATAACATATTGCTAGGACGTCCGTGGATTCATGAAATGAGGGCAGTCCCATCAACATACCATCGATGTATCAAGTTTCCACACAATGGAGTTGAAGTGACCGTTAAAGCGGATCCAAATCCATTCATATATTGCAACAATCTGCAACCTCGATCAAAAACCACAATACCAATCAATCGAGAAGCTATTCCTTCATCAGCATATGTGGATCCAGAATCCTTAAAAGCTTTTACGTCAAAACAAGTAGAGATCAAAGAAAAGTTCAAGTTTAAAGACATGGGATGTGGTGAGTATATCTTTCATGTTGATCAACTCCCACTATCTCCTAAGATATTCAGTCAACAAGAACAATCTACAAGCAATTTGCAATGCCAAGGAATTGGGTGTGAACCACCTAGTGTTGTGGCTACTAAGTCTGAATGCAAATCTCCTCTAGTGGTGCAAGCATCTCTTGATATCAATAGCCCTAAGAGTGGTTCCAACAAAGAATCTATTGAGCGTATCGCCAACCCTCTTGAGAGCTCACATAGCCTTACCATATCATCCACTCATTCCATTTCCACTCCACTTCTAGACTTGGATCAACAAGAATCACAAAATCCCTCACTCATTGGGGATCAAGAATCAAGCTTTGAAAAGAAAAATCTAAAAGTCAAAAATAAAGAAAAGTCCTTTAGTCCAAATCAAAATCAAAAGCTATTGGACTCTGCAAAAATCAAAGTCAAGGATAAAAATCCTATGAAGCAAAAAGAGAAAGAGTTGATCTCCCCTAATATCAAAATAACTGGGGGCAAAAGTTCTAAAATTTCAAGTCAAAAAGCATACTTGTTGATCCTAAGTCTCCATCATGCTATCCTACTTTCACTTCTTTTCACAATCATAAGCCTTCATAACTCATCCACTTGTTCCACACATCCTTTTCCTTCTAGTGATACATCATGGACCTTTAATGGAGCTTCCTCAAGGGACTTTGTTATCAGTGATGCCCAAACTTCTTCAGGTGACATGCATACGGGCCTACGTAGTCCACACACTAGTAATTATATCTCAGTTCCTTTATCAAGGAAGACATTCACTCAAGTTACACATCATTCAGTCAAGGAACAATGTAGTTACAATCACAAAGTCAAGCCTCGCACATTTGAGGTAGGTGACTTGGTTCTCAGAGAGAACCTCAAGAATCAACAAGACAGAGATAAGAAGGGCAAGTTCGAACCAAACTGGCTTGGTCCTTACATCATCACAGTGGTATATGGATCTGGGGCATATCAGCTCTCAACTACAGAAGGTGAACCTTTGGAGGATCCTATCAACAGCATGCACCTTCGCAGGTTCTACACATAAGCTCTTCGGAACATCCTAATTCAAAAATACAAAAAAAATCAAAAATTTTCAAAAATACAAAAAAAATTATAAAACAAAAAAAATCGTCACTTGGTGAAAACCTGGCAAATAGGCGCCTTGTGACAACAAAAAAAATTGAAAATCGAAAAAAGTAAAGAGAAATAATTTCATCCAACGGTGAAAACCACTTCGGTGGCGCCCGGGGCAAGTACCATGGTGAAAACTGGATCACCAGCGCCATGCGTAGAGACTTTGCTCCTCCCTCTTTCAGGATTCTCTTTCATCCTTTCACTTTGCACACACTCACAACCTATTCACTCACAACAAACTTACCTATTCCCATCATGGCTTGTTATTGATCTACCTAAGATTGGTTAGCCATCCATAACCCTCCCTTTTCACTCCCTTTTCATCCATAATAAATCAGATCCTATCTGTGACTACGACCAATCCTACGTCTAGTGATGGGTGTGGAACTGAGAACATCACATGTTTCGAGGAGTACAGTTTCTTCCAGCTTCCTTCAAGTCTATCTGCGCACAATCCGCAATAAAGCAACATCTGCATCGCCAGTCCACAATAAAGTTCCATCTTCTCCACAATAAAGTATCAGTTTCATGGATTCAGTCAGTTTCAAATGAGACACAGCAGCAACAATGAGCTTCAACAAAATCAAATCTTTCAACAGACTCAGACAACATATGGTTCAATGCTATCTATCCTTTTTGTGAAAGTGAACATTGTGACCACAATCGAATAAGACTTAAACAAGTGACAAGAGACACTAAACTTGAGGACTACAGTGGATGTTGGTGTCGAGTCTTGGTTTTCTTTTGATTTTATCTTTTGGTGACATGTCTTTTAGCTTTTCCAGGATGTCTTTGACTAGAGATTTTATCTCCAGGATGTCTTTGACTAGAAAGGCGAGGATGGGGTATCGTCACCTATTTGCATTTGCTGTCTGTGGATTGTCTTTTAGTAATGCTATGATTTGTCCAAGGATATGAGGACACTGTGAGTCTAGTATGAACTGGGGCATTCCTTGTTTGTGACTGTCTTATCTCCATGCAAATAGGTACAATGACTTTCTGGGCCGAACAAATGCCTCGATTGTCATAACCTATTCTGCCATAATAAAGCTCAATGATGATAATGCACAAGAAGCTCTTTCACGTTCATATCTTCTGTCTTCCATCCCCCTTTCTTGATTGACTTCCATTGTCCTTCTCGAGTCCACGTAGCCCGCTATCACATGACTGAGTATAATGACACACCAAAAACATTTGCATTTCATATAGTTACACCTACATCACCACATATAAACATTTCATACATACATATAGATATCACAAATGCATCACATCCTGCATATAACACATGTTAGCACATCTCACATTTTCATTATGTAAATAATCATTTGCATTATCATATTCATTTGCATTACATACATTCACATTTGCATCATGCATCACATAAAAGAACAAAAATATATTGCATTGCATCATATAAGCATCCATATCATAAAACATGTATCACATAAGAATATTTCATCACATAAGGTACACATGCATATAGCTGCCGCAAAAATGGATCATCTCTCATATATAATCAAAAAAAGTGTCATGATACAATGATGTCAAAAGAATCATCTGGCTACGAAGAATCACCCGCAGGTGTCTACAATACAACAATGGTACATATACTGATACAATGGGGAGCCCTCTATGGCTATGATGAACTCCCTCCCTCGGAGCCGCCTGGCCTCGACGGAGTCTGAGCTATAGATGGACCCGCTCCAGGATCCCCCTGTCTCTCTGGTGGTGGTGGAGGCCCCATGACCCCACCGTTGGATGCCTGTCTCCTGCGACTCCCTCCCATAGCCATCGCTGTGCGCGACGATCTATGGAAGCTCCTAGCCCGCTGATCTGCTGGCACGACTGCATAGTATAGATCCCTCCAGTAGGCGATCTCCTCTCCGGCTCGCAAGACATATGCGTAGCCTGCCCCTGCATCCTCTGCTGCCCGCCTCCCTGCCCTCAGAGCTGTCTCGGCCTCTGTGTATCTCTGGATGGCCTGATCCCTCTCCCGCTCTGTGTCTCTGACCCTGATCCTGAGGTGATCTCTCTCCCGCACCAAATCCTCAATCTCATCTGCCTGGCCTTGACAGATCTCTCGTAGCCTCAACACCTCATCCTCCTTAGAATCTCCGCTCTCAGCCTCTGCCTGTGGCTCCTCCCCTGCCTGCACCTGTCCCTGTGCCTGTCTAGGTACCTGTGGCTGTACCTGTCTCTGTCCCTCTGCCTGCACCTGTCTAGGACCCTGTGCTACTGGCACCTGTAGGGGCAGTCCACCCCGACCCCTCACCACCGGAGCTGCTCTCTCCTGTCCTCCCCTCCGCCTCCGCCGGCCCCTACCTCCATCCCCTCCACCATCATCATCATCTCCTCCACCCTCTCCCTCCAGTGGCTCTGCCGGATCTGTCAACCTGGGAAATGGATGCTCTGCCCAATACGCAGAGTACTCTGCGTCCATCCCTGCATCCTCCACCTCTGACCACATACCCCATGGCATCGACATCATCTCAGCTAGCTGTGTCACCGCCTGATCATATGATAACAGTGGGCCAAACTGCACCTGATCTCTGATCGTGCGGGCATACATACCCGAGCCTCGTGGCATACGCTGAATCCGCCCGAACTGCCTGCACACCCTGTCAACAAGCTGCCTCTCTAGAATATAGGGCGTCCGCCCCATCAGATACCTGCTCCTGAAAACATAGGGTAGCTCCAGTGCGTCGTCCTCCCACTCCTCGCACCCCAGGTACGGCCTCCAGATCACCATGTCAATATCGTCAATCACCCGCCTCCAATACTCTAATCTACCAATCCGAGGCTGGGATGTGATCATGGCATACAAGTGCGCAAAGCTCCGCCCATGCCCTCTACCTCTGAAATGAATCGGCCGTGTGATGGGAAGGTGCTCATAAGCCCACACCTGCAAGAGAGTCACACCGCAACCCAAACCCACTGATCCGTGATATACAAACTGATGCAGCTCATAATATAAATGTGCCAGGACACATGGCCCCCACGCATACCTGGTGTGCTCTACCATCAGCGTCTCCAATGCCCCTCCCCAGCCCACTGCCAATCCTTGTGTGGCCCTGTCTGGACACAAATAACCACTGATCGCTCCTCCAATCACTGCCGGCAATGCTAAACCTATGGCAGTCATGGTGTCCCAGGCTACATGACCTGCTCGCATCTCCAACTCGGGATCCTGGAAAACCCATCTCAATGCCTCCCTGTCACCGTCACGGTCATAGGGAATCAACTCTCCATCAATGGGGATCCGCAGAATCCTGTATACATCCTCTAATGTCACTGTCATCTCACCCATCGGTAGATGAAATGTGCACGTCTCCGAGTGCCACCTCTCAGCTAATGCAGTCAGCAGCCCCATGTTTGCCCGAAACTCAGGCACATAGAGCACATGTGTAAGACCCATCTCCTCAATGGAAATCCGGTCCTGAATCGACAACTCTGGTCGCAATCTCTGAGTCGACGGGAATCTCTCCCGGGACTCCAGCATCGGCAAATACTCCTGCAGTCAAGCAAATCAATCTTGTCAGTCATTGTGGCATTCACTGTTTATCACAAAATGCTACTTGCTACCTAAATGCATCTGGTTATCTACCCTAGTGACACTCACTATTCATCACAAAGTGTTGCTATCTACCCTAGTAGTGCTCCCTGTTCATCACAAAGTGCCTTGATCTATCCTAGTCTTCCTAGAGGACCTGCTTGAGTGTATCCTCTCAGCAGCTTATCCAATCGACAACGTATGTTCATCACAGAACTGCCGATTTGACCTAAAAGACTTAAACCATGCATTTTGACACGCAAATGCACTTTTACCTCACAAACGCACTTATAGACTGCATAAACGCGCTTCTGCAACGCAGACGCGTTTCCTGAACACAAACGTGCCTAGGACATGCACAAACGCGACCAGGGAACACAGACGTCCCTACATGACATAAACGCTCCTATAAAGCATAGACGCTGCTAAATTTCACAAACGCAGCCGCATTCATCATAAACGCGGTTCCAGTCACAGACGCGCCTGGACCCGACACAGACGCGCCTGTTGGACACAGACGCGCCTGGACCTAACACAGACGCGGTTGCGCGTTTTTGCATTTTTCAACTATCCTATTCCTAGCGCATTTATTGCTCCTAAACATGCATTTATGACAAACTCGAAATGCGTGAAAGTACGAGGAGGTTTTCGGGTACTTATCGGCTCTCCTGCATCGGCTGGTCGCTAGAATCGGCGAACACGGTCAAATCTATGAACCAATGCCATCGCTGCTGACTGCTGCTGCTCTTTTCTCACTCTGCACTGTGATCTTCTATGGGTGTGGATGACAATGAGGATGTATTTTCCCCCGTGGTCTATCTTATAGCCTACCCTAGCCCTCGCCCTCGTTTCCCGAGTCAGTCTTCTTCATCCCGTGACTTTGTCACTTTATCTGATCGACCCATTCTATCCCATCTTTCTTATCGAGAGATTGTCTGCAATCTTTTCAGACATTTTCATCCAATCTCTCGAGGGGGCATATCATTCCCATCTTGGGGCAACTCTGTATCAGTTCATCTTATCTTCTTTGAAACAACGCAACAAGCCGCATTGTCTCAAAGAGGGGCAAAATGTAGACACTCAAAATTGTCATGTCTAATTAAATAAATATTTTATTTATTTAATTATCTAAGCCTACTTCTTCTATTAATTAAATAAATTTTTATTTATTTAATTAATTCATTTATCCTCTTCTAGCCTTATTTCTCATTTAAATAAATACATTTATTTATTTAAATTATCCCTTTCTTAAATTAAATAAATATTTTATTTATTTAATTGTCCCACTTCTTCTATTAATTAAATAAATCTTTATTTATTTAATTAATTCATTATCTTTTTCTACACATGACACATGTCATTCATCTCTTAATTCCTACACTACCTACCTCTTTCATTATTTTGGTATTTCTTATACCTACCCTCTAATCCTAGCCAACCTCTCTTTTTACACCTCTCAATCTTAACCCTCCATTTCATATTGTGTCTTCTATTTAAGGAGATGCTTTCTTCATTGTCAAACCCTAATGCCTAATAACACATGCTAATGGTCTTTCATGCAACTTGGCTACACTACGATCCTACTTGCAACCACATTCCGTTCTTTGTTGAGCTCTTGTGCATACAAAAATCTGAGAGCAAGCATATCAAACAAGATCAATGGAGATAGGAAGAATGGAGATCAAAACCCTATTGGACATGTGATGGTATAATCTTTGTGATTTTGAGTTATTTTGCATTGTCTTAGGTTATCTTCATATGTTATGGTGGATCTTTGTTGATTGTTAGGCTAGGGTTTAGTGGTTGAATCCATTTTAGTCTTTCAATATTGTTGTTATTATTGTTATCCATTTTCACCATATACACATAGTAGTAGTGATGTATTGGAAGTTGACTATATGTATTCCATATGTTAAGCCTGAACTTATTAAATCATGTTTTATCTTTGCCAGTCTATTCCTGCAGCCATGTCATTTATTCCTACAACCATGTGATTTATTCCTGTTGTCAGGCGGATTATTTAGGGCAAGATCATATGTGAAATTAATAGATGTGTTAATTAAATAAAATGTGTGTGTATGTTCTTGTATGTTATTTATTTTGTAGTGCAGGGAATAAATGATGTTGTGGTGGATGTTTGCCTATTGCGCCTGTTGAAGGGAAGGATAGTCAAGAGATGACTGAAGATCAAACTGTAGAAAAGTTGAGCAAGCGTAAGGGACGACATAAGAGGAGCAATCAAGCGATACTACCAATGTATAACTTAAGTGAAAATTGAAGTTGAAAATACTGCCATAGTATGTTATGACTGTGGTTCGGTCTAGATCCGCGTTTCCTGCAACATAACTCCAGCTATCTCCTTTCTCAGTCAATCATCAGCCTCTTCTTTTTAGTGTGATTTGTGTTGTCTATTCTAGATGATTTCTTTTAATAAGAAGCTCTTCTTCTTCTCAAAGTTTAGATAGAAAGGGAGAAGAATAGAGCAGAGGATTTTTCACAAGCATTCTTGAGTTTCTTTTCGTATTGAACCATGTAATGATTTTCAAAAAATGATGAATAAAATTGTGTTATTATGATCTTTTAAGAGTTGTTTTTGGGAAGCCTGGTATCACTCATCCAAGGGGGCCCACTTGGTGAGTGTTCCTGTGCATTCGTTAAAATTAGTTTTCTTTCCTTAGCTGCAGTAGATATTTTTGCATTGACTATTCTTGTAGCCACTAGAAACAGATCCACTAACAGTTCCTGCAGCCAAGCCAGAACAGAGTAATTTTTGTTTATCAGCATTGAATTTATCCAATATTGCTTTTATGAGTTTGTGCAGAAGTCTTCCTGTAGCTTTTCTATAGTTTCAATTCTTGATTATGTTTTCCGCATAATGTTAATTGTTGTGGTAATGCAAAATAGTTGTCACAGGAACTTAGTGCATATATAGTGCAAACCCATTTCAAGCATTACGTCCCTGGGTTGAAAATCAAATGAACACTAGCTATGAAAATAGTGACTTTACCAAATGAATTTCTAAACTTCAGGTTGATACTTTAACTAGAGTTATTATTCTTATTGTTGGGTTGAGCAATGCCCTTTGACATGACAAATGCAGGAACAACTTACAATAGCGTTATGACAACTTTGTTCTATGACATGAGACACACCATAATGGAATACTATGTTAACAATTTGTTGGCAAAGTCAACCATCTGAGATGATCATCTTGATGTTTTTGCCGATATATTTGATAGATTAGAACAATACAAGGTCATATTGAATCCAAAGATGTGTAAATTTGGTGGCATTTCAGGGATTCTTATTGGATTCATTATCTCTCATAGAGAAATTGAAGTAGATATGACAAAAGTAAGGGCTATTTTGGATATGCCTCCACCATCCAACCTCAATCATCTAAGGATCTTGCAGGGTAAACTACAATCCATTAAGAGATTCATATCTCAATTAGTGGATAAATGTAAACCATTCTAGCATTTACTTTGAAAGGGAGTGCCTTTTAGATGGACAGATCAATGTCAACAAGCCTTTCAGTCAATAAAGGATTATTTGTTTTTACCTCTACTGTTTGTATCACCTACTCAAAGAAAGTCTTTGTTATTATACTTTTCAACCACAACCTCATCTTTGGGAGCCCTCCTAAAACAAAATGACGAGGAAGGAAAAGAAAGAGTAATCTACTACATCAACTGAACTCTGGTCAGCTATGAGCTATACTATAATCCAATAGAGTGGACATGTCTTATAGTTATCTTTGCATCTTAAAAGCTTCGATGTTATATGCTTTTTTATAAAATAAAACTCATTGCAAAGATTGACCCACTCAAGTACCTCCCGAACAAAGTTGTTCTCATGGGAAGACTTGCTAAATGGGTAATGATCCTTAGTAAATTTGACATCGAATATGTGAATAGAAAGACCATCAAGAGATAGATCATCATAGATCAACTTTCAGACACCCTAATTCAAGCAGATAATCCAATATTGTCAGGCTTTCCAGATGAATTTGTGTTCACCATAAATGCCTCCACTCAATGGAAACCGTATTTTGATTAATCATATGTTACAAGGTGTGCATCCTTGGTCTCCTTATGTTGTGCATTGTAGTATTTGGTTTTTTGACATTTCTTAACCTCCTCTCAGGGATTCATTAAATCTTGTGATTGTATCAGACATTACTAGGTTGATCTTTTGGTGCAACAACAATTATATTTCTTATAAGTGGTATTAGATCTTAGGTCAAATATTCAAACCCCTTGCTTGCGCTGGGGGGGATTGTTGAAAGGTGTGTGCCCTTGGTATCTTTGTGTTGTGTAGTGCAATGCTTGGGTTTGCATGACATGGCTTAACTGCCTCCCGTGGATTCATTAAATCTCATGATTGTATCAAGCATTATTAGGTCGATATTTTAGTGCAATGACAATCGTGCTTCTAACATGATGCCACACAACAAACCTTCCAAAAGTTTCAAAAACAAAATTAAGAATTGATTACAATAAATATTTCCTCAAACAATGTTGATGTACAAGTAGTATTTGCAACACCAGGTGTGGCTCCTTTATCATCCATTTTAAAACCAACTCATAATTTTACACCTCTTTTTGAATCTTTGCATAATGTCGTGTTGTAATTGATTCATGTTAATATTTTAAAACTTCCTCCTATTGAATTGCATGACCCTTCCAAACCATTGCTAACTTCCCATTATCCTAAATCCTTTTTCCAATATCACAGTCAACCTAGTCGTGATATTGAGAAGTATTATAGGTTGAAACATCTTATCCAATAGCTCATCAATTATTCCAATAACATAATTGTTGTGGGTGCTAATGACAAAGGAAATAATCAATTGCACCCCCTAACCCAACTTTTCAAATCTATACCAATCCTTCGCCTTATCATTCTACCAACTCTGTCAACCCTACTAATTTATTACCTTCCTCTTCTATCAATATTGTTGAGCCTAACAACCCTACTATCATAAATATTGATAATACTTGCATTGAGGCCAACAATGTTGCCAATCTTATAGATCGACTCAAACCCAAACCAAAATCTAGGCTTGAACCTTGCATTACCTTTGACCCTAAGGAGACTATTAAGGCGCTTGATGGAACCTTATACATTTCAGGATAGATTAATGGTTAGTTCTCTCAAGGAGTGCTTGTTGACCCTGCGTGTATGGTGAATGTTATAACTAAAGAACGTCTTTTTACCATAGGGGATTCACTATTTCGGCAATATTATATCACATGCATTCATATTGGGGGGTTTAATATCCCGAAAATGAGGGTACAATATATTGCCTAATGATGAAAATAGGGGTTTTTTAATTCAAGTTGTGAAACAATGCAATATTTGGTGAAAATAGGAGGGCTTTTAATTCAGATTGTGTATTGGGACGGGTTGAAAAAAAGGAGTTTAGGGCAATGTTTTTTAAAAATGGGGGTATTCTTTAGTATGCCATAAACGTACGTGATATAACCCAAGTTCACTAAGTGAAGCCCCCATGATTTTTACAAGACAATTTCATCAATAATCTTATGACAAATTGGATGTGATGATTAATACTTATAATGGTTTTTCTTGTCCTACTTATGGTTTTATTTATGTCACTTTTGTTATTATCCCAAGCTTCAACCAATTTCAAGTGAGACTAGGACATCTTGAAGCTGGTAAGAAGTGCTTAGATGTCTCCTTTGTCGTTATCCCAACCTCCAACCAATTCCAAGTAAGACAAGGACATCCTTGACTTACTTCCATGAAAGCCATTACTTCTCCTATCCATAAGTGTTTGAAGTCCCCTCACAATGGAGAAATTATCATGATCAATCATAGTCTTTACAAGCCTTTAGCAAGTCATGGAAACTTTTCCCTTGACTTATTTGGGCCTCAAACACCTCATCCATTACAACCTCATCGAGGTATTTTCTTCTTATCTTAACAAAAATTCAAACATGAAATGATTTCCAAGTTGAGAAAACCTAAGGATGTTCCACCTCCTCATTTTGGACTCGAACACCTTCCCACACCTTCTATTCCTCTTGTTTATGCTTTAGTTCCACCTCCTATACGATACAAATGTTCAATATCCTCTATCTCTCAACCTAGTGAGGTTCCTTTTGTTCCCCCTTCTACAAAGGAAGAAAAGGAGCCGATGTTGATTGATCCCAAATCTTCTCAAATTCCAAGTTGAACCAAAAGCAACCTCAGTGCTCAAGAGCAATTCCAAAGATGTCGTGCTAACGCCTATGACCTTTTTTCCCAAACCATTTCCTCCCCTAAAACACTTCTTAATGCTTTGGTCCCATTTGGTCAAACTATGAACAACCTAAAGGAGGGAGAAAAACTTAAGAAAATTAAAATGTCTAAGCATGATAATTGTTCTTTTTGCATTAAGGATCCTATTGTGATTAATTTAGATGATGATATGGAGAATTATTTTGATGCAAATAATAATGTTTATTATAATGATTTTGATGATATCTACAAGGTTATTGAAATCAGTCATGACTTATTTTCAAGATTTTACAAAGCATTAACCCTATCTCCTAGTGAAAAAAAAAGTGATCCATCATTAGAGCTTGGTCCTTGTTTAGAACTTGCAATAGCTCCATCTACCATGCTCAATGTTGCTTCTCTTGTATCTTGTCCAACATCCCTAAATGATGTTAAGCAAGATCGAGAGGTGGATATTCGGTTAACTAGTTTCATTCATGTCATGGATTATCTTTTGTGTATTTGCGTGTTTGTAACGTGCTTCTCATGTGTTTTGTTGCTTGACATGTCTTTGTGTTATGTTAGGTTCTCTTTGGATGACCCTTGTTGCTCAGTTGGCACAAGGCGATAAAGGGATTGATTTGTCATGCCATTCCTCTATTTGTATCACAATTCTTCTATCTTTCATATTAATGTTATGTCATACATGTGTTATTGTTTGTAAATGTTCCTTTGTGTTGTCTACAAGGGAACAATGCAAGGCATTGCGATCTCTTTTTGGTCTCTTCCATGTTGACCCAAAAAGATAGTTGTTTGTTATGTTGCATGCTTTTCTTCCATTGCACTTTTAGTTCCAGTACCTTCGGGGGATGAGGTCAAATCAATACAATTATACTTGATATACATGAGTTATCATATGCACATACTGACCTAGAGTTAGTGGGTTTCTTAAGTGCTCTTATTTGTCATATGCTTTATTTCCCTTGATTTTGTCCTTCAAACATGATTGTATTTTGGATGCATGTATGCCAACTTAAAGTTATTGCTACTGGCAAGGCATACACAATCACTTTAACATGGGGGCATAAACTTCGCTCTTTGTTACAATAAATACGCACACCACCAATCAATTTTTTGCAGTCATTTTTTTTCAATTTACTTAGCAAACTGTGTCTTTTGCTTTGTAGCCTTTCCTTTTGTTGGATTTCCTTGGATACAATGGTTTCCTTGGTTATCATTTACTCTTTTCCTTTGCTAGATTTCTAAGCATACAATGCTTCGCTTGGTTATCATTGGGGTGAAGTGAATAACATAACACAAATTGCTAGACTATTTAATTGTCCTTTGTACCACTTTACGTGATTCATAGTAATTTTAACCTTACTAGGATAGTGTAGTCATGCTTTCTCTCCCCCTCTTCGTGTTTTGCTCCTTTTATCTTGGTTTTATATTGATGAGGTCCTAAGTCACTTGGGGGCTTGGTGATCATTGTCTCTTTTACATCAATGGGAGTTTCTTATGCTTTGATCTACTTTACCACAAGTATGAATGTAGGTTCATAAACCTGCTAAAGTAGGGGCTAAATGTAGCATTGTATATTAAATCCCTATGCAATTTTTTGCTTATCTAGGCCTTGTTTTAGCATTATCGACCTTTCATGGCTGTCATGCTTGATCTTGTCCTTATATAGCATCTCATCCTAGCTTCTTCATCCTATTTTAGGCCTCAAGTACAAATTTGGGGCCACAATGGATGGAGAAAGGCACCCAGGATGACTTGATCCCAAGAGTGGACCGATCATGGTGCTAAGCTCCCCCATGTTTGGCCCCAAACTTAAACCACTTAATGGTCAACATGGTTAAGTGGGAAATCATTTCCCGTGTTGGGTTGCTCCAAGTCTTGCACCCTAAAATGCTTGGGAGAGGTATATAAGCAAGGTATCCTCCCTCATTTTGGGTAGCTTGACATTATAGATACAAAAGGAGACTATTCAATTCCAAGAGCAAGAGATAAAGCATCAAGACATTGAAAATTAAGAATAATCTGCAGATCTATGCATTTGTGATGACATCCATGATCTTCCATTCCTAAAATCAATTACATTCAAGTCAACATAAACATCTTCATGAGAATTTCAACATCGCGAAGATTTATGAAGGTATAAACATTCCATTTTTTAGTTCTAGCCTCTACTACCTAACAACAGAATTTCAATTAAAGTTAAATTAAATTAAATTTCAAGGTTCATTCCTAAAATGGGGGTTTGAATTAGGAAAAACCCTTTCTACCCAACATTTTCACTCGTTTATGTGTGTATGAACAAGTGAAAAACCTACAAAAGAATGTATAGAGCAAGCATGAGGAGGGCTATAGTTTACAATTCGTTGGAGCTAAAACTATTGGGTGAAGGCCAAGTATATTGCCTTAGTCCTAAGAGTAGGTCAAGCTGGGTGCCTTGTTCCCTCCACTTCTGCCTAAAATTCATACTCCAAGTCAGTTACAATTTGCTATACTAGTCCTTTTTCTGAAGCTGGTTTGTTAGTTCTTTGTCTTTGGTGCATGTTGAAAACTATCATTTTAACATATATGGACCTACTTCTTGCATTCTTTATTTATCATCTTGAGCCTAGTGGATCATTCTCCTTCCAATGTGACCGATGAGCATGGAATAGATTCCTTGTTTACATGCATAGACTTGTGAATCCCATTTCACCAATCCCACACCTAACTACATGATCGAGTGGATCCCATCCTATTATGCCTCTCTGATTGCCTACTTTTTTGCCATGTTTTGGGAGGACAAGGGCACTTGGGGAACCCTTGGTGCCATGCTCCTCCTTAAACAAGTCTTTATCAAATAGGTCAAGGCACTTTCCGTCCTCAATGAGTTTTGATCCCCGTGCCTCAATGTGACTCTTGGAAGTTGGCTTGGTCAATAAACTACCTAGGGATCCCTATATAAAGGCATCTTATCAATTAATTTTCACTTAAACAATTAATCCATTTACATCATAAGCATTCATTATATTCTCACATCAAGCATCGAGTATTATCAATCATTCAAGACAACATTTCATCCCACCATATTCTTCAAGCATCATGGAAAAAATCACATTAATCCTCATGCAAGCATATGTTCATGTTTGATTCTTCTACGTGTTGTCATGTTATTGCATCAATACTTGTGATAACATATAAAGAGAAATGCAACATCAACCTACATCAATCATCATATACGAGGTATATCTCCCAACATTTACTTCAAAATTCATATTTCATATTTCATATTTCATATTTCATATTTCAATTCAATTCAACCTTAATTCCTAAACTAGGTTTTGATCTAAGGCAAAACCCCATCAACAAACCCTATTTCCTTCTCTCTGTGTGCAAGAAATTGATTCGGGAGTTGTGAGAGAGGAATTTGGTAGAGGAGATGACAACAATTAGACTCAACTTTTGAAGGCACAAAAAGTGGAGGACTAGGTTAGTCAACACCTCTTTGTCTCAAGAATTTACGATGAGCTTTCGATAGGAGATTTGTGTGTCATTTTGATTCAAAAAAGATTCAATTTGTTTGCATCTGACATTCGTAGGAATAGGTCGGTCCACACCTCCCAGTCCCGACAAGTCCACTTGAACTTTTGGTCTTATGTTTCTAGATCTATTTTTCTTTCTTAGATCCAAGTTTACAAGTTTGCGTGATATTTGAAGCATATTGTTACTATTATTTTATGTCAAAAACTCATCATTTGTCCTAGATCTAGCATTGAAGTTCAAACCCAATTCAAATACAATTTCAACTCAAAGAAAGGAGGAATTAATCTGATTTGTATTCAACCAACTTAGGATCAGATCAATCAAATTTAATCACCTCCTTTAATGTTTGGTGGTTCCATGAAATTAGTGGTTTTATTATCCCAATTGGTGAAGTCCTAATTTCACCACCATAGATTTTGTGAATCCGACTCTTCTTACATTGTGCATATTTTTGATTTGGTGTTTTTAGATTTGATTTTTCATAATTTCATTACATATATTAAGTGAGCATTTATTTATCTATTGCATATCACAAGTATATTTGATAAATGGAGCTAATATATTGCTTTGCTAATCCAATTTCATATTTAATCCAAGATCTTCATAATGTTCCTTTTTGTGCATATGGTGATAGTTCATGGTTTACTTTCATCCATAACCATGATTTACCTTCTCCCACAACTGGTCCCACCCATAAAGATCATTTGGTGCAAGGAGATGATATTCTGGCTAACTTTTCTAATGATACCATACCTAATTTTCATGACCTTCTCTCTAGAGATGACACTTTGATGAAATATTGTACCTCTCCAAAGGTATCTTTTGTCAATGAGGATAGAATCAATGCTCCTATCAATGTTCTCTCTAATGGAGAGGCAACAATGAAGAGCAACGTGACAACATATTCTTCTTATAAAGATACTTTAGTGCAAGGAGCAAAAATTAAACATGTTAATCTTAGAACATTAATCTCTCTAGGTCCTCCTTATTCTCCTTCAACTTATCTTGATCATCAACGTATTTGTAGGCAATATGGTGTTATGCACTTTATTAATGATCTATCTCCTGACATAACCTTAAGCATAAATGAAGCCTTAGATGATGAGGATCCTCCTTCCCAACCTAATAAAGAGGACGAGGATAATGATGATAGAAGGGAGAATATTCCTACAAAAGGGATTTTGTCCTTATCTATACGTCCCTTTGGTTCTTCAACTTGTCCTTACACAAAAAAATTAAAAGAAATTCATTATGAAAGCCCTTACCCTTCAAAATTGAAAACATCCTATGAGGTGGGCTATGCTATTATTTCAAAACAAATCTATGGTAGACAAGGACCTGGAAAATGAGAACAAGGAATTAAGGTCCCTATAGATCCTCCCTCATAATCTACTACAAAAGGTCTTGGATATTCCAAATAATCAACATCTATGGATGATTTCTTAAGTTTCAAATGCTTAAGGAGTATTTTGCAAAAAAGAGAATTTACCATCCATCTAAACATCTTTCTCCAATAAAGAAATCCTTCTTCCTCTACTAGAATACCTTGCCCCGCATCTCAAGAGACAAGACTTATCCATATCGACAATCAAGAAAAGCTAGATACAAGAATCTTTTGGAGATTGAAATACAATAAGAATGATACTTTTCCTTTCATAAGATATATCAATAATTACAAAAATAATGATGGTAATGTATATTGTCTCTTTCATCATAGCTCTTCTCATTCTCTTGGAAATTGTAAAGTTTTTAAAGAATTCATTCAAGACAAATATGATAGAGCTTGTATTACTTTTACAATTGATCTTATGCTTTTTCTTGATATAGAAGTAGTACCTTGGTACTTCGTTCACCTTATTATGTTTCTCCTTACCCTATGCCATTGGTGGATTACCTTTATGTGGGGCTCTTTGTTATGTGTTGTGGTGCAAATTAATTCACATCATACTTGGACAACAACACAATAGTAATTCTTCCTTGTCTCTATACCTGGGGGGCAAGAATAATATCTCAATTCTTTGTTTTCCATTCCTTGAATTGTCTTTTTCATAACTTGAGGTCCTTTCTTATATAGAGTGGTCTTCCATGAGAGTACATATATGTCCCTCAGTTGGACTTGTTCTTTTGTTTGTATTAGAGCATCTTCTTATGAATAATCCTTACTAATGTGTACAATCCCTCACTAAGAATCCACTTTTCCTAGCAATGGGCAAGGTGTGCATTTTTAGTCTCCTTCTCCTTCCAAAGGTGTTATCTTTGTTGAAGTTCTCCTCTATTATTAAAGGTGAATATATTTGGATAAATATCTCTTCCTCTGCGCATACCTCGAAAGGATCCCTTTACACTTGTTGCAAAATATCTCTTTTACAACTATATTTTCCTTGCTCATAAGAGTTATGCCTCTTTAGCTTGGAGTTATGTACATTTTTCCCTAAAGGATATTTCCTTGGTGATGAAGGTGTGTATCCTCATTTCTATATTTTCCTGAAGATATCAACATAGGAATGTTTTGACATATTAAGGGGGCATACATCACAACCTCCTCGTAACATATGTTCAATGCAAATTGTGGATTTATTTTCATGATACCTTTCTTGGTTATCCTTTTTCAATTCTAGTTTGTGGATTTCCTTATGAACAGTGTACTTTGTGTTATTTATCCTTAGCAGGGTGTACATGTGCGAACCAGACCAAAGTCTTATATGAGATGTTTCATTCCTAAAACTAGACATTTTTTCCTACTACATTTCTTGGATGGTATGTACATGCTCCAAACTAGACCAAATTCTTAGATGAGATGTTTCATTCCTTAAACTAGGCATTTTTAATGGCACGTCTTATACAGGTTGTTGCATGCTCGAAACCAGACCAAAGTATTTGTGAAGTGGAAAATTGGGAGCTTAGCCAATTCACCACGCGAGAGGGGAGATTCACAAAGCTCAATTTTCACTTAAGAAAACTTTACATTCAAAAGAGGGAGATGAATCTACTAGATCCAATCCCAAAGAATACAAGGACTGAATACTAAGTAGATTGAGTGGTGTTTGGAATGAGTTTGACCCTCTTTTGTAAGTTGAATAAGTAAAGTGTTGAAATGAAGACAAAGTATGCGAAAACAATGAGCTACAGATTCGGGATTTAGTCGTGCACTTTGATTTGAGAAGTTTGAGATGATTTGGAGTTGCTATACGAAATCGGGAAAAAGTTGCGGGGACCATGTGTCAAGATAGGGGCACCCTCCACTTGGTCCTCTGAACTTTTTGCGCGTCGATAAGGGTTTTTCTATCTCTACAAATAATGCTTAATTCCAGAAGTATAGTTGCACACCCGTGTCCTACACACAAAAAGAAGAAGAAAGAGGTTGGGAATAGGGGTTTGCCTAAGTCAAACCCCAATTTGGAATCAACCTTGAATGAAATACCGCAAATGCTTGAAATAAATGATGGAAAGGTATACCTTTAGATCTGCAATAGATGATAATGATGATTTGCTTCTTAGATGTAATCACATATGTTGTATGAAATGGCATGAACATGAGAAAACCCTAACACACACACGCATGCTTTCAAACGAATGATGTAATGTTGCTCCAATAGAGAATACACAGCCTTGGGGTATGCTAGATGATGAATAATTGAATGCTTGATGCTTGAATGTAGTCTCTTTGCCTTCTACACCTTCTCATGCTCTCGCCTTATGATTGTGTGTTATGACGCTATATCAAAATGAGAGGGAAAAACCTCCTTATATACTTGTCTATTATAAAATATTTAATTTTTTGACAGAGGTCGACATAGGGGATTCATTTCTCGCTCAAAATTGAGATAGGGCCTAGGGGCCAAGATAGGTCCCAATTAGGGAGGACCAGGGTGTGGCGCCCTGGTCCTACCCCGGTTTGGGCTAGGATAAAAGGGCCATGAAAGTTATAAGATGCAAATATGAGGTTTTATTACATAGGGGAGGCATAAATAGGTGTTGATCAAGCATGGGGATGAGACTGGTAAGGTGAGGGCCCAAAATATGATCAAAATTGCAAGGGGTGCAATGTTAGGACACTATGGTATTAGACAAGATGCTTAACACCTGAAACTAGACAACGATGTATATATAGCAGGATGAGTTGACTAGCATGACACAACTTGCTCTACCTTTCTACTCTTCCTTTTTCAAAATTTTCGAGGTATGTTGACTATCATAACATAGCTTGCTAGACCTTTCAACCCTCCTTGTGTTGCATTTTCAGGATGATTGGAACTAGCATAACACAACTTGCTAGACTATTCTAATTTTTCCTTTGTACATAGATCACACACCATAACACAATGTGTTATCTTGTGAGATTCATGTTTTCATGGATCAATTAACATAAAGTAGATTGCTAGACCATGGAATTTACATTCCATCTTTTTCTATCTCATGGATCACCTAGCATAACACAACTTGCTAGCTTGTGGTGTCCATGTTCTTTCATTTCTCCTCCCCATGGACTCATAACTTTGCTAGATGTTGGATCATGGTTCATCATTCGATGCATGCTCTCACTCTTTCCATGAGACCACTTATGTTCTTGTAATGGCATTTTGAGAATGATATTAGTGGCTAAGATATTTTGATTATTGAGGTCTATTCAACTAGTTGACTCGGAGCTTTTGTTTTTAGTACTAACCCCTTTGTTGTGTGTCTTTTATATTTGATTGTCTTTGTTTGGAAATTTTGTCTTTCTTATTTTTTGTTCCCTTGCATGTGATTGTACAAGCTAAGATCCTAAGATTTGGGGCTTGATTCCTCAAAATTAGCGATGTCTTATCTCTTTGTGATCTTACTCCTAGTTGCTCCTATCTTTTTCTCTTCCTTGTCTTTCTACTTTACTGTGAATATTTTTGTAGGCTCATACTCCCGTTAAAGTGGGGGTTAACTATAACGTCTTATATTGTAATCTTGTATAATTCACACCTCATTTTTGTGCACCTACTTTAGCATGTCCCATCCTAGTTCCCCCTTAGGTCTGTTTTGGCCCTTTTTTACTCCAAATTTGATGTCACTTGGCTATGTGATTGAGTGGAACCCATCCCGAAATTGTGCCTTCTTGATTGCTTTCTTTCTTTCCTTGTTTTGGGAGGACAAGGGCATGTGGGGAACCCTAGGCGCCATGGTACTCCTTAAATAGGTCCTAATTCAAATAGGTCAAGGAACTTTCCCTTCTCAATGAGTTTTGGTCCCCGTCTCTCAATATGACTATTGGAGATCGACCCAATCGGTAAATTACCTAGGGAACCCTTTACAAAGGCATCCTATTAATTCATTTTCGCTTAAGTGATTAATCCATTCACATCAGAAGTGTTCATTATCTTCTTACATTGAGCATCAAGTATTATGAGTCATTCAAGGCAACATTTCATCCCATCATATTCTTCAAGCATCATGGAGAAAATCACATCAATCCTCATGCAAGCATATGTTCATGTTTGAGTATTTTTTATGTTGTCATGTTATCACATCAATACTTGTGATTACATCTAAAGAGCATCGCACCATCAACCTGCATCAATCATTTTAGATATGAGATATAACTCCCAACATTTACTTTAGGATTTCTATTTCATAATTCGATTCAATTCAATTCAAAGTTAATTCTTGAATTGAAGTTTGACCTATGGCATACCCCCATTAACAAACCTTATTTCCTTCTTTCTATGTGTAGAAATTTGACTAAGGAGTTGCGAACGAGGAATCCAACATAGTAGACAATGACAATTAGACTCAGTTTTTGAAGGCACGAAAATTGGAGGATCATCTTGAGAAATTCTAACAAGATTCTAATAGGAGATTTTATCTATCATCTTGATTCAAAAAATATTTAGTTTACATGCATCCAACATTCGTAGGACCAGGTCAGTCCACGCTTCCTGGTCCCAAATAATTCGCTTGAAATTTTTGTCACATGTTTTGATCTATTTTCCATTCTTAGATCCAAGTTTATAGCTCTGCATGATATCTAAAACATACCGTTACTGCTATTTTATGTCAAAATCTCATCATTTGTGCTAGATCTAGCATTGCACAATTCAAACCTAATTCAAATACAATTTCAACTCAAACAAAGGAGGAATTAATCCGATCTGTATTAAGCCCCTTTAGGATTAGATCAATCAAATTCAATCCCCTCCTTTAATGTTTGGTGGTCCCATGAAATTAGTGGTTTTATTATCCTAATTGGTGAAGTCTTAATTTCACCACCTTATGCTTGGGGTAAACATTCAAAAAAAGTGAAAAAAGTTAAAAAGAACAAAAAAATTGTAAAGGAATAGAAATAAGTAAAGACAAATAATTTTCCCTATCATGAAAACCTGGCAAACAAGTGCCATGTGCAAGAGGTTACAACTTTACCATCTATTAGCATTCTACCAGGTCAACCATCAAACCATTTGTCACTATCTATAATAAACCTTGCCAACATATCTCTCATGGTCTGAGATTGGATGGTATTTAATGTCATTGTTTATTATTTACAATAAGTTGGCTTATCACTCCATTCATGCGCTACATGGTCCTAGGCTTGATTGGGGGGCAAGATCCTAAATCATTATCTAAAGCAAAAAAAATCATATGTAAATATCAAATAAAGTCCTAAAATATCATAAAAATAAGATAAATCCCTAAAAAATTGTAAAAAACATAAAATATCTAGTAGAAAGATCTAAAATTCAAATTTAATCAATAAAAATTTCAAAGCAATAAACTATCCCTTGCAAAGACAAACATGTAGACATGCAACAAGTCAAAACATAAAGTCAATCAATTAGCAACAGACAACCAATCAATCAAGTTTGCAATCAAACCAATTCAAACTGGTCACATGTCAATCAAATAAATCCCTATCTATCATCTATCGATTGGTCTTACACAGGGAATAGTACACTCGAAAATAGAAAGATCGGTCTTATACAAGGTATTACATCTTTGAAATCAACATTGAAAAAGATGAATATGGTTGTTTTGTCATTGGTCAAGTTGGTATTATCTTTTATTTATTTGTCTCAGGTCATGTTTTTATGCTACTCAAAGATGTCCACGAGTGACTAGATAAGTCGAGATGGTTCACGATCCTTCTTTTTTTTTGCTATTTGTGGTGTGTTTTTATGAAGTTTCAGGGCACACGTATTTTGGGTGTCTGTGTTGGCACATTTTTTTCAGCAAGTATCTTATGCAAAAATGAAGTCAAGAATCACTATGCTTGAGATTGTCATAGAATGCCTTAATCCTTAGTACAACAACCTTAAAATGGATGGAAACACTCCTTGTTTGCAATATGTCTATTAATGCAACGAGAAAGAATCTAGACCTTGGTTTTTCATACCTTGGTGCAAAAATATCCATTTGCGATATAATAAGGTGCAACGATTAAATTGTTACACACCAATAAAAGCACAAAAAGAATTCAAGATTGATCTATCAGTATCTAAGACCTACCAATCACTTTTATGTCCTAGTTAATCATCCCTCGTTTCTCACTAATTCATTCCTCTAACTAACTATTCTTCCATCAATGCACATAGTCATTTTGGCCAAGTACTTTGACACACAAAAATAAGTCCATATTGCATCCATACACATGTTAGGATATAAAAATATCATAGTCATACACATAGCATATCATCTTCACCATCACATATATAGACAAAAGCAACAACAAAAAAAGAAACATGTCATTATATGCATGTATAAAATCATTTGCATCCATAATTACATCCAAGCCATACATCATCTAGAAAATAGACTGTATCTCATATAGAATCACAAGCATATATATGCATCATAAGAGCATACATCCATCATAAAGCATGTAGAACGTCACATAAGTGCCATAAACCATACATTGCATAATAATCATCATAACATTGTTCACCCCAACAATGAGAATAATAACTCCAGTTGAAGTCTCAACTCGAAGTTTAGACATTCATTTGGTAAAGTCACTATCTCCATAGCTATTGTTCATTTGATTGTCAATCGAGGGACGTAATACTTGAAATGGGTCCGCACTATATATGCACTAAGTTCCTGCGACAACTATTTTGCATTACTGCAGCAACTAACATTATGTGGAAAAGATAAGCAAGAATTGAAACTATAGAAATGCTATAGGAAAACTTCTGCATAAACTCATAAAAGCAATACTGGATAAATTCAATGCTGATAAACAAAAATTACTCTGTTTTGGTTTGGCTACAGAAACAGTCAATGGATATGTTTCCAATGGTTGCAGGAACAGTCAATGCAAGAACATCTACTACAACTAAGGAAAGAAAACTAATCTTAACAAATGCACAAGAACACTCACCAAGTGGGCCCCCTTGGATGAGTGATACTAGGTGTATATGGTGAAAATGGATAACAATAATAACAATATTGAAAGGCTAAATGAATTCAACCACAAAACCCTAGCCTAACAACAACAAAGATCCACCATAACATATGAAGATTACCTAAGACAATGCAAATCAAATGAAATCACAAAGATTATACCATCACATGTCCAATAGGGTTTTGATCTCCATTCTTCCTATCTCCATTGATCTTGCTTGATATATTTGCTCTCAAATTTTATATGCACAAGAGTTCAACAAAGAATGGAATGTGGTTGCAAGTAGGATCGTAGTGTAGTCAAGTTCTCCAAATTATCGATTAGGGTTTGATAATGAAGAAGACATCTCCTTAAATAGAAGACACAATATGAAATGGAGGGATAAGATTGAGAGGTGTAAAAGGAGGTCGGCTATGATTAGAGGGTAGGTAGAAGAAATAATAAAATAATGAGTGGGGTAGGTAGTGTATGAATTAAGAGATGAATGACATGTGTCATGTGTAGAAAAAGTTAATGAATTAATTAAATAAATAAAGATTTATTTAATTAATAGAAGAAGTGGGATCAATTAAATAAATAAGATATTTATTTAATTTAGGAAAATGATAATTTAAATAAATAAATGTATTTATTTAAATGAGAAATAAGGCTAGAAGAGGATAAATGAATTAATTAAATAAATAAAGATTTATTTAATTAATAGAAGAATTAAGCTTAGATAATTAAATAAATAAAATTTATTTATTTAGACTGGATAGTTTTAGGTGTCTACATTTTGCCCCTCTTTGAGACAATGCGGCTTGTCGCGTTGTTTCAAAGAAGATAAGATGAACTGATACAGAGTTGCCCCAGAATGGGAATGATATGCCCCCTCGAGAGATTGGATGAAAATGTCTGAAAAGATTGCAGACAATCTCTCGATAAGAAAGAAAGGCTAGAATGGATTGACCGAATAAAGTGACAAAGTCACGGGATAATGAAGACTGACTCGGGAAATGAAGGCGAGGGCTAGGGTAGGCTATAAGATAGACCACGGGCAAAAGACATCCTCATTGTCATCTACACCATCACGAGATCAAAGTGCAGAGCGAGAAAAGAGCAAGAGCAGTCAGCAGCAATGGCTTTGGTTCATAGATTCGACCGTGTTCGCCGATTCCAGAGGCCAGCAGAGGCAGGAGAGCCGGTAAGTACCATCAAACCTCCTCGTATTTTGACGCATGTATTTTTGTCATTAATGCATGCTAGTTAGAGCAATAAATGCGCTTAGGAATAGGGTACCAAAAAAGTCTGAAAACGTGCAACCGCGTCTGCGTTGGTGCCAGGCGCGTCTGTGTCCGACAAGGGCGTCTGTGTCAGTGCCAGGCATGTCTGTGTCTGGAACCGCGTTTGCGTCGATTGCGGGCGCGTCTGTGTCGTGCAGGGGCGTCTGCGATGTGCAGGGGCGTTTGCGATGTATAGTCGCGTTTATGCACCGCCTAGGAACGTCTATGTCCTATAGGTGCGTCTGTGTTTTTCAGGCGCGCTTGTGCAGTTTGTAGGCGCGTTTGTGTTAAAAAAATGCAAGTTTGGTCTTCTAGGTCAAATCGGCAGTGCTGTGATGAACATACGCTGTCGATTGGATAAGCTGCTGAGAGGATACACTCAAGCAGGTCCTCTAGGAAGACTAGGATAGATCAAGGCACTTTGTGATGAACATTGAGTACCAAGATAGAGTACTTTGTGATGAATAGGGAGTACCCCAAAGTATGAGCAGCACTTTGTGATGAACAGGGAGTGCAAATGTGAGTAACACTTTGTGATGAACAGGGAGTGTCACACACGTAGTACTTTGTGATGAACAGGGAGTACTACTAGAATAGAAGTAACACTTTGTGATGAACAATGAGTGTCACTAGGATAGATAACCATATGCATTTAGATAAAAAGTAGCATTTTGTGATGAACAGTGAATGCCACCATGACTAACATGATTAATTTGCTTGACTGCAGGAGTACTTGCCTATGCTGAGTCACGAGAGAGATTCCCGTCGACGCAGAGATTGCGACCTGAGCTGACCTTCGAGGACAGAGCCGCTATTGAGGCTATGGGTCTGAGACATATTCTGTATGTGCCTGAGTTTCGGGCAAACATGGGTTTGTTGACTGCGCTTGCTGAGAGATGGCACTCGGAGACGTGCACCTTCTATTTGTCGATGGGTGAGATGACAGTCACCCTTGAGGATGTCTACAGGATTCTGCATATACCGATTGATGGGGACTTGATTCCATATGATCGAGATGGTGACAGAGAGGCATTGAGATAGGTGTTTCAGGATCCCGGCCTAGAGATGAGGGCTGGTCATGTGGCATGGGACACCATGACAGCCACAGGGTTAGCATTGCCAGCTGTGATTGGAGGAGTGATTAGTGGGTTCTTGTGTCCGGATAGGGCGACACGGGGATTGGCAGTGGGCTGGGGCGGAGCATTGGAGACACTGGTGACGCAGCACACCAGATATGCTTGGGGACCATGTGTGTTGGCCCACTTATATTATGACCTTCACCAGTTTGTATACCATGGGTCAGTTGGATTGGGTTGCGGGGTGACACTACTGCAGGTTTGGGCCTATGAGCATCTGCCAGTGATGAGGCCGATACACTTCCGAGGTAGGGGACATGGACGCAGCTTTGTTCATTTGTACGACATGATTACCTCACAGCCGCAGATTGGCAGGTTAGAGCATTGGCGGCGAGTGCTGGATGATATTAATGTAGTCATCTGGAGACCGTATCTAGGATGCGAGGAGTGGGAGGATGACGCATTGGAGTTGCCATACACCTTCCGGAGCAGGTATCTGATTGGGCGGACGCTCTATGTGTTAGAGAGGCAGCTTGTGGACAGGGTTGGCCGACAGTTTGGCCGGATCTAGAGGATGTCACGAGGCTCGAGTATGTATGCCCGTATAGTTAGGGATCAGGCACAGTTTGGGCCTTTATTGTCATATGATCAGGTGGTCACACAGCTGGCAGAGATGGTACCCCTACCCTGGGACATGTGGCCAGAGGTCGACGATGCTGGGATGGATGCTGAGTATTCAGCATATTGGGCGGAGCATCCATTCCCATGACTGACAGATCCAGGGGAGCTGTTGGAGGGAGATGGAGGAGGAGATGATGATGATGATGGCGGAGGTGATGGGGGTAGAGGCCGACGGAGGCGGAGGGGAGTAGTGGGAGAGAGGCGAGTTGCACCTCGAAGAGAGGGTGGAGAGGAGCGACAGGCTCGGGTGGTGAGGGGTCGCGGAGGATTACCCCTACAGGTACCGGCAGCACAGGATCTCAGGCAGAGACAGGGATAGGGACAGGTGCAGGGACAGAGACATGCACAGAGATAGGTACCCGTATAGGCACCAGTACAGGTACCGATACAGGGGCAGGCACCTGCAGAGGGAGAACCACAGGCCGAGGCAGAGGGTGGGGATCCAAAGGAGGATGAGCTGATTAAGCTTAGGGAGATCTGTCAGGGTCAGGCAGATGAGATACAGGAGTTGGAGAGGGAGAGAGAGAGCGGCTCGGGACGAGGCTCAGGGATACTGAGCGGGAGAGAGATCAGGCGATTCAGCGCTACACAGAGGCTGAGACAGCGCTGAGGACAAGGAGGCAGGCGACGGAAGACACAGGGGCAGGCTATGCATATGTCCTGCGGGCAGGAGAGGAGATTGGATACTGGAGAGACCTCTACTACGGTGCAGTGCCAGCAGATCAGCGGGCGAGGAGCTTCCATAGACCATCGCGCACAGCGATAGCTACGGGAGGGAGTCGGAGGAGGCAGGCATCTAGCGGTGGGGTTATGGGTCCTCCACCACCACCAGATAGAGGGGGCAGGCGGGATGATCCTGAGGTGGGTCCTTCAGGGGCTCAGATTCCATTGAGGCCAGGCGGCTCCGAGGGAGGGAGTTCATCATAGCCTTAGAGGGCTCCCATTGTATCAGTGTTGTACCATTCTTTTGTATTGTAGACACCTGCGGGTGATTGTAGCCATATGATTTTGACATCATTGTATCATGACACTTTATATATATATGAGATGATTCATCTTTGCGGCAGCTATATGCATGTGTACCTATGTGATGAGATGTTCTTATGTGATGCTTATGATATGGATGCAAATATGTATGTAATGCAATATTTTTGTTCTTTTATGTTTTAAAATGTTATGCCAATGCAAATGTAAATGTATGTAATGCATATGAATATGATAATGCAAATGTCAATTGTGCTAACAGGTATTGTGTGCATGATGTGATGCAGTTGTGATATCTATATGTATGTATTAAATGTTTATATGTGGTAATGTAGGTGCAGCTACATGAAATGCAAATGTTTTTGGTGTGTCATTATACTCAGTCATGTGATAGCAGGCTATGCGGACTCGAGAAGGACGATGGAAGTCAATCAAGAAAGGGGGATGGAAGACAGAAGATATGAAAGTGAAAGAGCTTCTTGTGCATTATCATCATTGAGCTTTATTATGACAAGTAGGTTATGACAATCGAGGCATATGTTCGACCCCGAAAGTCATTGTACCTATTTGCATGGAGATAAGACAGTCACAAACAAGGAATGCCCCAGTTCACACTAGACTCACAATGTCCTCATATCCTTGGACAAGTCATAGCATTACTAAGAGACAATCCACAGACAGCAAGCACAAATAGGTGACGATACCCCATCCTTGCCTTTCTAGTCAAAAGACATCCTGGAGATAGAATCTCTAGTCAAAGACATCCCAGAAAAGCTAAAAGACATGTCACCAAAAGATAAAATCACAAGAAAATCAAGACTCGACACCAACATCCACTGTAGTCCTCAAGTTTAGTGTCTCTTGTCACTTGTATAAGTCGAATTTGATGGTGGTCACAATGTTCACTTTCATAGAAAGGATAGATAGCACTGAACCATAATGTTGTCTGAGTTTGTTGAAAGATTTGATTTGTTGAAGCCCATTGTTGCTGCTGTGTCTCATCTGAAACTGACTGAATCCATGAAACTGATACTTTATTGTGGAGAAGATGAAACGTTATTGCGGACTGGCGATGCAAATGTTGCTTTATTGCGGATTATGTGCGGATAGACTGAAGGAAGCTGGAAGATGTAAGGAAATTAAGTAGCGGAAACAACTTCCTACACTAACCTTGAGAGGAGGGTAATGCAAAACTTTTTCAGATCATTACAACAGTTACAGAAAATAGAAATAGATATAATAGCATTCATACCACAACACAATGATTTACGTGGGGAAAACCCTTTCGGGAGAAAAACCCCACCCTCCAAAAGCAGCTCAATATTTTATTCAGCAATCAAAAACAGATTACAACATACTTGCAGAGCAAGCTCTTCGCAGGAGTATCACTAATCAGAGATTCAGAGGCAACTCAATAGCCATAAGACTCTTACACACAACCTCTATCTCACACACCTCATAAATAGGAGATACAATACAAGAAACCGTCAAACGGTATTACAAAACCATGGGCTAAAACCACCCAATAAGGTGTAGCCGACCTTATCTCCCTTCTAGATGCCCTATGACATGTTAAAACACACATCAACACGTGTCGCTCCCTTTTACAGCTCATTTATGTATCCGATACAAATTATTTTTCCTATTTCAGGAGTACAAACTTTCGGAGGCCATAACTTGAGAACCGGGTGTCCGATTGACGAACCGTTTGAAGCGCCGGAAAGCTCGTGAAGTGCTCTATCACCTCGTAACCTGCTTCGCCAGTTATGGCCACTTTTCAGGGCGTTTTGGAGCCTCTAAAGTCCCCAAAATTAAGTTTAAACATTTTATTGCACCCCTCCAAGACGAAAACTTTAATATCTTCAAAACTAGCTATGACCTTGCGACGCAACTTTACCGAAATGCTTATCTAGCCAACCAGAAGCTTCAGGGAGAGTTTCGCACCATTTCGTGCTCAAATGAAAACTTACTATAAATAGTAACCTCGCATAAATGCAATGTTGAGACACCATTTTTCCCAACAAATCTCCCACTTGTCGAACACCTTGCATGAGCGGAAGGGAATGTCAACACAATGAATCAATTGCTAGGGGCCATAAGGCCCATAGACTCTGAACACCATCTGAACTTCTCTGTGCTCACAGCCTTAGTTAAAGCATCTGCAACATTCATCAATGTTTCCACCTTAACCAGCTTCACCCTACCATCTTCGACCATATCTCTAACAAAATGATACTGAACATCAATATGTTTGGTCCGGGCATGAAATGTCGGGTTCTTAGCTAGGCTAATTGCACTCTGACTGTCACAGTAAACTGTCACTGTACCTTGTTTTATTCCAATATCCGAACACAGTCTCTTAAGCCAAATGGCCTCTTTACAAGCATGCGTAGCTGCCATATACTCTGCTTCAGTAGTGGATAAAGCAACCACAGCCCATCGCTTACTCATCCAACTAATTGCACCACCAAACAAAGTAAACACATAAGCACTGGTGGATCTTCTGCTATCAATATCACCTGCCCAATCTGAATCCACATAACCATGGATATCAAGGGAAGTGATGTCTCCAACTGAATTACCATGATAACACAAAGAATACTCTGAAGTACCCTTCAAATATCTAAAGACTCTTTTGACTGCATCCCAATGAACTCTACCAGGATTAGACATATATCTAGAAAGTACTCCCACTGCTTGGGCAATGTCTGGTCTAGTACAGACCATAGCATACATCAAGCTTCCAACCGCACTCTGGTAAGGCACTCTGCTCATGTCTTCCATCTCCAATGGGGATGTAGGACAATTTGAAATAGATAGTTTCATTCCAACTGTAAAAGGAACACTCAATGGTCTACAATTCTGCATGTTGAACCTCTGTAACACTGAATTCACATACTTACTCTGGCCTAGCCATAGCTTTCTGTTCACCCTATCTCTTCTAATTTCCATCCCAAGGATGTGCTTTGCTGCACCAAGATCTTTCATTTCAAATTTAGCAGCGAGCTGAGACTTCAGTTCTGAAATCAAACCTTTCCCTTTACCAATGAATAACATATCATCAACATACAATGCAATGAATAAGAAATTATCACCATAAGATTTATAATAAACACAGTGATCTGATTTAGAACGTTCAAATCCCAAACTCAACACATATGTATCAAATTTCTGGTACCACATCCTAGGACTTTGTTTGAGGCCATACAAAGATTTCTTCAATTTACAGACCAAATTTCTTTTGTCTTTCACCACATAGTGCTCCGGTTGTGTCATATAAATATCTTCCTCCAAATCACCATGAAGGAAAGCAGTTTTCACATCCATTTGCTCAGCCTCTAAATCCTAAGCAGTAGCAATAGAAAGCAAAAATCTAATGGACGTCATTTTTGCAACAGGAGAAAATATCTCACCGTAATCAACACCCTCAACCTGAGAGTAGCCTTTTGCAACCAACCTTGCTTTATACTTCTCAATGCTTCCATCTAAACCAATCTTTTTCTTGAACACCCATTTACAACCAATAGGTTTTTGTCCTTCAGGCAATGGTACAAGATCCCATGTATCATTCCAGATAATCAATTGGGCGTATGAATCTGACATCCAATAACTTCTCCAGCTCTGCTTTGACTAGTAATGCCACTTGTGGATGCATTTTTCTTAATTTCTGTTTTACTGGTTTTGCCCTCGGTTTGACCGTCAGATGATGCATTACCAAATCCGGATCCAATCCAGGCATATCAGTGTATGACCAGGCGAAGTTGATTTGTCGCTCTTTGAAGAAACTTATGAATTTCAACCTTTCGGACCCTGTCAATGATTGAACTAGGAATATGTTGTGCGGAACCTCTTCTGTACCGATGTTTGTTTTGATAGTTTCTTCTACCAACATGGATGATTTTTGCTCATATGATGATGGGAGAATGTCGAGCCTTCCATCTTCGGGCGCCTTAGAGAGGTTTTCACTCTCAAATACGTCCTTTCTTTTTACTTTTTTGGAATCAGATAACGCCACAGTGTGGTTTTCGCCATAAGACCCTTGATTTGTTCTTATTTTCACATTTTTGCAACTGGAAGGTCCGACACCCTCACCAAAATATGCCATGCTATTGAGTTCTATGGTGTATCCCGCTTTATGGTCTCCAAGGGGAAGATCATCTCGTATGCCTAGATAATCAATAAAAACTTCATCGTTTTGGAATGTATCCAACTGTGCAGGTCCTTCATTATCCCAGTCAATGAGTTGGTGATGAACAAGGGGAAGGCCATTAATATCTTTGAAGTTAGCGGGGCTAAGAGTGAAGATGTGGTTATATTCGAGTATGTCAAGGTAATTATCGAGGTCATCGATGGCACTCTCCTCATCAGTCTCGATCACGAACGAATCCAAATTATCATTACTAGTAGCGCATTCCGGAACAGGTGTTCTCCTCCTATGTGATTTCAACCTAGAACCTTGAGACAAGGACTGTATAGACTCTTCATGGGTTGTTTCTTGACCAACTCTGAATTTGTTATAAAATTCCTCCTCTTCTGTGGGTTCATCTGGCTCTCTGAATGTCTCGGTGAGCTCATAGTCACTGGAGGATTTGTCTGAACCCCATTCCCATTCGTTGGAGTCTGTGGAATAGCGATCCTCTTGTTGAATTTTGGCAATTTTGATTTGTGATGTCTCTTCTGTCCTTTTAGTGTGGATCTTGGAAGTCAGAAAACCAAGTCCCTTCAAGCGTTCCCTTTTTACAATCAATTCAGGTTGTAAGGGCTCCATAACGCCTTCTTTGCGTAACCCAAGAGGGCTTTTTCCATCATACCCAAATTTTTGTAGAATCTTGAAGCCTTTGCCATATTTCTCACAGGGTATATTGATCTGATCTTGTGTGTCATCTTCAATGTCTTTGTAGAGCATTTTGTATAAGCCTTCCTCTTCCAATTCGCCCCATCTTTGAAAGGTAGTAGGGTCCCATTTGAGTGTCATGATGAATGTTTGCTTGTTAGGATGTGGCCTTCCATATTCTTTTGGAGAGTTCATGACTTGTCGTAAATACATGGTCTGATTTAAAGTGTATTCTCCCATGCCTTTGTCCTGAAATTTGCCTTTAAGTTCACCTTGTTTTGATGTCGAAGGTTTTAATGACTCAGGATCAATGTATGCCGAAGAAGAAACAGCTTCACGATTACTGGGAATGGTGGTCTCAATATGTGATCTCAAGTTATTGCAATATATGAACGGATTAGGATCGCTGTTAACTGTTACCTCGACTCCATTGTGAGGAAACTTAATGCATTGATGATATGTCGATGGGACTGCCCTCATTTCATGAATCCATGGACGTCCTAGCAATATATTATAAGTGAGATCTAAATCCAGGACTTGGCAAACCACATCCTTTGTAACTGGCCCAATTCTTAGAGGTAAGGTGACCGTGCCCTTGGATGCGCGTTCTTCATCATCGTATGCCTTGATGGTGATTTGATTTTTTGAATTCACAGCTTTATCAGAATATCCCAATTGTTTAATGGTGCTCAATGTACAAATGTTTAGACTAGCTCCTCCATCTATCAGGACTCGCTTTATTCGATGCTTGTGTATGAAGGCTTCAATATGTAATGGTGCATTATGTGGCTGACTTACAGAGGCATCATCGGCTTCTGTGAATGTAAGGGAATGTGGAATGGAAAGGTATCCCACCATGGCTTGAAACTGGTCCACGTTCAGATCAGTAGGAACAACGGTGTCTCTCAAGATTTTGTCAAGAATAGCTTTATGAGCAGGGGATATGCGTAAGAGCTCAAGGATGGAGATGAGCGCGGGTGTCTTCCCTAACTGTTCTACAAGGTCATACTCAGGTTTAGTAGATGAAGAAGTGGTGTTTTTAGTTGAAGCACCTGGAAAAGTAATTTTACCTCGACGAGTTGTAACATGACATTCAGAGGTAGGCTCGGAAGAAGATCCAACACCTCTTAGGACAATCTTGGGTCGCTGAGGAGGATTCTCAGGGTTTTTGTTCTTGATGGTAATAGTAGAGATATGATTGTCCATCGAGATATGATTGATAGTTGAATCATAGTTGTAAGGTGCTCTAGTATAGTTGGCTTGATCATCTGTGACTTTAGCTTTTCCATTGTCGTGCTTTGGGAATGGTTCCTTAAACATCTCATGTTCTTGATTGGATGAGTGTCCTTCAATCTCAATGTCACCTCTATCAATGAGATCTTGCACAATGTTCTTCAGTCGATGACAATTACCTGTTTTATGACCCTTGCTTTTATGAAATTCACAATACTCATCATCATTCCACCAATTTGGTTTGACCTTTGGTTCATATGGCGGGAAATCTGGAATTGTGATCACCTTGTTTGCCACCAGCTTTTTGAAGACTGACTCAAGTGGTTCTCCCAATGGAGTGTACTTCCTTCATGATCTAGAAGTTGTTTGAGTATTCACTTGATTGCTTGTAGAACTTGATCCTGAAAAGATGAATTTGGGTCGCACCGTGTTGGCATCAACCACACCATCATTGACTGTGTTCTTGTTTTTATTCCAAAATCTCGGCTTGTCTTTTCCCTTAAAGTCATCTTTGTTTTCCTTAAATATCCTAATGACTCCTTGTTCAATTAGGACCTTTTTTGTTGCTAAGCCTTTTTCGATAACATCCTTGAAGGTAGACAAACAAGCTTTCCTTAGATCATAGCCAATGTCTTTGTTAACATTCTGGGTGAACATCTCTACCATTTGTTTTTGTGGAATTTCACAAGAGCATCTGCTGGCTAGATTTCTCCATCTTTGTAAAAATGATGCAAAAGATTCTCCCTCTTTTTGCTTGGTATTGCACAAAGTAGTGACTGATATGTCTGTCTCTATGTTATAGGAGAAATGTTGATTAAATGCCTCTGCCAGGTCACCCCATGACTTAATACCAGGTGGAAGTTGGGAGAACCATTCCATAGCTTGATCGCCTAAGCTTTGTGGGAATAATCTCATCAAATATGTCTCTTCTGAAGCTACTTCAATGCAAGCTGTGAAAAATTGTCTTATGTGTGCCTTAGGATCCCCTTTTCCTCTATACTTGTCAAATTTAGGCGTCACAAAGTGTGTAGGAAATGGAGGCATTGGAATGCTCTTGTCAAATGGATAAGGACATATGTCTCTCATTGTGTATGTTGGCTTTGGTGCATTTATGTCCTCCATTTTCTTTTGTAAGTCCCTGATTTGTTGTTCCAAACTGCTCTTAGGTGGAGATCGACTTCTTGGACCATATCCTATGTTTGAGGTACCCATTGGAGGAGGTACATGTTGCATATATGGATGATATTGATCATACACATGTTCATATGGAGGAGGTCTATAGTGATGCTGCGTATATGGATCACTTGGTATAGATTCATGTTGAGGAACACCATATCTATTTTGTGCATGTATACCATACTCTACAGGCATGTCATGTTCTATTGTATTGCCCCCAAATTTGACATGAGGTTTCCTTGTGCCCAAATTTTGAGCATGCCTTGGAATATCCCATTGCTTTGGTGGTTGATCCTTAGCATTGATATGTGATTGAGCATATTTTTCTCCATAAGACTTCCATAATGGTCTGCGAAAATGAGTATCATATGTTTGACCATGTGTATGTGGGACCTCTGGTTTTTGAAGCAAAGCTGATGGTGATTCAGGTACCATGTGTGGTCCTCTATTTCCTCCACTATTAGGTCTCCTTTGATGCATGTTGGAGTGAGGTTGCTGCAAAGGTCTATGTTCCATTATTTGAGACATGTCAAAATCATGAGGTGTCTTGGCTCCACTTTGTGCCATCATGTGTAAGAAGTATTGTCTATCCCTCCTCATTATCTCCTCAATCAGTCGATTGAAATGGGGATTCATAATGGATTCTTCCACATCTGTTGAATGTATTGATAAGTTGTCCAAATTGTCATTGTGTGTAGCATTGTTGTTTAGAGTGTCCATGTTCTCAACATTTGGAATGTTTGTATAAGCCTCCATGTCAGGTAATGTAGTGTGATCAGTATTGAAAAATAAATCATTGTCATACTCATAAGAACTCATGTTTGTGGACTCTTGAGCTTCTTTAGTTTCTCTCCTAGATTTTTGAAGACGGGCTTCAACCATGAACTAGGTATTAACCAAGATGTGTGAGACTAGATGAAAATGGAAAAAATATGGAAGACCAAGAGTTGGATGAAATGTAAATGAGTCTGCAGTGTACTTGCAATGTCCAAAGTGTAAGACCAAGTATGTATGTAGTAGAGTAGGTGTGACTTCCAAAGAGAGGAAAGTTTCTCTTGATGAGGTAAGCTGACCTTGACCCTAAGTAAGACCAAATGAGACCCAAAGGTAAGAAACCTTGATGAGGGACCACTTAGCAAAGTGTTGATGTATGTGATGTGTTGACAAAGTATGATGAGGACAAGCAAGTGACCTTTTGACTCAAGTTTAGACAAATGTGAATGTAATGTAAAGTGTAAAGCAATGATGGACTTTGTGAGACCCAAAGATAGGTTGAATGCTAAATGAAAACCTTAGAGAGATGACCTAGGAAGCTCAAGATTTCCGAAACTGACTGTGTTTGCTTGCTGGATTGTAACAGTGTTTCAATTCTGGACGCAGACGCGACTGTATACTGCACAGACACGGTTTCCTGACACAGACGCTACTCTGTTTAACACAAACGCGCTTCTAAGATTTTCCTGTTTATGTTTGCTGGACTATAACAGTTTTTTTCAATTCTGGACACAGACGCGGTTACCCGACACAGATGCTACTCTGTTTAACATAGACGCTATTCTGCCCTTCACAGACGCGCTTAGACAACACAGACGCTGTTAAAACAAACGTAGACGCGTTTCTGTAAAATTTGTGCAATTTTTTCCAATCTGTGAAGTCATTTTTGTTGTGACCAAATCTGACTGTTTGACTGTTTTTCGTGACAAGAGGACACAGTGTTGATGAGGACTCAATGTTTGCTAGTGTTTAGACTCCAAAATGACTCCAAGAAAAGTGTGTTGTGTTGATGTAAAATTATTTTGCATACACTTGAAGACACAAAAGACACAATGTTTTGTTGTTTGGTCTTGATTGTTTGAATGTTTAACATAAGTCAAGCACAATTCTTATGGCTGGCCAAGACAATAGTTGTTGATCCCACATGGGGTTTTACCCCCGAGGCTACGCTATTCAGAGCAGATACTTAGATGCTTGACCTCACTGGCTCCACTCTCGGCACTCACTTCTCGGGTCAGCCAAGCATCAGTCCCCATGAAAACTCCCCATGGCGAACTTTGTATCTCTACTAAGAACCGTATGTGTGTGGACCGCTACCAGAGGTCCGACCTCCTGCCCCAACAACTAGAAGGATTTGGGCCTCTAAAACAAAATGGTGCTAGTAAGGGCATCCACTCGTGTGGCCATACATGCGACACTTTCAGCTCTGTAAATACAGAAGGCTCCCAGCCGGTAGGGGTTATGCCCTACAACTGATCAAATAAATTTGATCAAACGGGTTTATGGGGAGACATAGTGTCGGTATGAACTAATCAGCACACGTAATTCATAGTTTTCACCATGAATACATTTGATTATAGTGGTTCAGATGAGGTGGGTTTTCCTCGCTACCACTTGGGTCGTCCTCTTCTCACTAGTAGTCCTAATGACCACACGGGAAGATAGGCCCTCTAAAGAATAAACAAAAAGAGCCTATTGCTCAAGACACAAAAGACAATGATTCAATTTTAGTGCACCAATGGAACTGTTTGCTAGTCTATGAAAACAAGGCACACAATAAAATTCAAAACCCTAGCCAAGAACCTGCAACAAAAGTTGTTAGTAGTTTGGGTTGTTTGACATAATCACCCCTTCCTGCAAACATACAAGTTAGGTATATTTTAAAAACCCAAAAAAACTTTGTGACATAGGGGCCTTCAACAAAACGTTTTGCTTCCAAGACAAGCTGCACCAATTTAGTTAGCTAGATCTGAAAGTGTTAGTCCAAAAATAAACCAGATCTGAAACCCTAAGTACAAAATCCGAAAATTGAATCAATGAAAAACTTTAAAATTTTGAAACAGTAAATACACAGACGCTGTTACCCTCAACACAGACGCGTCTGTATAACACAGACGCGCCTAAAAATCACAGACGCTCATTTCTGACACAGACGCGGGTGAATGCGACACAGACGCGCTTCTGTAACACAGACGCGCTTCTGTAACACAGACGTGGATAGAAAAGACACAGACGCGCCTATCCCAGAACCTATAAAACGAAATATTGACGAAACACAGACGCGGATAAAGTTGTCACAGATGCGCCTAAAAATCAAAAACGCGATTCGAAAGTGTGCAGACGCGAAAATACCAAAAATGCTGCCGAAAATGTCCGATCTGCAACTTCAAAACACAAGATCTGCAACAAGGAGGTTAAATGCAAAGGGACAAGGTCCCACTGGGCGTGCCAAAATGTATATGGTGAAAATGGATAACAATAATAACAATATTGAAAGGCTAAATGAATTCAACCACAAAACCCTAGCCTAACAACAACAAAGATCCACCATAACATATGAAGATTACCTAAGACAATGCAAATCAAATGAAATCACAAAGATTATACCATCACATGTCCAATAGGGTTTTGATCTCCATTCTTCCTATCTCCATTGATCTTGCTTGATATATTTGCTCTCAGATTTTATATGCACAAGAGCTCAACAAAGAATGGAATGTGGTTGCAAGTAGGATCGTAGTGTAGTCAAGTTCTCCAAATTGTCGATTAGGGTTTGATAATGAAGAAGACATCTCCTTAAATAGAAGACACGATATGAAATGGAGGGATAAGATTGAGAGGTGTAAAAGGAGGTCGGCTATGATTAGAGGGTAGATAGAAGAAATAATAAAATAATGAGAGGGGTAGGTAGTGTATGAATTAAGAGATGAATGACATGTGTCATGTGTAGAAAAAGCTAATGAATTAATTAAATAAATAAAGATTTATTTAATTAATAGAAGAAGTGGGATCAATTAAATAAATAAGATATTTATTTAATTTAGGAAAATGATAATTTAAATAAATAAATGTATTTATTTAAATGAGAAATAAGGCTAGAAGAGGATAAATGAATTAATTAAATAAATAAAGATTTATTTAATTAATAGAAGAATTAAGCTTAGATAATTAAATAAATAAATATTTATTTAACTAGACTGGACAATTTTAGGTGTCTACACTAGGCTTCCCAAAAACAACTCTAAAAGCTCAGAATAACATATTTTTATTCATCATTCTTTGGAAGTCATTACATGATTCAATATGAAAAGAAACTCAAAAATACTTATGAAAAATCATCTGCTTTGTTTTTATCTTCCCTTTCTATCTAACCTCCGAGAAGATAAAGAGCTTATTATTAAAAAGAAATTATCTACAACAGACAACACAATTCATGCTGAAAAGAAGAGACAGATAATTGACTAAGAAAGGAGATAGCTAGAGTTATGCTATAGGAAATGCGGATCTAAACCGAACCACAGTCATAATATACTATGACGGTATATACAACTTCAATGTCCACCTAAGTTAGACATCGGTAGTATCACTTGATTGCTCCTCTTATGTCATTCCTTATGCTTCTCAGCTTTTCTGTTGTTCGATCTTTAGTCATCTTCTTGAGCATCCTTTCCTCCATCTAGCGTGATAGGCGAACATCCACCGCAACATCATTTATTCCATGCACTATAAAAGAAATAACATACAAGAACATACATACGCATTTTATTTAATCAGGACATCTATTAATTTCACATATGATATTGCCCTAAACAATCCACATAGCAACATGAATAAATCACATGGCTATAGGAATAAATGGCATGGTTGCAAGAATAAACTGGCAAAGGTAAAACATGATTTAATAGGTTTAGGCTAACATATGGAATACATATAGTAAACTTCCAATGCATCACTACTACTATTCAATTTAAAAATGACAAAAGCTCAAGAGTTATGAGGATAGAAATATGACAATGTCTCAATTCATCATGCCCCCCAACTTTAAAAGCTTGTTGATCCTCTAGCAAGAGGAAATTTTTTTATTCTTGCACTAATTCTTAGATCATCAATGGTTCCTTGACCTATTCCTCCTGAAGCTAAATTCCAGTAAAATCCTTTCATCTTTTCCAGCCTTGACCATTTGGCTTCTTCTGTAACTGCTTCACAGGGCTTATCCGTAGTCTTACATCCCAATAGTGGCCACATAAGAATAGGAGGTTGAAAGATCAATGGAAACCAATTATTGGTCTTCTCTATGCCTAGTTGTATATATTTGGGGGCTCTTTGCATAGCTGCATGAAAATTTGGCAATGAATGAGGTTTTTCCTACTTCAATTCTTCTGGTAAGTTATTCCAGCGCTGAGTTAACCCATCTATTGTAGCTGCACTATTAGTCTGAACTAAATGCTCATATGTCTGGTATATTTCCTCCCTCATTGGAAGCACTAGCTTCCTAACATCATCTCTTACTAGTAATTTCTGCCATTCATAATAAAGAACTCTTGGCTCTTTTGCTTCCTTCCTCGATGGCAATGGACAATCAAATTTAAAATCTTTGTATGCTCTGGCTTGTGCCCCCATGCTGATCTCATTTTGAATCCATGACATTAAAGCTTTTATATGGATATCACCAATATATAACAAAGGATTTCACTCACTATTTGAAGCTACAACATAGTTATGTAAATAAAATTCACATAATAATTTTTTCATAGCTACTGGAGAAGTCTGGTAAGCATCATAAAATTCCTCAGGGGTCTCTAAAGAGGGGCTAAGGTCCCTGACAATGCGGTTCAATTTGAAATTTAAATATCGTTCTCTTAAATGCAGAGCATAAACCCTTGAAGGTGCCCTACATTGTATCAATTCGAGGACCATACTAGTGATTATTTCAACCTTAGCCTCTAATTCTTTAATTTTGTTACCCCTCTTTTCAATTTATCTTTGTTGTTTGTCAATAACCCCTTGCAATCTAGCCCTCTCTATTTCCCATTGTCTATAAAATGTTAAAGCAATAGATAAACTGCTTAGGGATGATGGAGGTCTAATAGGTGTTACCTTAGGCCGTAGAATCTCTGCGACAGGTTCCTCAAGTTGCTCTACCACATAAGCAAGATTTGACAGTCTATCTACATCATCTTGTTCCTAGATTTCAACATCTGTAGGGCTCCCTTCTTCTGATGTTTCCATTGAAATAACCTCTGTCGGATCACCTGTTGGATGAGCCTTCTGGGTCCTACTCCGAGTTCTTCTCACATAAACCTTTGGAGTGGCTACATGAATGGTTTCTACTTGTGGCTCTGTTGCAGGAGTGTGAAAGAATATCTTGTTAAAAACAATGATGGCAAGCAATCAATTCTAGGTACCGAAAAGGACGAATAATTACTAACTTTGGAAATCGAACCATAAAACACCCCCCAACTTAACTTTGTTGGCATATGGATACTCCAATGAGACATTATGTGTGATTGAAGGTGTAGTCACATAAATCTATCCACTTAATTAAATGAATACTTAGTATTTATTTGATTATTTAACCATCAATTAATAATTAATTAAATTAATATTTAATTAATTCATCTTAACCCTCTTCTCTTATTAATTAAATAAATTATTGAATTTATTTGATTTAATCCACTTAACCAAATTCAGACCATTGATTAAATAAATAAATCATATTTATTTAATTAAATCTTCTCTTGCATTTAAATAAATTAATATTTATTTAAATTCTCCCAAAATCCCACCTCTCACATTTAAATAAATTAACATTTATTTAAATCACCTTTATCCTCTACCCACTTGTATTTTTCTACAAATGCAAGTTACACAACTATTTTAAATAAATCATTTATTTAAATCACCTTTATCCTCCACCCACTTGCATTTTCCTACAAAAGCAAGTTGCACAATTATTTTAAATAAATAATTTATTTAAATCACCTTTATCCTCCACCCACTTGTATTTTCCTACAAAAACAAGTTGCACAACTATTTTAAATAAATTATTTATTTAAAATCCTATTTATCCTCACCCACTTGAAACCTTTAATGGTTTCCCTTAAAGTCTTCAAACTTGATGGCTTCCTTCTATAGTCTTCTTAAGCCTTTAATGGTTTCCCTTAAAGTCTTCAAACTTGATGGCTTTAAAGTCTTCAAACTTAATGGCTTCCCTTAAAGTCTTCTTAAGACTTTAATGATTTTCCTTAAAGTCTTCAAGCCTTTAATGGTTTATCTTCTTTTTTCTCATTTAAATAAATTAATATTTATTTGAATATTTATCCAAATGCAAATTACACCATTTAATTGAAATAAATGATTTTATTTTAATTGAAAATACCAAAATTCCTCCTACAAAATCCACTTGCATGCCTAAACCCCTTCTAGATTCTTCTAAACCCTTCCTAATTAACCTAATCCATCCCCTAAATATTGTCACATTCCTAAGCAAATTGGAGTCACTTCTCAAAAACTCCAAAGTCTTTGAAAAGCAATTAATGCTTTGTGTGTTCAACAAATTAACCTCTAAAATCTTCCAAACCACTTATGGCTCTTACATGACCATTAATGGTTAATTCCACTTGCACCCATGGTTAAGGACTTTGACCCCTAACTTAACCCTCATGTAACCCTTGTGTCTCTTCAAAGCATTTATTTCTTTGACTAGGGTAACCATCATGTCCCCTCAAGCATTTAATGTTCCTTATCACTCCTCTCAAGCCTCCTCATGGTGACATTTGTCAACATGGGATTGGGTTGAAAGTCTCACATGAATTGAATATCTTTCAATCCTAACCCTTGTTAAGATTACTCAATCTTAACCCTTCATTTCCCCATTTCTTCTATAAATAGAACCCTTCTCCTCAAGCAAAAGAGGAAGAATTAGAGTATTGTTGTTATACTAGCATTAGCATAGAGTTTTCTCATAGCATCACTATCTACACTTGCATAACATTTGCTTATCATATTCAACTATCTTGAATCTCCATATGACATCCATGGCTAGTGCTAAAAGCTGAGAGCTACACTCATTTGGGACTTGGAGAGGAGAGGAACAAGGGAGGAGCAACTATGAGCATCTTGATTAGCTATTTTATTCTATGTTTATATGCTTTCTATTTCATGCTTAATATCTCTCTTGATATGCTTGTTTAGGATAATCTTTTGTTGCTAACACTAACGTTTATTTCTTGTGCTCTTGTGTGTGTTGCCATCAAATAGATTTTTTAATCCTTTTTGCAGAGCATCATTTGGTGAACCCGACGTGAATCAAAGAGCAATCATTTTGAAGACTACTAACTTTTGAATGTTTTAATTGACACACAGATCATTCTCTTGCGTTTTTGTTCTCAATTTAGCACCTTCGCAAATTGATACTTTAGCGCTATTGTCTATATTGTTGCTCTTTCGTGTTAAATAACATTTCTGTTTTCACACAGAGTAGAGCTATTGTAACAGAGAGTTGTAAGAAAATTCCTTGTAACCGAAAACCAAAAATTTTAGGCTTGTAGAAGCCCACCAAAACATGCGGATTTTTCTAACTAATTATCTTTTGTGCAGGTTTTAATTAACCCCTACAATAGGATTTTTTAGCAATTTTAGCTTAGGAAATAAATTTGTTCATATTTCTAACTTCGTCTTTCAAGTTAGGATAAAATAAATTCATTTTCCTTTTGAGTTAAAATCAACTACACATTCATTTGGAGTTTTAAAAAGAACCACATCTTTCGTTTAGAGCTCTAAAAAGAATCACATTTGTTCAAAGTTAAAAAGAATCACAAAAACAAACACGCAAATTTATTTTTTTGCAAAGTTAGGAACAAATTCTTTTGGTGCTTAAAATGAACAAGGCAAATTTTATTTCTTGCATCAAGCTAAAACTCACAATCCACACTTCCATTTTTGGTGCAAATAAACTTGTTTCATTTTTACAGCAATTTTACTTCATACAAACGTGTTTTTCATTAAGTTAACCAGGATTTTGAAATTCTAGTTTACTCAAACAATTGCCTTTGAATATTAAAAAGAACACCATGATTATTGGAGCAACATCTCCAAATAGATAGAAAATCATTACGATGACAAGTTAAAAGGAACGAGTCAATTTTGTGTTTGGCACACTTGTACAAAAGAGTTGGTCGAGTGGTCCTAATTCTAACACACACTATCCTCTCCCTTGGCTCTTGTGGTCCTAGGTGCAAGAGAAAAGTGTTAGTAACACTCAAATTTTATCTTTTTAAAAGAGGCCTACCAAGGGATCGATACTCTTGGGAACGACCTCGAGCGGTAAATCCTTCGAGCCGCTATAGAAATCAGGTGTGAGCGAAAGCTGTAGCCTTGGGTATAGTTGTTCCTACAGTGTAACTGGCTGAAAGGACAAATGGGGTCCACCACTGGTTACAAGGTTCTTAAGTGAGTCACTGCAGAATGAACTTATGTCCAAAAACATCGAACATGACTAAACACCTTTAAGTAGTAGCCCACCCGTTCTATTGATTAAGGATATTCGCGATATAATTTAGTGCAAGAGCATAGATGGTTTTGCTCCCAAGATACTCACCATACATATTTCCTTGAGTAGAAACATAGCTTTTTGAAAAGTCACTTGTGGCTTGATAAAAGTGGTGACTCCCCCATCATAGGGATCATCTATTTGTTATGCTCATGCAAGATTTAGTATATCACATCCTTATCTGCCAAGGCGGGATTCATAAGGTATGTAGTACCAAAGTCGAAGAAATGTCAAGATGTGGGCTAAATTTATCACAACTAGCCATTTGACCTTAGGGATAAAAAGTGTTTGAAGTGTGTTCGTTTTAGTTAAGACCAAGTGCAAATTGAGCCGACTTCAGACTTTGGAAATACACCTTAAAATACATCTAAAAGAAGGGTTATATAAAAGTCCAAGGATTGGGTTGATCTAGACCCATACTCATTTGTGCCTTTGGGACAACATTCTTGTGTTTGTGTGCTTGCTTTGTTTTCTTGTCAAAGAAAAATCAGAAAATCACTTCCCAAAAACAAAGTATTCATCCAACCAAACATCTGTCAAAACAACCAAAAACATCAAAAACAAGGTACAAACAACAAAGAGTCAAATTTTATGACCATTCTTCACATCTTGCGAAAGAAGAAGCGTCATCAGAATATCAACTTGAAAAGAAGACCATTGAGTTCAAAGGCTTTGATCAAAAGGAGAAAATTATTCTATATAAATAGACAAATTTTTGTCTCACATAGAGTCTTTCTGCGTCACATGCGTCTCTACCTTCAAGGAAAAACAAATGAATTTGATTTCGAATCATTGAACCGCAGAGCTTTTATGCAATATAGAGCTCTGAGTTATCACAAAAACCAAGGAGGAAAGATTAATCCCAAATTCTTCCCAAACGTCTGTATCACATGCAACACAGCTCGAGAAATACCACCAACACCCAAAAGGGAAGAGATAGAGTTTGTCCCATTTGTAACACAGAGTTTTTATTGAAGTTGAAAACATTTTCATCCATCATCTCACTCATACATCATCACTTCATCATCAATCCGTCCCAACTCTCAAAACATTAAGAGGTTCTTGTCCCAAGTTCTCTTTTAGATATTGCTTGAAATCAAACACATCACATCACTTTTTAGATTGTTTCTACATTTAGGATAAGCTCATCCTAAGAGACACATCTACGCAGGTTAAAACTAGTTCATGAGTGAATCCTCTCATTACTAGGTAGTTAAATATGTAACACATCTCAGATTTCTCTACACCTTATCACATCAAACCTTATCAAACAAACAAGCAATTCAAAGAAGGAATTTCGGTTATATCCACCTTAAAGGTGCTAGAGATCCACGTGCAACACAATTCACCAACCATCAATCTCTCATTTCAACAAAAACTCATCATCATTTTCACACAACTTCAACAAAATGGCCCAAACCCGATCACAGTCTAGGCAACGAGAAATAGAAAGGGAAGAAGAAGAAGAGGAAAATCTCAATGAATTTCAAGAAGCACTTGGAGGAAATGTAGATGACGAAAACCCAAGTACTCCCACTCCTGCAACAATAGAAAGGGCTCAGCATAACCCTCTCTTTAACAGGCTTTTTGACGAAATACTTAGGAGCAATGTGGATGCTCACTTCTTAAGACTCGCTCAAGAAGGAGCAAAACTCCCCTCTGACTTTGATCTTGCCCAATTAAGACAAGCATCAGAAAGACAAATTCGCCATGAAGAGGAAAGAGGTAGAGATCCCATCAGATATAACATTCCTCGAGGTAACCCACCACCTCCTCCTCCAAATGAAATGGAGATATTGCGGCAACAAGTCGAGAATCTCGCCCAACAGCTTCATAGTGGTGTCAAGACTAACCAATTCTCACTCAATGACATCTGTCCCTATCCTTTTGATAGGAATCTTTACATGCCACCATTTCCACGAGGATTCAAAACACCCAAATTTGAAAAATATAGAGGAAAGGGGGATCCCCGCGATCATGTCCGAGAATTTCATTCCGCTTGTCTCGAAGTAGCATATGAAGACACATACATAATGCGCCTTTTTCCCCAAAGCTTGGGAGGAACAAACACATCATGGTTTTCCCGACTACCAGGTGGCATTAGAACATTTGAGGAACTTATCCAAAAATTCCTCGCTCATTACTCTCATAACATTGAATGCGACATCACCATGGCTGATCTGTGCAACACCAAACAAAAACCAGGTGAACTATTCTCAGTATTCCTGCAACAATGGCGCCAAATGTCTAGCAGACGTTCTCTTCAGTTACCTGAACAAGAACTAGTGGAAATATTCATTTCCAACTTAAACGAAGAAATGGAATTTCACCTGGATGTCAAAGACACATACTCTTCTAATGATATGATCACCAAGGGTTTAAAATGTGAACGGGCACTCATCAAAATCTTTAATGAACCAAAAGATGGTCCTCGCCCGCGCTTCAATAGTGATAAACCAAGCTTCTGGAATAAAAATAAGAATATCGTCAACGATGGGGTTGTGGATGCCCGGACTATCCAAAACGCACAACCTGTGGTTCGGTTTGCAGGACAAAATCCTCCACCTCAAAACAACACAAATGTTCATTCTAATCAAGGTCGCATCACATCTCACGATGAACCTAGACCTCGTCAGCAAAAACAGAAATGCACATACACTCCCTTAGGGGAACCCATTGAAACAGTATTGCGACAACTCATTTCCCAAAATTTGGTCACTCTACCTAAACTATCAAACTATGAGCCTCAGGTCAAACCGGCATGGTGGAGAGATACTGAACACTGTGAATTCCATCAAGGAAGAGGACACAAGACAAGTAATTGTCACTGATTGAAAGATCTTATTCAGGATCTTATTGACCGAGGAGAAATTGAAATAGAAGGACATGACCCAAAAACAACAAACAATGATCATCTAATGTTCAAAAATCCACTTCCATCACAAGATCAAAGGGGTCCTTCCACTTCCAGACGAGGCACCGATACCATAGATTATACACAGGCTGCGTATAATTACACTGTAAATCATCTGTATGATGCCAGTGAACAAGTTGCAACTATAACCTTCAAAAATCCCAACTCAAATTGCAATGTTGTTACACGTCGCGGTAAGGTTACCATAAAGGTAGCTACACAAAGCACCACCTCCATCCCAAAGCAATACAATCTTGTCAAACAATTAGACAAAACCCCTGCGCTTATATCCATTTTAGAGCTTTTATGTATATCGCCATCTCATAAAACTATCTTGGATCAAGCACTCCAAGAGGCATCAGTCCCTGCAAACCTGAATACAGACCAATTCCAAGCCATGGTTGGAAGTCTAAAAGCATCCCCTTGTCTCACTTTTTCTGAAAGTGACAACTCTTCCTTCCAACAACCTCATAACGCTTCGCTACACATTGAAGGCTTTATCAACCAGCATAGAATCAAGCGAGTCTTGATCGATAATGGAGCAGGCCTGAATATTTGTACACTACAGTTGGTCACAGCATTGGGCTATGCGGTAGAATTAGTGGATCCTCGTAAGAAGATCACAATCAAAGCCTATGACAGTGCAGAGCGTTCATCCAAAGGAGCTGTGGTACTACCAATCCGTGTGGGCCCTATGGTAAAGCACATCATCTGTCAGGTTCTGGACCTTCCTCTGCCATACAATCTATTATTAGGGAGACCTTGGATACATGCCATGAAAGCCGTTCCATCTACCTACCATCAATGTATCAAGTTCCCACATAACGGTGTAGAGATCACAATTTTGGGCGATGCAAACCCCTTTGCATTTTGCCATAATATCAGCCATCAACCAGAGATTACTGTTCCTAATAATAGAGAAGCCATTTCCTCCACATCATATATAAGTCCAGCCTCTCTTGCTAGTTTGAACACCACTATACCAAAGCAAGAAAAGCTTAAGATGAAAATAGCAGAGGAAGGTCCCGGGGAATACAACTTGAGTCAACTCTTTTGTGTGGGACAGATGCCCACTTCTCCTAGAACACATGGTAAACCACAGCAGTTACTCCAGCAACCACTAATCACGCCCGCATGTGATTTGACGCCTTTCATCCTTGGAAAGAGTCAAGAAGAAGAAACCCAAGATGAGGACTTAGCAAAATGGATCTATAAAGATCTCATCACCACTGATCTACCACAAGTTAAACTTCCTACAGATCAGTATGGCAAAGGTCTCCTCATTATGCAACAAATGGGATATGATGGTCAGAGTGCTTTAGGATATTGCAAACAAGGACGACATGAACCTCTGCTGCCAGAATTCAAGCCCAAAGGTAATACAGGCCTAGGCTTTGAAAAAGAGATCTTTCCTAAACTCAAATTCAAAGGAAAACCCAACAAACCATTATGTCAGCCTACTGCAAAAAGGACACCTTTCATTATCAAAGCAACAACAAGCACCATCACAACTGCCCCACCGAAGCTCAAAATCCCAACACCACTGTCTACAATACCAATCATCCCACCAATCAAACTAGTAATCCCATCCGCAGCAGCCATTACATCCATAGTACCATTAGCAGCAACCAATGTTTCAAAGCCCGCAGCAGCATCTATGGCACTAGCAGAAGCAATTGAGTCAACACTACCGATACTCCCCGTATTGGATTCCTTAATCCCCATCGACTTTCCTGCAGCACTGATCATTTCATCTACAAAGGTACATCAACCAATCACACTTGCAGTATTTAACTCAAAGGACATCCCAGTATGGTATAGTAATCGGATGCTGGAAAGTGACTCAGAGACCGACTCACATGAGTGGGAATTTGATTCTGTACAGCTTAACACTTCAGATGAGGAAGACACATCACTACCTCCACCACGCAAAGACATCCCTGTTTACGGAGAAGCACATATAAAGACTTCTTGGGTTCCTGAGCTGGAAATATCTTCCACAGACCCTACGTCTCATCCTACGCCTGATTTTGACAGGGAGAGTACCATCAACGACCTTCACCATAACGTCTTACCCTCACTAATACATCTAGCGCACTTAACCTAATCGATGAAGTAATGCCCATTATCCACCCTGAACTCATCGAATGGAACCAACCTAATCCCCCATGTCTTGACCTCTTCCAAAACGATGAGGCCATCATTGACTTTTTGGAATTAAGGGATAACCTACCAAGCGGGGATCACAAAGCTGGATTCGCCATAGAACTTAATAGCGCAGCATACTTCGGGGCGGATGTCAAACCTTTCAGCTGCAAAAATATAACGATAAAACATGGATCTTCCAGTGAAAACCACACTGTGGCACTATTTGATCCAACAAAAGTAAAAAGAAAGAGCGTATCCAACGATGAAAACCTCTCCGAGGCACCTGAGGATGAAGGGTTTGACATTCTCCCTGCTAGTACACAACAAGAATGATCAACGATTCTCATCGAGGAAACCAAATAATACGATGTGGGCACTCCTGAAAATCCTCATCTCATACATCTGGCATCTCTTCTCACTCTAGAGGAACAACCTAAATTTATAGAGTTCCTCCAGAAGCGTTAGATCAACTTTGCATGGTCATATGCAGACATGCCTGGGCTTGATCCTAATTTAGTCATGCATCACCTCACAGTAGTAGAAGGAGCCAAACCTGTCAAGCAGAAGCTTCGCAAGATGCATCCTCAAATTGCAGTGCTAGTCAAAACAGAACTCCAGAAACTCCTAGATGTTGGTTTCATTAGACCAATTGATTATGCAGAATGGATATCCAACATTGTTCCTGTCGGCAAACCAAAAGGGGGCATCCACATTTGTACTGACTTCAGAGATTTGAATAAGGCATGTCCTAAGGATGACTTCCCCCTACCAAATATCGACATCATAGTGGATCTGACAGCAGGACATGCCATGCTTTCACTCATGGATGGCTTTTCAGGATACAATCAGATAAAGATCGCACTAGAAGATCAACATAAGATAGCCTTCACATGTCCATGGGGCACATACTGCTGGAATGTAATGCCTTTTGGTCTAAAGAATGTAGGAGTGACTTATCAACAAGCAATGACTACTATCTTTCATGATATGATGCATACCATAATGGAAGATTATGTTGATGACTTATTAGCAAAATCACTCACTAGAGAAGGTCATTTGGACATATTAGAGAGAATCTTTGATAGACTGGAACAATACCATGTTCGACTCAACCCAAAGAAATGTGTCTTTTGAGTGACCTCTGGGAAGCTTCTAGAATACATTGTCTCAAGCAAAGGTATTGAGGTCGACCCAACAAAGGTAAAAGCAATCATGGACATGCCACCTCCAAAGAATATCAGTCAGCTAAGGACATTATAAGGACGACTTCAATCCATCCGAAGATTCATTGCACAATTGGCTGATAAGTGTCACCCATTCACACACCTGCTACACAAGAACATCCGCTTTCAGTGGGATTCCCGATGCTAACAAGCATTTCAGACGCTTAAAGACTATCTCATGAATCCACCATTGCTGATCCCACCAAATCCAAGTAGACCGTTGTTACTCTATATCTCAGCAACCAGTACAGCATTGGGTGTACTACTGGCACAACACAATGCAGAAGGAAAAGAGTGTGTTGTTTACTACATCGCTCGCACACTGGTGAGCTATGAACTCAATTACACACCTATTGAGCGAGCTTGCTTAGCAGTAATCTTAGCAGCCACTAAACTAAGGCAATATCTGTTAACACAAAGTACAACTCATTGCAAAGATTGATCCACTCAAGTATTTACTTAACAAAGCAGCATTGACAGGCCGCTTGGCCAAATGGGTGATGATTCTAAGTGAATTTGACATTGAGTACGTGGACCGTAAAGCTATCAAAGGTCAAGTTATTGCAGATCAGTTGGCTGATGCACCACTCATAGGTGATCATCCTCTCATTTCTAATTTTCCAGATGAAGAGATATTCATGATCACAACAACACAACCATGGAAACTATATTTTGATGGTTCATACACTAGGCACGGCTCGGGGGCAGGCATTCTGTTTATCACACCTCAGGGTGATAGCATCCCGAAGTCTTACAGGCTCACATTTCCATGCACAAACAACATAGCAGAGTATGAGGCCTTGATCACAGGACTCAGGTTAGTCGTGCAATGGAAATTACAAGAACTGCAAGTATATGGCGATTCCCAACTAGTCATTCGACAAGCAACAGATGAATATCAGACCAAAGATGATAAACTCATGCCATATAAGCAAATGGTGGACACTCTAAAGACATCATTTACTACTATCACTTTTGAGTAGATACCAAGAGATCAGAATCGAGCTGCTGACGCTATGGCTACCATCGCATCTCTCCTAGATCTTCCACAGAATTCAACACGCTACGAGTTCTTGGTAGAACAGCTTTGGATCCCCGCTTATGATATCCTTGAATCCGAGATGATATGTCGCCTTGTCGGTTCTGAATCCCCATGGTATGGTGAGTTCTACACCTATCTCCGCGATCACACCCTTCCTCCCAACCAATCAAATAACCAACGTAAAACCTTCATTCGTCAAATTGCTCGATATACCATTATTGTCGAAACCCTATACCGACGCAGTCTTGATTGTACTCTCCTTCAATGTCTGGAACAAGATGAGATAACAAAGGCTTTGGAAGAGGTACATGAAGGAATTTGCGGGACTCACTCAAGTGGTCCGTCACTAGCCAAGAAACTCATGCGAGTTGGATATTATTGGCCATCTATGGAAAAGGATTCCTACTACTTTGTCAGAAAATGCAAGAAATGTCAAGTTCATGGCGACCTGATACATGCACCGGCCCAGGAACTGCAACCAATCACGACACCATGACCTTTCTATCAATGGGGCTTTGACCTTGTGGGTAAGATTCATCCATCTTCATCCAATGGCCATTAATTCATTATTATCGCCACCGAATATTTCACAAAGTGGATTGAAGCTGTTCCACTTACCCAAGTCACCGACAAGTAGATCGCCTCATTCATCCTCAATTACATCATCTGCCGGTATGGTGTACCCATGTCCATCATCACAGATAACGGTCTTCCTTTCAAAAATCAGGATGTCTGCGAATTTTGTGAGAAATTTCATATCCAACACCGCTTTTCCACTCCCTATTACCCACAAGGCAATGGTCAAGCCGAAACATCTAATAAAAACATATTGAGGATCCTAAAGAAGACAGTTAATGATGCCGGCCGTGACTGGCATGTTCAACTAAATCCGGCACTATGGGCATATCGAACTAGCATTCGAACCCCTACAGGTGCAACTCCTTATTCATTGGTCTATGGTGCAAAAGCTATCTTGCCTATTGAGGTCGAGATACCATCATTATGGGTTTCCTTGCACAATCTCATCGATGACGAAGCCTACAGAGTATCCCGTCTTCAGGACTTAGAGTTACTTGATGAGAAACGACAAGCTGCATACAATCACCTCAAAGCCTATCAACAACGCATGAGTAGAAGCTACAATCACCGAGTTAGATCTCGTACATTTGAGGTAGGTGATCTTGTTCTACGAGAGAATCCTCGCAACCAACCACACAAAGAACATCAGGGAAAGTTTGAATCAAACTGGCTGGGCCCATATGTTGTCACTGTTGTATTCGGGTCCGGGGCATATCAGTTGGCTACTTCAGAAGGAGAACCATTAGCAGATCCGATCAACAACATGCATCTCAAACGGTTTTACACATAAGCTGCACAGAGTATCAGGCTCCCATATATACTGGCAAAAATACCAAAAACATCCAGATAAATGACCTGAAGAAAACATAAAAACATCAAAAGAGTAAAGAAAAATCATGCATCCAAACAGTGAACAACCAACTCCGGTGGCACCTTGGGTAAGTGCGATGGTGAAAACCTGGCAAATAGGTGCCACTTATAAAGACAATGGCTCCAGTATCTTTTAGGCTCGTTGCGATCACATTCATACATACACACATCCATCCATCCAAACCATGGCTTGTTATTTGATCTGTAATCAAAGATAGTACTTCATGCGTCTTGCATCCCACTTTTTCATAGTCATGTCTACACTTGGGGGCAATACCCTTAAAAAATCTAGATGATGGAAGTGGATTCTACATTACTGGTGATTCATTGACAAAAACATTCAAAAAGGTCTCACAAAATCCAAAAATATTCAAAAAACGTCTCACAAAATCCAAAAAACATCAAAAAAACATTAAAAAAAAAACAAAAACATGGCAACACATTGTACATACTCATCCGCATAGATACCAAACAAACATTATGATATACTCCACAAAATGACCACTTATCAATCGACCACACAATCAACACCAACACTCAAAACTGTCTTCAACAAGGATGCATCCTTCCTTACCAAAACAAAGACAAAATGACATTTTCTTTGATAAGAAAATTGTGTTAAGCTATCAAATACTTGGTTGATTTGTGAAGTAATTCATTCATTTATATATCAGGTTCCTACAACATTGTTTCTGTATCTTTGATGCATTATTCCGATGAAGTACTGGGGCATGTACTAATGGTGTCTACGTGGGCAGTTCACCAAGCTACGTGATCTTATGCCAAATGCAGTCATAGATCATTACAGCTTGCTGACTACAGCGTATACCTCGACCATATGAGCATGAACTATTACCAAGGATCCTTATTCTTTATTCTTTATGTATATACTGTTTGTTTGTAGGTACAATGCTCTTTCTTTGGTTCCTCCTACCTCATCCAAACTGGATAAAGGTTTTATTTCTTATTACGGTATGCACTTGTCTCAAGATATGATCAGTCTAAGATCAAGGAGGACGATCCAAGTCATGCATGAAAGGAGATAATCCTTGTCTGTTCCGCAAGCAATACTCAGGTCAACTTGATCCATTATATCAAGTTGCTTGTATTAACTTGTTATATCAAATCCATGTAAGAAATACTCTGGTCATCTTGAATCTTTATGTCAAGTTGCTTGTATTTTCTTACAAAATTTTAAAGCTCAATGATGAAAAATAAAGCACTATGGATCATCATCTCATCTCATCTGTATATATTGCATTTCGTTGCATTCCACCCATCCATACATTCATAATAGCTGCATATCATGCATACATAGTCATAATAATGTATACTCTATTTTACTCATCTTCTTCCATAGGACTCGATCCTAGTCCTCCATATCTTCTATCTAACATCAAATCCCCCCTCACCCTCCCTATCTTGATCATCAACATCATCCTAATCCCTTCATCGCTTCCCATCCTCATTCATCCGCAAAATTAAGTCAGTTACTCTGTCTACACAGATACATCGACTCCCACACACCTAGACTATCAATAGATACTCTAATCAAGTATCTTCAGGTCTCAACAGATAATCGATTATGGTAATCCTAGACTACATCAAACATTTATCACAATGACCTAGTCTCAACGGGGTTGCCATGATTCCCCACAACCATCCATCACACGCACACACTATCAATTGATCAACCAATCAAACACAATCCAATGGACAATTACATCAATTGTATACGTCTCAATGAGTATTTTGCTTCATATACCTTGACTTCATCGCGCAATTACATCAATTGTCTAAGTCACATCAGGTCACTTTGATTCACTTACTCAGACTTTATCATGTCCAAGCGACCAACTGACATCAACTATCACGCTTTCACTTGACCGGGGCAATTAAATCGATTGCACCAGATTGTCCAACCAATTTTGATCAATTGTATTGCATCAATCCAAACCCCACACTACATCTGCTATGTATCTCTTGCATGACCTCAGGGTACTCGCTGGCTTGTTGTTTCTTCATATTCACTCCATTTTCTCCCATTCTTTCATCGTTAATTTTAATTTCTTCTATTCTACCTCCCTTCCACTTTTCATTCTTTTTCAAGAGATCGCCCGCTTTTTCAAAAAAATTCGGCCCATCTCTCGAGGGGGCATACCACCCATTAAATTTACATTTTATGGGGCATTTCTTCACACCTATTTTTCTTTCTTTGAAACGACGCGATAAACTGCACCGTCTCAAAGAGGGGCAAATATAGTCACATAAATCTGTCCACTTAATTAAATGAATACTTAGTATTTACTTGATTATTTAACCATCAATTAATAATTAATTAAATTAATATTTAATTAATTCATCTTAACCCTCTTCTCCTATTAATTAAATAAATTATTCAATTTATTTGATTTAATTCACTTAACCAAATTCAGACCATTGATTAAATAAATAAATCATATTTATTTAATTAAATCTTCTCTCACATTTAAATAAATTAATATTTATTTAAATTTCCCCAAAATCCCACCTCTCACATTTAAATAAATTAACATTTATTTAAATCACCTTTATCCTCTACCCACTTGTATTTTCCTACAAATGCAAGTTGCATAACTATTTTAAATAAATCATTTATTTAAATCACCTTTATCCTCCACCCACTTACATTTTCCTACAAAAGCAAGTTGCACAATTATTTTAAATAAATAATTTATTTAAATCACCTTTATCCTCCACCCACTTGTATTTTCCTACAAAAGCAAGTTGCACAACTATTTTAAATAAATTATTTATTTAAAATCTTATTTATCCTCACCTACTTGAAATCTTTAATGGTTTCCCTTAAAGTCTTCAAACTTGATGACTTCCTTCTATAGTCTTCTTAAGCCTTTAATGGTTTCCCTTAAAGTCTTCAAACTTGATGGTTTTAAAGTCTTCAAACTTAATGGCTTCCCTTAAAGTCTTCTTAAGACTTTAATGGTTTTCTTTAAAGTCTTCAAGCCTTTAATGGTTTCCCTCAAAGTCTTCAAGCATTTTAATGCTTTATCTTTCTTTTTCTCATTTAAATAAATTAATATTTATTTAAATATTTATCCAAATGCAAGTTACACCATTTAATTGAGATAAATGATTTTATTTTAATTGAAAATACTAAAATTCCTCCCACTTGCATTTTCCTACAAAATCCACTTGCATGCCTAAACCCCTTCTAGATTCTTCTAAACCCTTCCTAATTAACCTAATCCATCCGCTAAATATTGTCATATTCCTAAGCAAATTGGAGTCACTTCTCAAAGACTCCAAAGTCTTTGAAAAGCAATTAATGCTTTGTGTGTTCAACAAATTAACCTCTAAAGTCTTCCAAACCACTTATGGCTCTTACATGACCGTTAATGGTTAATTCCACTTGCACCCATGGTTAAGGACTTTGACCCCTAACTTAACCCTCATGTAACCCTTGTGTCTCTTCAAAGCATTTATTTCTTTGACTAGGGTAACCATCATGTCCCCTCAAGCATTTAATGCTCCTTATCACTTCTTTCAAGCCTCCTCATGGTGACACTTGTCAACATGGGATTGGGTTGAAAGTCTCACATGGATTGAATATCTTTCAATCCTAACCCTTGTTAAGATTACTCAATCTTAACCCTTCATTTCCCAATTTCTTCTATAAATAGAACCCTTCTCCTCAAGCAAAAGAGGAAGAATTAGAGTATTGTTGTTATACTGGCATTAGCATAGAGCTTTCTCATAGCATCACTATCTACACTTGCATAACATTTGCTTATCATATTCAACTATCTGGAATCTCCATATGGCATCCATGGCTAGTGCTAAAAGCTGAGAGCTACACTCATTTGGGACTTGGAGAGGAGAGGAACAAGGGAGGAGCAACTATGAGCATCTTGATTAGCTATTTTATTCTATGTTTATATGCTTTCTATTTCATGCTTAATATCTCTCTTGATATGTCTGTTTAGGATAATCTTTTGTTGCTAACACTAACGTTTGTTTCTTGTGCTCTTGTGTGTGTTGCCATCAAACAGATTTTTTAATCATTTTTGCAGAGCATCAGAAGGTTTTGTCATTGATGGCAACCTTGCAATCCTATGGCACCGGCAAGACATTATACCGGCAAAGCATTACTCAAACAACAGTGCTTCGGCATCAACAAAATCAATCTACACCACCCGCACAAAAGGAAATATGTATATCGACACAGAGGCCGACACTATTTTTGATATGTAATATTTTGTTTATCATTGTAAGACGACTTGGCAAATTGTAAAATGACTCTTGTATATAAAAGAGATCATTGTAGGCATTTGTAGGACATGGATAAAATAAATAAATTATAAGGCAAACCTAATGTGCGAATTGTAGGTCAAGGGTATATGTAAAGAACAGAGCAAGAACCAGTACTGAATCTGGCATTGAAGATGCTATTGTAAAGTTGTACAGAATATTGGATTTATGTAAATCCTCATTGTAAGTCAGTGTGACTTCTTGTTGAGCAGTGAGCTCTGGGTAGTTGGCCTTTCTGCATGTGCAGGCCCCTATTGTAAGTAATATTCTCTTATTGGCCAGTAAGTGAATATTGTGGGTTACAAATCCCACTGAGGTTTTTCCCACACCGGGTTTCCTCGTAAAACATCTTGTGTTATGGTGTTCTTTTCATGTGGATGCTTTTGATTCTGTTATTTGCATTAATTCTTGCATACCAGTATACTGTTACTTTATATTCTGCATATTCAGTTTTAAGAAAATTTCATAACCGATCAGATACTGATTCACCCCCCCCTCTCAGTATCTGTGGGAACCCTAACAATTGGTATCAGAGCCTGGTCCTCTATTTTCAAAAGCCTAATAGCTTGAGGAAGATCTTGACACCGGTAAAGATGGAAAATCTGATGAAGCAACTTGAAGGAGCTCTTACTGACTATGATGCAGAGAAGTTGAAAAATATCAAATTAGAAGATGATTTAAAAGTAGCTCGGGACATTATTCAGGCATTTCAAGAAAATCTTACTATTACAAGAAACAAGAGAAGAGAACTTTGTGAAAAATTGCAAACTGAAAATGATGAAAAAGAATCATTAAATGATATGATAAGCATATTGAAACAAGAGATCATGACAACAAAAAATGAAATGCAGGATATGACTATGAGATTCTGCGAAGAGATTGAGGACAGAAAGAGGAATGAAGAAGAATTGACCAAAAGACTAAGTGATGCAACAAATGAGAACACAAGACTTAGCTATGAAAATGATATGTTGAAGACAGATCTGATGCATACTCAAAATGACTCGAATGAACTAATGAGACAAAAAAAGATCTTGGAAAGGGAATTGGAAACTGCAAATCAACACAAAGAAAAATTCAAGAAAAGCTCAGAAGAACTTGGTACCTTATTGAAGAATCAAAAACCCAAAGGTGACACTTCTGGAGTTGGATTTGAAGTTGGAGAAAGCTCCGGTACTGCAAATACCTAGGATCAAAGCAAACTGGTAAGACCCTCTAATACTTACAAATTTAATGGAAAATGTTTAACTATAATAAATATGGTCATAGGGCAAATGAATGTAGATCTGGGAATTATCAGAACATCAATCCTCCCACCGGTCAATGCACCAAATGCAACAAAATTGGTCATAACTCTGAAAATTGCGGAATGAATGTAAGATGTTATGTTTGTGGAAGATTTGGTCATTTATCAAATAAATGCAGAACACAAACCGGCATAGGTTATATTCAGAAAAATAATGTAACTTGTTATGCATGTAACAAGATTGGTCATATTGCTAAATTCTGTAGAAGTAAAGGTACACCGGTAGATAACAAAAGTACTAGCTTGAAAGGTAAAGAAAAGGTTGAAGAGGTTAAGCAAGAATTTTCAAAGCAATGGATTAGAAAAGGTGATCTAAATATTGGGGTTACTCCTCCACCAATAGAACCAACAAATGCTTCACCGATAGGACAAAATGATGCTCCACAAGCAGGACAGAGCAATGCTCCACTGGCAGGATGTTCTTCATCAAATCGAAGAAAATTATCTTGAGGGTTTGGTAATTTAATGACACGTGTGCTATTATTCCCTCGGTTAGAGAAAAGAAGTTCAAAATCCTTCATTACCGGCAAATAAAGTTGAGTTAATACATTGCCGGCAAACAATTAATGTGGTAGGTGGTAGAAAAGACTTTATAAAATAAGGTTTTTGGCTCCATTTCATTTCACTGTGAATTCAAACCTTCAGAGAGCGCGAAGATTTCCGAGCTAAGGCATTCCGAGCAAAGAGGCAAAGCATTTCAGCAATCAATCCATCCAAAGGTAGAAAAAGGTATTTATCATCATGGCATCCTCCTCTGCACCTAAATTCATAGCAAACCCTACAATAGTCGAGGTTATAAAATGACCTAGGCCCGTGTTTCAGCTAGTTCCTGAGGTAGCTAAGAAAGATCACAACACAGGTGCTTTTTCCCAAATTCCAAAGGGTGTTGTTTATGCAGAAGACCCTAGAATGTATATTCATTGCAACATAGAAGAATTAGGTGATGAAGAAATAAAAAACATGTATAAATCTGTTATATGTGACAATGCCGGAAATGTGAAACCTGAATATAAAATTGTTGAAACCCTAGGATTCACTGAAATCCTCTGCATTCCTGAATTTCCCAAGGAAGTAGTTATGATAGTTCTTAGCAGGGTGCATGGCTCATTCTTTTGGCTTGACTCAGTGCATAAAATTACAAAGGTAGCTGTGAAAGCAGTAACAGGGTTACCTTCCATCGGTACCAGACCTGACAAAACCAAAAAGGTCTCCAATGACCTAGTAATGAAACTAACTGGTGCAACATTCGACAAAAGATCATTGAGGGTTAATGATGTGACCGATACAAATGTGAGATTCATTAGCATGATTCTAAGTTACAAAGCAACTCATGCAAATAGGCTTAACTCTATTTCCAGTTTATGCATAAAGAGTGCTTATGACATGGTTAAGGACAATGTGAAAATTGATATCTGTGAATGGTTAAAAGATGAGTTAATTGACAATTTGGCAAAAATCAAGAAGGATAAGAAAGGAACCTTTAGATTTGGAAATTTACTTGTATGCTTAATGCTACATATAACCAAATAGGCTCCCGATATAGGCAACAAGGATTTTGGATTTGACATACCGGTAGGAAAACAATTGTTTGACTTATTCAACAACATGGGTGAAAACAAAGAAAAGAATATCCATGAGTATTTTCAAGCACTAAAGGTCAAAATGAATAAGAGGATTAGACTATCACAGGAAATCGTCAACAAATACAAGGATGATATATGTTTTGTAATAAAAAAGGATGAGATTTGGATGGAAGCAGTCATCCCAAGAACAATCTGGGTTACAGAAATGGGGTATGAAACAGATGACCACATAGTGGAAACTTATGCCAAAGCACTTCTAGAAGCCCCCAATGAACCAAAGGAAGAAGTATTTGGTAGTGCTGAGCACATTGAAATTCAAATTCAATCTAAAAAGAGAGTAAAGAAAGTTGAGGCATCTGTGAGGAAAGGAAGCAGGCAAGCAAAAGCCTTAAAAGATGATGTATTAAAGAAAACCGGCATAACAGAAGAAGAGTTGGCAGCCCAACAGCCTGAAACTCATCTATCATTGGTAGATACCTCCTCAGAAGGAGATATGCCAACAACTTTCAAAAGAGTTGTTAGGAAAAGAGACCCCTCACCGGTATGCACTCCTTCACCTAGAAGGACAAGACAAAAGCAACAAGCTGTAAGGTCTCCAGTCAAGAAACCCGCACCTAAGAAAAAGCTGACCTCCAAAAGGAAGAAGATGACAGACACTGACTTGGCCCCTTTTGACATATTACTGAATGAAATCACAGAGGAAGATAAATTGAAAAGCATAGGGAAAATCTATGACACCCTATCAGAAGATGAGAAAGGACAAGTTGAGGAAAGTGTTATACTACACATGGACATGTATAAAAAGTTTTTGATGCAAGTCCTAAATGAAATTCTCGATGAATTATATAAAAGACTTGAGGCCAGAAGTCAAGGAATAATTGAGTTGGATAAGAAAATTAAAATAGAAAAATTACTTGCAGTATACCCGGTCAACTCACCTAAGGAAATTGATGATTTGATAGCTCAGGCCAACCGGACAGTCTTTTCCACTGCACACTGGCAAATATCATTAATGGCAGGTAGAGTTACTGAAGTTTCAACTGAAACAGAAGATGGTTGGGATAGATTCTTGGTTGAAAAAGAAAAACAAGAAGAATATATGAATCCCAAGCCCATTCTGGTATATCAAAAGGACAAAGGGAAAGGTAAAGTTGGTGGATCGCCAAGTATCAATATTAGAGATTGATGCTCTGCAAAAAGGATTAGAAAATCTATTTGATGGCAACACACACAAGAGCACAAGAAACAAACGTTAGTGTTAGCAACAAAAGATTATCCTAAACAGGCATATCAAGAGAGATATTAAGCATGAAATAGAAAGCATATAAACATAGAATAAAATAGCTAATCAAGATGCTCATAGTTGCTCCTCCCTTGTTCCTCTCCTCTCCAAGTCCCAAATGAGTGTAGCTCTCAGCTTTTAGCACTAGCCATGGATGCCATATGGAGATTCAAGATGGTTGAATATGATAAGCAAATACTATGCAAGAGTAGATAGTGATGCTATGAAAAAGCTCTATGCTAATGCCAGTATAACAACAATACTCTAATGCTTCTCTCTTTGCTTGAGGAGAAGGGTTCTATTTATAGAAGAAATGGGGAAATGAAGGGTTAACATTGAATGGTTTAATCAAGGGCCAAGTTTGAAAGTTGGGGATCCATGTGCACAATTGGCACCAATAAAATGGTGACAAGTGTCAACATAGGATTGGGTTGAGAGAAGAGGTTGGAGGCATTAAAGGCCTGAGAAGACCTCATGGTTATCTAGAGGCTAAAGGTCAAGTCCAAATTAAGATTACCCACTGGATTAAGAGTTAATCCAAGGATAAACCTTTGTGCAAATGTTTAAGAGATAATCATGGTCAAAGCATTAATGGCCTGATGAGACCTTTGGGTTGGATAGAGGTTGAATCAAAACAAATGTTTTAACCATGTGGGAGGGTTTGAGGTAACCATTAATGGTTATTGGAGACTTTGGGGATTAAGTGGTTGAAGGTTGAAAGCCTTTAATGGTTATCAAAGACTTTGAGGGTTTGAGAAGTGACTTCCCTTTTGCTCAGAAATGTGACAAAGTTTAGAGAAGGGGTTAAGTTATTTAGAAGTGATTAGAAAATTCTAGAAGGGGTTTAGACATGCAAGTGGATTTTGTAGGAAAATGCAAGTGGGAAAAATTTTGGTATTTTCAATTAAAATAAAATCATTTATTTCAATTAAATGGTGTAATTTGCATTTGGATAAATATTCAAATAAATATTAATTTATTTAAATGAGAAAAATGAAGATAAAGCATTAAAATGCTTGAAGACTTTGAGGGAAACCATTAAAGTCTTGAAGACTTTAAGGAAAACCATTAAAGTCTTAAGAAGACTATAGAAGGAAGTCATCAAGTTTGAAGACTTTAAAGCCATCAAGTTTGAATACTTTAAGGGAAACCATTAAAGGTTTCAAGTGGGTGAGGATAAATAGGATTTTAAATAAATAATTTATTTAAAATAGTTGTGCAACTTGCTTTTGTAGGAAAATACAAGTGGGTGGAGGATAAAGGTGATTTAAATAAATTATTTATTTAAAATAATTGTGCAACTTGCTTTTGTAGGAAAATACAAGTGGGTGGAGGATAAAGGTGATTTAAATAAATGTTAATTTATTTAAATGTGAGAGGTGGGATTTTGGGGGATTTAAATAAATATTAATTTATTTAAATGTGAGAGAAGATTTAATTAAACAAATATGATTTATTTATTTAATTAATGGTCTGAATTTGGTTAAGTGAATTAAATCAAATAAATTGAATAATTTATTTAATTAATAGGAGAAGAGGGTTAAGATGAATTAATTAAATATTAATTTAATTAATTCATTAATTGATGGTTAAATAATCAAATAAATACTAAGTATTCATTTAATTAAGTGGACAGATTTATGTGACTACATTTGCCCCTCTTTGAAACGGTGCAGTTTATCGCGTTATTTCAAAGAAAGAAAAATAGGTGTGAAGAAATGCCCCATAAAATGTAAATTTAATGGGTGGTATGCCCCCTCGAGAGATGGGCCGAATTATTATTTTTTTAAAAATCGGGCGATCTCTCGAAAAAGAATGAAAAGTGGAGGGGAGGTAGAATAGAAGAAATTATAACTAATGATGAAAGAATGGGAGAAAATGGAGTGAATATGAAGAAACAACAAGCCAGTGGGTACCCTGAGGTCATGCAAGAGATACATAGCAGATGTAGTGTGGGGTTTGGATTGATGTTATACAATTGATCAAAATTGGTTCGACAATCTGGTGCAATCGGTTTAATTGCCCTGGTCAAGTCAAAGCATGATAGTTGATGTCAGTTGGTCGCTTGGACATGATAAAGTCTGAGTAAGTGAATCAAAGTGACCTGATGTGACTTAGACAATTGATGTAATTGTCCGATGAAGTCAAGGTATCTGAAGCAAAATACTCGTTGAGACTTAGACAATTGATGTAATTGTTCATTGGATTGTGTTTGATTGGTTGATCAATTGATAGTGTGTGCGTGGGATGGATGATTGTGGTGAATCATAGCAGCCCCATTGAGACTAGGTCATTATGATAAATGCCTGATGTAGTCTAGGATTACCATGATCGATTACCTGTTGAGACCCGAAGATACTTGATCAGAGTATCTGTTGATAGTCTAGGTGTGCGTGAGTTGATGTACCTATGCAGATAGAGTAACTTTCTTGACTTATTGGATGACTTAGGATAGGAAACACAATCCCTCCTATTTAAAGATGGATGGTGATGAACATGGCTTGATTAGGTTGATTGGGACATGATGTAAGATACATGATGGTGATTATCGAGATGGGGAGGGTGGGGAGGGGTTCAATGTTAGATAGAAGAAATGGAGGACCTATTACATTCCTATGGAAGAAGAGGAAAATAGAGTATCCATTGTCATTACTATGTATGAATGATATGCAACTATTTATGAATGTATGGATGGATGGAATGCAATGGAATGCAATATATACAAATGAGATGGAATGATGATCCATGGTGCTTTATTTTTCATCATTGAGCTTTAAAATGTTGTAAGAAAATACAAGCAACTTGACATAAAGATTCAAGATGACCAGAGTATTTCTTACATGGATTTTGATATAGCAAGTTAATACAAGCAACTTGATATAATGGATCAAGTTGACCAGAGTATTGCTTGCGGAACAGACAAGGATTATCTCTGTTCATGCATGACTTGGATCGTCCTCCTTGATCTTAGGCTGATCATATCCTGAGACAAGTGCATACCATACTAAGAGATAAAAACCTTTACCCAGTTTGGATGAGGTAGGAAGAACCAAAGGAAGAGCATTGTACCTGCAAACAAACAGTATATACATAAAGAATAAAGAATAAGGATCCTTGGTAATGGTGCATGCCCATATGGTCGAGGAATACGCTGTAGTCAGCAAGCCGTAATGATCTATGACTGCATTTGGCATAAGATCACGTAGGTTGGTGAACTTCCCACGTAGACACCATTAGTACATGCCCTAGAACTTCATCGAAAATAATGCGCAAACGATACAAAACAATGCTACAAGATACTGATATAGATAAACGAACGATTGTACTCACAAATCAACCAAGTATTTGATAGCTTAACATAATTTTCTTGTCAAAGAAAATGCCACTTTTGTCTTTGTTTTGGTAAGGAAGGATGCATCCTTATTGAAGACAGTTTGATTGTTGATGTTGATTGTGTGGTTGATTGGTAAATGGTCATTGTGTGAGTAGTTTGTCAATGTTTATTTTGGTATCTGCATGGATGGGTATGTACAAGGTGTTGCCATGTTTTTGTGTGATTTTTCAATGGTTTTGTCGATGGTTTTGGATTTTGAATTGTTTTGAATGTTTTTGGTATTTTTGCGAGATATTTTTGAATGTTTTTGGATTTTTGATGATTGTTTGAATAAAGAACTTTAATGAATCATAAGACAATGTAGAATCCACTTCCATCAATAGGTTAAAGGCATTGCCCCCAGTTTTAGACATGACTATGAAAAAGTGGGATGCAAGATGCATGGAGTACTATCATAATTGCAGAGGAATAAAAAGCCATGGTTGATGGATGGATGGATGTATGTATGAAGTAGATGTGATCACAACAAGTCTGAAAGACAATGGAGCCATAGCCTTTACGAGTGGCACCTGTTTTCCAGGTTTTCACCATCGTACTTACCCAAGGTGCCACCGGAGTGTTTGTTCACCGTTTGGATGCATGATTTTTCTTTACTTTTTTGAATGTTTTTGTATTTTCTTCAGGACATTTTTCTAAATTTTTTTGGTATTTTTTGGTATGCAAGGGAGCCTGATGCTTTGTTCAGCTTAGGTATAAAACCATTTGAGGTGCATGCTGTTAATTGGATCTGCGAGCGGTTCTCCTTCTGATGTAGCCAACTGATATGCCCCGGACCCGAACACAACAGTGACAACATATGGGCCCAACCAGTTTGATTCAAACTTGCCCTGATGTTCTCGGTTTGGTTGGTTGTGAGGATTCTCTCGTAGAAAAAGATCACCTGCCTCAAATGTACGAGGTCTAACTCGATGATTGTAGCTTCTGCTCATGCGCTGCTGATAGGCTTTGAGATGGTTGTATGCAGCTTGTCGCTTCTCATCAAGTAACTCTAAGTCCTGAAGACGTGAGACTCTGTAAGATTCATCATCAATGAGATTGTGCAAGGAAACCCGTAGTGATGGTATATCAACCTCAATAGGTAAGATAGCTTCGGTGCCATAGAACAATGAGTAGAGAGTTGCGCCTGTAGGGGTTCGAATGCTAGTTAGATATGCCCATAGTGCTGGATTCAATTGAACATGCCAATCACGGCCAGCGTCATTGACTGTCTTCTTTAGGATCCTCAATATGTTTTATTGGATGCTTCGGCTTGACCATTGCCTTGTGGGTAGTAGGGAGTAGAAAAGCGGTGTTGGATATGAAATTTCTCACAAAGTTCACGGACATCCTGATTTTTGAAAGGAAGACCGTTATCTGTGATGATGGAAATGGGTACACCATACTGGTAGATGATGTAATTGAGGATGAATGAGGCGATCTGCTTGCCGGTGATTTGGGTAAGTGGAACAGCTTCGATCCACTTTGTGAAATATTCAGTGGCGGTAATAATGAATTTATGGCCATTGGATGAAGATGGATGAATCTTACCCACAAGGTCAAGGCCCCATTGACAGAAAGGCCATGGTGTTGTGATTGGTTGCAGTTCTTGGGCCGGTGCATGTATCAGGTCACCATGAACTTGACATTTCTTGCATTTTCTGACAAAGTAGTAGGAATCTTTTTCCATAGATGGCCAATAGTATCCATTGCGCAGGAGTCTCTTGGCTAGTGACGGACCACTTCAGTGAGTCCTGAAAATTCCTTCATGTACCTCTTCCAAAGCCTTTGTTATCTCATCTTGTTCCAGACATCGAAGGAGAGTACCATCAAGATCGCGTCGGTATAGGGTTTCGACAATAATGGTATATCGAGCAGTTTCGCGAATGAAGGTTTTACGTTGGTTATTCGATTGGTTGCGAGGAAGGGTTTGATCATGGAGATAGGTGTAGAATTCACCATACCATAGGGATTCAGAACCGACAAGGTGACATATCATCTCGGATTCGGGGATATTATAAGCGGGGATCCAAAGTTGTTCTACCAAGAACTCATAGCGTGTTGAATTCTGTGGAAGATCGAGGAGAGATGTGATGGTAGCCATAGCATCAGCAGCTCGATTATGATCTCTTGGTATCTACTCAAAAGTGATAGTAGTAAATGATGTCTTTAGAGTGTCCACCATTTGCTTATATGGCATGAGTTTATCATCCTTGGTCTGATATTCATCAGTTGCTTGTCGAATGACCAGTTGTGAGTCGCCATATACTTGCAGTTCTTGTAATTTCCATTGTACGGCTAGCCTGAGTCCTATGATCAAGGCCTCATACTCTGCTATGTTGTTTGTGCATGGAAATGTGAGCCTGTAAGACTTCGGGATGCTATCACCTTGAGGTGTGATAAACAGAATGCCTGCCCCCGAGCCGTGCCTTGTGTATGAACCATCAAAATATAGTTTCCATGGTTGTGCTATTGTGATCATGAATATCTCTTCATCTGGAAAATTGGAAATGAGAGGATGATCGCCTATGAGTGGTGCATCGGCCAACTGATCTGCAATAATCTGCCCTTTGATAGCTTTACGGTCTACATACTCGATGTCAAATTCACTTAGAATCATCACCCATTTGGCCAAGCGGCCTGTCAATGCTGCTTTGTTGAGTAAATACTTGAGTGGATCAATCTTTGCAATGAGTTGTACCTTGTGTGTTAATAGATAGTGCCTCAGTTTAGTGGCTGCCAGGATTACTGCTAGGCAAGCTCGCTCAATAGGTGTATAATTGAGTTCATAGCCCACCAGTGTGTGAGAGATGTAGTAAACAACACACTCTTTTCCTTCTACATTATGTTGTGCCAGTAGTACACCCAATGCTGTACTGGTTGCTGAGATATAGAGTAACAACGGTCTACTTGGATCTGGTGGGATCAGCAATGGTGGATTCATGAGATAGTTTTTAATTGTCTGAAATGCTTGCTGGCATCGGGCATCCCACTGAAAGCGGATTTTCTTGTGTAGCAGATGTGTAAATGGGTGACACTTATCGACCAATTGTGCAATGAATCTTCGGATGGATTGAAGTCGCCCTTGTAATGTCCTTAGCTGACTAATATTCTTTGGAGGTGGCATGTCCATAATTGCTTTTACCTTTGTTGGGTCAACCTCAATACCTTTGCTTGAGACAATGTATCCTAGAAGCTTCTCGGAGGTCACTCCAAAGACACATTTCTTTGGGTTGAGTCGAACATAGTATTGTTCTAGTCTATCAAAGATTCTCTCTAATATGTGGAGATGTCCTTCTTTGGTGAGTGATTTTGCTAGTAAGTCATCCACATAATCTTCCATCATGGTATGCATCATGTCATGGAAGATGGTGGTCATTGCTCTCTGATAGGTTGCTCCTGCATTCTTGAGACCAAAAAGCATTACATTCCAGCAATATGTGCCCCATGGATAGGTGAAGGCTATCTTATGCTGATCTTCTGGTGCGATCTTTATCTGATTGTATCCTGAAAAGTCATCCATGAGTGAAAGCATGGCATGTCCTGCTGTCAGATCCACTATGATGTCGATATTTGGTAAGGGGAAGTCATCCTTAGGACATGCCTTATTCAGATCTCTGAAGTCAGTACAAATGCGGATGCCCCCTTTTGGTTTGCCAACAGGCACAATATTGGAGATCCATTTTGCATAATCAATTGGTCTAATGAAACCAACATCTAGGAGTTTCTTGAGTTCTGTTTTGACTAGTACTGCAATTTGAGGATGCATCTTACGAAGCTTCTGCTTGACAGGTTTGGCTCCTTCTGCTACGGTGAGGTGATGCATGACTAAATCAGGATCAAGCCCAGGCATGTCTTCATATGACCATGCGAAGTTGATCTGATGCTTCTGGAAGAACTCTATAAATTTAGGCTGTTCCTCTAGAGTGAGAAGAGATGCCAGATGTATGATATGGGATTTTCAGGAGTCCCCACATTGTATTCTTTGGTTTTCTCGATGAGAATCGTTGATCGTTCCTGTTGTGTACTATCAGGGAGAATGTCAAACCCTTCATCCTCAGGCGCCTCAGAGAGGTTTTCACCGTTGGAGATGCTCTTTTTTTTACTTTTGTCAGATCAAACAGTGCCACAGTGTGGTTTTCACTAGAAGATCCATGTTTTATTGTTATATTTTTGCAGCTGAAAGGTTTGGCATCTGCCCCGAAGTATGTTGCGCTATTAAGTTCAATGGCGAATCCAGCTTTGTGATCCCCGCTTGGTAGGTTATCCCTTAATTTCAAAAAGTCAATGATAGCCTCATCGTTTTGGAAGAAGTCAAGACATGGGGGATTTGGTTGGTTCCATTCGATGAGTTCAGGGTGGATAATGGGCATTACTTCATCGATTAGGTTAAGTGCGTTAGATGTATCAGTGAGGGTTAAGACGTTATGGTGAAGGTCGTTAATGGTACTCTCCCTGTCAGAATCAGGCGTAGGATGAGATGTAGGGTCTGTGGAAGATGTTTCCAGTTCAGGAACCCAAGTGGTCTTTATCTATGCTTCTCCGTAAACAGGGATGTCTTTGCGTGGTGGAGGTGGTGATGTGTCTTCCTCATCTGAAGTATTAAGTTATATCGAATCAAATTCCCATTCATGTGAGTCGGTCTCTGAATCACTTTCCAGCATCTGATTGCTATACCATACTGGGATGTCTTTTGAGTTAAACACTGCAGGTGTGATTGGTTGATGTACCTTTGTAGTGATCGGTGCTACATGAAGTTTGATGGGGATAAAAGAATCTGGCACAGGAAGTATCGACAGTGTTGACTCAGTGGCTTCTGCGGGAACTGCTGGTACCATAGATGCTGTTGCGGGTGCTGATACAGTTACTATTGCTAATGGTGCGACTGATGGGATGACGAGTTCGTTTGATGGGATGAGTGGCATTGGTGATAGTTGTGTTGGGGTTTTGAGCCTCAGTGGGGCTGTTGGGATGGTGCTTGAGGGTGCTTTGATTATGAAAGGTGCCCGCTTTGCAGTAGGTGGACAAAATGGTTTGCTGGGTTTTCCTTTGAACTTGAGTTTAGGAAAGATTTATTTTTCAAAGCCGAGGCCTGTATTTCCTTTGGGCTTGAATTCCGGCAGCAGAGGTTCATGTCGTCCTTGTTTGCAATATCCCAAAGCACTCTGACCATCATACCCCATTCTTTGCATAATGAGGAGACCTTTCGCATACTGGTCCGTAGGAAGTGTAACTCGTGGTATATCACTGGTGATGGGATCTTTATAGATCCATTCCGCCAGGTCCTCATCTTGTGTTTCTTCCTCTTGACTCTTTCCAAGAACGAAAGGTGTCAAGGCACATGCCGGTATGTTTAGTGGTTGCTGGAGTACCTGCTGTGGTTTACCATGAGTTCTAGGAGAAGTGGGCATTTGTCCCACACAAAAGAGTTGACTCAAGTTGTATTCCCCAGGACCTTCCTCTGCAATCTTCATCTTAAGCTTTTCTTGCTTGGGCATAGTGGTGTTTGAACTGGCAAGAGAGGCGGGACTTATATATGATGTGGAGGAAATGGCTTCTCTATTATTAGGAACGGTAATCTCTGGTTGATGGTTGATATTATGGCAATCCTTGTCTGTTCCGCAAGCAATACTCAGGTCAACTTGATCCGTTATATCAAGTTGCTTGTATTAACTTGCTATATCAAAATCCATGTAAGAAATACTCTGGTCATCTTGAATCTTTATGTCAAGTTGCTTGTATTTTCTTACAACATTTTAAAGCTCAATGATGAAAAATAAAGCACCATGGATCGTCATTCCATCTCATCTATATATATTGCATTTCGTTGCATTCCATCCATCCATACATTCATAAATAGCTGCATATCATTCATACATAGTAATGACAATGGATACTCTATTTTCCTCTTCTTCCATAAGAATGTAATAGGTCCTCCATTTCTTCTATTTAACATTGAACCCCCCCAACCTCCCCATCTCAACAATCAGCATCGCATACCCTACATCGTGTCCCAATCAACCTAATCAAGCCACGTTCATCACCATCCATCTCTAAATAGGAGGGATTGTGTTTCCTATCCTAAGTCATCCAATAAGTCAAGAAAGTTACTCTATCTGCACAGATACATCGACTCACACACACCTAGACTATCAACAGATACTCTGATCAAGTATCTTCGGGTCTCAACAGGTAATCGATTATGGTAATCCTAGACTACATCAGGCATTTATCATAATGACCTAGTCTCAACGGGGCTGCCATAATTCCCGACAACCATCCATCACATGCACACACTATCAATTGATCAACCAATCAAACTGTAGCGTCCTAAAATTGCAACACTTGCAATTTCGACTGCATTTCGGTCTTCACGATGGCGACGCAACACGGAACCTGAATGGAGACCCCGAAACCTGATTACGACACTGAAAACTGCATTTTTCAAGCACCCTGGCCTGAACCTCCTTGCACCCTGCTGTCCCGGGAGGTGGGACTAGAGCGCCCAGCGCCCTGGTCCCTGGGTCCTATTTTGGGCCCAGTCTCCTTTGGACTTCGGGTCTCTTTGTTTGCAATTTGGAAAATAAACTTTCCTGGTCGGCCTAAGGTCGGGAAAATCAGTCTATCAGCCCTAATTGACAAGTATATAAACTACATTTTCCTCTTTCATTCGATATGATGAAAAAAGCGTGGAAACTATACTCAAGCATTCAAGCATTCAAGCATTCCTTCAAGCAATTGATCATTTCAAGTCTCCATTCAAGGCTAAGTGTTGCATTGAAGACAAGGATTCAACCATTGAAGAGGAGATCACATACTACATGCTACATACAACATACAACATACAACATACAACAAACAACAACATCTAAACCTTCGCACATAAGGATACAAACATCCTTAGAACAAGGTATTAGTACTTGTTTTACATTACAGACATTTACATTTACAGCATTGCTCATTTCTTGGTTAATTCCAAAACTGGGGTTTGACCTAAAGGCAAACCCCTAATCCCTAACCCCCCAATCGTCTTTGCTTTTCTGTGTGTAGGTTGCAGGTACGCGGCTGAAATTGAAGATCTGGAATCCTTGTGCAGAGACGAACAGATCCCCCTTCGTTTCGCGGATTTTTCGGAGGACCGTGGCACCGGGCGCCATCGTCCCGGTAACTTTTGCTCAAATTTGCAGGATAGCGCCGTATCGACATTTCACTGCTAATTCCAGGTCCGCAGCTTCATACTGTATTCCTATCTCAGTTTATAAGCGAATCTTTCTCACTTTCTATGCATTCCTAGCTTAATTTTCCTATCAACATTCTTTACAAAAGAGGGTAGCCTTGCTGTCTTAACCCCTTGAAACACATTTAGTATCCAATCTTGCCTTGGGTGGGATTGGATCTTGTGAGTTTCAACCCCTCTTTTGAATGTAAAGTCTCTCCCCTAAGTGAAAACCATCAACCCTAGTGAACCTCCCTTCTCTCTCCTTGGAGTTGGAAGAGGGGAGAGCAACTAGGGTTCGATCGCGATTTTCCGCTTTACATTTTGGTGAACCCGATGTGAACATCCTTTCTGATTATTCATAGTTAGATCTGAAAATTGGATTCCTTGATTACATTTCCATGTTGATCTTTTGCAAAATTTTAGAGGTTAATTGCATAAAAAACCCTAAATTTTGTTTTTAGTAATTAAGCTTGTGAAATATTTAATTGTTAATGCTTGTTTCAGATCTGCCCTTCTATTACAAATTATCAATTCATGTCTGTGCTTTAATTTTGAAAATTAAGTGGTTAAGTGTCAAAACCCTAATTTTTGAAACCCTCTTGATTCAACCTTTGTCCGACAATTTCACTGATCAAAACATCTCCAAATCAGCTGTAACTTTGGATTCCGCAATAAAATCACAATATCTTTCATCCCTAAAAATTTGGAAAAAAGTTGCGAGGACCGTGTGCACTCCGAGCGCCATCGTCCCCGACATTTTTTTCGAAATTTCGAGAGCGAGATCTTACTGTATTTTCCTGCTAAAATCCAGAATTTTGGCTGATTTTATCAATTTTAACACCTTCAAAATTACAATCAAAGTTGGTCTTGTGATTGCTTGGATTAAGGCTTTTAAACATTCAAAAATCATCGAAATTGAAATTTTGTGTCAAAATTGTGTTCTTACTGTCCTAAATCTGAAAAGTGTGTTTGCATTCATTTGAAATTTCAGTGCTTTATTCAAATTCTTGCATTTTGTGACTTTTGAAATTAAGTGCTTAATTACAACAACTTTGATTTCCGCTTTCAAAATTGAATTTTGCGTGAAATTGAGTCAATTTTTGAATTGCTTTTGACATTCCCTCTAAAATCATAAAATTCAAAATTTTAGTTTCCCTCTCTTTTTCAAAATTCAAATTTTGCATTTTTCGACAATCTTGGTAGGGTTCAATTTTGAGATTGCAACTTTAATTTGGCCTACCTACAGATCGTAAAATCACTCAATTTTTTCAAATTGGCTTTAAAATCATCATACCTTTCATCCCTGCAAATTTCGAAAAAAGTTGCAAGGACCGTGTTGCACTCCGAGCGCCACAGTCCCGGACATTTTTTCCGAAATTTCGGGAGACTGTCGTGATTGCATTTAACAGCTTAAATCCAGAAGATTGGCTGATTTCACTGAAAATTGCTACCTCTAAATTCAAAACTTTCTCTCTCTTTCTAGTGCATGAGTTTTACAACAATAAGCCCTACTTACACTATTCCCGTTAGACGAAGCCGTAGAATTAAGTCTTTCCGAGGTTTAATTACCGAGGAGATGGAACCTAATTTGAATAGCCTTTTTAACGAGGACATGGGTAATTCCTCTAATCCTCCTAATGATGAAGAAGCTCTCCATGAGGTTTCTGAAGAACAAATTTTGAAATTGGATAACCAATTTGACGATTTTCGATAATGGATGTCTCAAGAATACCCCGATAGTCAAGCTCTTCCTTTAATTGAGGGTCTAAAACGTATGCTTCAAAGTGATAAGAATGGAATTGATATTTTGTGTGGTATTGCACACATTGTGGATTCAAATGTGATGCCTATGAAAAGTTGTGCCGAAACCTTAGGTTATACACAACCTCCTACTCAAGTCAATCATTCTATTCCTTTGATGACTTCTATTGCTAGCATACCTACCTTTACATCAAACATAATGGCTACTTCTACACAAGACATTCCTCCTGTGATCACCAGTCATGGGGGCAACCCTTCTTCTTCAATTAACCCTCTTCCTTCATTTAATCCGACTTCTCCATTCATTCCTTCAATGAGTGTCCCTATTATATCTCCACAAATGAACATGACGCAAGGGGGCAATTCATTTAACCATTCCATTCCTCCTTGTAGTGTTCCTCTTGTCCAATCATCCCCTATAATTGACTATCATAGAGTCCCACCACCTTACTCTTTACCTTCTTTCAATAACATAACACCTCCATCTCAATCTAACACATCTAATATGAACTCTTCGACTGAAGCGACCATTAACAATCTTGCACAAACTGTCTCTTCTTTACAGCCACAAATTGCCTCTATGAATCAATCTAAGTTTAGTGTGCCCACATTTGATGTTGCGAGCCCACTTTCTCTTGACATTGTTTGAGCTATTCCTCCTAAACATGTTGAAATCCCGCATTTGGAACTTTATAATGGTAAAGGAGATCCTCTAACACATGTTAAGACCTTTCAAACAATATGTACCGACTTTGCTTATGACCAAAGTTGCTTGCAAAACTGTTTACTAGAACATTAAGAGACAAAGCCCTACAATGGTATTGCTCGTTGCCTTCCTATTCTATTACTTCTTTCGAACAACTTGCAAATGCTTTCATTCAACAATTTCAAAACAATATAAGTCCTAAAGTTACTTTGATTGATTTAATGCATTGTAAACAAGGTGTTAAAGAAAAAGTGACTGATTTCATTGGTAGATATAAGCATTTGTATGCTCAAATTTCTTTTCCAGTGCCTGACAATGATATTCAAAGAATCTTTATTTCTAATTTACAAAAAGATATTCGAGACAAACTTTTATTTTCTGAGTTTACTTCTTTCCAACAGTTGTGTGCAACTCTTCACAATTATCAACTGACTGTGAGTCAAATGGAACAATCACATCCTATGGCTCCGAGTGATAAGGGTGATAGCAGTCAACAACCACTTGGGAAGTTTAAACCGAACAGAGATTCCATCAAATTCAATGAAAACATCATCAACAACAATGTGAATGCAGAATCAGGTGTGCCTCCTATTTCTAAATTTTTCAAGAAAGAAAGAAAGTATACTCCTTTGAATGAATCATTGCATAGTATTATGAATAAGTTATTGGAACAAAATGTGCTTACTCTTCCTCCTATAAGGCAAATTGATCCTGCAAAGATTACTTCACCTTATTTTGATAACAAAGCCTTTTGTCAATTTCATCGTCAGCCTGGGCATGATACTGAAAAATGTTTTTCTTTAAAGGGTAAAATTCAAGATTTGATTGATAATAATACTATCTCTATTTCTGGAGTGAATGATAAAGGCAACACATCTGTAGCTCCTCCTAATCAAAATCTTCAGATTTTCACTGATCCATTACCTTCTCATACCTCTAATGCAATTGAGGCTAATGATTCCTCTCTCTCATCTGATGGTCTTGTGTCTATGACTCTGAATGTGATTAACTTTGTAGAGCAGCAAGAAATCCCTAAAGAACCTTCCATCACGTTTGATTCCAGTGAAACCATTAGGGCACCTGATGGTCCTTTATACATAGTTGCAAAAGTCAAGAATACACCTTGCCGTGGAGTGTTTATTGATCCTTCGTGCATGGTTAATGTTATTACTGAAGAATTTCTTTTTACTTTGCAATTGAATCAAGTGATCTATGACAAAACAGATGTGATTGTGAAACTATTTGATGCATTTTCTTCTCCTGCAATTGGTTCTATTACTTTACCTATTGAGGTCCATAACAAATCCCTTGATGTGAACTTTGCTATTATTCCATCGTCCGAACAATTTCGTGTGAAGCTTGGCTATCCTTGGCTATCTTCCATGAAAGCTATTGCTTCTCCTATCCATAAGTGTTTGAAATTTCCCCATAATGGTGAAGTTGTTACTGTCAATCATAGTCTCTTTAAACCAGCTGAAAGAACCTCTAGTGTTCCTATTGATTACTTTTGGCCTAAACAATTCCAATCTCTTCCTCCGCGAAGTGATCATCTTTTCAAATCTTATCAAAAATGGAAAACAGATATGATCCTATCTTTAAGTGAACCTAGAACACCTAAACTTGATATTCCTATCGTTCTTGAGAAGGAAGTTCTTCCTTTGAAAGATAAAACTAATGTCTTTCCTCAAGAAGATTCTCAACCCATTCCTATGGATGTGACTATGTCTATGCCTAATAAACCTTCTAAAAGTAGACCTATACCTCCTCGTCATGATGGACTTGGTCTTCTTCCTAAACCAAATATTCCTCCTTTGTATGGAGCAGTCCCTCCTCCTTCTTTTTATAGAGAGAAGAGACCTTCTTCTTCTCCTATTATCCAGCCTAAGAGACCACAACCTAAACACCCAAGTGATAAGGATGAGAACATTCCTCCTCCTCAATCTTCTCCATTTCCTACTAAGACTAGACGAAATCGTTTTGCATGTGAACACCGACGAAAGCGTCGTCTTAGAGCTCAAGCAGCTGCTTCTCAAACTTTGCAATCTCCAAAAACATCTTCAACAAGCATTATTCCATTTTCTCCTCAGTCGAGAATTGAGCCAAAATCTCCAAAACATAAGATGCATGATGGTCTTGATCCTGTGCGAGTTAAAGATCCTATTTTTATAAATCTTGATGATGATATAGATGAAAATGTTATTCATGATGAACATGTTACTCCTCTTGCTTCTGATAGTGAATATGAACTTATTGATGTTGATAACCATTTATCTAATGAATTTTCTAAAGCACTTATCCTAGCTCCTAGACAAGAACAATGTGGCTCGGAACATGAACATAGCCCTTGTTTGGATCTTGTGATAGCTCCATCTGCTGTGTTGAATGTTCCTCCTCTAGCGTGTCCCCTGCCTTCCCGAAACATTGATCAGCAAGATCGGGGGGTAGATGACGTGCTAGACTAGTTACATTAGCATAGCAGATTCTCTCCTCCTCTCTTGTGTTACTTCTTCTATATGTTATTCTCATTCTTCTATTTGTTGTCCTCGGTGTTGTCTACTTGAGGATGATGCAAAGCATTGAGATCTCTTTTGGTCTCTCTCATGTTGAATCAAAAGACACATGTGTTCCCTTCTTCTAGGTGACCTTCCTTGATTGGGGAATGAAGAACAATTATGCATACATACATATGATATACATGAATTATCATACAGCATACTGACCCCGAGGAAAGCGAAGTCACCTCGTGCTTTGTGTTTTGTGGCTATTATCCTTGGGCTTATCTCACACTTGGGGGCTAAATCCTTGTGATAACGTGCTCCTTTCCTTTCTCATTCTTATATGTATCACTACCTTAAAGCAATCACCCCCGGTGAGGCGTGTGCGATCGCTTTAACGTAGGGGGGCATACATCCCGTTCATATCTTTTCAAGATACTTGAAAATTTCTTGACAAATTTAGCTTTGCCTTGAAAATTTTTGATATCTTTCTTGCATGACTCATAGTGAGGGAACCTTACTACTGACAATCATGGTTCTCCCTCGTGATCTTCCCTTTTACTTTGTCAATCGAAGTCGTAAGATCCTTAGTCCACTGGGGGCTTGGTGTGTCTTGCCTCCTTGACGTGGTGAAAGTCTTTCAATGATTGTTCCTTGTACTTTACCGGAAGTATGAGCATACATACTCCCGCTAAAGTGGGGGCTAAATGTAGCGTCCTAAAATTGTGACACTTGCAATTTCGACTGCATTTCGGTCTTCATGATGGCGACGCAACACGGAACCTGAATGGAGACCCCGAAACCTGATTACGACACTGAAAACTGCATTTTTCAAGCACCCTGGCCTGAACCTCCTTGCACCCTGCTGTCCCGGGAGGTGGGACCAGAGCACCCAGCGCCCTGGTCCTCTAGGACCAGGGCGCCCAGTGCCCTAGTCCCCCAAGACCATGGCGCCCAGCGCCCTGGTCCCTGGGTCCTATTTTGGGCCCGGTCTCCTTTGGACTTCGGGTCTCTTTGTTTGCAATTTGGAAAATAAACTTTCCTGGTCAGCCTAAGGTCGGGAAAATCAGTCTATCAGCCCTAATTGACAAGTATATAAACTACATTTTCCTCTTTCATTTGATATGATGAAAAAAGCGCGGAAACAATACTCAAGCATTCAAGCATTCAAGCATTCCTTCAAGCAATTGATCATTTCAAGTCTCCATTCAAGGCTAAGTGTTGCATTGAAGACAAGGATTCAACCATTGAAGAGGAGATCACATACTACATGCTACATACAACATACAACATACAACAAACAACAACATCTAAACCTTCGCACATAAGGATACAAACATCCTTAGAACAAGGTATTAGTACTTGTTTTACATTACAGACATTTACATTTACAGCATTGCTCATTTCTTGGTTAATTCCAAAACCGGGGTTTGACCTAAAGGCAAACCCCTAATCCCTAACCCCCCAATCGTCTTCGCTTTTCTGTGTGTAGGTTGCAGGTACGTAGCTGAAATTGAAGATCTGGAATCCTTGTGCAGAGACGAACAGATCCCCCTTCGTTTCGCGGATTTTTCGGAGGACCGTGGCGCTGGGCGCCATCATCCCGGCAACTTTTGCTCAAATTTGCAGGACAGCGCCGTATCAACATTTCACTACTAATTCCAGGTCTGCAGCTTCATACTGTATTCCTATCTCATTTTATAAGCGAATCTTTCTCACTTTCTATGCATTCCTAGCTTAATCTTCCTATCAACATTCTTTACAAAAGAGGGTAGTCTTGCTGTCTTAACCCCTTGAAACACATTTAGTATCCAATCTTGCCTTGGGTGGGATTGGATCTTGTGAGTTTCAACCCCTCTTTTGAATGTAAAGTCTCTCCCCTAAGTGAAAACCATCAACCCTAGTGAACCTCCCTTCTCTCTCCTTGGAGTTGGAAGAGGGGAGAGCAACTAGGGTTCGATCGCGATTTTCCGCTTTACACAAACACAATCCAATGGACAATTACATCAATTGTCTAAGTCTCAACGAGTATTTTGCTTCATATACCTTGACTTCATCGGGCAATTACATCAATTGTCTAAGTCACATCAGGTCACTTTGATTTACTTACTCAGACTTTATCATGTCCAAGCGACCAACTGACATCAACTGTCACGCTTTGACTTGACCGGGGCAATTAAACCGATTGCACTAGATTGTCTAACCAATTTTGATCAATTGTATAGCATCAATCCAAACCCCACACTACATCTGCTATGTATCTCTTGCATGACCTCAGGGTACCCACTGGCTTGTTGTTTCTTCATATTCACTCCATTTTCTCCCATTCTTTCATCATTAGTTCTAATTTCTTCTATTCTACCTCCCCTCCACTTTTCATTCTTTTTCGAGAGATCGCCCGATTTTTCAAAAAAAATTCGGCCCATCTCTCGAGGGGGCATACCACCCATTAAATTTACATTTTATGGGGCATTTCTTCACACCTATTTTTCTTTCTTTGAAACGACGCGATAAACCGCACCGTCTCAAAGAGGGGCAAATGTAGTCACATAAATCTGTCCACTTAATTAAATGAATACTTAGTATTTATTTGATTATTTAACCATCAATTAATAATTAATTAAATTAATATTTAATTAATTCATCTTAACCCTCTTCTCCTATTAATTAATTAAATTATTCAATTTATTTGATTTAATTCATTTAACCAAATTCAGACCATTAATTAAATAAATAAATCATATTTGTTTAATTAAATCTTCTCTCACATTTAAATAAATTAATATTTATTTAAATCCCCCAAAATCCCACCTCTCACATTTAAATAAATTAACATTTATTTAAATCACCTTTATCCTCGACCCACTTGTATTTTCCTACAAAAGCAAGTTGCACAATTATTTTAAATAAATAATTTATTTAAATCACCTTTTATCCTCCACCCACTTGTATTTTCCTACAAATGCAAGTTGCACAATTATTTTAAATAAATAATTTATTTAAATCACCTTTATCCTCCACCCACTTGTATTTTCTTACAAAAGCAAGTTGCACAACTATTTTAAATAAATTATTTATTTAAAATCCTATTTATCCTCACCCACTTGAAACCTTTAATGGTTTCCCTTAAAGCATTCAAACTTGATGGCTTCCTTCTATAGTCTTCTTAAGACTTTAATGGTTTTCCTTAAAGTCTTCAAGCCTTTAATGGTTTCCCTCAAAGTCTTCAAGCATTTTAATGTTTTATCTTCATTTTTCTCATTTAAATAAATTAATATTTATTTGAATATTTATCCAAATGCCAATTACACCATTTAATTGAAATAAATGATTTTATTTTAATTAAAAATACCAAAATTTCTCCCACTTGCATTTTCCTACAAAATCCACTTGCATGCCTAAACCCCTTCTAGAATTTTCTAATCACTTCTAAATAACCTAACCCCTTCTCTAAATTTTGTCACATTCCTGAGCAAAAAGGAAGTCACTTCTCAAACCCTCAAAGTCTTTGATAACCATTAAAGACTTTCAACCTTCAACCACTAAATGGCTCAAAGTCTTTGATAACCATTGAAGGCTTTCAACCTTCAACCACTTAATCCCCAAAGTCTCCAATAACCATTAATGGTTACCTCAAACCCTCCCACATGGTTAAAACATTTGTTTTGACTCAACCTCTGCCCAACCCAAAGGTCTCATCAGGCCATTAATGCTTTGACCATGATTATCTCTTAAACATTTGCACAAAGGTTTATCCTTGGATTAACTCTTAATCCAGTGGGTAATCTTAATTTGAACTTGACCTTTAGCCTCTAGATAACCATGAGGTCTTCTCAGGCCTTTAATGCCTCCAACCTCTTCTCTCAACCCAATCCTATGTTGACACTTGTCACCATTTTATTGGTGCCAATTGTGCACATGGATCCCCAACTTTCAAACTTGGCCCTTGATTAAACCATTCAATCTTAACCCTTCATTTCCCCATTTCTTCTATAAATATAACCCTTCTCCTCAAGCAAAAAAGAGAAGCATTAGAGTATTGTTGTTATACTGGCATTAGCATAGAGCTTTCTCATAGCATCACTATCTACACTTGCATAGCATTTGCTTATCATATTCAACTATCTTGAATCTCCATATGGTATCCATGGCTAGTGCTAAAAGCTGAAAGCTACACTCATTTGGGACTTGGAGAGGAGAGGAACAAGGGAGGAGCAACTATGAGCATCTTGATTAGCTATTTTATTCTATGTTTATATGCTTTCTATTTCATGCTTAATATCTCTCTTGATATGTCTGTTTAGGATAATCTTTTGTTGCTAACACTAACGTTTGTTTCTTGTGCTCTTGTGTGTGTTGTCATCAAACAGATTTTCTAATCCTTTTTGCAGAGCATCAGAGACAACTTACCCCCACCTCCTTTAAATACTCCACCGGTAAAAACAACTGCAGAAGATCAACCGACAGCTGAGTGCATGGACACAGAGGATAACAATCCTAATCCTGAAGTCCTATATACTGTGAATGTTGATACTCAAAAAATCAACATAGTGGTAGATAAGGATACCACAGATAAATCTGATAATAAAGAGCAACCGGCAACAGGAAACCAAGAGCAACCGACAGCAGATTCAAAGAAAAAGATGGAATCTGGAACACAAATAGAGCAACCAACAAAGCTAAAGGCTCCAGAACAGATGCCACCGGTAAGAAATGATGCAAGAAAAACTGTGCTTAAAGAGATGGAGACACAAACAGACCTACCAGAGGTCAATACCAGCATGGTCCCTTCCACTGGCACTCAGTTTACTGGGTCACCATCAAATGTAACAAAGGTATTGCTCGAATCTATCAAGAAAATAACTGATTATAGCTCACAAGCCTATAAAGCAATAGATGATTCAATTCCAGTTTTGAAATTTTTAGCTTCAAATTGTAATATAGCCAACAAAGATTCTTTAGGCCAGTTGGATACACTTTGTAAATATATTTCTGAAAATTTTGAGCAAACAAAGGTATAAACTGTAAAGGAAAGTGTAGAAAAAGAGAAACAAAAATTCTTTGAGGAAGGAAAAAAAGAAGTGTAACAGGGAATTTGACACACTTCTACCGGAACTGTGCAATTTATTGAAAGAGTACAAAACTCTGTATAAAGACACCTATAAGATAAACTTTTTGACCACAGATGTAGACAAAAAGATGAGCAAGGTACAGGAAGAGATCAATAAACTTGCTGATAATTTTGTTAACTCACCTGATACATTATCAATTTTTGAGGAAAAGATAACAAATTTTGAGGAAGAATTGCTCAAATTAGAAAGAGAAAAAGATAAAATAATAGACAAGGCAAAATTTTTGAGATCTAAACTAAGTCCAAGATTGGACTATTTAGCATCTCTGCGTAAGGAAATCTCAGAGGCACTAACACAAGGTAGCAAAACACCGGTAGAACACTTGCAGCATCTCACCGGTACAGTACACAAAACTGAGATAGCAATAAAGGAGAGCAAGAAGTTTATGGATGGTATAAACTTAATTTTGGGAGATATTCTTCAGATAATAACTACCCAACTACAAGGTTGAGGTTATGAATTGGTACAACTACAAATCTACTAACCTTTGTCATTGATTCCAAAGGGGGAGTAGTAGATAAGAAAATTCAAAACACAGGGATCACATGCTTAAGGGGAGCCCTCATATTTTTGGTAACATTTTTTTGATATACACATTTTTGGATATCTTTTTGAAATTTCTCATGAGTGTTGCCATCAATGCCAAAGGGGGAGATTGTTGGCATATGGACACTCCAATGAGACATTGTGTGTGATTGAAGGTTTTGTCATTGATGGCAACCTTGCAATCCTATGGCACCGGCAAGACATTATATTGGCAAAGCATTACTCAAACAACAGTGCTCCGACATCAACAAAATCAATCTACACCGACACCGGCACAGAAGGAAATATGTATACCGACACAGAGGCCGACAGGATTTTTGATATGTAATATTTTGTTTATCATTGTAAGCCGACTTGGCAAATTGTAAAATGACTCTTATATATAAAAGAGATCATTGTAGGCATTTGTAAGACATTGATAAAAAATAAAATTATAAGGCAAACCTAATGTGCGAATTGTAGGTCAAGGGTATTTGTAAAGAACAGAGCAAGAACCGGTACTGAATCTGGCATTGAAGATGCTATTGTAAAGCAGTACAGAATATTGGATTTATGTAAATCCTCATTATAAGTCAGTGTGACTTCTCGTTGAGCAGTGAGCTCTAGGCAGTTGGCCTTCCTGCATGTGCAGGCCCCTATTGTAAGTAATATTCTCTTATTGGCCAGTAAGTGAATATTGTGGGTCACAAATCCCACCGAGGTTTTTCCCACACCGGGTTTCCACGTAAAACATCTTGTGTTATGGTGTTCTTTTCATGTGGATGCTTTTGATTATGTTATTTGCATTAATTCTTGCATACCGATATACTGTTACTTTATATTCTGCATATTCAATTTTAAGAAAATTTCATAACCGGTCAGATACTGATTCACCCCCCCCCTCTCAGTATCTGTGGGAACCCTAACAAACTTAGCACGTGTCCACACAAGCTGACGAGATTTAGAGGAGTGTACGCAGATTTAGGAAGGCAGTAATCATAATGAAATCATAAATGCGTAATTAAAATAAAATACAATATATACATACCTGTAGTCGTACGAAAAGGAAGGCGAAATGAAATGAAATGACATATAAGAAAATGAGATGGGATGATGTGGATGGAAATTTTATTTATGGAGAAGAACATTTCCATAAGACATGGAAATATTTTTGTGAATCGATGCGAGAAGAATTATGAAGCAGCTAGCATGTTCATTGCAGTGGCTGCAGGAACCTTACCTTCATTACTTTGCTCAATTGCAGTAGGAACCTGATCAGTTGCTACAGGAACCTTATCAGTTGCTGCAGGAACCTGTGTTTCATCCTTTTGGGCAAATTGCTGCAAGAACTCTTCTTTAGTGGTCGGCTTATGATAAAGACGCAATCGGTGACCATTCACCAGAAGCTTAAACCTTACGGGGTCAATTGTGGTCAAACGAACAACTCCATTATTGAAAACTTCTTCTATCTCATATGGACCTAACCATCTGGTTTGCAGCTTTCCCATAGTATCTTTATATCTGGAGTCATACAATATTGCCTAGTCACCGGCTTTGAACTTTTTCTCTTTGATATATTTATCATGCCACTTTGCTCTTTGATTTTGGATCAGTTTTGTCTGCTGGACAACCATTTTCCTCTATTCGTCCAAAGCATTCAATTGCTGAATACTTTTTTTTGTGCTTCAAATAGTGTCATATTTAATTGCAAAGTTGTCCTCAGAGTTTTATGCTCAAATTCAATAGGCATCATTGTTGCTTTTCCATAAACCATTTCAAAAGGTGTAAAACCAATTGGTGTTTTCCAAATTGTTCTGTATGCCCAAATTGCTTCTGAAAGCCTATGAGACCAATTTTTTTTATGAATAGATACTGTTTTGTTAAGAATGGCCTCAAGCTCCCTATTTGTAACCTCTACGTGTCCATTAGCTTGTGGATGATATGGATTAGATTTTTTGTGCCTTATATTGTATTCATTGACCAAAGCTGCAATCAATGTTGAAGTAAATTGTGGGCCTCGGTCTAATACAATTTCTTTTGGTACTCTATATCTTGTAAATATCTTCCCATAAAGAAACTCAACCACCTTATTATTTCTTGCATGTGTCATGGCACGAGCTTCCACCTATCTTGTTACATAATCTGTACATACCAAAATGTAGGATTTGCCATTAGAAGGTGGATCAACTGGGCCAACAAAATTTAATCCCCATTTATCAAACGGTGCAGCTAATATTTGTGGATATAATGGCATCTCATCGGATTTAGTAGATCTTCCCATACACTGGCATCTGTCACATTTTCTTGTATATTGTGTTACATCCTTGTATAATGTGGGCCAATAGTATCTCATATTTAGTATTTTGACTGCTATTCTTTTGGCAACAAAATGTCCTCCACATGGCTCATCATGACACACATGCAGGATGTCATATGTTTCATCTTCCCTTACACATCTTCTCATGACTTAGTCAGGCCCAATATAAAACAAACAATCAACAATCCATGAGAAGTTAAAACTTTTTTCTACTAATAACCTTCTTTCCTTAGGATAGAAATGAATTGGCATTTTAGTAGCAGCTAAATAGTTGGCAATATCAGCATACCAAGGATTGTGAGCTTGTATAAGGAATAAATGTTCATCTGGAAAAACATCATCTATTACTGTAGAATCTTCTTGTAACTGAAGTCTTGAAAGATAGTCTGCAACCACATTATACTTCCCTGGTTTATCAACAACTGTGATATCAAATTCTTGCATCAACAATAACCATCGAGCTAATCTACCAGTAATTGAAGGCTTATTCATGAGATATCTGATTGTGGTATGATTTGTATTCACAAATATGGGATATTCCGTGATATAGTGCCCGAATCTGTTGAGTGCATATATAACAGCTAACATTTCCTTTTCAGTGATTGTGTAATTCAACTCAGGCCCCTGTAAGTTCTTGCTAATATAATATATTGCACTTTCCAAGTTATCAATCTTATATCCTAATACTACTCCTATTGCATAATCAGATGCATCTGTATGAATTTGAAATGGTAAAGACCAATTTGGGCATTTAAGAACTGGTGCTTGGGTTAAGGTATGCTTAAGCTTAAAGAAAGCTTCATTGCATGTAGAGGTCCATTTAAATTACATATCCTTGGTAAGCAGTGAATATAAGAGACTTGCAATTTTGTTGAAATCTTTGATAAACCTTCTATATTATCCAGCATGACCAAGGAAAATTCTTACATCTTTTTGCTTCACAGGGGCATTGATATGTTGAATGACTTCAATCTTTGTTGGGTCCACCTGTATTCCTTTTATAGAGATATGATGACCAAGGACTGTTCCTTCCTACATCATGATGAAGCATTTATAACTATTTAATGACAAACTACAGTCCTCATATCGCTGCAAAATTTTTTTTAGGTTCCCCAATGCTTGTTCAAATTCAAAACCATAAGTTGTAAAGTCATCCATATAGATTTCTATGATGTCTTGAGAAATATCAAAAAAGATATTGATCACTGCTCTTTAAAAAGTGGTTGGAGCATTACACAACCCAAAAGGAAGAACATAATATGCATATGTGCCCCAAGGACAAGTAAATGTTGTCTTTTCTTGATCCTTTGAGGCTATTTAAATCTGATTGTAACCACTGAATCCATCAAGAAATGAAAAATATCTTTTACCAGCCAAAGAATCCAATACTTGATCCACAAATGGTAATGGAAAATGATATTTTATTGTTGCTAAGTTCAAGGCTCTATAATCAACACATACTCTCCATTTTCCTCCTTTCTTAGGAACTATTACCAAAGGTGATACCCATTGGCTATCAAAGATAGGATAGATAAACCCAACCTTTAACAACTTATGTAATTCTTCTTTAACTATTTCTTTTAATGCAAGATTGATTCTTCTTTGCGGTTGTCTGAGTGGGCAACATTCTTCCTTTATATAGATACGGTGGGTGCAAACTGTTGGATCTATTCCATGCATATCCTTGTAATCCCATGCAAAAGCATTTTTATGACATTTCAGCAAGTCCACGAGGGCCCCCTTTTGAGTATTTGAAAGATCTCTATTGATATTTAAACATTTATTCAAATCAACTTCTATCTTGATAGTAAGATCAATCTGGGACATATCAAAAAATTGAGAAGTACAGACTTCCCACGACAACAAAGTATGCAATACATCAGTGGCTGCAGGAAAGTCTAAATCTGCAATATTCGGTACCAACTGCTGCAATTGTTGTTCTTGTATCAACTCATTTATCAGAATTTTATAAAGAATTAAGTCTTCATCATGTAATTGCATGAATGGCCCTTGGTTAATCATCATAAGGTGATTAATAGAGTCAACTCCCTCAGATTCTTCTCCCAAAATAGGCCAAACGACTTGTTGTTGATCAAATTGGGGTTGTGTAAGAGAATACAAAGCTAATATTTTTGTAGAGTTCCCATCTGAAATAGTCATATCCCTTGATCTACATCCAATATATGCATTAGTCGTGCCAAGCCAAGGTCTTCCCAAAATCACCAGATATCCTCCCAGTGTTGCCTTTGGAGATAAAATCATAAAGTCTGCAGGGTATTCCCAGGAATCCAAAATAACCACCACATCTTCAATCATACCATCAGGTCTCACTGTAGAGTTATCAACAAGCTATAGAACTATGGGTGTAGGCCTTAGACTATTGATTTCAAACTGTTGCATTACTTCTCTTGTCATCACATTAATGGCTACCCCTAAATCAATTAAAACATTTCTTATCTGGCTACCATTAATGACTATAATTGCAACAAGACTACTTGGATCAGAATATTTTGGAATTGCAACCTTGCCTAACATAATATCTGTCAGTTGACCTATAACATGCACTGTTTGCAGATCCTTCTTCTTCCTACCAGGTTTTTTTAGACATGTTTCTCTCAGTGTCTTACTATATATAGGAACATCTTTTATTGCTTGCAACAATGGAATTTCAACACAAACATGTTTCAGTTGATCTATAATATCAAAACCTTGCTCTTGTTCTATGAGAACTTCCTTTTCTTGCAATCTCTGGGGAAATGGCGGTAATATCTGCTTCTGAGGTATTGTATCTATTGGATTAGAGATTTCTTGTTCTTCTTGTACCTCAGTGATAACTGGAGGAGATGGATTAGGCAGAGTTGTCCCAGATCGGAGGTGAATATCACTTAGGGATAAAGAATAAGTTGGGTATTGATTAAGATCAGCTGAATAAGATTTTTGTTGTTGCTGAGATTTAATATTAGGATTTGGCATTGGTTGAGTGGGCAACTGTGTTGGTTTAGGTGGGACAACAGTGGCTGCTGGGGGAGGCATTATTGCAAGCGGTTGTGGCTCTGAATAAGTTGTTGATAACCAGAAGATTGGGCAGTCCATGGCTGACTCCCCCTCCATTGAGGAGTAGGTTGCCAGTTCCCTTGAAAGAGACTTCCTTGGCCCTGAGGTGGATACCAATTCCCTTGTGGCTATTGCCACTGTGGTTGTTGCCACTGTGACATTTGATTAGCAAAATGTTGCCCTTGGCCTTGAGAACCATACTAGTTTTGATAATTACCAAAATTTCGAGCATATGGTGATTGTCATTGGTTATTTGGTACATAAGAATTTCCACTCTAACTAGAAAAAGAAAGTAGATCCGGAGGCATACCTTGTCTTTGGAAATTTGGCCTTCTTTGAGCAACATAGAAAACTTGCTCATCCTCACCTTGTATTGGCTTCAAGTCAGGAACCTCAACATTTGCAACCATTTTACATCAGCAATCCTTCTTTCGCTGTCTACAATGAGGATAAAATTATGCAAGAAATGCATCAGCTTCTTCATGCTTCTTCTTAGCTGAAAGTGTATCTAACTGAGTAGCCATTTATTTATAATGTCCTCCTTAAAGTCCTTCAATAAATGGCTAAGTTCCATTCTAGAAACTCCCGTACCAGATGCTGACGAAGGTGCTCCTGGCTTGAAGCACCTATTCTTTTTAGAAGCAGATCTGGAATACTTCTTCCAAATTTGTCCTATTTCAATCCACGTGGACTGTGTAATGTCACCTCCTCCCATAAGATCCAAAGAATCAGTGCATTCATCACTGATTCCCCTCAAAATTATCAACTTGAGGGAATCTTCATTTAGAGTACTATGTTTGGACTTTTTGACACTAAACAGAAACCTCTCCAGATAATCTTCAAGACTCTCATCTTCTTTCTGTGTCATTCTAAAGATATCATCCTCATGACGATAAATGCCTCTACAATAATCTTTATATTTTACAAGAAACAATCGTTTCATCTCATCCCATGTATTGATTGTGCTACTACCCAAACTCATAAACCATCTTAAAGACAATTCCTTCAAGGTGGTAGGAAATATTTAGAGTCTATGGGCATTTATAGTATAGTCAAAACTCCCACAAACATCAAACTCAAACAGAAATGTGTCTGGATCCTCTGTCACCAATCCATGAAATTTAGGGAGGGAAGAAGCTGGAATGTTCTTGAGATTAGCATTATCATGCTGATCAGATATGGGGAACTCAAACGTTGGGTCCAAAGGTAGTGGTGGTGGATTATTCCACCAAGAGGTGGGTTTCCTTGCACTGGACTTGTGGGGGGAGTTACTATATGAAATTCTTCTTCTCGAGGTCCAAAGAGGAACTGAAGACTACCTTCTGGAAATTCAGATTCATGATAGTTCAAATTCTCTAGGGTTTGATAAAGTTCAGCAAAAGGATTTATATCTGGGGAATTATTTTCTGCATGATTAGGATGACTTTGCAGGAATCTACCTAGAACATCTCTTCATCACCTATGCATGCATATTCATGAATTTTTTTTCGAACAATCAGGTATGCCAAAAATTAACTAAAAACTGAAAAGACAATAACCATAACAAGTTCTTAGTTCGACACCATCCCCGACAACGACACCAAAAATGTTCAATCCAACTGTAGTCACATAAATATGTCCATTTTAATTAAATGAATATTTTGTATTTATTTGATTAAAAATTCACTAGCCATCAATTAATTAAATTAACATTAAATTAATTAATCTTCAAATATTCTCCTATTAATTAAATAAATTATGTATTTTATTTTAATTAATTCATTCAACCAAATTCCCAATGAATTAAATGAATAAATTCTATTTATTCAATTTAATCCTCTTTCCTCTTTTAAATAAATTAAATAAAACATTTATTTAAATCATTATCCCCCCACTTGCATTTTCCTAAAAATGCAAGTTGCAACCACAAGTTGAAATAAATTAATTTTATTTTAATTAAAATCATATTTTCCCTCACCCACCAAATCCACTTGCACTCCTAAACCCCCTTCTAGATTCTTCTAAACCCTTCCTAATTAACCTAATCTATCCCCTAATTATTGTCACATTCCTAAGCAACTTGAAGTCACTTCTCAAAGACTTCACAGTCTTTGAAAAGCATTTAATGCTCTCTGTGTTCAACAATTTAACCTCCAAAGTCTTCTAAACCATTTATGGCTCTTACATGACCATTTATGGTTAACCCCTAACTCAACCCTCATGTGACCCATGTGTCTCCTCAAGCATTTATTGCTTTGACCATGGTTATCCCTTTTTACCTTTGCACAAGAGTTTATCCATTGGATAAAAGCTTTATTCTTTGAATAAAGAATTTATTCATTCAACCCAACCTTGACCTTAACTCCCAAGTTAACCTTCAGGTCACGTCAATCATTTAATGCTTATTCCCTCTCCTCTCAACCTATCTCATATTGACACTTGTCATTCTGGGATTGGGTTGAAAGCCTTTAATACCATTCAATCCTGACCCTTGTTGAGATTACTCAATCTCAACCATCCATTGCCCTATTTTCACTATAAATAGAGCTCTCATTCCTCGTTTTCAAATACTCAAGCATTTAGCATTCATAGTCATAATCTTGAAAAGTTGTATGCATTTACTCTATAGTGAATTTTAGAGAGAGCATTTAACATAAATCACATATATTGTCATTTTGGATTAAAATAAATCTGTTCATTTCATGATATATCTAATTAGTTTGTTTTACACTTGCATAGCATAGTTAAAACATTTCAATTTTGAACCTCCATAAGCATCTATAGTGCAAAAAGCTGCTGAGAGCTACACTAATTTGGAACTTGGAGAGGAGAGGAACAAAGGAGAAAGAGCTAAGGGCATGTTAGAAGGTATTTGGAGATGCCTTGTGATATTTGTTTCCCTAGTTAAATACTTTAGCATGTTTTTAGTGTCTCTTTTGATATGCCTGCTTAGATTAGTTTTTTGTTGAATAACACTAACTTTGATCCTTGTTTTTTTGTTGTTTTTGTGTGTTATACCACCATAGGCTTTAATCTAACACTTGTCCATTTCACAAAGCATCATTTGGTGTACCCGACGTGAATCTAACACCCAACAACATTTTTTTGTTTTCAAAACTAACTTTTGACTGTTTAGCTTGACACAGGTTGCGCTTTAGCGCTTTTGTTCTCGCTTTAGCGCTATTGTCTTTACAATAGCACTATTGCCTCAAATTTAGCACTATTGTCAGTATATTAACGCTTTTGAGTCTTAACTAGCACTTTTGTTTTTGTATAAGTGCTTTTGTATTATTGTAAAAATCTTTTCTTTTAGCACTTTTGTCTATATTGTAGCTCGTTTGTGTTAAGTAGCGCTTTTGTTTTCACACATAGTAGCGCTATTGTAACAGAACGTTGTAAAAAAAGGCCATGTAACCGACAAAAGAAATTTTCTTAGGCTCGTAGAAGCCCACCATATGGTCGCATTTTACTAATTGTTTGCTTCATGTGTAGGTTTTAAACTAACTTCGTTTATTACTTAAAATCAAAACACTTCATTATTGGTGCTCTAAAACTTACAAAACAAATTTCATTACTTGCAAGTTAGGATTCCAATTTTCATTTGGTGCTCTAAAACTCAACAACACAAATTTGCTTTCATTGCAAGTTAGGGATACACTTTATTTTGGTGCTTAAAACAAAACAAAACAAAATTTTCTTTCTGGCATCAAACTAAAATTCACAATCAACACTTTGTTTTGTGCAAGTTAAAAAGAATCCCAAATTTGTCAAAGTTATTCTCAAAATGATTTACTTCATGCATACGTGTTTCAAATTCAGTTGACCAGGATTTTCAATTCCTAGTTACTCAAACATATTGCCTTTGAAGTTAAAAAGAACATCATGGTTGTTGGAGCAACATCTCCAATTAGATAGAAAATCATTGCAATGACAAGTTAAAAAGAACAAGTGTATTTTGTGTTTGGCACGCTTGTGCAAAAGAGTTTGGTCGAGTGGTTCTACTTCTAACACACACTATCCTTTCCCTTGGCTTTCGTGGTCCTAGGTGCAAGAGAAAATTGTTAGTAACACTCAAGTTTTATCTTTTTAAGAGAGGCTTGCCAAGAGACACATCACTCTTGGGAACGACCTCGTGCGGTAAATCCTTCGAGCCACTATAGAAATCAGGTGAGCGAAAGTTGTAGCCTTGGGTATAGTTGTTCCTACAGTGTAACTTGCCGAAAGGACAAATGGGCCCCACCACAAGTTACAAGGCTCTTAAGTGAGTCACTGCAGAATGAACTTATGTCCAAAAATATCAAAAATTACTAAACACCTTTAAGTAGCAGCCCACCCGTTCTATTGATTGAAGATATTTTTGATAAATTCAATGCAAGAGTATAGATGGTTTTGCTCCCAAGATACACACCATACATATTTCCTTGAGTAGAAACATAGCTTTTTTGAAAAGTCACTTGTGGCTTGAATGAAAGTGGTGATTCCCCCATCATAGGGATCATCTATTTGTTATGCTCGTGCAAGACTTAGTATGTCACATCCTTACCTGTCACAGTGGGATTCATAAGGTATGTAGTATCAAAGTCGAAGAAATATCAAGATGTGGGCTGAAATTATTGCAACTGGCCATTTGACCATAGGGATAAAAAGTGCTTGAAGTGTTTTCGTTTTTGAGTCAAGACTAGTGCAAATTGAGCCGACTTCAGGCTTTAATCTAACACCTAAAATAAATTTGAAGGAAAGGTTCATAAAAATTTCAAAAGATTGGGTTGATCTAGACCCATACTTACTTGTGCCTTTTGAGGCAACAATCTTGTGTTTGTGTGCTTGCTTCGTTTTCTTGTCAAAGAAAAATTAAAAAAACAAGTATTCATCCAACACAACATTTTCAAATACCAACAAAAGATCAAAAACTAAGAGCAACAACAAAAAGCATCAAACTATATGACCATTCTTTACATCTTGAGAAAGAAGAATCTTCATCAACACATCAATTTGAAGAGAAGACCATTAAGCTCAAAAGCTTTAATCAAAAGGAGGTAATTCTTCTGTCTTAATAGACAAATCTTTGTCTCTCATAGAACTTTCTTATGTCGCATGTGTCTTTATCTTCAAGGGAAATCAAACGAATTTGATCAAGGGTCATTAAACCGCAGAGCTTTTATGTAGTATCGAGCTTTGAGTTATCACAAGAACAAAGGAGGCAAAATCAATCCTAATTTCTTTCCCGACATTTGCATCACATATAACGTAGCTCAGGAAGAACCACCAACTCCTGAAAGAGAAGAGGAAGAATTTGTCCCATATGTGACACAAATATTTTATTGAAGTTCACATCTCATCCATTATCACATTCACATCTCAACAAACCCATTCCAACTCTCAAAACATCAAGAGGTTTTTGTCCTAAGTTCTATTTCAAAATATTGCTTGAATCAAACACAAACAAATCACTTTTTAGAGCATCTCTACATCTAGGATAAACTCATCCTAAGAGACATTTCTACGCAGGTTAAAACTAGTTTATGAGTGAATCCTCTCATTACTAGGTAGTTGAGTCTGTAACACATCTCAGATCTCTCTAAACCTTATCACATTAAACTTTGTTAATCCAACACAACAAGCAATTCAAGAAAGAACTTTGGTACCATCTACCTTTAGTGCTAGAGATTCATATGCAAAATACTTCATCAAACATCAATCTTTCATTTCATCACCAACTCATCATCATTTTCATCAAACTTCAACAAAAACTTATAAACAAAATGGCTCATACCAGGTCCAGGTCTAGAAAACAAGAAATTGAAGAGGAAGAGGAGGAAAATCTTAATGAATTCCAAGAAGCCCTTGGAGGAAACGCAAATGATGACAATCCAAGTACTCCTACTCCTGCAACAATAGAAAGGGCACAACACAACCCTCTCTTTAATAGACTTTTTGACGAAATACTCAGGAGCAATGCGGATGCTCACTTTTTAAGACTTGCTCAAGAGGGGGCTAAACTACCCTCTAACTTTGATGTTGCACAACTAAGACAAGCATCAGAATGCCAAAGTCGTCACGAGGATGAAAGAAGTCGAGAACATATCAGATACAACCTTCATCAAGGTAATCCCCCACCTCCTCTTCCTCCAAATGGAATAGACATGTTACAGCAACAAGTCGATAATCTCTCCCAACAACTTCATAGTGGTGTAAAAACCAATCAATTTTCACTTAATGACATTTGTCCCTATCCCTTTGATAGGAATCTTCATATGCCACCTTTTCCACGAGGGTTCGAAACACCCAAGTTTGAAAAATATAGAGGAAAAGGAGATCCTCGTGATCATGTTCGAGAATTCCATTCAGCTTGCCTCGAAGTGGCATACGAGGATATGTACCTAATGCGACTTTTTCCCCAAAGCTTGGGAGGAACAACCACATCATGGTTTTCCTGATTACCAGCTGGCATTTAGACATTTGAAGAACTCCTCCAGAAGTTCCTGGCACATTACTCACACAACATTGAATGTGATATAACAATGGCGGATCTATGTAACACTAAACAAAAACCAGGTGAGCTATTTTCAGTCTTTCTGCAATGATGGTGTCAAATTTCTAGCAAACGTTCTCTTCAGTTCCCTGAACAAGAACTAGTGGAAATATTTATTTCCAACTTAAATGATGAAATGGAATTTCACCTAGATGTAAAAGACACAGACTCTTTCAATGACATGATCACCAAAGGTCTAAAATGTGAGCGAGCTCTCATAAAAAAGGGGCTTATCAAAATATATAATGAACCAAAGGATGGCCCTCGCCCACGCTTCAATAGTGACAAGCCTAACTTCTGGAACAAAAACAAAAACGTTGTTAACGACGGGGTTGTGGATGCAAGAACTATCAAAAGTGCACAACCTGTGGTTCGATTCATAGGACAGAACCCCCCACCCAAGAATAACACAGTTGCTCCTCCAAATCAAGGCCGCACCACATCTCAAGACGAACCCGGACAACGTCAACAAAATTTAAATCAAAGCAAACATACACTCCCTTAGGGGAACCCATTGAAATAGTGTTACGTCAGCTGGTTTCTCAAAATCTGGTAACCTTACCCAAAACATCAAATTATGAACCTCAAGTCAAACCTTCATGGTGGAGGGATACTGAGCATTGTGACTTCCATCAAGGGAAAGGACATAAGACAAGCAATTGTCATAGATTGAAAGATCTTATTTAGGATCTTATTGACTGAGGTGAAATCGAAATCGAAGGCCATGACCCAAAGACAACAAACAATGATCATCTCATGTTTAAAAATCCACTTCCATCACAAGATCAAAGGGGTCCTTCCACTTCAGGGAGAAACATAGATACTACCGATTATACGCAAGCTGCGTATAATTACACTATGAATCACCTATATGATGCTAGTGAACAGATTGCAACTATTACCATCAAAAATCCCAGCTCCACTTGCAATGTTGTTACATGTCGCAGTAAGATTACCATAAAAGCAACTCCACAAGGCACCCCATCTATCCCAAAGCAGTATAACCTTGTGGACCAGTTAGACAAAAGGCCTGCACTGATATCTATCTTAGAGCTATTGCGCCTATCTCCATCCCATAAAACAATTTTGGATCAAGCTCTCCAAGAGGCGTCAGTCCCTACAAACCTAAATATAGATCAATTCCAAGCCATGGTTGGAAATCTAAGGCCGTCGCCTTGTTTCACTTTCTCTGAAAGTGACAACTCATTCTTCCAGCAACCTCATAACGCCTCACTCCACATTGAAGGGTTTATCAACCAACAGAGGATCAAGCGAGTATTGATCGATAATGGAGCAGGCCTGAATTTCTGTACACTACAATTAGTTACAACTTTGGGATATGCAATTGAATCAGTGGATCCCTACAAGAAGATCACAATCAAAGCCTATGATAATGCAGAGTGTTCATCCAAAGGAGTTGTGGTGCTACCAATCCGAGTGGGCCCTATGGTGAAACACATCATCTATCAAGTTTTGGAGCTTCCTCTGCCATATAATTTATTGTTAGGAAGACCTTGGATACACCCCATGCAAGTCGTTTCATCCACCTACCATCAGCATATCAAGTTCCCGCATAATGGTGTAGAAATTACAATCCTGGGCGATGCAAACCCCTTTGCATATTGTCATAATATTAGTCATCAACCAGAGATTACCGTTCCCAACAACAAAGAAGCCATCTCCTCCACATCATACGTAAGTCCAGTTTCTCTTTCCAATTCAAACACCACTATACCCAAGCAAGAGAAGCTCAAGATAAAAATAGCAGAGGAAGGTCCTGGGGAATACAATCTCAGTCAACTCTTTTGTGATTGGACAAATGCCCACTTCTCCTAGGACACATGGCAAACCTCAATGGTTACTTCAAATGCCACTGATCAAGCCAACATATACCTTGATGTCGTTCATCCTTGGAAAGAGTCAAGAAGAAGAGACCAGAGATGAGGACTTAGCAGAATGGATTTATAAAGATCCCATCACCACCGATATTCCGCAAGCTAAGCTTACCACATATCAGTATGGAAAAGGCCTTCTCTTTATGCAAAGAATGGGTTATGATGGTCATAGTGCTTTGGGACCTTGCAAGCAAGGAAGACATGAACCGCTGCAGCCGGAATTAAAGCCCAAGGATAATACAGGCTTAGGCTTTCAAAAAGAGATCTTTCCTAAGCTCAGGTTCAAAGGAAAACCCAACCAACCTCTATATCAGCCTATTACAAAGAGGTCACCTTTGATTATAAAAGCAACATCCAACACCATAGCAACTGCCCCATTGAGGCTAAAAATCCCAACAAAACCATCTGCAACACCAATCATCCCACCAATCAAACCAGCGATCCCATCAACAGCAGCAATAACATCAATAGCACCATTAGCAGCAGCAACTGTATCAGAACCCACAGCAGTATCTACGACATCAGCAGTTCCAGTAAAAGCAGCAGAATCAACACTATTGATACTCCCCATATCGGATTCGTTGATCCCCATAATCCTTCGTGCAGCACCGATCATACCTATAGTGTTTAACTCAAAAGATATCCCAATATGGTATAGTAATCGGATATTGGAAAGTGACTCAGAAACTGACTCACATGAGTGGGAATTTGATTCCATACAACTTAATACTTTAGATGAGGAAGACACATCACCAACTCCACCCTGCAAAGACATCCTTGTTTACAGATAAGCACAAATAAAGACCTCTTGGGTTCCTGAGCTGGAAACTTCTTCCACAAACCCTACGTCACATCCTACGTCTGATTCTGACAGGGAGAGTACCATCAATGACCTTCACCATAATGTCTTAACCCTCACTAATACATCTAATGAACTTAACCTAATCGATGAGGTAATGCCCATTATCCATCATGAACTCATCGAATGGAACCAACCTAATCCCCCATGCCTTGACCACTTCCAAAATGATGAGGCGATCATTGACTTCTTGGAACTACGAGATAACATACCAAGCGGGGATCACAAAGTTGGATTCGCCATTGAACTTAATAGCACAACATACTTCAGGGCGGATGCCAAACCTTTTAGCTACAAAAATATAACAATAAAACATAGATCTTATAGTGAAAACCACATTGTGGCACTGTTTGATCCCACAAAAGTAAAAAGAAAGAGTGTATCCAATGGTGAAAACCTCTCTGAGGCGCCTGCGGATGAAAGGTTTGACATTCTCCCTTCCAGTACATAGCAGGAACGATCAACAATTCTCATCGAAGAGACAAAAGAATACAACTCCTATGGAAAAGGACTCCTACTACTTTGTCAGAAAGTGTAAAAAATGCCAAGTTCATGGAGACCTGATACATGCACCAGCACAAGAATTGCAACCAATCACAACACCATGGCCTTTTTGTCAATGGGGACTTGACCTTGTGGGTAAAATCCATCCATCTTCATCCAACGGCCACAAATTCATTATTACCGCCACAGAATACTTCACAAAGTGGATCGAAGTTGTTCCACTTACCCAAGTCATCGACAAGCAGATCGCCTCATTCATCCTTAATTACATCATCTGTCGGTATGGTGTACCCATGTCCATCATCATAGATAACGATCTTCCTTTCAGGAATCAGGATGTTCGTGAACTCTGTGAGAAATTCCACATCCAACATCACTTTTCCACTCCCTATTACCCACAAGGCAATGGTCAGGTCGAAGCATCAAACAAGAACATATTAAGAATCCTCAAGAAGACAGTCAATGATGTCGATCGTGATTGGCATGTTCAATTGAATCCAACACTATGGGCATACCGCACTAGCATTTGAACCCCTACAGGCGCAACTCCCTACTCATTGGTCTATGGAGCAGAAGCTATATTACCTATTGAGGTCGAGATACCATCTCTACGGGTTTCCTTGCATAATCTTATAGATGACGAAGCATATAGAGTATCATGTCTCCAAGATTTAGAGTCACTTGATGAAAAATGACAAGTTGCATATAATCACCTCAAGGCCTATCAACAACGCATGAGCAGAAGCTATAATCATTGGGTTAGACTCATACGTTTGAGGTAGGTGATCTTGTTCTCCGAGAGAATCCCCATAACCAACCCAACCGAGAACATTAGGGAAAGTTGAATCAAATTGGCTGGGTCCATATATTATCACTGTTGTATTTGGGTCAGGGGCATATCAGTTGGCTACTTCAGAAGGAGAACCGCTAGTAGATCCGATCAACAACATGCACCTCAAACGGTTTTATACATAATCTGCACAGAGCATCAAGCTCCCATACATACCAGAAAAACACCAAAAAAACATTCAGAAAAATGTCCTGAAGAAAATACAAAAACATCAAAATAGTAAAGAAAAATCATGCATCCAAACGGTGAACAACCACTCCGGTGGCACCTTGGGTAAGTATGATGGTGAAAACCTGGCAAATAGGCGCCACTTGTAAAGGCTATGGCTCCATCATCTTTCAAAGATCATATTCATTGCATCCACTCATCCATCTGTCCAAACCATGGCTGGTTATTGATTTGCAATTAAGGATAGTACTTCATGTGTCTTGCATCCTACTTTTTCAGAGTCATGCCTAAGACCGGGGGCAATACCCTTAACCTATTTTGATGGAAGTGGATTCTGCATTACTTGTGATTCATTGATTCTTCGTTCAAAACTATCTCACAAAATCCAAAAACATTGGAAAAACTATCTCACAAAAATCCAAAAACATTCAAAACTCTCACAAAATCCAAAAACATTATAAAACATCAAATATCAAAACAAAAACATGGCAACCCTGTACATACATTTTTTCAAAGCAGACACCAAACAAACATTGTGAACAACTCCAACGATGACCACTTATCACATCAACCAAACAATCAACATCAAACATGCAAACTGTCTTAAACAAGGATGCATCCTTCCTTACCAAAACAAAGACAAAATGACATTTTCTTTGACAAGAAAATTATGTTTAAGCTATCAAGTACTTGGTTGATTTGTAGGTTATTCATTCGTTTATTTGTTCATATCAAGTTCCTACAACATTGTTTTTGTATCTTCTGTGAATTATTCCGATGAAGTTCTAGGGCACGTACTAATGGTGTCTTCGTAGGAAGTTCACTAAGCTACGTGATCATAGGCAAAATACAGTCATAGATCACTACGACTTGCTGACTACAACGTATACCTCGACCATATGAGCATGAACCATTATCGAGGATCCATATTCTTTATTCTTTATATATACGCTTCTTGCTTGCAGGTACCATACTCCATCCTTGGTTCCTACTGCCTCATCCAAAATGGTTTATTTCTGATTACGATATGAACTTGTCTCAGGATATGATCAGCAAAAGATCAAGGAGGATGTTCCATGTCATGCATGAAAGGAGATAATCCTTGTATGTTCCACAAGGAATACTCAGGTCAACTTGATCCATTATATCAAGTTGCTTGTATTAACTTGCTATATCAAAATTCATGTAAGAACTACTCGGGTCATCTTGAATCATTATGTCAAGTTGCTTGTATTTTCTTACAACATTTTAAAAGCTCAATGATGAAAATAAAGCACTATGGATCGTCATTTCATCTCATCTATATATATAGCATTCCATTGCATATCGCCCATCCATTTACTCATTCATTATTCATATACACAGTTTTGTGTGCAAGTGTGAACCAAATTAATGTGAACAATTATGAGAAAATTGAATTGATCTTGGATACAATCATGACAGAGTACTCTGGTACATCATCAGTGCATCATGCAAAGTCTAAACAACCTTGCATTCATCTATCATGATCATATCATCATCATTCCATTTAGTTGCATTTACATCGAGTGCATTTCATGATCATTTAGTTGCATGCAATTACATATAGTTCATTATCATTTATTGACATTAGTCATATTATATCATTTCATCATTACATAATACTGACATTTAGATTCATTCATAAGATAATTTGTCCTTGATTGTATTAACCATTATTATTATGCATTCATTTTGTGTCAATTACCAATCATCATTTATCATCATTTATTGTTGCATACATCTATTTATCTATCCATTAGTTAAAGTGCATTCATTATATTCATTTAGTGTATACTTATACTCATTCATTTCATTTCATTTCATTTAGGATTTATTACAATGCATTCAGTATCCTTTTAATTGCATTAAGGTGCAGTTATTCGTTACCCATGAGTTGCATTATCATTACATTATCATTTCACTTCATCATATTATCTGACATTTAGAAACATAACAAAAACCATTTGTTTCCATATAGGTTCATACATTATCCATATGAATTCATTTAGAAATCATCATTTCAACATTTGTACTTTACATTTGTTACATTCATCTAAATCAACATCTAGATGCATTTATATAAATAAATCATTCATTTAACACATTATCTCATTGTCTCATCAAAATCCAAACAACCATCATAATCATCATTTTATTTGCATACATAATCATCACGGCATTACATACATAAAGCATTACATCACCAACACATCATGCACACATATATAAACTTGCATATACATGTTAGCATCACGTCATACAATATGCATATAGACATCATTTAGGCATAAATCATCATAAAAACATGCATATAGGAATCATCTCATAACAACACATACATAAAAGCAAGTACAACTATTCCATCTAATCATAAAATCATCATCCTGCATAAGCATCCATACTTGTCATCAAATGCACATCAGCACAAAATATGGGATCTCCTCATATATCATATCATATCGCCAAAAATATACATGTATCAGAGTACAATGAAGTCCACAATATCGGTTACCAAAGAGCCATCCAAGATACAGTCCAAAAATGATACAATACATTCATGCAAAATGCTCTCTCAGATACCACTCTGACCAGATGCTGCACCCCCATCTCTACCTGCTCCCCCACTAGCCCCTACACCACCTGATCTATCTCTATGTGGACGACCCATCACACCCCCACTGCTCTGCATCCTCTAAGACCGCTCTGATCTTGCCTGCCACATCTGAGCATAACTCAGTGCTCGTCGACTAGATGGCACCTCCTGCTCATATAAGCCCCGTCAGTAATCCACCTCTACACCTGCTCTCTGTAACTCCCTCGCTAAAGCCTCCACGGATGGCCCCTGTCCCGGTACTCCCTCTAAGGCCCGCACTCTCTCCTGCAACTGGATCACCCTGTCCATGACCTGATCTCTCTCCTGCAGCACCATAGTCAGCTCTGACTCTCGTGCAAATAACTGCATAGCTCTAGCTGCTACCTCTGCCTCCAAATCCCCTACACGAGTCTACAAAATCCTATCATAGGATCCTGCAAATCTCCACCTATAACTCCCTCCCCCATATCCATAGGTGCCTCTCCAGTGGCTCCCTCCTCTGTATCCATAGGTGCATGTCCCTCACCTGCATCCCTGCCACCTAATCTCATGCCTCCCTGCATCAAAGGTCCCTGAGATAGCCGCAATGGCTGCCCACCTCTCCCTCTTCGCTGTAATCGACCACCACCCCCACCTCCACCTCTGAATCTGCCACCTCCTCCAAAATCACCACCCCCTCCTCCTCCTCCACCCCCATCTCCATCACCACCTTCCCCTCTCCCTCATCCACCTACTACTTTGTGACCTCCTCTCCTCCTTCGTCTCAGTCCCCTCTCCTCCACAAAATCTAGAATCGGCTCTGCCGGATTTGATATCCAAGGAATCGAATGTGCCACAAAATACTGCATGTACTCCTCAGATACCCCTGCATCTACCATCCTCGGTCGCATATCCCATGGTCTCGCCTGTAGCATCCGAAACTCTGCCAATGCTTGATCATATGGTAATACTGACCCCATAAGTACCTCTCTCGGACCACCCTGGCATACTCTCTTGAACCACTAGGCAATCCCTGCCTTTGCCCAAACTGTCTTAACACCCAGCCCGGAAGTTGTCTCTCCACATTGTAGGATGTCCTATCAATGAGGAATCGAGTCATAAAAAACATATGGCAATGCCTCCGCATCATCCTCCCAAGGCTCACACTCAATGTACCGCCTCCAGATCACTGTATCCAAATCATCTAGTGCCCGCCGCCACCACTCTAACTTCCCTAGGTGGGGTTGACTCATCATACCACCATACATAATACATATGGTTGGTCCACTGCTCAGAATCTCAAACTGACTGGTCGAGTCACGGGTAGATGCTCCCACGCCCAAATATGTAGCAGCGTGATCCCTACTCCCAAAGAGCCCATCCCTCGATATGCTACCTCATGTAGCTCCCGATATAAGTGCAATAGCACGCACGACCCCATGCAAATGGGGTCCCCTCTGTCATCATATGCTCTATCACCTGACCCCAACCAATGACCAGTCCATGTGATCGTCTATCTGGGCATAGTAGTCCCCCAACAGTACCTGATAGTACTGCTGGTAACGGCTCATACAACACAACTATGTCCTCCCAGGCTATCGATCCATCATCAATATAGACATCCTCCTTAAAAAATCTCTACACTGCTAGGGTCCCCCACGCTCGGTCATAGCTCACCGGCTCTCCTTAGATAGGAATGTGCAGGATGCACCATACATCCTCCAGAGTCACTGTCATCTCTCCCTGCGCCAAGTGAAACGTACATGTCTCACTATGCCACCGCTCTGCCAATGCTGTAATCAAACCGTGATTCATCTGAATCACGGGCATATACATCACATCGTATATGCCTGTCACTGCAATGCAATCCACCTCAGCCTTTGTCAACCGATCGCGCAACACCTATGTGGTGGGATGCCTCTTGCGCAACTGTAAGACGCGAAGATCCTCCTACACAAGTGCATCAACCATCATCATTAGTTGTTTTATTTCAAACTTTCTTAAGTTTAAACCTGGACTATCAACAGATACTTTGATCAAGTATCTTCAAGTCTAAACAAGTAAACAATCATGGCACACCTAGACTTCAACAAACATTTATCCTAATGACCTAAGTCTCATTAGGGCTGCTATGGTTCAAAACAACTCGCACCTCATCTCTCCATCCATCCATCATTGGCATCGGGAGATTTTTTCAAACAAACTGGGGCATCTATTTTTCTACACAAAAGCGCTATCTTGCACACAACAACGCTAATATCCTGACAAAAACGCTCAATCAACTAGGCAACAATGCTCAAACAACAATAGCGTTATATCAACTACACAAAAGCGCTACCTAACAATAAAAGCGCTCAATCAACTACTCAATAGCGCTAAAAAATAGGAAGCGCTAAAACAACTATACAATAACGCTAACCTTGACAAAAGCGCTAAAAACACTACGCAATAGTGCCATAGTGGCACAATAGAGCTAATTAATTTAACAACAACACCAAAACACAGTTCTAGCGCTATTGTCTTGACTCAACTTGGACCTAGCTAAAAACATATCAAAATGCACAAAAATAAAAAAATCAAATTCACATACCACTGGTCCGTAGTCATCTAGCCACTGGAATCGATGGACTCGCTCTAATCGGTGCTTTGCTATGAGAACTAGCATCCTGACTACTGTTTGCTCCTCCAAAAAGTCAAAACCAGAGCTTAGATTTCACTATGGTCACGAATACAAATGAGCCTATTTTCACCCCTTGCTCCCCATATAAACTCTTCGTCGTAACCCTAATTTTCCCCTACTCACCATCGTGGTCTCCATGAACTTCCCGAGCCTCCCATTTCTTCATTTTATCTTCGATTTCTTCTATTTTTCACCAGTATTGCTAAAATCTTCTCTTCTACCACCCTGCCAATTTTCATTCTTTTTTGAGAGATCGTCCGATTTTTTGAAATTTTTGGCCCATCTCTCGAGAGGGCATACCACCCATTAAATTAACATTTTATGGGGCATTTCTTCACACCTATTTCTCTTTCTTTGAAACGACATGATAAACCGCACCGTCTCAAAGAGGAGCAAATGTAGTCACATAAATCTGTCCATTTTAATGAAATGAATATTTTGTATTTATTTGATTAAAAATCCACTAGCTATCAGTTAATTATATTAACATTTAATTAATTCATCTTCAAACATTCTCCTATTAATTAAATAAATTATTCAATTTATTTTAATTAATTAATTCAACCAAATTCCCAATGAATTAAATGAATAAATTCTATTTATTCAATTTAATCATCTTTTCTCTTTTAAATTAATTAAATAAAACATTTATTTAAATCATTATCCCCCCCACTTGCATTTTCCTAAAAATGCAAGTTGCAACCACAAGTTGAAATAAATTAATTTTATTTTAATTAAAATCCTATTTTCGCTCACCCACCAAATCCACTTGCACTCCTAAACCCCCTTCTAGATTCTTCTAAACCCTTCCTAATTAACCTAATCCATCCCCTAATTATTGTCACATTCCTAAGCAACTTGGAGTCACTTCTGAAGTCTTTGAAAAACATTTAATGCTTTGTGTGTTCAACAATTTAACCTCCAAAGTCTTCTAAACCATTTATGGCTCTTACATGACCATTTATGATTAACCCCTAACTCAACCCTCATGTGACCCATGTGTCTCCTCAAGCATTTATTGCTTTGACCATGGTTATCCCTTTTTACCTTTGCACAAGAGTTTATCCATTGGATAAAAGCTTTATTCTTTGAATAAAAAATTTATTCATTCAACCCAACCTTGACCTTAACTCCCAAGTTAACCTTCAGGTCATGTCAAACATTTAATGCTTATTCCCTCTCCTCTCAACCTATTTCATATTGACACTTGTCATCGTGGGATTGGGTTGAAAACCTTCACATGGATTTAATACCATTCAATCCTGACCCTTGTTGAGATTACTCAATCTCAACCATCCATTGCCCTATTTTCACTATAAATAGAGCTCTCATTCCTCATTTTCAAATACTCAAGCATTTAGCATTCATAGTCATAATCTTGAAAACTTGTATGCATTTACTCTATAGTTAATTTTAGGGAGAGCATTTAGCATAAATCACATATATTGTCATTTTGGACTAAAATAAATCTTAGTTCATTTCATAATATATCTAATTAGTTTGTTTTACACTTGCATAGCATAGTTAAAACATTTCAATTTTGAACCTCCGTAAGCATCCATAGTGCAAAAAGCTGTTGAGAGCTACACTAATTTGGAACTTGGAGAGGAGAGGAACAAAGGAGAAAGAGCTAAGAGCATGTTAGAAGGCATTTGGAGATGCCTTGTGATATTTGTTTCCCTAATTAAATACTTTAGCATGTTTTTAGTGTCTCTTTTGATATGCCTTCTTAGATTAGTTTTTGGTTGAATAACACCAACTTTGATCCTTGTTTCTTGTTGTTTTTGTGTGTTATACCACCACAGGCTTTAATCTAACACTTGTCCATTTCATAGAGCATCACCAACAATAAGAATAATAACTCCAATTGAAGTCTCAACTTGAAGTTTGGATATTCATTTGGTAAAGTCACTATTTCCATAGCTAGTGTTCATTTGATTGTCAATCCAGGGACGTAATACTTGAAATGGGTCTGCACTATATATGCACTAAGTTCCTGCGACAACTATCCTGCATTACTGCAGCAACTAATATTATGCGGAAAAGATAAGCAAGAATTGAAACTATAGAAAGGCTACAGGAAAACTTCTGCATAAACTCATAAAAGCAATACTGGATAAATTCAATGCTGATAAACATAAGTTACTCTATTTTGGTTTGGCTGCAGGAGCAGTCAGTGGATCTGTTTCCAATGGCTGCAGGAACAGTCAATGCAAGAACGTCTACTGTAGCTAAGGAAAGAAAACTAATCTTAACAAATGCACAGGAACACTCACCAAGTGGGTCCCCTTGGATGAGTGATACCAAGCTTCCCAAAAACAACTCTAAAAGGTCAGAATAACATATTTTTATTCATCGTTCTTTGGAAGTTATTACATGATTCAATATGAAAAGAAACTCAGAAATACTTATGAAAAATCATCTGCTTTGTTGTTCTCTTCCCTTTCTATCTAACCTCCGAAAAGATAAAGAGCTTATTATTAAAAAGAAATTATCTACGACAGACAATACAAATCACACCGAAAAGAAGAGGTGGAGAATTGATCGAGAAAGGAGATAACTGGAGTTATGCTACAGGAAATGCGGATGTAAACCGAATCACAATCATAACATACTGTGGCGATATTTACAACTTCAATGTCCACCTAAGTTAGACATCAATAGTATCGCTTGATTGCTCCTCTTATGTTGTTCCTTACGCTTCTCAGCTTTTTTGTTGTTCGATCTTTAGTCATCTTCTTGAGTATCCTTTCCTCCAACTGGCATGATAGGCGAACATCCACCACAACATCATTTATTCCCTGCACTACAAAAGAAATAATATACAAGAACATACATACGTATTTTATTTAATCAGGACATCTATTAATTTCACATATGATATTGCCCTAAACAATCCGCATGGCAACATGAATAAATCACATGGCTGCAAGAATAAATGGCATGGTTGTAGGAATAAATTGGCAAAGGTAAAACATGATTTAATAGGTTCAGGCTAACATATGAAATACATATAGTAAACTTCCAATACATCACTACTACTATGCAATTCAAAAGATGACAAAAGCTCAAGAGTTCTGAGGATAGAAATATGACAATGTCTCAACTCATCAAACATCATATAGGAACCAATATGCAATAATAAGACATCATATAAGCATCGCCACCAAAACTGCATATCATATATATCTCAAAAACAGTGTCAGAGTATAATGTCATCCTGTATGTGAAAAAGAACAAGGCTCACAGACTCAAATATACAAGTGCCCATAACACAAAGGGATCAATCGGTGCTCCCTCGGTCCTCAACATTTGAAGGCCTCACTTGTCCCCCAACCAAAGAACCTACCCTAGGATGTCCGTTAGGTGGTGGCGGCCTATGTGGTGGTCCCATGACACCCCCACTACTGGCTATAGCCTTCAAATGTGTGCTACTCTATAAACGACTTTGAGACACAAAAGCCCCATAGCTTAGTGTCCTCTGATCAATAGGTACTACACTCTCATTTAATCGTCGCCAATAAGAAATCTCGTTCCTAGACTCAAAAAGACAATCGACCATAGTTCTAGCATCTGTGCCTGTCATAACACTAAATTTCACTCACTATTTTAAACATTTCTTTTAAGTTGAATTAGAATGATTGGGAATGTTTTTCTTTACAAATACTAAAGTAAATAGTTTTCTTTAAAAAAAAGTTACGTTTAACACTTATAAGTATTATATTTCAAAATCAAATGTTTAATATGTGTGTGTGTGTGTGTGTGTGTGTGTGTGAAGAAAAAAAAAGATTTATATATATATATTCATATCTTTTCATTTATATACTAGATGTTTTCTTAAAATGATATATTTTATCATAAAGTGATAATAAAGGGGATAACCATGCATTAAATGTATGAAGGGAATAATCATAAAATGCATGAAGGGAATAATCATAAAAAATATGAAAGAAATAATCATGCATAAAATGCATGAAATGAATACTCATAAAATGCATGAAGGGAATAATCATAAAATGCATGAAGGTAAGATTTTTATTTTAAAGGGGGAGTTTTTCCAAAATTAGGAGAGGGGGAGGGAGCATTTCATTATTTTTGGAACTTTATTTTTTTCTTTTACCAACAAATAAATTTAGCCAAATCAGAAAAGTCCTTTTCTTGCTTGATTTTTGGATTTTGAAGAATGAATTGGTTTGTGAGTGGATTTAAATGGGATTTGTTGAATTGGAGTTGGAATCGGGAGGCATTCAAGTTGTCCAAGAGTTCTTTCCATTACCATTTTGAAGAAAAATGAGGTAAGACTTCACATATCTTCTTGATTTCTCCTTATTTTGATTTAAAATTTGTTTCAAATAGATTCTAGTGTGATTTTAAGCATTGTACCTCTTTTAGTATTTTTTATTGGATGAGTAAATTATTTTTATGTTTCAATGTTGGAAAAATATGGATTTATATGGAGAAATGTTGCTAAAATTTCATTGGATTATGGGAAGGGAAATTTGAATGCATTTTTGTGTTTTTGGGTGCATGGAGACCAAAATGGGTTTTCTCATATTTTTGTTTTGAGCATTTTGGATTTTTAATTTTTTTGAGGTATGTCCAAAAGTAAATTTTGTTCAAAAAGTGGAATTTGAGTGTTTTGATATCATAGTTTAATGTAGAATTATAGATTTATATTATAACATTTCTTATTTGGCTTGATTTTAGTTTGTCTTCAATTGGTCATAGTTATAATAAGATAAACTTAAAATCAAGGGAAAAGTGTTAATCAAGGTTAGTAAAATGATGTGTAATTTATGTACCTTAAGTATATAGTTTCAACTTGAATGCAAAGACATTATATATGCTTTAATCTATCTAAAAAATATATGGAATAAGGATTAACGTCAATCTAATAAATTAGCTTCGATGTCATCTACACAATTATTGACATGAAATAGTTGATATGGGAAAGTTTATAATATCTTCATTCGACGTGCACTACTTGTAGTGTGGATATTAATAACAAGGATAGATAAATATAAGAGTACTTGTGTCAAAGTTGTTCTTCTAGTGTTTGATTCAAGAGTACTTGTGTCAAAGTTATTCTTCTAGTGTTTGATTCAAGAGTACCTCGTGACAATGAATAATGAACAACACATTTACACTTTAAGGTAGGGGACGCATATCAATGTATCATTTCAAGGGAAAACTATAATACCATGATTCATGATTTTGGTCATTATCATATATATATTTGGATATCTTTATATTATCAAGTGGTTTTATATTATTGGCCCACAAGGAGTTGAGAATAAATGAGTGTTTTATTTGTTAAAAAATAATAGTGAGTGTGGGTAGAGTTAGCTTGAATTTTATAAAACATGGTAATGATCATCATATTTAATAAGGAAATCTTAATTGTATTAGTTTTATTTGTTAGTACTTACCTTTTGACTACTGTAGGTTTAATTTTTTAAAACATGGTAATGACCATCATATTTATTAAGGAAATATTAATTGTATCTATATTGATATGTAATAAAATTGGTCAATATATTAGTATTCTTAATATGAAGGCTATTTTATGACATTTATAGATATTTATTTGAGTATGGTTTGTTTTGAGACTAATACTTAGATCTTATATTCTTCTATTTGTGGTGAAAATTTAAATTAAACTTTGTTATGCGTGCATATGAAACTCTAGGAGTTTATTTGAATTTTTTCATTAGAAAATATTTTTATTAACAATATTAATTAGTTAGAAGATGAACAAAATTGATGAACCGAAAGATGGGGTAACTTCTAACAGTTAAGTCTCGTTCGAGGCTATATGGCATGCATATGTCATGACTGAGCTAGTTTTTGGATGATATATCAATATACTACATAGAAATTTATCCATAGTTGTGTGTTTATTTTATTGGAGATGGTATAAGATTAAATATACTTAAGTTTGTTATCTAGTTTCAGGTATGGTAATTGGGGGAGAAGTTTAAAGTCTCTAAATATGTTGGGCAAATATAAAAAATAAATAGGATGATTATTTACAACTTAAGCTTGATTGATCTTTATATCTTAATATTTTTTATTAAGGAAAATTAGGTTTTAAAGGACCTGAAAACCGCTTACAAAACGAGAAGATAAGCATAAAAGAAACTAGAGAGAACATGACATAGAAAGAAAAGTTGCAAAAGACCAGTAGAGAAAACAACAACTAAGGAAAAGAACAACAAAAAGCCAGTGAGAGACTGGCAACCAAAGACCAGATTACATGTCAGATAAAAAACTTTATAGACTCTTCCGCGTCCTTAACCAACATCATCATAGCATTAGATGCTTCTTTCGGGTCTTTGTTTTCCTGCATCTGATGGGTGTCTTTAGTATTCATCTCCAGATCACTGGTAGTTTGGCTTGTTCTTCGTCTGGAGGATTGAGGAGTAGAACTGGTGGTCGACACATCATCAATGATCACCATCTCTTTGTTCTACTTGTTCTTCTCCAGACAAGCAACCAGAGCGTTCATGTTTTGAGATGACACCTTCAAAACCTCAAGGCTATGCTCCATAAATTTCTTCAAGGCCTTCTTGGTTTTAGTAATCCAGTTGATAATAATTTCATTATCAACCTCTCCCTTTTCTTTGATGATTCTGATCACATCTTCAAGATGCTTCAAATATCCCTTAATCATATCTTTTTCCGGCCAATCCTACATTTCTTCTTCGTCCTCTGCCTCACTGGTATCCACCACCACATCCTCTTTACCTTTAGTATTGGTTTCCTTAATCAAATTCTAAATTTTATAATCCAAATCTCTCTGTTTATTCTGAATACTGGAGATATTTTCAATCACCCATTTCTGGAAGTTGAAAATTTCCAGAGTACTATTTCTAGCAGCGTTCAAAATGGCATCCGCGATCTCCATAACTGGAGCAAAGCTCACAGACCTAGGATTTCCCTTCTCCATAGTGTGTTGAGCTTCATTCCTGCTATCCGAGATATAAGGGTAATTCTTTGCTTTTGACTCTTCGACATACTCTTTTCTCTGCACCTTCTCTTCCTCGCCCTCAACCTCTTTCTTCTCACTCTTCGCCTCATCATCAACCACCTTCCCCTATTCCTCCTCTGAACCAGCCATGTCCATGTCATCTGTAGCTTCATCACCAACCCTCACTTTCTCATGCAGAGGAATATTAGCCGAATCTTCATCAGACTTAAAGCCATTATGACCCTCTGAAATGTGGGCATTTTCCACCAAAGGATCTTCCCTATTAGCCCTAGCTTCACCCTTCAAATGCTCATAAATTAACAATATAAGGCCTGTAAGGAAGTTAAGTAGCGGAAACAACTTCCTACACTAACCTTGAGAGGAGGGTAATGCAAAACTTTTTCAGATCATTACAACAGTTACAGAAAATAGAAATAGATATAATAGCAATCATACCACAACACAATGATTTACGTGGGGAAAACCCTTTCGGGAGAAAAACCCCACCCTCCAAAAGCAGCTCAATATTTTATTCAGCAATCAAAAACAGATTACAAAATACTTGCAGAGCAAGCTCTTCGCAGGAGTAGCACTAATTAGAGATTCAGAGACAACTCAATAGCCATAAGACTCTTACACACAACCTCTATCTCACACACCTCATAAATAGGAGATACAATACAAGAAACCGTCAAACGGTATTACAAAACCATGGGCTAAAACCATCCAATAAGGTGTAGCCGACCTTATCTCCCTTCTATGACATGTTAAAGCACACATCAACACGTGTCGCTCCCTTTTACAGCTCATTTATGTATCCGATACAAATTATTTTTCCTATTTCAGGAGTACAAACTTCCGGAGGCCATAACTTGAGAACCGGGTGTCCGATTGACGAACCGTTTGAAGCGCCGGAAAGCTCGCGAAGTGCTCTATCACCTCATAACCCGCTTCGCCGGTTACGACAACTTTTCAGGGCGTTTCGGAGCCTCTAAAGTCCCCAAAATTAAGTTTAAACATTTTATTGCACCCCTCCAAGACGAAAACTTTAATATCTTCAAAACTAGCTGTGACCTTGCGACGCAACTTTACTGGAATGCTTATCTAGCCAACCAGAAGCTTCAGGGAGAGTTTCGCACCATTTCGTGCTCAAATGAAAACTTACTATAAATAGTAACCTCACATAAATGCAAGGTTGAGACACCATTTTTCCCAACAAATCTCCCACTTGTCGAACACCTTGCATGAGCGGAAGGGAATGTCAACACAATGAATCAATTGCTAGGGCCCATAAGGCCCATAGACTCTGAACACCATCTGAACTTCTCTGTGCTCACAGCCTTAGTTAAAGCATCTGCAACATTCATCAAAGTTTCCACCTTAACTAGCTTCACCCTACCATCTTCGACCATATCTCTAACAAAATGATACTGAACATCAATATGTTTGGTCCGGGCATGAAATGTCGGGTTCTTAGCTAGGCTAATTGCACTCTGACTGTCACAGTAAATTGTCACTGTACCTTGTTTTATTCCAATATCCGAACACAGTCTCTTAAGCCAAATGGCCTCTTTACAAGCATGAGTAGCTGCCATATACTCTGCTTCAGTAGTGGATAGAGCAACCACAGCCTGTCACTTACTCATCCAACTAATTGCACCACCAAACAAAGTAAACACATAAGCACTGGTGGATCTTCTTCTATCAATATCACCTGCCCAATCTGAATCCACATAACCATGGATATCAAGGGAAGTCATGTCTCCAACTGAATTACCATGATAACACAAAGAATACTCTGAAGTACCCTTCAAATATCTAAAGACTCTTTTGACTGCATCCCAATGAACTCTACCAGGATTAGACATATATCTAGAAAGTACTCCCACTGCTTGGGCAATATCTGGTCTAGTATAGACCATAGCATACATCAAGCTTCCAACTGCACTCTGGTAAGGCACTCTGCTCATGTCTTCCATCTCCAATGGGGATGTAGGACAATCTGAAATGGATAGTTTCATTCCAACTGTAAAAGGAACACTCAATGGTCTACAATTCTGCATGTTGAACCTCTGTAATACTGAATTCACATACTTACTCTGGCCTAGCCATAGCTTTCTGTTCACCCTATCTCTTCTAATTTCCATCCCAAGAATGTGCTTTGCTGCACCAAGATCTTTCATTTCAAATTTAGCAGCGAGCTGAGATTTCAGTTCTGAAATCATACCTTTCCCTTTGCCAATGAATAACATATCATCAACATACAATGCAATGAATAAGAAATGATCACCATAAGATTTATAATAAACACAGTGATCTGATTTAGAACGTTCAAATCCCAAACTCAACACATATGTATCAAATTTCTGGTACCACATCCTAGGACTTTGTTTGAGGCCATACAAAGATTTCTTCAATTTACAGACCAAATTACTTTTGCCTTTCACCACATAGTGCTCCGGCTGTGTCATATAAATATCTTCCTCCAAATCACCATGAAGGAAAGCAGTTTTCACATCCATTTGCTCAACCTCTAAATCATAAGCAGTAGCAATAGAAAGCAAAAATCTAATGGACGTCATTTTTGCAACAGGAGAAAATATCTCACTGTAATCAACACCCTCAACCTGAGAGTAGCCTTTTGCAACCAACCTTGCTTTATACTTCTCAATGCTTCCATCTGAACCAATCTTTTTCTTGAACACCCATTTACAACCAACAGGTTTTCGTCCTTCAGGCAATGGTACAAGATCCCATGTATCATTCTTTTTCAAAGCTGCCATTTCTTCCTCCATAGCAATCTTCCAGGATTCTGCATCATTCATACCTAATGCCTCTTCTACAGATTTTGGTTCATCCACACTAGTATTCAGAGCAAAAATACATCTCCAATCATCAGGTGAATACCTTTTAGGTGGTTGTCTATGTCTTGTAGACCTTCGAACAAGCTGAGTTGGAGGTTCTTCCTCCTCTTCTGAAGATTCAGAGCTAGACGAGCTCTCCTCAAATTCTTGCCTATCTAGGGGTCTCGATTCAACTCTTTCAGGTGTAGAAGGGAGTTGAATCACATCTTCTTTTTTAGTCTGTTCTGGCTGCAATGTAACAGAAGGAGACTTAATTTCTCTAAAAATAACACTTCTACTGTGAATTACCTTTTGTGCAACAGGGTCCCAAAGCTTGTATCCTTTCACACCATAACTATACCCGATGAAGATACATTTCACAACCTTGTTCTCCAACTTTGTTCGCTTCTCCTTTGGCACATGTGCATATGCCTCGCAACCAAAAACTCTAAGATGTCTCAATGAAGGCTTGTGACCTGACCATGCTTCCATAGGTGTTTTATCAACAAGAGCTGATGTAGGAGACCTGTTAATCAGGTAGCAAGCAGTGGCAACAGCTTCAGCCCAAAACTTTTGTTCGAGACCAGCACCACTCAACATACTCCTAGCCTTCTCCATCAATGTCCTGTTCATTCTTTCTGCAACTCCATTCTGTTGTGGAGAATACGGAGTTGTCTTCTGTCTGTTAATTCCACAGTCTTTACAGAATCTATCAAAATCATTAGAGCAAAACTCACCGCCATTATCAGTTCTCAAACATTTTATTTTCTTTCCAGTCTGCAACTCAACCATTGCTTTAAATTCTTTAAAACAACTAAAAACTTCAGATTTACTCTTTAGAAAATAAACCCATGTCTTTCTACTAAAATCATCAATAAATGAAACATAATATGTGGATTTTCCAATCGAAAAGACATCTACTGGACCAAACACATCAGAATGGATAAGATCCAAAACACCACAAGTTTTATGAGAACTCGAGTAAAACTGAACGCGGTTTTGTTTTCCATAAATGCAATGCTCATAGAAATCAAAGTCAAGGTTACAGTCATTCAAACCTTCAACAAGGTTTTTATTTTTCAAGGTCCTTAGACCCTTTTCTCCAATGTGGCCAAGTCTCTGGTGCCATAACATAGTCTTCTCTGCAGGTAACTTTGCTTCAGACGAAAGAGCACCCTTAGGTACTCAAAAACCATTTCCATCTGCTGAAGGTGAAACCTTCAAATCTTCCAGTGAAGTATCCACAAATTTTCTTTTTACAGAAGTGCTATTACACTCAACAGTGTATGCTTCAAGCTTATACAAAGTGCCAAACCTGACACCTCTAGCAACTACCATAGCACCCTTAATCATCTTACATCCTGTTTCAGAAAAGACTACCTGCACACCCGCATCTATCAGTTTGCTCACAGATAACAGGTTTCGTTTTAATCCAGGGATATGCAGCACACCATTAATCCCTTTTATTCTACCATCAGAAAACCTGATTCTAACCTTACCTCGACCAACAATGTCTAGAGGTGAATCATCACCCAAGTACACCTTACCTCCATTAAATCTTTCATATTCAGAAAACCAATCTCTATTGGAAGTCATATGAAAAGATGCACCTGAGTCAATTAGCCAGGCATCATTACCTGCATGAGTCGCCAAAGCCGCAATAAATGCATCGCCATCTTCCTTGTCGGACTTAGAATCAGAATCGAACTTTTTCTTTTTCTTCTTCTTTTCTTCTTTGCAGTCCTTACGGATGTGACCCGGTTTACCGCAATTCCAGCAAATGACTTTGGACTTTCCAGGAGATTTCGATCTCCCTTTGGATTTGGACTTGCCACGCTTCTCATTCTTCTTGCCTTTCTCCTTAGGTCTTCCACGAACGATTAGGGCTTCCTTTGAACTGATGGATACCTTCCTTCGCATCTCTTCACCGAGTAGGGCACCCACCACGTCTTCAGATTTCAAAACAACAGAAGTACTACCGATAGCCATAACAAGAGAATCCCACGAATCAGGCAAAGAACAAAGCAAGATCTGACATTTCTCCTCCTCGTCCATCTTAACACCGACGGATACTAATTGAGCCACAATCATATTGAATGCTTCTAGGTGGTCTGCAATTCGTCCACCCTCTTCCATCTTCAAGGAATACAATTTCTTTCTTAAGAAAATTTGATTTAATAAAGATTTCACTTGATACATCTCACCAAGCTTAGTCCATAGCTTCTTTGCAGAGTTTTCTTCATGGACATTGATTAGAACAGAGTCTGCCAGGCACAGTCTGATTAGACCCTTGGCTTTCCGGTCCATAACATCATACTGAGCTGCCGCAGTAGGATCTGAGGGTCTTTGGACATTCGCATCAATAGCATCCCAAAGATCTCGATCTATTAGCAGATCTTCCATCTTCAGCTTCCACATCTCAAAATTACTTCCATTAAATTTTTCCACCTCTATTCTCCCTGACGAACTCGCCATCTGAATATTTCTGCAACAAGATCAAAAAGTGTCTTCTGCACAAGCTCCCACTCAAATCTGGATTAGTTCAAAAAACCCAACTGCCCACAATTGAAACCAAAGGTGATCAGGCTCTGATACCACTTGTAAGGAAGTTAAGTAGCGGAAACAACTTCCTACACTAACCTTGAGAGGAGGGTAATGCAAAACTTTTTCAGATCATTACAACAGTTACAGAAAATAGAAATAGATATAATAGCAATCATACCACAACACAATGATTTACGTGGGGAAAACCCTTTCGGGAGAAAAACCCCACCCTCCAAAAGCAGCTCAATATTTTATTCAGCAATCAAAAACAGATTACAAAATACTTGCAAAGCAAGCTCTTCGCAGGAGTAGCACTAATCAGAGATTCAAAGACAACTCAATAGCCATAAGACTCTTACACACAACCTCTATCTCACACACCTCATAAATAGGAGATACAATACAAGAAACCGTCAAACGGTATTACAAAACCATGGGCTAAAACCATCCAATAAGGTGTAGCCGACCTTATCTCCCTTCTATGACATGTTAAAGCACACATCAACACGTGTCGCTCCCTTTTACAACTCATTTATGTATCCGATACAAATTATTTTTCCTATTTCAGGAGTACAAACTTCCGGAGGCCATAACTTGAGAACCGGGTGTCCGATTGACGAACCGTTTGAAGCGCCGGAAAGCTCATGAAGTTCTCTATCACCTCGTAACCCGCTTCGCCGGTTACGGCAACTTTTCAGGACGTTTCAGAGCCTCTAAAGTCCCCAAAATTAAGTTTAAACATTTTATTGCACCCCTCCAAGATGAAAACTTTAATATCTTCAAAACTAGCTGTGACCTTGCGACGCAACTTTACTGGAATGCTTATCTAGCCAACCAGAAGCTTCAGGGAGAGTTTCGCACCATTTCGTGCTCAAATGAAAACTTACTATAAATAGTAACCTCACATAAATGCAAGGTTGAGACACCATTTTTCCCAACAAGGCCTTGGTGAGAAATGGGATAGGATTTAGGTTTTTTGGCATGGTTGGCTAGGCTATCATTAAGGGAAGAAGCTAAATAGAAAGGCAAAGAGATCTTCGAGCCATGGCGAAAATGGTTTAGGATGACAAAATGGTAATTGTAAACCTTCGAAAACCTACCATCAACCGTTAGGTATTCCATTAAAACTCTTAACATCTTTTGCCAGAAAGATTTTACCTGATGAGGGAGGTGGTAGGACACATTGTCCTTCTTAGCAAGTCAAACCCTCTCTTCATCACTTTTAGGGAAGTTCTTGGTAGCTTCCACCGAGAACTTGTGGTCTCTGTAAAATTTGGTAACATCCTTCTGTAAACCTATAACCTCCGCCACCAAATCTTCATCCAACTTCCAAGTCTATCTGAACAAAGTGACTTTATTATTACTCCATCCCTTGGCGAAACCATGAGACACCGAATTTTTACTCCTGTGTAGTTTTTCCATGTAATCAGTGAAACCATATTTGTGCAACCTTCGCCATATTTTCCATTCACTTTTCCAGTTATCACAACTGGAAGGCTCGTTTCGATTAAGATTGCCCCCCATAATGTGATTTAGGTCGAAACCCTCAACAAAGCACGCGATACTCAAATGTCAAAGTAAAACTGGATTTAAGCTCAGACTCTGTAGCAAGACGCTGGAATCGAAAAACAAGGTAATTTCCTTGTTATTCAAATAATCTTTTAAAACATTCAAAATGAACCAGCACTTAATATGATTAGCCCCGTCACACCGGTTATTATAATCACAATGCCTTAAACATGTCATCAGCTGACACTTCACATAACTCCAATATTTGTCTTTGATTTTCGATCCCAGAAAAGTAATAATGAACTTAACTTGTACTATGGACTTTATCAAATAATAATTTCTCATGGACTCCCTTCTTACAAGAAACTTCTCCAATATAATTAGTGTCCTCTAAATAACCCCCCCATTAGCTAATAAGTCACCTACCTTGTTACCTTTAGAGTATGGGAAATGAACACACTATCATAGGCATCTAATAATTTTTTAGCACTCTCAATGATATTATAAATGTTCCAAGAGGGTGAACTAGTCCCTTTGATAGCCTGAATAATATTGAGAGAGTTCCCTTCCAGCCATATTTTTTTAAAGTTAAAACTCTGATCAAGCTGGAGGCATTTTAACATTGCCTGAGCTTCTACCACATGATTGTTTTGAACTCCAAAGGGAGAGGCAATTGTAGCAACACAAAAACCATAAGAATTTCTGATGACTCCTCCCCCTCCAGCCTTCCCTAGATTGCCTTTAGCCGCACCATCAAAATTCACCTTAATCCAATCATGAAAAAGAAATCTCCAAACAACATTTTCTCTCCTACTCTTTATATCAGATTTCCAGACCTTGTGAATCAAATTCCATTCAGCGAGGATGCTTTTCTCATTATCAGTCATATTAAGATAGCTCCGTTGCTCGTTGTTTTTGTGAAGAGTATTTATATTTTCTTTAATTGCCCTGCAAATCTTTTCAAAAACCACCCGAGACAAACACTTAGCCTCCCTAAAAATTCTATTGTTTCTCTCCTTCCAGATGTACCAACAGGTCATAGGAAGGACAAAGGACCAGAGGGTCTTAATGAGAGGAAAATTGGTAGGGAAGATCCATTGCAAGATGACTTCTTTAAGACTATTGTGCATAACCCAATCAACTTTCCATTGCATCCGGACTTTACTCCATATTTACCAGGTAAAAGAACAATGGATAAACAAATGATCCATAGATTCTACCTCTTTCTAACATAGTTCACACCTACTAGGAAACATGAATCCTCTATGAGCCAAGCTATCAATGGTAAGAATCTTGTTGTGAGCTGCAAGCCAAAAAAACATGCTAACTTTAGGAATGAGGAATCTATTCCCGATTTTAGTCCATATTGGGTTGTAGACCTGAGTAATAGTTTTTTAATAAGCAGAGGCAACAATGAAGTGACCCCTGGGATTGCTCTTCCAAAGAAACACATCATCAGAATCTTTACTAACAAGGACAACAGATCCTGCTGGAGCAGCAAAAAACCAGCATAAATAACATCAAGTCTAACCCATTTATTCTCCTTCCAATAATTATAAACCATAAAACCATACCTCCTTTTGCATTCATCAATGAATTGGTTTCAATCCCGATTAAAGAGAGGTTCATATTTAATCCAAACATCCTCCCAGAACTTGATTTTATCACCTTTGTCAATGACCCATCCAACTCCAGCTTTAGCAACTTTTATAGATTTGATCATACTATTCCATATGAAAGAGCCAACATGAATATCTTCAGAGTAGATAAGAGAATGAATTGGCTGGTTATGAATATATTTATCAAACCACACCCTACTCCAATCTCCCTTAATACCAAAATCCCTCCAAATCTATTTAGCAAGCAAGGCTTTGTTAAAAATTTTAAGAACTTTAATACCTAATCCCCCCTTGCATTTAGGATTACAAACTTTGTCCCAGAAAACCAAAGCTATCATTTTCTTGTCTTCTACCTCTGAGCAAAGAAATCTTTTCTTAATCCTTTATAAAGCTTCAGCAAATTTAACCGATATACTAAACAAGCTAAGAGCATAAACAGGAAGATTATGAAGAGTAGCTTGAAGAAGTTGAAGCTTACCAACTTGAGATAGCATAGATCCTTTCCAACCTGCCAATTTCTTGTTGATTTTGTCAATTAACAAGTTCCAGAAAGAGTTTGGGGGAACCAAACCAAGAGGGAGGCCCAAATAAGTAGAGGGGAGCAACTCCGCCTTACAACCAATAATGTTAGCAATTCTCTGCTGCCTCAATATTGGGGTATTTATGAAATAAATAACAGATTTCTCCCAATTAACTTGTTGTCCAGTAGCCAAGGAATAAGAGCTGAGAGCACCTTTGAAAGCAACAACCTCACCAACAAAAGAATATCCCATCAAAATTGCATCATCAACAAACTGTTGGTGAGTATAGGAAACATTAGCAGAGGAGGGTTGCAACCCTTTGATGGTTTTATTCACTTTCAACTTTTGAATCAGTCTGCTCATACTTTTCGCCAAGATTGTGAAAAGAATAGGAGAAATAGGATCTCCTTGCCCGAGTCCCCTGGAAGATTTAAAAAATCTAGACGGAGATCCATTAATAAGAATAGAAAAATTTGGAGTAGCTATCAATTCTCTTGTAACTTTAATTACCTTCTCATCAAATCCGAAGGCCTCCATAACCCTGAAAAAGAGCCTACCATTCCACTCTATCATAGGCTTTTGCTAGATCCAATTTTATCAAAAAACCCTCTTTGTTTGCAACATTATGAGAGTGGATATTTGTTGGGAAAAATGGTGTCTCAACCTTGCATTTATGTGAGGTTACTATTTATAGTAAGTTTTTATTTGAGCACGAAATGGTGCGAAACTCTCCCTGAAGCTTCTGGTTGGCTAGATAAGCATTCCGGTAAAGTTTCGTCGCAAGGTCACAGCTAGTTTTGAAGATATTAAAGTTTTTGTCTTGGAGGGGTGCAATAAAATGTTTAAACTTAAATTTGGGGACTTTAGAGGCTCCGAAATGCCCTGAAAAGTGGCCGTAGCTGGCGAAGCGGGTTACGAGGTGATAGAGCACTTCGCGAGCTTTCCGACGCTTCAAACGGTTCGTCAATCGGACACCCGGTTCTCAAGTTATGGCCTCCGGAAGTTTGTACTCCTGAAATAGGAAAAATAATTTGTATCGAATACATAAATGAGCTGTAAAAGGGAGCGACACGTGTTGATGTGTGCTTTAACATGTCATAGAAGGGAGATAAGGTCGGCTGCACCTTATTGGGTGGTTTTAGCCCATGGTTTTGTAATACCGTTTGACGGTTTCTTGTATTGTATCTCCTATTTATGAGGTGTGTGAGATAGAGGTTGTGTGTAAGAGTCTTGTGGCTATTGAGTTGCCTCTGAATCTCTGATTAATGGTACTCCTGCGAAGAGCTTGCTCTGCAAGTATTTTGTAATCTGTTTTTGATTGCTGAATAAAATATTGAGCTGCTTTTGGAAGGTGGGGTTTTTCTCCCGAAAGGGTTTTCCCACGTAAATCATTGTGTTGTGGTATGAATGCTATTATATCTATTTCCATTTTCTGTAACTGTTGTAATGATCTGAAAATTTTTTGCATTACCCTCCTCTCAAGGTTAGTGTAGGAAGTTGTTTCCGCTACTTAACTTCCTTACAAGTGGTATCAGAGCCTGATCACCTTTGGTTTCAATTGTGGGCAGTTGGGTTTTTTGTACTAATCCAGATTTGAGTGGGAGCTTGTGCAGAAGACACTTTTTGATCTTGTTGCAGGAATATTCAGATGGCGAGTTCGTCAGGGAGAATAGAGGTGGAGAAATTTAATGGAAGTAATTTTGAGATGTGGAAGTTGAAGATGGAAGATCTGCTAATAGATCGAGATCTTTGGGATGCTGTTGATGCGAATGTCCAAAGGCCCTCAGATCCTACTGCGGCAGCTCAGTATGATGTTATGGACCGAAAAGCCAAGGGTCTAATCAGACTGTGCCTGGCAGACTCTGTTCTAATCAATGTCCATGAAGAGAACTTTGCAAAGAAGCTATGGACTAAGCTTGGTGAGATGTATCAAGTGAAATCTTTATTAAATCAAATTTTCTTAAGAAAGAAATTGTATTCCTTGAAGATGGAAGAGGGTGGACGAATTGCAGACCACCTAGAAGCATTCAATATGATTGTGGCTCAATTAGTATCCGTCGGTGTTAAGATGGATGAGGAGGAGAAATGTCAGATCTTGCTTTGCTCTTTGCCTGATTTGTGGGATTCTCTTGTTATGGCTATCGGTAGTACTTCTGTTGTTTTGAAATCTGAAGACGTGGTGGGTGCCCTACTCGGTGAAGAGATGCGAAGGAAGGTATCCATCAGTTCAAAGGAAGCCCTAACTATTCGTGGAAGACCTAAGGAGAAAGGCAAGAAGAATGAGAAGCGTGGCAAGTCCAAATCCAAAGGGAGATCGAAATCTCCTGGAAAGTCCAAAGTCATTTGCTGGAATTGCGGTAAACCGGGTCACATCCATAAGGACTGCAAAGAAGAAAAGAAGAAGAAAAAGAAAAAGTTTGATTCTGATTCTGAGTCCGACAAGGAAGATGGCGATGCATTTATTGCGGCTTTGGCAACTCATGCAGGTAATGACGCCTGGCTAATTGACTCAGGTGCATCTTTTCATATGACTTCCAATAGAGATTGGTTTTCTGAATATGAAAGATTTAATGGAGGTAAGGTGTACTTGGGTGATGATTCACCTCTAGACATTGTTGGTCGAGGTAAAGTTAGAATCAGGTTTTCTGATGGTAGAATAAAAGGGATTAATGGTGTGCTGCATATCCCTGGATTAAAACGAAACCTGTTATCTGTGAGCAAACTAATAGATGCAGGTGTGCAGGTAGTCTTTTCTGAAACAGGATGTAAGATGATTAAGGGTGCTATGGTAGTTGCTAGAGGTGTCAGGTTTGGCACTTTGTATAAGCTTGAAGCATACACTGTTGAGTGTAATAGCACTTCTGTAAAAAGAAAATTTGTGGATACTTCACTGGAAGATTTGAAGGTTTCACCTTCAGCAGATGGAAATGGTTTTTGGGTACCTAAGGGTGCTCTTTCGTCTGAAGCAAAGTTACCTGCAGAGAAGACTATGTTATGGCACCAGAGACTTGGCCACATTGGAGAAAAGGGTCTAAGGACCTTGAAAAATAAAAACCTTGTTGAAGGTTTGAATGACTGTAACCTTGACTTTGATTTCTGTGAGCATTGCATTTATGGAAAACAAAACCGCGTTCAGTTTTACTCGAGTTCTCATAAAACTTGTGGTGTTTTGGATCTTATCCATTCTGATGTGTTTGGTCCAGTAGATGTCTTTTCGATTGGAAAATCCACATATTATGTTTCATTTATTGATGATTTTAGTAGAAGGACATGGGTTTATTTTCTAAAGAGTAAATCTGAAGTTTTTAGTTGTTTTAAAGAATTTAAAGCAATGGTTGAGTTGCAGACTGGAAAGAAAATAAAATGTTTGAGAACTGATAATGGCGGTGAGTTTTGCTCTAATGATTTTGATAGATTCTGTAAAGACTGTGGAATTAACAGACAGAAGACAACTCCGTATTCTCCACAACAGAATGGAGTTGCAGAAAGAATGAACAGGACATTGATGGAGAAGGCTAGGAGTATGTTGAGTGGTGCTGGTCTCGAACAAAAGTTTTGGGCTGAAGCTGTTGCCACTGCTTGCTACCTGATTAACAGGTCTCCTACATCAGCTCTTGTTGATAAAACACCTATGGAAGCATGGTCAGGTCACAAGCCTTCATTGAGACATCTTAGAGTTTTTGGTTGCGAGGCATATGCACATGTGCCAAAGGAGAAGCGAACAAAGTTGGAGAACAAGACTGTGAAATGTATCTTCATCGGGTATAGTTATGGTGTGAAAGGATACAAGCTTTGGGACCCTGTTGCACAAAAGGTAATTCACAGTAGAAGTGTTATTTTTAGAGAAATTAAGTCTCCTTCTGTTACATTGCAGCCAGAACAGACTAAAAAAGAAGATGTGATTCAACTTCCTTCTACACCTGAAAGAGTTGAATCGAGACCCCTAGATAGACAAGAATTTGAGGAGAGCTCATCTAGCTCTGAATCTTCAGAAGAGGAGGAAGAACCTCCAACTCAGCTTGTTCGAAGGTCTACAAGACATAGACAACCACCTGGAAGGTATTCACCTGATGATTGGAGATGTATTTTTGCTCTGAATACTAGTGTGGATGAACCGAAATCTGTAGAAGAGGCATTGGGTATGAATGATGCAGAATCCTGGAAGATTGCTATGGAGGAAGAAATGGCAGCTTTGAAAAAGAATGATACATGGGATCTTGTACCATTGCCCGAAAGACGAAAACCTGTTGGTTGTAAATAGGTGTTCAAGAAAAAGATTGGTTCAGATGGAAGCATTGAGAAGTATAAAGCAAGGTTGGTTGCAAAAGGCTACTCTCAGGTTGAGGGTGTTGATTATGGTGAGATATTTTCTCCTGTTGCAAAAATGACGTCCATTAGATTTTTGCTTTCTATTGCTACTGCTTATGATTTAGAGGTTGAGCAAATGGATGTGAAAACTGCTTTCCTTCATGGTGATTTGGAGGAAGATATTTATATGACACAGCCAGAGCACTATGTGGTGAAAGGCAAAAGTAATTTGGTCTGTAAATTGAAGAAATCTTTGTATGGCCTCAAACAAAGTCCTAGAATGTGGTACCAGAAATTTGATACATATGTGTTGAGTTTGGGATTTGAACGTTCTAAATCAGATCATTGTGTTTATTATAAATCTTATGGTGATCATTTCTTATTCATTGCATTGTATGTTGATGATATGTTATTCATTGGTAAAGGGAAAGGTATGATTTCAGAACTGAAGTCTCAGCTCGCTGCTAAATTTGAAATAAAAGATCTTGGTGCAGCAAAGCACATTCTTGGGATGGAAATTAGAAGAGATAGGGTAAACAGAAAGTTATGGCTAGGCCAGAGTAAGTATGTGAATTTAGTGTTACAGAGGTTCAACATGCAGAATTGTAGACCATTGAGTGTTCCTTTTACAGTTGGAATGAAACTATCTATTTCAGATTGTCCTACATCCCCATTGGAGATGTAAGACATGAGCAGAGTGCCTTACCAGAGTGCGGTTGGAAGCTTGATGTATGGTATGGTCTGTACTAGACCAGACATTGCCCAAGCAGTGGGAGTACTTTCTAGATATTTGTCTAATCCTAGTAGAGTTCATTGGGATGCAGTCAAAAGAGTCTTCAGATATTTGAAGAGTACTTCAGAGTATTCTTTGTGCTATCATGGTAATTCAGTTGGAGACATGACTTCCCTTGATATCCATGGTTATGTGGATTCAGATTGGGCAGGTGATATTGATAGCAGAAGATCCACCAGTGCTTATGTGTTTACTTTGTTTGGTGGTGCAATTAGTTGGATGAGTAAGCGACAGGCTGTGGTTGCTTTATCCACTACTGAAGCAGAGTATATGGCAGCTACTCATGCTTGTAAAGAGGCCATTTGGCTTAAGAGACTGTGTTCAGATATTGGAATGAAACAAGGTTCAGTGACAATTTACTGTGACAGTCAGAGTGCAATTAGCCTAGCTAAGAACCCAACATTTCATTCCCGGACCAAACATATTGATATTCAGTATCATTTTGTTAGAGATATGGTCGAAGATGGTAGGGTGAAGCTGGTTAAGGTGGAAACTTTGATGAATGTTGCAGATGCTTTAACTAAGGCAGTGAGCACAGATAAGTTCAGATGGTGTTCAGAGTCTATGGGCCTTATGGCCCCTAGCAATTGATTCATTGTGTTGACATTCCCTTCCGCTCATGCAAGGTGTTCGACAAGTGGGAGATTTGTTGGGAAAAATGGTGTCTCAACCTTGCATTTATGTGAGGTTACTATTTATAGTAAGTTTTTATTTGAGCACGAAATGGTGCGAAACTCTCCCTGAAGCTTCTGGTTGGCTAGATAAGCATTCCGGTAAAGTTTCGTCGCAAGGTCACAGCTAGTTTTGAAGATATTAAAGTTTTTGTCTTGGAGGGGTGCAATAAAATGTTTAAACTTAAATTTGGGGACTTTAGAGGCTCCGAAACGCCCTGAAAAGTGGCCGTAGCCGGCAAAGCGGGTTACGAGGTGATAGAGCACTTCGCGAGCTTTCCGACGCTTCAAACGGTTCGTCAATCGGACACCCGGTTCTCAAGTTATGGCCTCCGGAAGTTTGTACTCCTGAAATAGGAAAAATAATTTGTATCGAATACATAAATGAGCTGTAAAAGGGAGCGACACGTGTTGATGTGTGCTTTAACATGTCATAGAAGGGAGATAAGGTCGGCTGCACCTTATTGGGTGGTTTTAGCCCATGGTTTTGTAATACCGTTTGACGGTTTCTTGTATTGTATCTCCTATTTATGAGGTGTGTGAGATAGAGGTTGTGTGTAAGAGTCTTATGGCTATTGAGTTGCCTCTGAATCTCTGATTAATGGTACTCCTGCGAAGAGCTTGCTCTGCAAGTATTTTGTAATCTGTTTTTGATTGCTGAATAAAATATTGAGCTGCTTTTGGAGGGTGGGGTTTTTCTCCCGAAAGGGTTTTCCCCACGTAAATCATTGTGTTGTGGTATGAATGCTATTATATCTATTTCCATTTTCTATAACTGTTGTAATGATCTGAAAAAGTTTTGCATTACCCTCCTCTCAAGGTTAGTGTAGAAAGTTGTTTCCGCTACTTAACTTCCTTACAATATTCTCATGCACAAGAATAATAGAATCCAAAATCTGCCTACCTGGGACAAATCCTTTTTGCTCCTCAGAGATAACAAAGGGGAGAACAACCAATAGTCTGGAAGTCATGACTTTTGAAATGATCTTGTAAAAGGAATTACAAAGACTAATTGGCCTAAACTTTCCCATAGAATCAACCCCAACCACCTTAGGAATTAGAGCAATAAAAGTAGAATTGATTTCCTTAAGGATTCTTCTGGAACCAAAGAATTCTTTGACAACATTGATCGTGTCTTTCCCAACAATATGCCAATATTCCTGAAAGAAAAACATGGGAAAGCCACCCTGGCCCAGAGCCTTATCCCCTTGAAAAGAAAAAACAACTTTTTTAATTTCATCAGTTGTAGGGATAGCAAATAAAGTCTTATTCTTGTGAGGTTCAATAATCTTACGAATATTATCAACCAGGTCTTGTTGCTTAACAATGTCAATATCCTTACTAGCAGTAAGGAGGTTAGAGAAGAACCTAACAGCTTCATCCCCAATGTCATCATCTTTGAGAAGGATTTTGTCATTAGCAATTAATCTTGAGATTCTGCTGGTAGCTTTATGCTTCATAGATGTCATGTGAAAGAATTTAGTATTTCTATCCCTGACTTCCAGCCAAATAGCCCTAGATCTCTGCCTCCAGTAGATTTCTTCCCTAGATATAGTGTTGTGAAGTTTAGCTAGAATCTTATCTTCCTTAGCCTTGGGAAACATATTATAACCATGTTTCTGAATAGAGTTTTGAATCTGTTCTAGTTCCTCCTTCAACTTCCTTTTGGATTCAAAAATATCTCCAAAAAACCTTCTTATTCCAGATCTTAATGTTATCTTTGGTATTTCTTAAATTTTTAGCAACTTTGAACATGGCAAAACCATCCACATTAATATTCCACCATTTGGCAATGGAATTTTCCAAGGAAGGGTGCGAAATCCACATTTTTTTAAATCGGAAAGGAAAACATCGATTGCTCTTAACAGACTCAGCAACAAAAGAAATGGGATAATGATCCGAACCTATTTTGTTAATAACAGACAAAGAACATCTATACTTCAGGATCCAAGCAAGAGTGATAAGGGATCTATCAAGCCTTACCTGAATAAGGTCTCCTCCATCCCTTCGATTAGACCAAGTATAAGAAGCTCCAGTAAGATCAACATCAATCGGGGCATTGACATTAATAAAGTCCATAAGGTCAATCCTGCTATCCAGTTGAGCTTGAGTTCCTCCAAATTTGTCACTTTCTTGCAATGGGGTGTTGAAATCCCCCATCAACAACCACCTTTCTTGAGAAAAAAAACCCCTTTTTCTGCCGAATTTTGTCCCAAAATTTACTCCTAGCATCTTTAGAGTTTGGGGCATAAATGTTGGTAACCACCCAGTCCTGTCCTTTAGCAATACATTTAACTCTCATAGAAATAATATTACCATCTTCATCAATCAGATCTCCATCAATAGTTTTCTTATTCCAGAATATGGCCACCCCACCCGACGCCCCATTCGAACTACTACCACAAAGACCTCCCTGTTTGAAGAATTTTAATTTTCAACTTTTTCCTTACTCATTTTAGTTTCCTGAACCAGGATGATGTCTGGCTTATGATCTTTGATAAAATTCCTTAATACATCCTGTTTGTGGAGACCATTTAGGCCTCGAATGTTCCAGAAAATTACCTTCATTTGGAAACCTGAGAGCAGGATTCCTGGATAGTTCGCTGCCTTGCATCAGCTATGTTCTGTTTACTCTCCTGGTCCCTATGCCACTTCATGGTTTTACGTCCCTGCGGGGATTTGGAAAGACCAATATCCGCCTTAGATCTGGTTTTGGTTTTAACCCCATTAGAACAACCTGTCTTCTTATTTTTCTTTTTTCCCACTCCTATTATCTCTTCATCTTCTTCATCTTTATATGCAGGTTGCTTATTATTCCATGGTTCTCCTATTATCTAAGAAGAGGTGAGTGATTCAGTACCAACATTCTGAAATAGAGAATTTAGGTAATCCTGAGGCAAGCCAAACTTGATCTTTTTCTCAACAATAACTTCTTGACCTTCAAAGACCTCAGGGCAACCTTTATTATTTTTCATATCTATTTCTTGTAGAGCCTCATGTTGTGATTCATTTGTGTCACCAATCTCGCCCTCTTCAAGAGGTTCTTTTATGCTTACATTCTCTACCTCCTGAATCTGTAATACTTCAAATCCATTGACTGTTTTGATCTCAAATCCTTTATCTTTATTCTGTCTATCTTCCTTCTGACTAGAATCCTTGGAAGGAATAGCTCTCCTATCATCTTTTATTATATCTTTTGGGTTACTAGGAAGTCCACTTCCTCCTTCCTCATTACCCTCCTCATTTTTGTTACTCTTCTCTTTCCAGATCTATTTAACATGATTGTTATGCTTTTGAACATTCTTAGGGTTACTTGGGCAAGCCTTTTCCCAATGTCCAACTTTCTTACAAGAGAAACACACAAAGGGGAGGGACTCAAACTCTATGGCTCGTTCCCACTTCCCTAGTTTGGAATTTATTTCAATAGAGCTAGGTAGGTCCGTATTCTGTGAAATATTGACACATATCCTCGCATACACCGACCTCTTTTGTGCTATTGTCATAGAATCTATAGCCACAATCTCCCCGAAGGAGTTAGCAATACCTAAGAAAACATCCTCCAACTAGAATTCAAGCGGCAAACCATGCAACCTCACCCATACCAGGGCAGATTCAAAAAAGGAGTCATTGAGCTCCATATTTGGAGACCATTTCCTTTAGGATAATGAGGATTTCCCAAACATCCATGGTCCTCCAGTCAGGGCCATTTCCAAGTCTTCCCCACAAGAGAAAGAAAAGATAAAGAAACCCCTTGACAGGGCTGAAACATCAACCTATCCTTTCTGTATATGGTGAAAATGGATAACAATAATAACAATATTGAAAGGCTAAATGAGTTCAACCACAAAAACCCTAGCCTAACAACAACAAAGATCCACCATAACATATGAAGATTACCTAAGACAATGTAAATCAAATGAAATCACAAAGATTATACCTTCACATGTCCAATAGGGTTTGGATCTCATTCTTCCTATCTCCATTGATCTTGCTTGATATATTTGCTCTCAGATTTTATGTGTGCACAAGAGCTCAACAAAGAATGGAATGTGGTTGCAAGTAGGATCGTAGTGAAGTCAATTGCATAAAAATGATTAGAATGCATAGAACGATTAGGGTTTGATAATGAGGGAAGCATCTCCTTATATAGAAGACACTATAAGAAATGAAGGGATAAGATTGAGAGGTGTAAAAGGAGGTCGGCTATGATTAGAGGGTAGGTAAAAGAAATAATAAAACAATGAAAGGGGTAGGTAGTGTAAGAGATGAATGACATGTGTCATGGGTAGAAAAGGTTAATGAATTAATTAAATAAATAAAGATTTATTTAATTAATAGAAGAAGTGGGATCAATTAAATAAAGAAGATATTTATTTAATTTAGGAAAAGGATAATTTAAATAAATAAATGTATTTATTTAAATGAGAAATAAGGTTAGAAGAGGATAAGTGAATTAATTAAATAAATAAAGATTTATTTAATTAATAGAAGAATTAAGCTTAGATAATTAAATAAATAAAATATTTATTTAATTAGACATGACAATTTTGGGTGTCTACACTTTCAACCTCCATTTTCTCTTAACAAAAGACCTAACGACCTCAATATTAGGTCTGGGTCCAACAAATTTTCCAACTAGAGAAAAAGCCATCAGGGAGATACTATGGTCTATTACCACATCTGGAACTGCAATAGCCAGTCTGCCTATTTTTCTATTAGAAATATCTTCCACAGAAGGAAAGGATGATTTACTAGTGGGTTTGTTTGCAAATAGACTATTCCAGGGTTTGAGAGCCTTCGTCTTTGTCGTCTTTTCCAAATCGACGTTCAAGATCTCAGGAACTAACTTTGAAGAATCTTCATTATTTTGATGAGGGTCCCGATGCCATGGGTCCCCATCCTTTCAACCATCCTCGTCATCCACCGTAGATCCCAAAGAGTTAAGTTGTCCTTGTGTTGCAGAGGAATCAGAACCAGCCGCACTGTTCCCTCCATTCGCAAAATTCAAATTTCCAACTGCACTATTCCCTCCATGATATGCATTGAGGATGACTTGTTAAAGAAGTAGGAATGTTGATCTTATTGAAGCTCACATAGATATCTTGTGAATATACAACAATCATTGATATTGTTTATATATCTTATTGTTGAGAAATGTACAAATAAGAATATCTTAGATGGGTTGGATTGGTTTATCATTGGCTAGAAGTACCTATAGAGATATAATTTTTTATGTACCCTTAATTTGTCCTTATAAACCATTTGTTGGGTTTACAAAGCTTATCACTGTATTGAGATATTTGTTTTACCTAATATATGTTTCCATAAACCTTGGTGCAAGAATATTATCTTGACTAGGATGCCATAGCTCAAGAATCTACAGGAGTAAAATAATTCCATGGTTTACTAAGGGAATGATTAGGTTCATGTGTACTATGGATCTAGTTTAGAATGATATGTATGCCTAACTATGTTTCATAGTCCTTAATTAAGAATATTATTATATGTGACCAATGTTAATAATATTTAAACATAATAATGATAGGTGATTTGGTCATTGACATTTTGTAAATCGATGTTGTTTAGTATATTTGACTTCTTGAAGAGTAGGATAAGGCATAGATTATCCATAACAAAACAAGTTGTGAAATACATTATCCTCGTATATAAAAGGGGTTACAAATAAATTTATTGGAACTCGTGTGATTCAATTGTGCTAGATATGCAATATTATTTCCTTGTGAGCTTCTTATTAAAATTTTGTATTCTCGAATGCTCTTGATTTTATTGTATACTCTTATATGACTATGCATGCATATTTATGTTGTTGCAAGATTTTATATGCATTGTTTGCATGTTCAATGTGTATTATTTGTGACTATGGATCATGGGTGCCGAATATGGGTAAGCATAGAAGGGTAGATCTCCACTTAGATCTATCTGTCAGTAGTTGGCCTGAAAAGATGCTTTGGCCAAAGCTCATTGAAATCATCTTGTGAATGATTGTATTTATTTTACTCTCTGCCATATCATGGTGATATATGTATATCTTTTTCTATGTGTGTGGAATAGTATGTTAGATGCATCATGTTGCACCCAATTTCATCACCCTGCCAGTTTCGAGTTGCTAAGCATCCTCGTGCAGGGTCAGGTATTCTTCATGTTAGGAAGAATTTCGAGGAAGCATAGTCCTTTGTGGTTGGGTGGAAAAGTGCTCTGACAATGTTCTTGCCCGTGGTGTTCTAGAGGGAGATAGATGTTAGGAGCTCCTATTAGGATTATCATTAGTTATGCACTCTATGTATTCATTGTATTCAACCTCATGGTCTATTGTAAAGGTAATTGTTTCTTATGTTTTGCTTATGATTAAGTTTACGTACTTTGACATTTTGTTTAAAACTATTATAATGTATCTATTCCTAAATATAAGCGAATTGCCATAATGTGTGCTTAATTATGTGCGAGATTAAGTGTAAGTATATAATTTAATAGTTTAACTAAATGGACGTCTTTACTGTACCATCCACAAAATATCTTTGATAGGTGTCCGAAGCCTACCGTGATTTGGTAATAACATCATCTTGCTCAACCCGAAAATGATTCCTCTCGATAATAAGAGAATCCTAATCCTGTATCCACTCCTTCCTCTCCTACGTAAATAATGCCCTATCCTTAGCCCCACCCCTCTCTGTTGCGGCTAGCCATGTCTATAGCTCTACAAGTCGAGCCTATAATGTTTGTATTTGAGCTTTGACCACCTAAGGATCTCGTATCTAGGCAACATCATCACCCACTTGTATGTTCTGCAAACCATCATCTAACACATGTATATTTGGCATGGTCACATCCTCTCCACCATGACCTTCACTCCTAGCCTATCATAATCAAAGTCTAAACTAGAATCATAGTTATCAGATCTAGAGCCAGAATCATCTAAAAAGCTCCTTAGTCTCATCATCAATAGATCCCAATTCTCCTCCACATCTACATCCATACCCTCACCATCCGCTCCCATCACTTGTTGCAGTGCTATCACTGGGGCATCCTATCCACCACTTCCACCATCACCATCTCCATCCCCTCATCTGTAAGAGTGTGATATCACAACTAATCAACTAGGCTCCTAAATATGAAACAAAGTGTAATAGATGATATAGCATGGAAAGTACACACAGACCCCATGCATATGCTCTACAATCATCCACCATACCCCCCAATACCCTACCCCACCCAATAGGAAAACCATGCCCTCACTTGCTTAAAGTATTGACAATCAGATTGCAAAACACCATCGTATACTTATAATACATGTCCATCAAAGTGCTCAATGTGATCTCAAATAAGTCATCAATAGATCACATTGATATAATTGACAAAGAGCTGCAATCCTAGACTATGGCTCGTAGGTCACCCATTCACTGTGAATAGGTATCCACTGGATGTGCTACACCTCCTCCAATGTCATAGAAGCCTCCCTAGTTGGCAAGTGGAAGGAGTTTGTCTCTGAATGCCAGTGCTTTGCAAGAGTAGTGATCAGACCTCTGTTGGTCGTAACCTCAGGCATAAAGAACACATGGTATAGACCAATCCATCGCAGGTAGTCTCGCTCAATCTCATCTAGCTAGTGATGCCAAGCAAGGCCCTTAGGTCTATTCTCTCAGACACCAAATAATGGAAGGACAACTTACAAATCAAGCCTAATGTCAACACATGCCTATCATTGAACCTAATTGACCCATCTCAATCTAAAACATAAACTTAGCAACAAATAAAAATCCTAATCAAGCAATTGTGTAACATTACAATGAAAATGTCTAACAATTGTGCAACAATTGAAGCAAATGTTTAACAATTAACACTTGTGCAAATTTACTAGCAATTGCATCAAAACATTAGTAGCTACGTAAAAACCAATACAAAATTGAGTAGCTCTTATTTTTGGGCATCCCGAGACCTAAGAAAAAACACACAATAAACGACATGAAATGACAAGATGGATTTTGGTACTTACCCTATTGCTTGTGCCCTCTAGCCTATCATACATCTCGACTCACTCTGATAGATGTTTCTTGAGCCCAACTCCCACCATAGCTCCGCAAACGCTCACAAATTATTGTGACATTACAAATGACCAAATGAAACCCCAATTCTCATATTTATAGCCAAATGGAGCCCTAATTAGGGTTTCCTACCTTGTCGGTCATAATCCTTTTTACCTTCAACACCTTGTAGATTGGATGTACGAGCCCCGTTGTTTCCATAAAATACATATTTGGGATCTTGATTGTATTATCATCAAATTGAGATTCAAATATTTTTTTTTGACCAATTTCCCGAGGGAGCACCATATTACCCTATAGACACTAGGACATATTGGGGTAAAAATTTCTTGTTTTTTCTTTGAAACAACGTTTGAAAACACATTGTATCAAAGTAGAGCAAAATGTAAAGACCTAAAATCGTCTAATGTCTACATACGCCACTTTTACTAATTATTCCTCTTTATTGATTAAATAACTTTTATTATTTAATTAATCTAATTTCATTATTCTGAATCAACATTTCAAAATCATATTTCAAATTTCCCTCTAATTCATAATCAATTAATCATTTCCCTCCTAATATTAATTAAATAATCTTACTATTTAATTAATCCTAATTATTCACTTTAGTTAAACTATCTTTATTGTTTAAATTCATTTCTATTACATTCCCATGATTGAATAATTTTTTAAAATTATTTAATTAGCTATCAATCTCATCTATATTAAATAAATTTCTAAATTTGTTTACTTTCATTTATCCCCAATTTCAATTAATTTCATTTTGCTTGAAATTCAAATTAACCTCATTTCCCTCTCATTTCAATCTCAATTTCATGTTTTTGAAAACCTCAATTTCCTGCAAATTACATTTTGTCTAATTTTCTACATGACATGTTGAAAATCCTAATTGCCACAAAATCTCAAAGAGTCATCAATCACCTTTTTTCTGACTAATCAATCAATTTAGTCAACTAATCAATCAAACTAGATAACAATTCAATCAATCCTTTAACTTTCAATCTATTCAGTCTAACTGAATCATGCAATCAATTCCACATCATAATTCTCTTGAATCAAGTTGTCTCAATCATTCTTAGTCATTGATCTTTCTATTGAAATTTCAATCCTGATAGTTGAACCAAATTTAAAAAATCCATAGATTCAAGCTCAATCCCTGTTATCAACAACCACTATCTATGTATTCTTGTGCATCTATTTTGTAGGTTTTCATTAAGTACGATTTTGAGAGCCATCATACAACGCAAGGAGAAGAAGGACAATGGAGGCCAAGTGCTTGAGTATCAACATGGGTTTGATTCATTTTATAATTGTTTGATTTGTTGATCTCTTTAAAGTTTTCCTCTATTGAGTATATGATTGGATTTTTCTTTAGATCTAGCATTTAGTGGTTGTTTATTTGATCTAATTGGTATATCGATTTTCACTTGTAGACACTTACTATTAGCGTAACCATTGCACCTTGTTTTGGTGTAGTGCTAGTCTAGGTAATCAAATGGGGTCCAAGGCATTATCTACGCAACTAAAATTGATGGTGCCACCTTGCTAGTGGTAGACTTAAGTGACAAGGGTAGAGTGAAGGTATTATAAAGGCTACGCGCCAAACATCAAAACTAGTAGAAATCGTTGAACCCCCAAGGTAGGACTGAGAGGGGAGGGGGTAAATCAGCCTGGATATTCAAAGCAAATTAGTTATAAACAAAATTTAACCATTGAACAACAATATTGAAAACACATCAACCATCAACACACAAACACCAAATTTTATGTGGAAAACCCAAATAGGGAAAAACCATGGTGAGAATCAAATTCACGATATGGATAAAATGATTACAGCATTTTAGGCTTACTGCCAAGGAGCAACATGCACCTGATGGACTTGCAAGACTAAGGCACACTACCTTAGGGCAAGATACATGGACTTGCTCAACTGAGGCACATTGCTTTAGGGCAATATATAAGGTGCTCCCGAAGGAATCGCTGTCAATCAACAATAAGGGAAATAGAAAAACTAATATGAGAAGAATCTCCTAAACATGAATTCATTCTTGAGCATTTGTATCAAGTGACCAACATCATGGCAAATATCTCTAAAAATCACCACTATCTCAACACACCGTCTCATAGAAAATATCACTTTCAAAGCTCTTCACAAACTGACTTTGCACATTTGTAGTCTCAGATCTTCTTGCACATCATTCTAATTTGCTTCTCATCGTTCCATACACAATCCACACACAACTCATACTTATAACCATAATGCTCAAATATGAGATAAATCATAAAAAATCCAATTGAGGGTCAACCACAACTGGAATAAACATTATTGCACAAAATAAGTCACCCGGACCAAAAATACTCATGGTGGTCCATTCTAGAAGAAATAGGGGACCTAAATACATCGCAACACATTCTTCCAAGATGAATCCAATGATTTTCATATGCTAACATATCTTCCAAAGTCACCACCACATGTAATGTGTAGATATGCAATAAAGCTTGTGAATCAGTCAGCCAAAAGACATCTTCCAACACAAATGATTCCACACAAATCTCCACATACCATGGTGAGACCCATACCAACATTCTAATTCATCCTCTAATGCATATCCAAATCAAAAAGCATGATTTAACAAGATAATTCAATCAGACAGACTAAACCATAACACAACCGAATATACCAAACACAAGTCAACATAAATCACTTATGAACATAAACACCACTAGATAAATACACTAAAAATGTTGCACAAACCACATGATCATGTCCTCCAAACCACAACATAAAATTCAACATATTCGGAGTCCATTGAAGACTTTCCAGATCAATCTGACATACTTTTATTGTCAGAGAATAATAACAACTAACTTTTTCAATCCACAAACTATAATTTTTACCATCCAAATGAATGCAAATCACACTACTAATGAGACATTAAATATTGTTTCTTGCATACATTAAAAACTCTTTCTTGCATATTGAACTTGCCACAACTAGCACCAATACATCAAGCTCAACTGCAACACCAAACACAAGACAAAGAAACCTGCAACAACATAAGATCATATTCAATCCAAACAACCTAGTTTGACATCAATGACACCCATACACACTCAACTTTCAATAGTAACAAAATACATCAGAGGCAGAGTAATTTTTGAGTGGTGGCTATGTGCGTTGCTTGGGGTTTAATCCTCCCTCACTGTAAAGAACCATTCACTTTGCTAGTTCATGCTTAGGGGCCCAACACAATAACTTGTGTTGTATAAAAAAATACCTATTGATAAATTGAAAATTATACTCCATCGATGCTATGTGTTTGTAGACTATGCAAAAATAATATTTTGTTGAATTGGACTAGTGGTTGTGACTATTGATGATGTACAATGCACAAATCATATATATTCCTTACATTTGTACATAAAATTCTATTAAGCCAAAATCTAAAAATCCTAAAAACGATAATTTTCCCTCTAAAATATAGAATATCTTAAATGATAATTTTTTTTTTGGTCCTCCTAGACTTAATGGTGAGGTCCTTTTTGCACAGATGTACACTAAATAATCTCCTATTTGAGTCACTCCTATATTTGATAAGGATCTTGCAAATTTGAAGCTTTGATGCCATGTAAGTGTCACACAAAGACTCAATCTCCTACAATCACTTGCAAAACAAAAAATAACCTATCACAAAAGAGTATAAAGAAATGAATTGCTTGATTATGGGTGTAATAATGATACAATGATCAAATAAATCAAATGATAAATAATGCATAAGAGAGACCTTGCTTGTACAGGCAAGATGAGAAGATATGACATCTCAAGATTATGAAATTTGTCACAAACATATGATGAGACACAAAACTAAATGAACTAAAAGTGTCCCAAGTAAACTCAACTAATCTGGTGTGAATATACCTAAGAGGTAAACCAATTAAGTAATATACCTTGTTCACACCAACACTCATGACTTAACAATCTCCCTGAGTTATTTTCAATATTGCTAGTCCTTACACATTATTAGACAAGAGAGATTCTAAAGGGCTTGGTTGCATAATTTGCATTCACATAAAAAAAAAGCATGCACAAAAACCAATTCAACATTATGTGAGAAAAAATTTCAATACACAAAATTTGAGATAATCAACACATCTAAAGCATTAATTTTTCTTATAATAATAATTTTATCTCTAACATCCCAATTTGACCAATTTAAAAATATCTAATTCTTCTATCACTTACCTTTATCTTTCACATGTACAACTCAAACCCTAATTTCCAAAAAAGTTTAATTAATTCTAGATTGATTGTGTTTCTCTTGATTATATTATACCTTATAGAATATACACTCGATTGACCTTTGAAGATTAACCTATGTAACTTCTATTATACATTAATAGAAGACTTTTGTGTTCCTTCACATGACACGTAAACATTGTTGTAGAAAATAGCACATCTCTTTTGGCACCGTAAAAGGATGCCAGCCTATTTACACCAAAGCCCTAATTTTTGTTCTATATGACCCTTGTCCTCACCTTGTCCCCTAAAATCCCTAATTTTTCACATTATTTTTGCTGACTTCATTCCTTGTCCAGGTCAAGTTCTTCTCTCTCCCGTCGTAAACTGCTTTGCTCAATATAAAACATCAACATAAAAAAATGTTCTCTCATTCCATTCTCTTTTTCTTGAAAGTTACAATTTTTTTTTTCTTTTCAAATTTCTTCAGAAGATTACCTATCAATATAGAAGGAAATCCCATCCTAGGAATATAGGAGGTTTTTGTCTTGCCATCATTATGCAGAATGGGACACAAATGTTCTGCAATTTAAAATGATGAGAATGAGAAGGATCTGAATGCAGATAATCCCAGTTAAATGTCATTCAAATATCTTAGAAGGGTACGAAGGATCTGAAAGCAGATAATCCCATTTAATTGTCCTGCAAATATCTTCAGAGGGGTACTTAACCCATTTGGGATTATTGGCAATTAAATTCTTAATCATGCAGGCCATTGTAGTAGAAATTAGTTCTTCAGATGACGAAGGAGAAACTGAACCACAATCCAGGAGGTCCTCTTCATTTAAAAGGACCTCCGTTACAGACGACGATGACGAGCTAACTGTAATTGAGAGCTTTATCTGTTCTGAGAAGAACAGTCGCCCTAAGAGGGCTAAAAGTTTTGGAACCCAAATTGAAGATTTGGAGAATGATTGCTTGGTTTTAGAGGGTGATCCAGAGAAAGTTGCTGCTGATCCAAGGGCTACGGTTGATGAGTCAGAGGATTTGATAGTGACTGCAGAAAAAGGGGAGGTATTCTATCTGTAATTTGTTCCTTCTCTTTCTTTCTTGTACCCCTTGCTGAAATATGTGAAATTTGTTAATATTTTTAACCTTTTGCTCCCAATTCCTGTATATTAACGCATGCTCATCATTGAAATTGGTATGTTGATTTCGTTCTTTTTCTACCCACTGATGAAATTTGTCGATTTCACGGGTACGTTAAAGTTATCTCCCCTATTTCTAGTTTTAAAGGCGTGCCTAATAATGAATTTGGTTGGTTGCTTTTTTTTCCTTCTGCCTATCATTGAAGTTTGTGCAATTACTTCATGTTTTTAAGTGCCTGCTTCCAGTGCTGGTTTTTAAAGATATGCCCCTCTTTGAAATTGTTTTGTTGGTTACATGTTCTTCTTGTATCCATTGTGAAATCTGAGGAATTTTGTCACGTCTATTCCTAGTATTTTAAAAGTGCACCTATTATTGAAATTGGTAAGTTGGATGCATCTTTCTATCACTCATTATTAATGAAATCTATGTAATGAATGATTTTGAGTTTCTACTCATAATGCTAATGTATTAAGCCCTGCCTATTATAGAAATTGGTTGGTTGGTTGCATTTTTCTTCTACCCACTACTGATTAAATTTGTTGAATTTTTGCAAACTTTTGAGCTTTTGCCCCAAATACTAGCGTATTAAGATGTATCTATCAAATTTTTTCTCTATGCATGTTAACTACGGACTTAGATGCCACAACAGAGGGGTTCCACTTTTTTCGACCTCTTCCAGGAGTTTCACCTGATCTTGTCCTTTGGGTATGATGAAACCAGGGTTGGATGCTATTTAACACTTCAAATGTTAACATGTCTGGGAGGGATTTGAACTAGGGGCTTTGCTATGAAACTGCCGATGACTACCATTGGAATGGAATCCCATTCAATATGATGACTGTGCACCCATCAGCCATTTTAGCTAAAAGCACTGAGGGTTGAGGGGTTCTAGACTCGGAAAAAGTATTCGTGAGATGCGACTTCAAGTCGGTGTCAACTATTCAGACTGGAAATATTAAAGTGTAGCATGGATGTTAAAACTCGACTTTAATCATTTGCTTTTCTGACATCAGATCAATCTCCTCTCTTAATCTTCAAACATATTCCATCTAACTGTAAGTTAGCAAAAACAAAAGCCTATGGCTTTTTTTATTTATCAACTATGCTCTTTTGTCTTTTATTATTTGCTTCTATTTGATTTAAAATGTCTAAACACATAGGGTGTGAAGTGTTCTTGTACAGCTTATATAGAAAGTATACAAATACTAATAACAACATAGAAGAAAGCAGTATGCAAAACATCAGCTATATATTTATTGATCGTGAAATTGTGTAACTTAATGATTTCCTGAAGTGGAATGAGTTCACCTGTACGTGAATATAAGTGGATCTAAAAAATTGAAACTTTTGATGATACCTTTTTGATATACTTACAAAAGTTAAGTAGATTAAGTTAACAGTCTATTTGAACTTAATGTACTTGGTGCTTCGCAATAAATTAACTACACCTGAGTGGTCCTTATGCTGCCTACAGTATCTTCACCAAAAAATATTGGCAAAATCCTGATTGTTGTCTTGTGGATCTGTGAAGTGGGGTGTTGCTACAATTGTTTGGTATAGGTCATCTCCAAGGCAAGGTTATTCATCCAATCCCAAACAGTTCAATATTCAATGCCTGATAGTTTTGTGTATTGTTGTGAAGGTTCTGCAATTTCTTCCTTTGTTGCAAAATTTATTGTTTTTGTTTGTTTTTCTGTGCTTAAATTTTTTTCCATGTGTCTGTGACTCTGTCCTTTGTTTATCATTTATTTTTTCCCCTACTAATGCCTCATTAAACTTGCTTTGTGTGCACACTAATAAAACATTGACCAGCGGTTACTAATTGTGATTTCATCCAGCAATTGTCAATTATTGGATTTACCATTTTTTTTATATTTGTTAATATTCTTGGGTAGCCCCAAAATTTTCCTTCAATTAATGTCTAGTTACTGGGTTCTTCCCTGCAGGCCCGGGTTGTGGTCCTGGTTCGGCCCGGGTACTGGTCCAGTGCTGGTACATTCCTGGGCAAACCCAGGGTACTGGTATATCTAGTCTTGATCAACTTTGGAGGATTTAGATGTGAGATCGCAAAGTCAACAATCTTTAGTTTCCCAAAGGTTATTTTTAGACTTAAGGCTTTTGTGTATGATCCTTATTCCCAGTTGCCTCATAAATCCACATGATTATAAGTTTATTTGTTGGATGACTGTGCTTGACTTAGAGTATCTTGAACATAGCTAAAAGTTTTGAGTGAATGTGAAGGATTCTTTTTTTTTATTTTGTGCTAAATTCTATCAGATCAAACTTGCTGTTGTCCTCTTAAGCCATTAACAGTTATGTCAGCCTTCATTTTTGATGGACAAATTCTGTTTTCCTTTATAATGGATGATCTGTGTTATCAGACATGTAATGTGTGCAAAAATATGAACAATAGATCAGAGATGCTAGACCTTAGTATTTGGTGGTGGATCTTAGTAGTTTTTCTTGTGGGTTTAAGGGAACTTGACAAAGATGATGACAATTGAAGGTTTGGATGTTGACATGTACAATCTACTCAAAGTGTGGGGTACCAGTGGAAACATGTGTGGAATCTGCTGAAAATGATTGATGATAATAGAACACAAGTAGGCATTACCATAAGTTATTATTGGAGAATGTTTCTTGGATCAATGTGCTTTGAATGTTGAACACATTTCTATCACTGTAATTTAATATATCTGGTTTATCTGGTTTCGGTATAACTTTTATTAGAGCAGATAAACATACTAGTTGCAAATATATCCCCGAAGCTGAACTGGTATCTCAGATTAATGTTATCAGAAGTTGTTTTTTATGATGTGTGGTATTTATTGATAAGCCCATGGCTTAATCACTTGTTATGGTTCAGAAGCTGTCCTCCCTTCGTTTGTCAGTGAATGGCACATTTTTCATTTGTTTAGTGATCATTGATGTGGTTGTTTGCTCACTTGGTTGTTGTGTACTAGCTGTCAAGGTTTGTTGTTTGGCAGATGCGACATTCAAAAATTTCTATTGTCATGGCCTTAAAGTATTGTCAGGCAGCAATTTTTGCTTGACAATTGTCACTCAGATTCTTTGTTTGGCAGTTGCCATTTTTGTCTATTTTCCTGTTTCTATAGTCGGCTCCAGATAAATGCAATTTAGTAAGTAGGAAGGTTTCAGTGTTTCATACTCACCCATTTACCAATCAGCAAACCTGTATCTGTGGTTCTACCATTTTTTCAAGTATTCATCCAAAACGCAGTTCCTTCATCATCTTGTTTATATTTCTCATCTGAATCTGTTCCAGAACTAGCATGCTTTTCTCCAATTTATTGGTCATTAAATGTGTCTATCATTAGTTGGACTTAAGCAGTTTTTACTCAAGTGTTTTTTTTTTCTTTCCAATTATGGATAGCTATAACCTATTTCAACTGTGGATACAATGTAGTACTGCATTTTCATGTTTTAGAACGTTTCCATTCTTTGAGTACAAAAGACTGCTTTTGATGCTTACTCTGCTATCATAGTGCCTTAATTTTAAAAATTTTCTTATTGAGAAATTCCTTTGTGATTTGCTAATTTTAGTTTCAAATTAGTTCTTAACACTGGGTTTCTTTCTCAATTTCTTTCAATTTTTTTCCAATAATATGTTCACATTTGATCATCAATTAATGCATTTATAAGGGCCACACCTCCTATTTCAATTTTAATTTTAATTTTAGCATCTCTTTCTTCATGGTTTCTCGTGACTGTGATTGCTGTGGTGAATTTGGCTGGGCTATTTGTGGTAGACAGTTAAATTGTTTGATTGGTACCATTACCACCGTCACATATATTAATGACATTAATTGCTGTAATTGTTCTTTCCGCATATTGGGTCTGTTATTATTCTCTTCTAAGGTAGCATGGGAAATGTCCCCTCCTTTCCCCCCTGTTCATGGCCATCTTCTGTTTCTAGTACACAGGTGTGGCCAAGGAATGTCTCCTGACTGATCTCCATCTCCCACAAAATCAGTGATGCAACCATGAAATGCACCAATCCGTGCCACATGTTCCAGGGAGGTCTGATATTTTTTCAGTAAAAAATGAAAAAGAAAAACAGATTAAACTTAAAAAAGAAAAGAAAAAAGGGAAAAAGCCCTTTTCACCAGTGTTATCAATTAGCACTGTATTTAGTGTTGTATTTTGGCATTTGCTCAAGTTTTTGAGCCAAAAGGAGCCTACCACTTGTATTGGCATTAGTATTGCTTTATTTTTAGAAAATTTTCATTTAATTTAATATATAATGTAACTTGTTTCAATTATTTTCTATTTGTGCAGTTCTAATTCAACAAAAAAATTAAGTTCTTTGTCGATTTCAATACCTGCGTTTGTGTCAAAAAAGCATTTAGATATCAAGTTTTCTCTTATTTTTGGGCTTTTTCATTTAATTTTCTTTAGCAGATCATATTTTTGCAATCTAAACACTGTCAATTGTAATTCATGCATGGAAGTGGCATACAAATTGACAGCCATTACGTACACTTGAACTTGTATGGTTTTTATGCATTTTTCTTCAATTAGTTTATGAAAGAACAAATTTCAGTATCTATATTAAGAAAAGCTTTTGTTAATGTTAGAAGTGTCTACAGGCAATTTGTAAATAATGGGATAAAAAAGAGTATGCTGAAAAGCGAAGGATCCAATACCATTAATAGAATGATGCCTTGGCACAAATGGCACAATCCTTTAGCTAGAGGATCACTTGAGTGACCAAAGGTCGATACTCTCCAAGCGTTAAATAGATGCTGTCACCCCAAACCATCAATTCCATACTTATAAACTCACAAAACAATGAGCAAGAAAAAAATGAAAACAAAAGTATGGGACAGGAGTGGAAGCCCCATAGGGAGGTTTAAAAAACAGTTTATTTATTCTGATTCCTAGCCAAGCTTCCAAACTCTTGTAAAGGGCTGAAAATGATGCCTGAGCAATGTCAATATTGGCTAGAAAGTCTGCCACCAAGTTTGATTTGTGAAAGCAATGGGAAAGTAGAGCAACATCAAATGATTTAATTAACTTCATTGCTTCCTCAAGTAAGTGTATTTTCTTCCAACTTGTGCATGATACCCTATTGAAACCCTGAAACATTACCAAACAATCACCTTTCACTACTAATTGCATACAACCCATCAAAGAAGCTAAGGCAATACTTTCCATTACAGTATACCATCTCGTGTAATTAAATTAGTTAGCACAAGAGAAGAATATAAGATAAAAGAGAGATGCAATACTCGATTAGAATAAATCATACCATGGGCCAACCTCCAAAAAGTCTTATAGTAAGAACAAAACTTTCAATACCATGCTTAACTTCTCACTACCTCCTACTTGTAGGCTAAGTTGCAGGTTCTAGATGGGTTTGGTTTTGATACTTCATCATTGATTGATGGTAGTGATAAAGATAAATGTCAATTGATATTTCAAAATTACAATATAATCTCATATCATATATGTCTAGGAGGATTAAAATGAAAATCATTACAATTGCAAAATTTGAAATAAATACAATCAAAAGTTTGTATATTTGTCATCAATAGTCATCAAAGGGATCTAGATCAATATCATCATTTGGTTCAACATCATAATTCATTTGAACCACAATCGATTGGAGTGCCACTCCCACTAGGTACATCCTGTGTAAGAGCCTCATCATCATCTACATTGACTCTGGCAAGCTGTAGGATAGGTGCATCCATGTTGGTACACTTAGGGCTATATTCCAATTCTTCATTGCCCCGTCCTTGTAATCATCTTGCTTATGTGATAGGGCACAAGTTGGAACATATAAAAACCAAGTCTTTTGCTTTTTTGCAGCCAACTGGTTATGCTTCATCGAGTGGATAAAGGAGATGTGCTCACATTTTGTTCAGCTGAAGAACTTGCAACTTGTTCAAATTGGAGAGAAAACTGACCAACACAACTTAAAAAAAATGCAAAAGAAATTAAAGAATGGTAAGTAATAAAGTTTACAAATGTTAAAAATAAAAAAATGCTTACTTGTGATAGAATCTTGATTGCAAGAGTTTAGAGGAACAAATAATCTTGCTCGTGGAGGTACTATTATGTACAAACATCTTCCTTGTATTGGTCTCAAGGAGCACAAATGCTATGATCTCGTCCTGAGATGAACTTGGCAAACTTTTTCCTAACATTATCCACCACTTTTAGATCTAACAAGATTTTTTGGAATGCCAACTTGTACTTGTTAGCAAATTCACTTGTTGTATGGTGCAATTCATCTTGGCAAAGGAAGTATTTTTGTGTTATAGTATTTGGGTAGAGTGAATATGCAAGGATGATGTGTTCATCTTGTAGATGCGGTGATGAATGATTTTTGCCACACCTTGGAAAAATGTTTCTTCAGGTTCATTCTCCTTTTGTGCTATTATGACCTTTATTTTTTCTATCATGGAGTCAATGCCATTGTAGATTTCTCTCAAATATGGTCAATCTGTATCAGCAAACTTGATCATACACTTGATAGGCTCAGTGAAACTCAAGACATTGTCCACACAAGCTCTCCAATCATCAACTAGGATCAATAACTTGACCTTCTGAGCCCTCTTTAATCTGATTGCTTTAAATACTCCATTGGTGGCTAATGACCATGGCGCTCAATGCCTCTTGCACCTTCACAGGGTGTCTGAAAATGATTGTGTGTGACATGGATTGGGTCTCAATAACATAATGTCGTGTAAACATAAGTTAATAACACGTTAAAATGTAAGTAAACATGGCATAAATTAAACTAAAAAATAAAATGAAATAAATTTGCCTTAAGAATTTCAAATTTGAGAAAGTTCTGAAAAAGACTTGTGACATATTTAAAAATGCGTTAAATTTTCTCAAATCTATATTGTAACTTCTTTAACATGTCTTACATCACCCCTCTAGATTTCAAGGAAAATTTGTAGTTATGAGAAAGATATGTGCTTAACACCACCACCTTTAAAACATAAAAAGAATTGCCCGTTTTCTCACCTTCAAGGTGCCAAGAATATGGTTTGATACTTGTAATGAAATTATTTAGCAACAAAGAGTAATATAAAATAAAAGAATGCAAATAAATGGAAATACTTGATTAGAGTAAGCCACTTCGAGGTGGCAACCTTGAAAAGTCTTATAATAAGAACACAACTTCCAGTGCAATGCTTTAACAACTACTCACTACCTCCTGTTTATAGGTATCATTAGGTAATATTAATACCCTAATCTCAATGAGACTGATCTAGCTTACAATAATTGAACTCAAGGACTAATCATTGACTCAAAAGTTGGATTATGTGAGCCATATTCCGTTATCGTATACCCCAATACAATCAATTCTTTAAGGGTGCAGCATTCTGCCTGATTGTTTGTCCTACTCAAAGAAACAAAGAGACCATTTGCACTCTGAATCACAATCATAGCTAACAATCTAGGGTTCTCCTTGAAGCCCCATCAAAAGTGAGCTTTAAAAATTTAGTTGGAGGTTTCATTCAAGTAGAGTTTTTTCTCTTAACTATCTATCAATCACCCCATTAATGAGGATAAATGCCGTTATGCTTTTTTATTTATATTAAAATTACATTAATTAGCTGGGAGATTCTATTGGGGTCGTCTCCCTTGAAAATAAAGATTAACTCAACATATTATCTAATGTCTTTTTCTTACAAGATCTTAAAATCATCTGGAAAGCAACTTCTTTCCTCAATATAGGTTTCCTGTTAGATAATATAGTTCATTGTTTTCTTTAGGAGATACATTCACTAAGACTACAACCTGAACTTTCTCCACAAAAGGAAGATCCTCTTTTGATGAGACAGAAGGACAAGTCTCTAGGTTAGAATCTAAAATACTAGGAGACTATTTCAGGTTTTTCAGCTTGTAAAGAGGCTACCTTCATAACCAAAGGCCTTGCAATATCTACTTCCTAAGCAGTGGTTTAGTATGGAAATGATATCCTAGCCTATGTATGCAAACTAAGATCTTAAATCTCCATATCTTATCATTAGGAATAATAATAAGGTCCACCTACAAGCCTAATAGGAGAGTTGAATGCTTTGGATCAATGTTCCTATTGGTGCAATTGAATTGAAATTGTGAAGTGCGTGTTTAAGATGTAGGTTTAATGCCAGGAAAATGATAACTTTTAAAAATGACAACAAATTACAAAACAAGAAACTAAAGTAGTAGCTCAGATCTAGAAATAAGACATAGAAAGGAACTTGCACTTGCCAATTGATCCTGAAAATGTTGGATTGGTGTGTTGGGTGCCCCAGCCTGAGGGTGCTTGTGCAAATAGAATGAAGTAGATTTGCAATCAGAAGGGTCTTGTAGGTTTGTCTCTCCAAAATTCAGCTGACAAGTGTCGAACATGTGTGTTGGGCGCCCTAGTCTAGGGCTTTTCGCTTGTTCAAAATCAGGGAACATCTATCACTGTTTGCTCTGTGTGCTATTGGATTTGAACCTGCACACATGAAAAACGAGAAAGAAGGGTTGTGCTTTATAGGGGCTTGCTTAAGTCAAACACTGTGGTGTTCCCACCTCCACTATAGCTATGATTGATGAAAAAGAGGCTTCTCCTTAGAAGGATAGAGGCTAAAACAATAATGGAGATGCTTGAGTTGAGAAATATTACCTCCAACGTGAAACCCTTGGTATGAAGTCTCACATAAGGCTTGATGTTGCCTGGAAGATGTTAATGGATGCCTTCATAATGGAGGAACACATTATGATTGATCATAATTGTTGTAACAAAGATGTAGACATGAATGCTTCTTATTCCTTGACTGCAGATTTGTGCTCAATTGCCTTGAATATGCTTTTTTGAATGCTCATAGGATGATTGCCAGAAGACTTAAGAGTTTGGATGAGAGAGGGAGTTGTATTTATATGCAACTTATATCTTTTTGGATTTTATTTTTTGGAAGGGCAGTTTCCTGCTACATACAAAGCTTACATTTGAATTGAAATTTCGGGGCCAAACTGGCTGGACAGGGGCGTTGGGTGCTCTAGTCCAAGCAGTTTGGGCCAATAAAAAGGTTGTGAATAGGTGAATGCACCAAGTTAATGAAAACGGTCCCGAAATCAAGCACAATTAGACTTATATTAGGTACACATTAGGCACAACCACCAAAGTGGGTCCAAATTAAGTGTGAAATTGTAAAGGGATACAATTTACCAGACTACAATGGTCTTAATAGGCAAGGGCATACATTTTATTAGCAAATCTAGGCTACTAGGGAGGGGGGGGTGGGGGGTAAAGATTCTTCTACAAGGGGATAAGTTAAACAAGGAAGCATCAAGTAACATTCGGAAAGATTTTCCAAATTGATGACAATATTGTAAACGAACTTGAAAGTGTACTTTGCAAACTTGGACCATGAGAGTATTTTGTAAGCCCAAAATATAAGACCTTTAAAACCACACAGGCCTTAATGGCACACATCATTTTCATGATTTTTGAAGAGACAAAAAATCAATGTTGACAAAGCCAAAAAATAGAGAATTTGGAGTGTTTAACCAACATATGCCGATATTTGAATAATGCTTCAAACCAACCAAACAAGAGAACTCATCTGATTGCAGCTGAAAGTTGAGAATGCTGCATCCAATCGATCACTGAACTTAGATAGTACTGCAGTAGAGGTGTATTTTGTCTATGCCCAACTACGCACAATATTGGAAGCATAGAGAATGGACTACCACTGAGAATTGCTCCTGAGAATAGACTGTTTTTGAGAAATTTGATCTGCATGGTGTACAATCAAATTTGTAGGCCATACAATGCAAGTAGGGTGTATGATGGAATTTGCAAGCCATAGGATGCAAGCAATACGAACAATGCAAGTTGCATGCCATGCAATACAATGGTTTACAACAGGCTGTACAATGAGAATATATCGTTGCTGTACCCTGAACAAGTCAGGGCGTACAATAGGAATATATAGTCATTGTACAATGAAATAATAAGGCTGTACGATAGGGATATATAGCCATCATACAATGAAATAATCAGCTCTTACAATTGAAATATATTCTGTAATGTCCCCTCCTTAGGCAGAGCAGTCAGCATTGGAGGTATAGGCTCCTGTAGGCTGGCAGAGTGAGTAGGGAGCCTATTCAGGGGTAGAGACAGACACATTGGGGCTTTAGGAGCCTGTTTGGTCAGTTTGGGATAGTCTCCTAAATTTTAGGAGGGATCCCTATTTTTTAGGGACGGACTGTGAGTTACTTGGGAAGCATCAGGAGACTTCCAGAACCATTCTGGCAACTTTTGTCACATTTCCTATTGTTTAGGAAGGGGTTCTAAATTTTAGGAGCCACTGCCAGTTAGCTCCTAGTGTCATGGCATCATCAGAGAACAAGTGGTTTCAGTCAGATCACAATTTAGAGTCCCGAGGCATTTTTCATGAATAAAATAGGAAATAAGTAATACTTATTTCCTAAGTTTGGGATTTAATTAAATAAATAGTTGAAGTGATTAGTTTAATCACTTAACTTTATAATAAGGGATAAGTGGTCTTGAGGTCACACCTCCCTAGGCCAATGAAGTAATAAGTTATTATTAATAACTTTGGCCCTCTTTTTATGAATAATAGACCCCTCGTTATGGATTGAACTCTAGGAAGGGAAATTATGTTATCAAACATTAAAATAAAGTATATTTTATTATTATTTCAAAAAGCTCTTGGAGGGAAAAGGATCGACCATTTGAGAGGGAAAAAGAAGAATGATTAAAAGGGAGAGAGGAGGGAAAATCATCTCATTATGGTTGAAGGATATTTTTAATATTGGAGATTGTAAGCTCTGAGCCAGAGTGTTGCAGCAGAAAAACCCTCAAGAACGTCCATTCTTGGGTGTTGGGAAGGCTGGACGTAGCCCTAGCCTCACATCCTGAAGGGATTTCATCATTTTCAATAGCAAGTTCATCATTCCCAGGGTGGTTCGATTTGAAAGTTTAGTCCATTAAGGTGCTGGAAAGGAGACAAATTCAAGATCAGAAGTTAGTTTTGAGCCTGCAGCAGCCTTTGCTGACTGTTCTTAGCCCAGTCGTACTTGCTTACATCATTTCAGCAGCCGTACAGGGCCTGTTCAGAGTATTTGGTGGTGAACTTTAGCAGATCATGTCAAGGAAGAACCTCAGCAGCACCAACACAATGCAGATCTGGGCGTTGGGAGAAGAGTTCTGAAGAATCCAGACTTGCTGGGCGAAAACCACATTAATCTGGGCTGTACAAACCTCAATATCAGGCCGTACAGTACCTACAGTAGCTACATTCTTGCCTGTTACAGACCATAAATCAATTGGGTTATGTAATTCTGGTTAATTGAAATTAAAAGGCAGGGGTTTCAAGTCTGCATTTGTTTTTGGTGATTTAATATCTAGAAGTTTATTGCGATTTCTAGTTTTCTTTCAATTCTTCATTGCAATTAGTTATCAGTCACAACCATTGCAAAAAACTCAAAAAAAGAAAAAAAGAAAAAAAAGAAGAAAACCCTCAAAAACCAAAAAAAATAAAAAACAGTGAAAATAAAAAAAAACATACTTTAATGCATCACTCCCAGATTTGGATCAGATTGGCATCCTAGGGTGTACATTACATATTGCCACTGTACAATTGGAAACTTTCTGCTGCATTGTACAATGAGAGTATTGCTGTGCTGTATAGTTGAAGACTTGCAGAGTCCAATGGAAGACTTGCACCCTCCAATGGAAAACTTGCACTGTACAATGGAAAGCTTGCACTGTACAACGGAAAATTTCAACCATACAAATGAAAAATTGTGCTGTACAATTGGAAAAACTCTCTTGCCATACAATATGGATGGGTGAGTTATGCGGTAGAAGATTGTTTTGTCATGGGCATTGCTGTTGTACAATTATATAGTCACAACATACTCTTGGCTGTACAATATAGATGGTTGTTAAGCTGTACAATATATACGGGTAATTGACAAGGTTGTAAAATAAAGGACAATTCTCGCCATACAATAAAGGACTTCTCTCATCATACATTAGGATTGTTACGTTGTACAAAATAAATACTTTTCCTTTTTTTTTCTATTTCTTTGTCAATTACCTAATTCCTCCAACAATTTCTACCAAGAATATGAGAAAAGTAGTATGAGAAAACCTCGAAGTTCTAGAGGAGATAGATACAAACTTCCCTAAGGAATTAACAATGCTTTCCAAAGAAGCCAAACAAAAATGTGTAATGTCCCTTTTTTGTACATGCCCTAGTTTTTGCCCTAAAATCACAATTCCAAGCAACTTTCCTGCTAGGGTTAGGAACATAAACTTAATCATAAGATATCTCTAATTTATTGGGGAAATTTTAACCATAGGGAAGCCAGAATAAGACTTGATAGGGTGCTCTAGAGATCCTCTACCCTAGGCCCAAGAGTGGATATGCCATCCCTCTTGGCCTCATGTGGCCTGTGCCATCCATATGAGGTATACCTAGTGAGGTGTCCTATAACCGTTCCCCCTCATCTTGTCATCATCCTAGTTTCTTATGATTGATCCTCTTGCGTTAATGAGCAATGGTGGAGGTGAGGGGAAAAGATTGCAGAGAGTGCCCCAGAAACCATCTCTTCCTAGACCCAAAGACCGTACCCTTTGTACTCCTTTGACCTCTATGGGCTCATCTTGTCCCACTTTGAGGTGGCATATCTAGAAGAATGCTCATACACTGTAACCCTCTTGTATTACATCTCACACCCTCCTCCACCATTGTATATATATTTATCATATATTATAAGTGATGAAGAATCCATGTATATATTCATTATGACGGTAGTTGGTTATTGCTGAACCCATTTATCAGATTGATATTAACAGTATTACGAAATATCATTATATTGTGTTATATTATCAGCATTATTTTATGTTACCTACATTTTATTAAATTACATTTCTGTATTGTATTACATTGATAATATCATACTATATGAGTAAAATTATATCAGATTTTATTATCTGTATTAGCTTCAGATTTTATTAGGTTATATTAATCAGATTATATCAAATTATATTAACATTATGTTATATTGTTACCCCATATTTAGAGTAATATTATGTTAATGTTTTTCTTCATATATCATATTAACAGTATTAATTGTGATAGCAGTATTATATTATATTAGTAGCATCATATTGTATTGACAGCAATCTTATATTCTCATATTTATACCGTACGTATATCTCAGGCAGTGACTGCTGATGTCTTTCCTTATGTTTTCCCTTATTTCCTTCCTTTCACCCCTCATAAATTTTTTTCCAACATGATTTGCTGGGCCTTCTTATACATGTAGATGCTGATGTGAAGGGTTGTGTGGAGGGACGTGTCTCCCTGGGTGTTTTTAATTTAAGTTTGTGTAATAGTACACAGCCTTAATAAGTATCGTCCTTACATAATGGACCGCTGCCTTTGTCTTATAAATAATATATTATTTAATAATCATTAGATGCCTAGTCATTATTTAATAAATGGTTATTCATTATTTAATAATTCTCTATTGATAGAAATAAATGGTTATTCATTATTTAATAATATATTGCTAATAGAAATAAATGGATGGTTATATATTCTTTCATATTTTTATTTTATTATTATTAATTTATGTTTCAAAGTGGGGACATTACAAAATGTAAAGTGAGATTGGGCATCCTCACACCCATTCAATCTTAAACATTTCTGCCAGTAGACCCATTCAATCTTAAACATTTCTGCCAGTAGATTAAATTCATGGAACTAGGGTTTGACAAAGAAGTAGCAGTCCCACAAACCCATGGCTTCAGCAAGAAACAGTCTGTCTTATTAATCACACCAGGCACTGTTTAATCACACCAGGCACTACAGTGAAAAGACCCTGAGCACAGGGAGAAATCACACCAGGCTGTGCATGACAAGGTTTACATTTTATATTTACCCATCGATGCAGCTCCAGCAGACTGAACCAAAGATGATTGAAACTGCAAATAAGTACCATTTTTGAGTAGTACTCAACTTCTACTACTTTGCTACCCAGCTCTAAGAGCAGTCAGTATCTTCTAAACTGCCTTAACCATGCCCCCAGAAGATCCTTTCTAGCCAAAAGCCTTGCTAGCAGAAGTAGTTTGATTCTGCTCTTCATGTGAAGCAGCAGATTTCGAAGGGTGACTTTTAGCACTTTCTTCTCCTGCCATAACTGAAAATGTACATCCTAAATGGCTAGCAACATCATTTTGCATGGCTCCATGGGAGGAAGATCTAGATCCAACCACCTTTTCACAAGTGCACAGCTTCTCCAAAGAATTAACATCATCAGGAACAATGGCTGGCTCAGAGAACTGGGGCAACCTAACCTTCACTGCTGCTAGGCCTAGCAGCCATGTTAGCAGAGGCTCCAATATTAGAGATTTTTTTAGTACCCCTATCCTTGGGGAGGACACCTTTAGAGATAAGGTAGCAATATCAACCTCTCCCAATAAAGCCGAACATATTTGATGGGGATCAACACTGTGGGAACCAGGGGAGTCGGGCACAACCAAAGGAGCCCTAGTTGTGAATGCTGCAAACAAAGCCCTGAGCAGCTTTCGTGTGACAAACCTATACAGATGCTGATGCCTTATTGTTGCAGAAGGGGAGAGAGCTGTATTTTTTTTCCCTCAATGCTGGTATAATATGGAGTACAAATTTTTGGTCGATCACATTTTTTGTTTTACCAATTCTTGACTGCTTTTTCTTTTTAATCTTAATATCAGTATGATTATGTGTACTCAGTACTGAAATGGGTATGTTTATGTGGATTTAATTAGATTAGATTTAAATTTCATGTGAGATGGTCCTGGAATGCCTAGATGCAGAAAAGCCTTAGAACCCTGAAAGCAGGACTGAACAATGGTTTGAACTTACTAGTGATTGACCTATTGACAGTTTTTCACTATCCTCATATGTACACACACGCGCACACACACCAATAGTTCAACATTTTATGGGTGTCTGTGTAACACTGTAACCATATACATAACATATGTTTGTTGTGTGTACGTATATTTAGCATATATACACAGACAAAAATATGTACATACACACACACACACTCGACACCAATCTATCCTTGGGTATTGAGCTTTTTTAGTAGCTGTTTACAAAGTGCCGTACTGTAGGTGCAATGGGTACCGAAAGACTGTTTTGAGCCATGGCAAATAATGTCTTGGATTTGTTCTATATTTTTAATTTCAATTTTCTGATTCAAACATGATTTTCATTACATTGTTTTTCAATAAACGTTTTTATGACCCAAAATTAATCTTCCCTCATGGTTTTGGCTTTTGTTATCATTCTGTTGAATCCTACCCAAGCCTGATTCTAATAACCTCTGTAATTACCTCGACTCTTGTAATTATTAATTATCCTAAGTGTAGACTTGGTCCTCTCTGCTGACTTGTAAGTTAGATTATTTGAGGATTTTAGTTAACTTTGGCCTCACTGCTTGCATCTAATAAGTTATGACTTGCTGGAAATTTTCAGAGCACACTGGACACTCACTGCCTGCTTGCAAGTTAAATTTGGATCCTTAGTGACTCTGTGAAGTTACAGTAACTAAATAGGATTATTTCACTGCATGAAAGTTAGGTTGAAGAGCAGTGTTATGACTTGCTGGAAATTTTCAGTGCACACTGGACTTTCACTGCCTGCTTGTAAGTTAAAGTTGGATCCTTAGTGACTCTGTGAACGTACAGTGACTAAATAGGATTATTTCACTGCATGAAAGTTAGGTTGAGGAGCAGTATTACTGGGCTTGCTCATAATGCCTCCTGTGTCTGGACTGGTTTGGACTAGCTAGGGTTGGCTTCACAACCCAGGTGAAACAGGGCCAAGCACAGATGAAATTATGAAGATCTCATCCCCGAAACATAAAGGTCAACTTTTAATAAATAAACCATAAGAGAAAAGAAGACCTTAACTAAACCAAAATTTGTATGCTTTGTGCAAGTTATGGTTTTGTTTCTATATTTTTTATATTATTATAAAGGAAAATGAAATTTCCTTAAGTTTAGGCTTACCTAATAAAGTGCATACACATAAGTCCAGTCAACCTAGACTATTAATTAAGAGCTGAGATCTGAATATTTGAGCAATAATTAAACACGGGAAATGTAAATAGAAAATAAATGTATTTAGCTCTATAGTCGATGATTGCACAAAGATTGATGAAATTCTGGATCTGATAATCTTGGGATCAGGAGCAGTAGATGACAGACTGGTAATCACCTTGGGATCAGAATTTTCTGTTAACTCTGGACAGGGACGAGTCCGACTGTCAGGTATGAATACACAACTATGAACTTTTTCTGTACCTGTGAATTTGTCGCCTCTGACCTACAGATTTCTGTTCTTCAATTCCCTTGATTATCTTTGACTTCTTCTCTGTGTTCTCTAGAATATCTGGGGACCTGACAGTATTCAAAAATACCATAAAGGATTGTTGTATCTCACAAGGAGCTTTCACCTAGATCAATCCCCAAAAATTGAATAGTGGTCAATTACAGTAATTTTCAATCATGCAAATGCTCCTAGAATGTATTTGCAAAACTAGAGTCCTTTTAGAGCACCAATTAAAGTGTATAGATGGTTTCTTTTTATTATCCAATGGCTGTTTGTTGATTAGAATGAACGCATTGAATGTTTTTAAATACAAGTACATAACAACATATTGTGTGAAGTTGTGTTTAGTTGGCACTAGTGGTAAGGATAAAGTTGGGAAATTGATCAAATTTGAATTATAAAAGTTCAATTTGGGTGGGACAATTGTGTGACTATGAGGACAACCTTGCAAATGCAAACTAGTTTCAGGGCAGAAAAGTGGCTAGATATCTGTGGATGATGTGTGAATGGAAATAAGTGCGAGCATAGGAGTGATTAACAAGCGGATGGGGTGAATGTATAAGGGTCTGTGAGCATGGGAGATGGGAGTAAGTGATAGGTGCATAGAGAGATGTGCAATGAAGTAGGTGGATAGCATAGGGCGAGGGACCTGACTTTGCACAAAAGTACAGCATTTAGCAATATGTCTGTGTCAAGGCATTCCCCTCTATATAAAGATATTTCAGCTGATTTCAGCGTCACTGAATGTAGAGAAAAAGAATTAGTGAATCACCAAACCTGAACTGTGAAGCCTAACGTGAATTGAAATTGGCAACTTAGCTGTGCAGGATTTCAGTTTAAATAAGGAATTTCAGTTCATTGGGGACTTTTTGATTGCATGTAAGTTGCACTAGTAATTTTGAATATTTAATTCTGGGGTAGTTTACATTTGCTTGGCCTTTTCATGTGGCCTGCAATTAATACAACTCTTGAAGTATTCGATGACTAATACATTAACAAAAATCTGTATCTCCTCCCTTATAATGTTATTTGATTAACTTTCCATTCTCGCTTTCTTTTCTTAAGAACATGGTCAATACATGCACTCCAAATGAGCTGTTTAAACTTTTAAGAGCTGAGATAGATGTAGATAGTAGTTTGTATGAACTCAAACAAAGCAAGAACCAACACATTGCAGATAGCTAAAATATAATAGTTATAGACTTAAGTTTACATTAGCTATATTGTATCTTCATTTAGTTGGAAGTGTAGTTATGACTCGTTGATTGATTGAAGTGATTTTGGGTAGTAGCTGACGATTGAATTTCCTTGGCAACTGTTGGCAAGTTTAAATTCTTATTTTGTAGTCGGGAAAAGGGACTGCATTGTTTGAAATTCATACTTTTATACTTTGCCCTTTGATGGATATTCATTGTTTTAACAACATTAGAAGTCCTACCCTAGTCAGTTTGACCAATTGAATAAGAGTATTATTTTAGCTGATTTTAATAATTTCATCTAACCAGTACACATCGTCATCCTTGCACATCAGTGTTTGGCAGCTTGACTGCTAATTCTTAATTTGTTATAACCTTTTGTTGTCCATGTGAGGATATATCAAAGCTATTTTTGCCTTCTTCAAACAAAGGAATTTATTAGAAGTAGAGTATATGAAACATGTTATCATTTGATTTTTAAGACAAAGGGGAGCACAGTTAAAAGTAAGAAATAAAAAAATATATTTTTTGGGGCAGCATGGATTGACAAGGAAGAATATCAGAGGGTTGAGGGCAACTGAGAGGAACATCTCTTTGATTGATGATTCAAGATTGGGCAGTGTAGGTTGGAAAGATTATTCTGCAATGGATAGCAGCTGAGAGGAGTGGTGCTGCTTTTGTTAATGATTGAACTTTGGGCAGCATGGGTTGGCAAGGGAGATTAACACACAATAGGCAGCTGAGTAAACAACCTTAGTTCTATTTTCGATTGAATGTATATGGTGAATTTTTTTTTGCTTTTTTGAAAATTTCATGTATCATACATACCCTAATCATAGTCACTGTAAAATGTAGTCTTGTCCCAGTACCCATATCCCATATTTTTTTGTGGCTCTATCTATATATAATAGCTGGGCTTTTATTCATTCATTCATGTCCTGATTTGAATGGCATCCCTGTCCTTGTACTAGCACCCACACCCTCACTTCTCCAGGCGATTATGCTCTATATTCATATATCTTCTTCCTGATTCTGAAAATGATGCCCACATCCCTATGCTGTACCCATGTTTATGGTTTAGAATTCTGCAAGACATTCAGTATGAAGTTTGGATACGTAACTTCAGGGATCTCTGAAGGGTGCTTTTTTTTATATATTAAGAAAATGTACAAATATAGCACCAAGAGCAACACTAATAGAACATCTTACAAAGGTGAACATTAAGAAGCTTCTACATGACTAATATGACTGACCAATACTTATACTCCGAAGTTGCCAGCTGCTATAAAATAAAAACTGATAACCCAGCTGACCCAGTCCAAAATGACCTTACATGTGAGATTTACATAAGAGTTACAGCTGTCTCGTAACTATCAACAGAACCATAAAATTTTAAACATACATTATAAGCATGAACAGAAGCTGGTACCAAAAAGAGATACATATCAGACATTTGACTTATGATAGGAGAGACTCATTTATCCTTCTTATCAGCCTTTTCAATCCTTTGTTCAGCTTCCATAATAACCAAAATCTTTCTGGCAAGGTCTTGAACTGTATGTTTCATGCATTTTCTAAGCCACCATTTAGGGTAGGTTGATCTAGGGATGTAATCAAAATCTCCAAGCTTGGAAATGTCAATATCTTTGGAAGATCTAGTACCGGTCTTCTTAGATCCACCAGCTTTAATAGCTTCAGAGCTAGATTTCTCATTGCTAGAACCAGCCTCCTTCTTCCCTTTTTTATGATCTTTTACTAACTTTTTGATGTTCTCTTTATTGTTATTTATCTGTTCACAAACCTGATAGGATTAATGGTTTATCAGATCTTATCAAGATCTTTGGAAGAAAAATTACCAGCTGCAATATTACTGCATAGAACATCATAACAATTAATAACTTTGTCCCCTGCACACATAGATGCAGCAGGGAAAAAATAGTCCCAAACCATCCTTGCAAAGGAACAGTTAAAAAAGGATTTTTAAGGAGATTATTACTACAGACCAGACAAAGACTATGATCAGATGACAGACAATCCCCTACAACAAGCTTCCTTCATATAAGAGGCCATCTAATTTCTTAGGTTCCATCACACTAGACCAGATATTGCTGAGCTTGGTAAGGCTTCAGGGTCATTAACCCCCTAGAGGGTATTAAACAAAATATGAAAATTATCCATTTTAATAACATATATTTTAAGCATTTTTTGTAGAAACTTCAATCAATTTACTCCCACAAACCAAGAAAATTAACTACAGATTGGTATAATAATTCTTTTCAAGAACTGGGAAGTTATTACCAACAACAAAAATGCTAAGAAATTAAGTCTTTTTTTTGAGAGTGGAATCATAGTTGAACTACTCGCCAAAAGCAAAAACTCGCCAAGGCCCAAAAAAACACACTGCAAAAAGGCAAAAACTTGGCAACTTAAAAAATTGCTTAAATTTAATGGAAATGCATTTTTTTTGCAAAATTCAATGAGGATATGCATCGAATGAGTCAATAAATGAGTACACAAAAGAAACAAGCTGAGTCTAGATATATTTGATTGATTTAAATGCAAATTGGGTACAAAATGGCATCCTCTTGTGGAATGCTGATAGCCGATAGACTGAAACAAAATGAAATAGCAAATTGTTCTTGTAAAACTAAAAGTAAATGCTACATCAAAACATTTTACATCTTCCTCTTCCCAGCTTTAGTGAAAACCACGGGATAGATAGAACTAGAGGGTCTAGTCCTAGGAGTTCGATGTGGCTTCTCCCCCCTCGTGGGGGTCTGAGGGTGAGAGAGGGGTAGAGAGATAGGTCTAGATCTTGGGGAGAGAGGAGAGAGTGAGATAGAGAGTGGTAGAGAGAGGGGATAGAGGAAGAGTGATAGGGAGATAGATAGGTGTATAATTCGGGGCAGATAAAGTGAGTGAGATAGAGAGAGAATGCTGATGGGAGCCTACTGATTACTGAAATTTGACCAAGTCTGAAAATTTAAAAGATCTTCTAAAACCTAGAATTTGCATTATAACTCCTCGAGATCTGAAACCACTCTCAAACATCCCGCCAATGTATATATGAAATATAAGTTAAAGTATAAGAAAGAAATTTTCCTTTATTATACTTAAATGTTATATTTTATTTATATATTTTGATGAAGAGAATGAGACTGACTTGAAAACAAAAAAATTTAGATAATTTTTTGATGTGTTTGGGCCTCTTTTTTTAATGCAGCCAAGTTTTTGTGAAAAACTCGTCAAAAACTTGCGATAATTTTTTGACGTGTTTGGGCCTCTTTTTTTTAATGCAGCCAAGTTTTTGTGAAAAACTCGTCAAAAACTTGCCAAAAAACTCAGCGAGTATTCCATCTATAAGTGGAATATGGAAAATAGATTTAATGACATCCCAAGTGATAATACCTTCATCTTTTATAATATGGCAAATGTTTTTATGCCTTTACTGAACTGCTCCAGAGTAGAACACCCTTTTTGTAATGCCAAAGGTTCATCATTAATTTCCACAGATCACCAAATAGATCTGAAAGGGCACAAAGGATCAATATTAATTTAGATACATCTCACATAACAACAAACCTTTTAACCTGCTTCCTGGCCTTCAAGATTGAGCTAAAAACTAAAGAACTACCAATATTATTTTACTGAGATCTCACTCAGCAAGAAATCTTTTAACCTGCCCCTCAGCCTTCTAGATTGAGCTAAAAATCAACGAACCACTAGTATGATATCTTAAATTCCCAAACAGGAGATCCACAAAGCCAAGGCTTTTCCAATCAAGCCTAGATTTTGGATAGTTACTCCATATATTATGCCTGAGCAACACTTTCCAAGGCTCCCAACTATCAAGAGCCCTTAGAACTCACTTCGCAGCCAGAGACATGCTGCACATACGAGTTCTCTAGATCCATGCCCACAAACTCCCTTGGCCTTCAGCACCAGTTCCAATTAAGAACATTTCTCCTCCTATTCTCCTTCCTATTTGACCACAGAAAGTCCCTCATTATCTTTTCAAACTGCTTTAAATGAGAACATACCAACCAAGCTGAAGAAAAATACGAAGAATAAGAAAGAACTTACTGACAAACTTGAAGTTTGCTAGCAACTGTAATAAAATTTATATGCCAGTTACCTATCTTCTAGCAACTGAAATAAAATTTATATGCCAGTTACCTATCTTCTTTAACTCTTTCGCCATAAACCAATCCTTTGTTTATTTGAAGGATGGAGCCAGAGCGAAGGGGATGCCAAGGTACCTCAGCTGCTTGTTAGGGTCATCTCAATCCCAACCATCCTGAACAAGCCAATGAAGGGGAGCTTACTTCCAACAAAGAATAATAGACTTATGAACAACAACTTTGGAACTAGAAGCATTCCAGTAACATTCTATTTTGCAATGCAAATTCTTAAAGTTTTCTTCCTCAAGCACAAGAAAATGAGCAAAATATCAATTTGCAATTAGGGGATCTAGAAGAGTATCATAATTGGGAAGAGTAAATCTTTTAAAAGGGAGGCTTAAACAGGATTGCCCAAGACATGATGCAATGCTTTAGCAACAATAACAATTACAGAGGGAGCCAGTGGTCAACCTTGTTTAATTGACCTTTGCAACACAAAGGGGAATATAGAAAACCATTAACGTTGACCTGTGCAATGGAAACTTGGAAGAGCACAGTAAGATAAAAACAGCTCACCAAAACCCAAGGATCTCATGACATCCAAAATAAATACCCATTCGATTCTATCATAAGTTTTTTCAAAATCAATTAAAGCCATACAAACATTTTGCCTAAAGTCTTCTACCCAATTCATGCCCTCCCAACTAGTAAGGAGATTCTCTTGAATGTATTGCCCCTCCATAAAACTAAAGAGTAGGGAAGATCACATTTGGAATAATATCCCTAAGTCTGTTGGCAATCAATTTAGCAAGAATTTATAGGACACATTTAATAAAATAATAGGCATCCAATTCTTAGCTAAGGATTCTATCCATCATTAGATAGAAACTTAAAATGCCTCTATTGATGTCTTTCTCCAAAGCACCAACTTTAATAGCTTCTTTATACAGTTGCAGTAAACATGAAGAAATCCACTCCTTACATTTGTAAAACTCTGCAGATAGTTCATCAGCGCCTACAGTCTTATCATTAGCAAAAGAACCTATAATACTTTAAAATTTTTAATCACATTCAAGGTAATAAGCTCTTTTAACTTCATAGAATCAACAAAATTTACTTTCTTTGGAACAATCCTTATTATTAATTCTCTATTCCTGATAATGTTAGAATCAATGCCACCAAACGTGCAAAGATCTTGTTTAAGACAGTTTAATGGATCCTTTATTTGAGATCATCCTCAAATTAAGTGCTTTGTAACCTTAACTTTTCCCTAACAGCTTGGGCTCTCAAAAAATAAAAAAAGAACTTTGAACCTTTATCCTCCAACTTCCACCAATTAATCCTGGACCTAATTTTAACATATTCGGCCTTAAAAACATTATCACATCTTATTTTGTGCTTAAGCTTGAGAACCTTAATCTGTGTGCTCTTATTACATGGATTATTTTGCAGCTTCTCTTTAGGAGCAAGAAAATTAGCCTGTTCCACTCTAAAGCGCTCATTCCTCTTAGCCTGAATTTTACCATGAGGCCTAAAGAGTTTCTGCAATTCCCACTCTCTGACCAGATAGAAGCACAGTACAAATTCCAAAGACTTTGGACCCCATTACAACATGATTTATCTTTTAACAAAGAGCATTCAGCTTGAAAAGCTTCATAAAAGAAGATACAACTTGAGCATGAGGAGCTACAAATTCAGAAGAGCATTCAGCAGGATGACAATCAGATAAGGGGCAAGGGCAGACACTAACTACATTCATATCAACAGACGGAGGGAAACTGGAAAAGTTCTGTCAAAATAAAATCTAGCCAATCTGCAGAAGACCTGTTTTTTTCTTTATGCATATTTGACCATGACTATCTCTCACTTATATTCTTTTTTTTTGCCAACATTGGATCAACAAGTTAAATTTTTCTCTTAAAATTAGACCAGAAAAACATTTCATTCGCTTTCCAAGCAAATCTTAGCCCATCCAACTTATCTTCTTTTCCCTGAACCATGTTAAAGCCCCCACCAATAATAAATGGAATATGAGGCAAATTAGAAGACATCCACGATCAAAGGTTAGATCTTAACCTATAATCATGGAGCATAGGCTGAACAAAGCACCAAAACCTTCTCTTAACAGCCAATTTAACCCATACAATCCTTGAATATGGAGAGAAACCTCTATCAACCATAGAACCAGCTAATTTTTTGTTCAACATGATAGCAGAGCCCCCTTTTCCCTTTTTTTTTTTGCTTCAGATCAAATCCAAATATGATGTGGGTGATCTGTTTCTGCAAGAAGTCTAGTTTGTGGGATTTTCATTAGATAATGCTCTACATTGTATTTCTCTGGAGGGTTCTTGCATAAACATGTACATGTTATGTACCAACTTTGTGAAATGCAAATGAGTATAACTGGTTTTTATTTGCATTGTGGATTAATACTGCTACTTTCTAATAACACTGGAAAATGACATTTTTGCTACTGGTTTCTGCCAATATTAAAAAAATGTATTCGACATGTTTAGGAAGTGTTTTCTGAAATCAAATTCTTAGCAATATCAGATTTCGTGAATTTTCAAACGTAGCATTATTTTACGATTTAATTTATTTTGGCACTTTACCTTGTTTTTCTCTGATAAAACTGCACCTCCACCATCTATTTCATAAACACAATGACATTCTATCCAGGAAGCATCGTGTGACCTGCTATGATGAAAATTTTTCATCAGGATTGTTTATTATAGTTTCCAGCACTTGCTGGTTTATTGGCTCTTTCAAAATGTGGAATATAGATAATGGGACAGCCATAGGAAAATAAAAAATGTACTTAAAATAATATTTGTTTGGCACTTACAGGCAATATGATTTTGCTGTTATGTTATCAGTGTTATACAGATTAATAATTACAATGTGAACATTTTATCAGACTTCAGGGTGACTAGAGAGATGCTGTTTTTCTTAGTCTTTGCCTACTAAATGAGGGTTTATCAGTTCCTCAGCTCATGAAATGCAAACAGGAATCCAGTCTCAAGACACATGTACTATGCATTTCATTTTGCTGCATTAGCACAACATACGTTGCCCAGGGGTCGTTGGGTGGTAGGGTGGTGGTGGCAGGTTATTGAACTTGGGTCTTAATCATGGCAATGCTCCATTCTTACCACTCAGTCATGCCTGCTGAATTTATGTGAAGGCTTTGTTGGAGTATGCACTTTTTGTTTTTAGTGGACTTTCTTGCATAATTTAATGTTTTGTCTCACGAGCCTTTTTGTCCTGAAACTGAAATTTGAACTCCTTCATTTTGCACGTGCTTTGTAGTTACTATAATTGTTGTATTCTTATATCCTTTTCCAAGGGATATATATGCTTGTGGGACTAAATTATCTAGATTTTAGTTTTGTTTGCCTAGTTGCAATAGTTTGTTTCAATTGAAAAAGTTGTATCAGCATTATTCCATTAAACCCTGTTTTAGATGATGAAATATGTTCTTTGGTTGCAAGTCTATCAAGAATTCTTGACTTCCCAGTTAAATTTTGCTAGCGAATGGACTTAACTCTTGGCTTCCTAAAAGAGTTAGATCATTATACATCTGGTGGATTTTAGGTGTCATTGGGTTGATTGATATTTTGAAGCAGGGGAAAAGATCTTTAAGCTGGTTTGCATGACTCTGACTCTGAGGCAGACAATTGAACTGTGTGCACCTGCACTCTATCAAGCTCTATCAAGCACTTCATGATGGAATGGGTTTCAAATCGGAAAATATTTGCTTTTGTTAGTTCTCATGCTTTACTGTAGATAGCCATTGAATTCTAAGTTTGTCTCATCTTTTGTTTTCTATTCATTTTTCTACAGCCATGGAGTTGTTGACAGAAAAAAAATGTATGATGGATGGAATGCCTTTCATACTTTGTAGTTAAACCGTTTATTGTTGAGCTCTTGATGCTGGTGAATTTCTAATTGATTTTAATTGTCTGCAGGTTGCATGTAGGGACTTTCCTCACCCACGGCATCTTTGTGTGAAGTTTCCATTCAAAAACACTCCTCATGAGAAGTATTGTGAAAAGGTAAGCTTTCTTTGCTCTTTCAGCTTTATATTTTTTTTGATTTTCTTGTGAAAGTTTGGTAAAAGGGGAAAAATGTAAATCTGTGCCTATGAAGGCTTAAAGTGTATGATATTCTGCTTGTAGTTTATGCAATTGTTGATCTTTACAATGTTTGATGAAGCAGTGCCACTGTTATGTATGTGATAAGCCTGCTCCATGTTTGTTTTGGGGCAAAGAGAATCCTGATAAGGATCACTGTCACTCATCAGACAAAGAAGAAAAGTGGAAAAGACAAAGGACTTTCTACAAGATGCGTGATTGTAAAGAGCCACCCAGAACTTTACAGCGCTCTTTCAATACCATACTCACATTAACTGCAACGAGGACCACAGTTCCTGTAAGCCGAAGCAATCAAGCAAATGCAGGGGCAGTGTCACCTCTTCAGCTGAATCCTAACATGGATCAACAGAGATCTTTGTATCCTACAACTATTAGAAACTGTGCTGCTAATAAGGAAGTGACACCTTCCCGCTATACTAAGCATGTGGCCAACCAGAATCCAAGAGTTGGCCGGAGTAGAAGCAGATTTACAAGCCCTTACCGGAGAGATCCATTAAATTTAGGCTCTATTGGGCATGGAGGCTATGTCAGAGGATCAAATGGAAGTCGATTTTCTGCAGATGATTTGCAGAGACAGAGAAATTGCTTCAATACATTTGTTACAAACAATAACAGGCCAAACCCTCTGGATGCCTGTTCTATTACTCAAACACAATCAATAAACATCCATTCTAGTGAACAGATACATGCCAATGATATGCTACAAAGAAATGTCAGTTGTCCTCAAACCTCTGTACTTGATGACATGAGTAAGCTGTGGGATTTCCTGCTGGGTGCTGATATAGAGGAAAGCGGCACAATTCAGAATGATTCTTCTAGTGATTTGAGTCTCAATATTACATTAAACCCTTCTAGTTCTAGCAATTCAAATGCAACAAATGTCACAATGCAACCTAATCCATCCACAGAATCATTGGCTTCTTGTGTTGATTCAAACCATGAGCTTCAATTATTACCACAATCTAGTTTTTCTGTGGGAGTTTCTACCGCAGCTGAGAATATTGTTCAATGGCCGCACACTCAAAATCCTAGTTCAACTGCTACAGAGCAGAGCGCAGAACCTGCCTCTTACTTCAATTATGACTGGCTTCATGAAACTGCATATCCACCACTGAATCCTGTAATTGATCCATGGCCTCAATTTGTAAGTGAAGTGACATCCACAGGTCACACCTGGAATTATGTTGCTTCTCAGCCTTCTACTAAAATCAACGAATCTGGAGTCTCGGTGAACATAAGTGACCAGAATCCAATCAAACATAATAATGCTGAAACAGGCATTCTTGCTGCACAACCACAACAGGCAGAGTGGGCAATTCCTCAGGTACCCTATCCAGATATAAGTAATACTGCAGGGCAAATTTGTTCTGATCACAGTTTTGCTACATCCTCATCATCAGCTCCTGCATTATATGTTGATCTGAACAACTCATGGGAGACATTGGCAATGAGGCAAAATCCGAGTTCCTACTTTGAATGCACTTGAGGATAATGAGATTACCAACAAGGGTGTTCACTATTATAGTATCATCTAGTCCAAACTTTTTGCCAACTTTTCCATTAACCATGGAAAATCTAGTAACTTCCGTAGGATTTATTCTGCTGTGAAATTGCATTGTAAAAAAATATACAAGAAGTTATTGATCATACTTGTACAGTAATATCATACGATGAGTAGTCCCTATGTTTTTTCGTTTCCCACAAGCTTCATTCTAACTGGTTATGAGGAACTTTAATAAGGATCATTATCTATTTATGGAATGGCATTTGTAAACCGTTTTTTGTATTGTTCAGGTTTCTTTATTGTAGATAATGTAGTCTATTTTGTAGGTCCTACTTTTGCAATAATATTCTATTTTATTGGAAACTTACTCAGTTTGCAATAAAAAGCAAAATTCAAGGCATTAGATAACAATCACATTTGGTAATTCGGATTGTTTGATGCTGGTATCAATCTGTGTTGTGGTACTAAATTAAGCATTTGTACATTAGCTATAGTACATTATAGTTATAATTATGAATTACTTAAAATCAAAATTCTATTCTAATGTATTCTGGTGTAATATGTTCTACATTATGTAAGAGAAACGACGTGAATTTGTTTTTTAACAATGAGATCAAAGAAAACATATTTTGCACAAGGTTGGTTCTGCACTCAACCAAATATAACTTTTATAGTGTTTTCTGTCCTTCGACAATGTGAAATGTGGGATATGGTAGCTTAGTATTCTCATGACATAAACCAAGGTGTTTGGATTTGAGTCACTGATACAAATGCTGATCAATGATCTCATCCCTTGCAGATATGTAACAGCTGCTCCTTAAAGTTTGAAGACATCCAGGAAAACATGATCTCACCTCACAGTTACTTTTTTCTGTCACTTGCAACTACAGAAATTTGCACTTGCATACTATACACTACACACATGACCTTTGCTGATCAATGACTTTCTGTGGTTTGTTTTTGAATCTATGTTTGCCCTTGATGCCAGAATGCAATCATATAACTGCATATTAAAATGCTTTGAAGTACCCTGAAATCTATAGGATACCTAAATCATGTCTGTTTAGGGACTCATCAATACAGGAAGGTGGTATCTTAATCAGACTTATTGTGCACCTATCCATTGACATACAAGTGAAACATGCAATGGCAGTTTGGTCAAAAGTCAAGACCTGTAAATCTGCAAGTTTCTCACCGTAGCCTTGGCAAAGTCTAATCAGTGCAATCATGTGCTGGCTTTTTGGCTTTGCAACCTACTCACCGTCTATAGCTCCACGTATAATTTGGTGACCTAATGCAGTTTGTGAACTGTTTTGCAGCCTTTCGGCTTGCCCAGTTGCTAATGCACTTACCCTGCAAACTCAATGGTTTCATTCCTTAAGTAGCCGCGCCTTGCTACCACCTTCCATTTCGAGATTAAGCTTTAGCACAAACTGTTGTAACGTATATGTGTGCAGAAGTTTTTTTTATATTTATATTTATGTTGTAACGAGACCTACTTTGCAGTCTTGCTGATGCATAGCTGATTTGGAGCCCACCTGGGGACAACCCAAACAAAGAGATTCATTTAGACCATAAGTGTATATGTGTGCAGAAGTTTTTTTTATATTTATGATACAGATGTAGTTATGCAAAGAACACTAGAACAGAAAAAAAAAGAAGATGACTGACAACGGTATTAGAATTGAAACAACAAAACTGTATTATGCCAGATTATGTACACGATCTGTGAGAACAGATGTATGATGGTTGTGCCTTGTTACTCCTTTTTTGAATGTCTAACTACAAAGAATGGTTATGTGCTTGATATGAGGAGAGGAGAAAACATGAAGCATTGGTTGGAAACTTAGAAGCACAACGGTTCATATTCTTGTTTCAATTGCTCAGAATTGCCACAAACAAGTCATGTGGTAATGCTGACATGGAGTTATGGCGTGTGGTTTGGAACATAGGTGTTGTCTAGAATGAATATCTTCATTGATCAAATCATAAAAGCTGCCTATCAATGTCCGAGATTTGGGGTAAGATCGAGTGTTCCAGATCTTCTTGGATTAGTCATGGCAAAAGATGCGGGAATAGATTAGCAACCAGCACCTCAATGACTTGTTTACTTTGGGAAGGTACCTGACCCGCTTTAACTAAAAGAAGAGAGGGATCTCTTCTTGTCTTATCTGTTTAATGCCGATTTCAACAACTTTATCCAGTTCTGCTGGAATGTTGCCTTCTGGTTTAATTCCATTTTTTGAAGCCTTTGCAACATCTGAAGTGATCAACAGAGGTGAATGGTAATGGCGCAAGAGTTTTGCATTGAATATTGGATGCAACCCAATGTAAGAAGGTAGATTGAGCTCAACGATGTTATCTCCTCGCTTGGTGATGCTATAGATTTCGTACTAAAGTGGGCAAAGCTTGGTTAAGGTCCTGTCGGTCTTTCCTTTTTGCAAGTGTTGCTAGACCTTATCACCAACCTAAAAGGCGTGTGGTGCTTGATTCCCGATGCTTGTTATTGTATTACTTTTACTTTGCATTACCTTGTTGCAAATAGTCTGCACTTCTTGTTGAATGTGCTCAATGAATTGAACAATTTTGTCAATTTCCTTTTAAGTTGAAGTTGCTTTTATTGATGGGAGAACAAGATAAGCTAAGTCGATGGATACTAGATGTTGGAAATCGAAACAAAGTTGGAAAGGCTTGTGTTGTAGAGCTGTGCATCTAGTGTAATTACATTGAACGAGAGACATACTTTCATCCCAAGTGTAATTACATTGAATGAGAGACATACTTTCATCCCAAGTGTGTTGCTTCGTTGAATTGTATACGTTGAGAATATGCACCATCACTCTATTTAAAACTTTTTGTCAATTCATTAGTTTGGAGATGGATATTTGGTGGATTTGTTCAACCTTGTGTCTAGCATAATAGACCAAAGTGTTTTCCAGAAAATATTTGCGAATTGTTGGAGTTGATTGTTGAACCCCACAACTTGTAGAAATCACTTGCAATCAAAACACCTATCACATGCATAGAGAAAAGGTAAGATTGTGCTCTGTAATTTGAGAATTGTATTGATGCAATAATTTCTTTAGCAATGATTACAATTGCAATGATGAATCTGTACGAAAAATCTGTACGAAAAAGGAAAAAGAAAAAGAAAAAAAGAAAAGAAAAAAATCCTAGATGATAAAATTAAATTATGGTAGGTGTTCTCATCCTATGCTATGAGAAAAAACAACATATAACCTAATACTAAAAGGACACCCTTAAATTGTAATAAAAGAAAAGGGTAATTAATTGATGATTAATTAATTATTAGGCAATTATTACAAGGCTTGATGAGATAGTTATGTACAAACAAACAAATCTTTCATATTACAAAATGGATTAAGGCAATCCCCACTTAGAAGGCAATAAGAAAAGTGGTCGTGGATTTTGTTTTAGAACATATTATTAGTTTTGGAGTGTCTGTCAAACTAATCACAAACAATTCTATGTGTTGGCAAGAGACACTGTACTAGAAGAGATAAGTGCTTGAGGAGTGTTTGGGAGTTGTCATTGATGGCAACTCAGGGTCATAAGCTTCATCCGGAATATGCAGAATCATCCTACCAGAAGTTCGAAGTCTATTTTGCTCAAGTCTGGAAGGTGGAACACAATGCTCGTAAGAGTAAGAATACATTGAGTAGAACTCAATTTTGGGTGCCCATTTTTTTTTTTTGTGGTGGAAGAGGTAGTCGATTGGATGATTGGAATAGCTTATTCCACAATCCTAGCCTTCGGTATTGATTCTCGTGCAAGATTGAAGATTTGACATCTGACATTTTAGGAAGAACAAGGTTACTTGGGTGAATAGTGGTGTAGCGTGTTATGCGGAATCTTTGGGATGATTTTGTTGCTTGGTTCCGTGTTCGAGGTTGTCGAGCCGACATTTATGAAGCATATAATCAATTTGTTTTGGTCTGCATGTGTATTAGTAATAAGATTGAGTTGACATGTTGGTGACCTAAAACAAGTGATGTGGATATATAAGACCGATCTATATGATCATTTTAGAGATCGATGTTGTGCGAAGATTGTATGAAAATCTATGCGCAGTTTCATGTGCGCTATCTTTGGATTTATGCTTCGGTGTATGACAAAACAACAAAACAAAGCAGTGTGCCAAAACAATGGAAGTAAGATATTTTGTGCTTAATTGGAACTGCACTTTGGCATTTGGAGATGCTATTCATCAGTTCAAACATTCAAGTTATCATTTGTAAACACTTGTAGGACAGTGGGTCCTCCGAGGGTTGTAACCCTCTTTTGTAACTAAGTAGTGAGCTCTAGGCAGTGTGCCTGAATGCATGTGCATTCCCCTTGTAATATTATTATACTTCTAATCACAATATTTTAATATTGCGGGTCTCAATCCCACCATGGTTTTTCCCTTTTCGGGTTTCCACAAAAAAATTTCGGTGTTATGGTTTTGTGCTTGTTTGTATTGTGTTTCTGCACTTTACTTTTATTCATTTGCATCGAGTGGCTTAAGAATCAGTCCAAGAAAATTAAAAATTGCAAAACATTGATTCACCCCCCCTCTCAGTGTTCATTGATTCCAACAATTGGTATCAGAGCCTAGTTCCTCGGAGGAAGCCTAACAACTTGAGGAAGATTTGGGATAGTGAATCAATGGACTCCAGTTTATAGAAACAACACACTGTGGCACTTAAGATCTAGATACAACAAGAAAAGAAGCAAATAGCCTAAGAAGAAATTTGAGCTATGCTAAAGACTTCATTGAGTCATTGAAGGAAAAAAGTGAACACATCTAAAGAAAAGCGAAAGGAGCTTATGGACAAAGTCAAGGAGAAAGGAGATTGAAATATTGATAACCAAGTCTTAAAAGACAAGACAAATGAATGTGAAAAACTTGTTAAAGATAATGCAGTCTTCAAGAATGAAATGCAATCAATTGTAATGAAGTTGACAAAGGAGATTGAAGACAGGAAGAAGAATCGGGAAAGTTTGACTCAATCATTAAAGGATAGATCCGATGAATGTTGTTGACTAAATTGTGAAAATGATCAGCTAAAACTTGAATTGATACAATCTAAGAATAATGAGCAAGAGCTTGAAAGGCATATCACAATTTTGAGAGATGAACTTACCACTACTAATGAGTACAAGAAAAAATTCATTGTTATCTCAACTAAGCTAGATGAGATGCTACAAAGTCAGAAGAGTAGAGATGATAAGCGAGGACTTGGATATGAGAAAGGAGAAAGCTTTGGATCTGGTTAAAGAAATGCTAAACCTCATGATCAAAAGAACAAGAAATCTTCGGTAAGACAACCTAATGTTTATAAATTCAATGGTAAATGATTTGTTTGAAATAAATTTGGTCATATGGAAAGTCAATGCAGAAATAGGGCAAATCAGAATAGTTCAACATTCTCCGAACAATGTTTCAATTGCAATAAATGTGCTCATAAGTCAAATGAATGCAAAAGTATGACAAATAGGAGAAATATGAGATGCTATGCTTGTGGAAGATTTGGACACATTGCTAATCAATGTAGGTCAAGGGGAAATCAAGGTAATTATAGGCCTAATTAGAGAAACAACATTGTTTGCTATGCTTGCAACAAATCCAGTCACATTGCAAAATTTTACAGAAGTAAGAATATGAACATGAATGCTCCGACAGACAAGAACAAGTTAGATGATAAGGTCAAAGTGAAGGTTGAATAGATCAGAGAGCAGTGCAAGAAGAAATGGTCAAAAAGGTCGATTCAGATGCAGTGAATGGGTCCGCACTTGATTCCAATGCTGAAACCTCATTCGGTAACTAAGGCACTTGGCCTTAAGGGGAAGCTTTTCATGCAGATCCTAAAAACCCCGTATCTGAGATCTGTAACTACCTACAATAGGTTGCAGGTGATTGTGAATGATTGTACAGTCGATCCTGAAGGATCGCCAGAATACTTTTTGCCGATTTGAGACTCCGAAATAATATTCTTGAGATACAAAGCATCTAGAAGAATTAGGGTTGATCATTTATTATACCTAAAATTTAGGTATGCAGTGGATAAAAAGGGCGATTTAACTCTCATTTCTCACATTGTGTTCATTGCGAAAGAGCAGGAGAGCTTGGCGAAGAAGACTGTGCTGTGAACCCAGAGCTTGAAGAGATTCGACGAAGATTTCTTGCATTCGGTTAGAGACTAAAATGTATTTTCAGAGTTCGAAAAACTTTCTCTGTTTATAACCTAAAATTATGGAAAAGTATGAAGACTCCATATGCTTCGTGGTGGACACCGATCAATGCTTAATGGAGGCTGTTGAACCTAGGACAACAGGGATCATGCCCATTGGGTATGAGGTTGATGGTGATACTCTTAATGCGTATGCTCAACACCTCTTGAGCAAACCGGTGGACAAATCAGAGGGAAGATTTGGGACATATAAGGAGAAAAGCTTGAGCCTGCACTCCCAATTCACCAAACCTGAGATGCAGAGAAGAGTGAGGAAGGAAGTGGAGCAACTAGCAGAGGATACGAGAATTAAAAACGAGGCAGTTCGAAGAGCCAAAGAGAGGAACATCTTGAAAGATGAAGATATGGTCAAACCAAAGAAGACCAAGCTGAAAACTCCTTCACCAAAGCCAAGGAAAACAAGGAAATCAATACCTTCCTCCTGTGCTCAAAACCCCGTGCCACCACCAAAGCCTCAATCCAAACCATCTGGTGGAGATGAGAAGAGGAAGAAAGGGAAACCAAGAAGAGTTTATGTGGCAGCCACTGTGGAAGAGGAGACTGAACCATTTCAATGTCATGAGGTTAAGGACAGTTTTGAGGATGGTTAAGGAGATAGGATTAGTCTAATTACCGGTGTGGAGCATTCAAGAGGCAGTGGACGAAGGAGGAAAAATCTACAAGTCATGTCTTTTATTGCCGAAGTTCACTATAGAGCTTGATAAGAAGATCAAAGAGTGTGAAGGGCAACTGGACGATATATTTCAATCCTATGCCCCCCAGGCTCTTTGCTAGTCATTATGAAGCTCAGGTGATGCTTCTACTAGATAAAATCAAGAGAAAGATAAAATAGTTAGTAGAGTGGGAAAGATGAGGAACCTAATCACTCCCTGGTTGGATACTCTACTTAGCAGTCAACAAGATGCCATGAATGCACTGAATAAGAATGTTCCTTTAACCCTCAGGGGAGCATAAATGCATGCATATCTATTCAATGCTCTCATCAACATTTTGGAAAACCTGAAGAAAGGTTGGGATGATCACTTCTAGTCATTGAGGATTTATTTTGCAGACATCTTCAATTTTTTTTAAGTTGCTGTGTATACCCCTGTACATAGAATTTTGAGTGGATACATGATGCAGTCAAAGTAGGGAGATCCAATGAAGGACATCCCATCCTTGCAGCCTAACACAAACACCATGTAAGATATACCGGTAACTGGTAACACAATGCAAAATTAGCAGAAAGAACAACCGGTAACAACACAGAATACATAACTGGTAAACAATATGAATAAATCTTATAACAATTTGAAGAATTACATATGCCACATGCTGGATCGCAGTTCAGGACACAAACAAAGCTTACAACACAGATATAAGATCCGAAGATCATCCACATATCAAATCGGCCTCCGGAAACAGTCTGTTGGTTCAACCCTAATATGGACCTCAGCCCTTTCGGCTTCAGTCCACTGGACCAAAATCTCACCGGTTCTACATCTTCGTGATAATATGACGAAACTATAAAGATCCGGTCAACTACTGAGAGGGGGGGTGAATTAGTAGATGAATAATTAACTAAAATTTCACCAAACTTATTTGCAACTCAAAAACAACTCACAAAGTTTACCGGTTTAGTCACTTTAACAAATATGCAGTTGCATTGTTAAACCTTACTGGTTGACCTAAAACATCAGTGATATAAAGCAACAGATTTGAAACTTAAATATCCTTTGACCAAAACTTAAACCACTTCACTAATACTAGTTGTTTATGGTAAAAATGGAAACAACAATATTGAAAGACTAAAATAGATTCAACCAGGAAACCCTACCCTAACAACAACAAAGATCCACTAGAACATATGAAGATTACCTAAGACAAATGTAAATCAACAAAATCACAAAGATTCTACCATCACATGTACAATAGGGTTTGAATATCCATTCTTCCTATCTCCATTGATCTTGCTTGATATATTTGCTCTTAGATTTTATGTGTGCACAAGAGCTCAACAAAGAACAGAAATGTGGTTGATAGTAGGCTTGATCGCATATGAAACTTCAAATGCTAGAATGCTTGGGAGGATTGATAATGAGAGAAACATCTCCTTATATAGAAGACATTGTAAGAAATGGAGGGATAAGATTAAGAGGTGTAAAAGATAGATGGTCGACTAGGATTAGAGGGTAGATAGAGAAAATAAGAAAATAATGAGAGGGTAGGTAGTGTAGGAATTAAAAGATGAATGAAATGTGTCATGGGTAGAAAAGGCTAATGAATTAATTAAATAAATAAAGATTCATTTAATTAATAGAGGAAGTGGGATCAATTAAATAAATAAAATATTTATTTAATTTAGGAAAAAGGATAATTTAAATAAGTAAAAGTATTTATTTAAATGAGGAAAGGCTAGAAGAGGATAAATGAATTAATTAAATAAATAAAGATTTATTTAATTAATAGAAGAATTAGGCTAAAATAATTAAATAAATAAAAATATTTATTTAATTAGACAGGACAATTTTAGGTGTCTACATTTTGCCTCTCTTTGAGACAATGCAGCTTGTCGCGTTGTTTCAAAGAAGATAAGATAAATTGATACAAAGTTGCTCCAAGATGAGAATGATATGCCCCCTCGAGAGATTGGATAAAAATGTCTAAAACGATCACAGACAATCTTTTGATAAGAAAGAAAGACTAGAAATGACTGACAAGATAGCATAGAGTGACAGAGTCACGTGATAAAAGAAGACTGACACGGGAGACTAGGGATAGGGTAGTTTATAAGATAGATTACGAGGGAAATCATCCTCATTATCATCCACACACCTAAGAAATCAGAGTGCAGTGAACAGTCAACAACGATGACATTGGTGCACAGATTCGATCACGTTCACCGATATCAGAGGTCAGCAAATGCAGGAGAGCCGGTAAGTACCAAAAAACCTCCTTGTACCTTGTTGCATTAATTGTTGTCAGAAAGGCATGTCAAGTAGGGTAATAAATGCACATTAGGTATGCCTAAAAAAATAAATGTCAAGTGGGTCAAAAGACGGGAAGGTACATCTGCGTTGGTGCCAGGCGCGTCTGGGTAGGATAGGTGCGTATGTGTCGAGTTTAAACGCATCTATGGTTTTAAAAGAGTCTATGTCAGATGTGAGCGTGTTTGCAAAATGCGGGCGCGTCTATGCAGGGCAGACACGCCTGTGTAGAACAGAGGCACATCTGTGAAATGCAAAAACATCTGTGTAATATGTAAGCGTGTTTGTGTCATGAATGCACATTTATGTCTTCAAGGTCGAATCAACAGTTTTGTGATAAACATACGCTATCGATTGGATAAGCTGTTGAGAGGATACACTCAAGCAGATCCTCTAGGGAAGACTAGGATAACAAATAGGGCTAGGATTGACAATTCTGTGATAGAACATACGTTGCCAATCGGGAAACTACTCAAGAAGATACACTCAAGCAGAGGCCCTAGGATAGGATAGAGCAAGACAGTTTGTGATGAACAGGGAGTACCAAAGAAATTGACAATTCTGTGATAGAATATACGTTGTCAATTGGATTAGGCTGAAATTGACAATTCTGTGATAGAACATAGGTTGTCAATTGGATTAGGCTGAAATTGACAATTCTGTGATAGAATATACATTGCCAATTGGATAAGATACTCAAGATGATACACTCAAGTAGGTGCCCTAAAATATAGGATAAAAGCAACACTTTGTGATGAATAAGGAGTACTACTAGGATAGAGTGCCATATGATAGATATAAGCACTAGGATAAAAAAGCAGCACTTTGTGATGAACAGGGAGTACTACTAGGATTGACACAATTGATTTTATTGACTACAGGAGGACCTACCAATGCTAGAGTCACGAGAGAGATTTTCCCTCGACTCAGAGTTTGCGAGTAGAGCTGACATTTGAGGATAGAGCCATAGTTGAGGCCATGGGCTTGCGATACATTATGTATGTGCCTGAGTTTCAGGCGAACATGGGATTGCTGACTGCATTAGCTGAGAGATGACACTCAGAGACATGCACTTTTCATTTGCCGATGGGTGAGATGAAAGTCACCTTGGAGGATGTATATAAGATATTGAGGATACCGATAGTTGGGGAGTTAGTTCCATACTATCGAGAGGGAGACATGGATGCACTAAGACGAGTGTTTCAGGATCCAAGACTAGAGATGAGGGCAGGACATGTGGCTTGGGACACCATGACAACGACAAGATTGGTGCTATCGACAGTGTTGGCAGGAGTTATCAGTGGGTTCCTATGTCCAGATAGGGTGACACGAGGGTTGGCGGTGGGATGGGGTAGGACACTGGAGACATTGGTGATTGAGCACACCAGGTTTGCTTGGGAGCTGTGTTTGCTGGCACACTTGTATTATGAGCTACATCAGTTTGTATACCATGGATTAGCAAGATTAGGATGCAGAGTGACCTTATTGCAGGTATGGCCATATGAGCATCTTCTGGTGACACGACCGATACACTTTAGAAGCAGGGGACATGGGTGCAGTTATGTGTATTTGTATGATATGATTACTTCTCACCCACGGATTGGGAGGCTAGAGTACTGGCGTTGGGTTATTGATGAGGTAGACAATGTGATATGGAGGCCGTACCGAGAGTGTGAGGAGTTGAAGGATGATGCAGTTGAGCTATTGTATGTATTCCAGAGTAGGTATTTGATTGGTCGGACACCATATATCATTGAGTGGTAGTTGATTGACAATGTATGTAGGTAGTTCGGTAGGATACAATGGATGCCACGGGGTTCAGGGATGTATGCACGAACGATGAGGGATCAGGTGCATTTAGGGCCATTATAGTCTTATGATCAGGTCGTGACACAAATGCAGGAGATGGTTCCCATGCCTTGGGATATTTGGGTGGATGTGGAGGATGCAGGGAAGGATGCAAAGTACAATGCATATTGGGCAGAGCATCCATTTCTACAACTAACGGATCTAGGGGAGCGGATAGAGGGTGATGGTGGAGATGATAGTGGGGATGACGTAGGCAGATGTCGATGATAGAGGCGAGGGGCAGTGGTAGAGAGGAGGGTGGCTCAGAGGGGAGATGGATGAGAGGAGAGACATGTACATGTAGTGAGGGGCAGGGGTGGATTGCCGTTATAGGTGCCAGCAGCATAGGTTCCCAGACAGGTACAGGGACAGGGACAAAGACATGAGCAGTCACAAGAATAGGGTGAGGGGAGAGCGGATGAGGAGGATGAGCTACTATCCTTGAGAGAGATTTTCTAGGGACAGGCAGATGAGATCCAGGATCTAGAGAGGGATGCGTGTAGGCTCATGAGACAACTAAGGGACATTGAGCGGGAGAGAGATCAAGCTATTCAACGCTATACATAGGCTGAGACAACACTGAGGGCAGGGAGGCAGGCAACAGAGGACACGAGAGCTGAATACGCCTATGTTCTGCAGGTAGGGGAGGAGATAGCCTACTAGAGAGACCTGTACTATGGAGTGGTGCCACCAGATCAGTGGGCTAGGAGCTTCCGGAGACCATCACGGACTACGATGACCATTGGAGGGAGAGACAAGAGACAATTGTCTAGTGGTGGGGTCATGGGTCCTCCACCACCACTAGATAGAGGGGGTAGGAGAGATGATACTGGGGCAAGGAATTCTAGGGCTCAAACTCCGTCGAGGCCAATTGGCTCTAAGAGAGGGAGTTCATCATAGCCTTAGAGGGCTTCCTATGTATCAGTTTTTGTATCGTTTGTGTATGACGATGTAGACACCTTCGAGTGATTGTGTAGCCATATGTATTTTGACATCAATGTATCATGACACTTGTGATTATATATATATATATATATATATATGAGATGATTCATCCTTGCGACGACTATATGCATGTGTACCTATGTGATGTTGTTTCTATGTGATGCTTATGATATGGATGCAAATATGTACATGATGGAATGCAATAATTTTGTTCTTTTATGTTTTTAATATGTTATACATATGTGAATGTGAATGTATGAAATGTAAATGAATATGATAATGTACATAACTATTTATATGATGAGAATGTAAAACGTGCTAACATGTGTTGTGTGCCGGATATGGTGCAATTGTGATATCTATATATGTATGTATGAAATGTGATATGCTAACATGTGATGATGCAGGTGCAAACTACATGAAATGCAAATATTTTGGCTTGTCATCATACTCAGTCATGTGATAGCAGGCTACACGGACTCAAGAAGGACGATGGAGGTCAATCAAGAAAGGGGGATGGAAGATAGAAGATATGGAAGTGAAAGAGCTTCTTGAGCTTTATCATCATTGAGCTTTATTATGGCAAATAGGTTATGACAATCCAGATATAGGTTTGACCCAGAAAGTTATTGTACCTGTTTGCATGGAGATCAGTGTAAGGAAGTTAAGTAGCGGAAACAACTTCCTACACTAACCTTGAGAGGAGGGTAATGCAAAACTTTTTCAGATCATTACAACAGTTACAGAAAATAGAAATAGATATAATAGCAATCATACCACAACACAATGATTTACGTGGGGAAAACCCTTTCGGGAGAAAAACCCCACCCTCCAAAAGCAGCTCAATATTTTATTCAGCAATCAAAAACAGATTACAAAATACTTGCAGAGCAAGCTCTTCGCAGGAGTACCACTAATCAGAGATTCAGAGGCAACTCAATAGCCATAAGACTCTTACACACAACCTCTATCTCACACACCTCATAAATAGGAGATACAATACAAGAAACCGTCAAACGGTATTACAAAACCATGGGCTAAAACCACCCAATAAGGTGTAGCCGACCTTATCTCCCTTCTAGATGCCCTATGACATGTTAAAGCACACATCAACACGTGTCGCTCCCTTTTACAGCTCATTTATGTATTCGATACAAATTATTTTTCCTATTTCAGGAGTACAAACTTCCGGAGGCCATAACTTGAGAACCGGGTGTCCGATTGACGAACCGTTTGAAGCGCCGGAAAGCTCGCGAAGTGCTCTATCACCTTGTAACCTACTTCACCGGTTACGGCAACTTTTCAGGGTGTTTCGAAGCCTCTAAAGTCCCCAAAATTAAGTTTAAACATTTTATTGCACCCCTCCAAGATGAAAACTTTAATATCTTCAAAACTAGCTGTGACCTTGCGACGCAACTTTACCGGAATGCTTATCTAGCCAACCAGAAGCTTCAGGGAGAGTTTCGCACCATTTCGTGCTCAAATGAAAACTTACTATAAATAGTAATCTCGCATAAATGCAAGGTTGAGACACCATTTTTCCCAACAAATCTCCCACTTGTCGAACACCTTGCATGAGAGGAAGGGAATGTCAACACAATGAATCAATTGCTAGGGGCCATAAGGCCCATAGACTCTGAACACAATCTGAACTTCTCTATGCTCACAGCCTTAGTTAAAGCATCTGCAACATTCATCAAAGTGTCCACCTTAACCAGCTTCACCCTACCATCTTCGACCATATCTCTAACAAAATGATACTGAACATCAATATGTTTGGTCCGGGCATGAAATGTCGGGTTCTTAGCTAGGCTAATTGCACTCTGACTGTCACAGTAAACTGTCACTGTACCTTGTTTTATTCCAATATCCGAACACAGTCTCTTAAGCCAAATGGCCTCTTTACAAGCATGAGTAGCTGCCATATACTCTGCTTCAGTAGTGGATAAAGCAACCACAGCCTGTCGCTTACTCATCCAACTAATTGCACCACCAAACAAAGTAAACACATAAGCACTGGTGGATCTTCTGCTATCAATATCACCTGCCCAATCTGAATCTACATAACCATGGATATCAAGGGAAGTCATGTCTCCAACTGAATTACCATGATAACACAAAGAATACTCTGAAGTACCCTTCAAATATCTGAAGACTCTTTTGACTGCATCCCAATGAACTCTACCTGGATTAGACATATATCTAGAAAGTACTCCCACTGCTTGGGCAATATCTGGTCTAGTACAGACCATAGCATACATCAAGCTTCCAACTGCACTCTGGTAAGGCACTCTGCTCATGTCTTCCATCTCCAATGGGGATGTAGGACAATCTGAAACAGATAGTTTTGTTCCAACTGTAAAAGGAACACTCAATGGTCTACAATTCTGCATGTTGAACCTTTGTAACACTGAATTCACATACTTACTCTGGCCTAGCCATAGCTTTCTGTTCGCCCTATCTCTTCTAATTTCCATCCCAAGAATGTGCTTTGCTGCACCAAGATCTTTCATTTCAAATTTAGTAGAGAGCTGAGACTTCAGTTCTGAAATCATACCTTTCCCTTTACCAATGAATAACATATCATCAACATACAATGCAATGAATAAGAAATGATCACCATAAGATTTATAATAAACACAGTGATCTGATTTAGAACGTTCAAATCCCAAACTCAACACATATGTATCAAATTTCTGGTACCACATCCTAGGACTTTGTTTGAGGCCATACAAAGATTTCTTCAATTTACAGACCAAATTACTTTTGCCTTTCACCACATAGTGCTCCGGCTGTGTCATATAAATATCTTCCTCCAAATCACCATGAAGGAAAGCAGTTTTCACATCCATTTGCTCAACCTCTAAATCATAAGCAGTAGCAATAGAAAGCAAAAATCTAATGGACGTCATTTTTGCAACAGGAGAAAATATCTCACCGTAATCAACACCCTCAACCTGAGAGTAGCCTTTTGCAACTAACCTTGCTTTATACTTTTCAATGCTTCCATCTGAACCAATCTTTTTCTTGAACACCCATTTACAACCAATAGGTTTTCGTCCTTCAGGCAATGGTACAAGATCCCATGTATCATTCTTTTTCAAAGCTGCCATTTCTTCCTCCATAGCAATCTTCCAGGATTCTGCATCATTCATACCTAATGCCTCTTCTACAGATTTCGGTTCATCCACACTAGTATTCAGAGCAAAAATACATCTCCAATCATCAGGTGAATACCTTTTAGGTGGTTGTCTATGTCTTGTAGACCTTCGAACAAGCTGAGTTGGAGGTTCTTCCTCCTCTTCTGAAGATTCAGAGCTAGACGAGCTCTCCTCAAATTCTTGCCTATCTAGGGGTCTTGATTCAACTCTTTCAGGTGTAGAAGGAAGTTGAATCACATCTTCTTTTTTAGTCTGTTCTGGCTGCAATGTAATAGAAGGAGACTTAATTTTTCTAAAAATAACACTTCTACTGTGAATTACCTTTTGTGCAACAGGGTCCCAAAGCTTGTATCCTTTCACACCATAACTATACCCGATGAAGATACATTTCACAGCCTTGTTCTCCAACTTTGTTCGCTTCTCCTTTGGCACATGTGCATATGCCTCGCAACCAAAAACTCTAAGATGTCTCAATGAAGGCTTGTGACCTGACCATGCTTCCATAGGCGTTTTATCAACAAGAGCTGATGTAGGAGACCTGTTAATCAGGTAGCAAGTAGTGGCAACAGCTTCAGCCCAAAACTTTTGTTCAAGACCAGCACCACTCAACATACTCCTAGCCTTTTCCATCAGTGTCCTGTTCATTCTTTCTGCAACTCCATTCTGCTGTGGAGAATACGGAGTTGTCTTCTGCCTGTTAATTCCACAATCTTTACAGAATCTATCAAAATCATTAGAGCAAAACTCACCGCCATTATCAGTTCTCAAACATTTTATTTTCTTTCCAGACTGCAACTCAACCATTGCTTTAAATTCTTTAAAACGACTAAAAACTTCAGATTTACTCTTTAGAAAATAAACCCATGTCCTTCTACTAAAATCATCAATAAATGAAACATAATATGTGGATTTTCCAATCGAAGAGACATCTACTGGACCAAACACATCAGAATGGATAAGATCCAAAACACCACAAGTTTTATGAGAACTTGAGTAAAACTGAACGCGGTTTTGTTTTCCATAAATGCAATGCTCACAGAAATCAAAGTCAAGGTTACAGTCATTCAAACCTTCAACAAGGTTTTTATTTTTCAAGGTCCTTAGACCCTTTTCTCCAATGTGGCCAAGTCTCTGGTGCCATAACATAGTCTTCTCTGCAGGTAACTTTGCTTCAGACGAAAGAGCACCCTTACGTACCCAAAAACCATTTCCATCTGCTGAAGGTGAAACCTTCAAATCTTCCAGTGAAGTATCCACAGATTTTCTTTTTACAGAAGTGCTATTACACTCAACAGTGTATGCTTCAAGCTTATACAAAGTGCCAAACCTGACACCTCTAGCAACTACCATAGCACCCTTAATCATCTTACATCCTGTTTCAGAAAAGACTACCTGCACACCCGCATCTATCAGTTTGCTCACAGATAACAGGTTTCATTTTAATCCAAGGATATGCAGCACACCATTAATCCCTTTTATTCTACCATCAGAAAACCTGATTCTAACCTTACCTCGACCAACAATGTCTAGAGGTGAATCATCACCCAAGTACACCTTACCTCCATTAAATCCTTCATATTCAGAAAACCAATCTCTGTTGGAAGTCATATGAAAAGATGCACCCGAGTCAATTAGCCAGGCATCATTACCTGCATGAGTCACCAAAGCCACAATAAATGCATCGCCATCTTCCTTGTCAGACTCAGAATCAGAATCGAACTTTTTCTTTTTCTTCTTCTTTTCTTCTTTGCAGTCCTTACGGATGTGACCCGGTTTACCGCAATTCCAGCAAATGACTTTGGACTTTCCAGGAGATTTTGATCTCCCTTTGGATTTGGACTTTCCGCGCTTCTCTTTCTTCTTGCCTTTCTCCTTAGGTCTTCCACGAACGGTTAGGGCTTCCTTTGAGCTGATGGATACCTTCCTTCGCATCTCTTCACCGAGTAGGGCACCCACCACGTCTTCAGATTTCAAAACAACAGAAGTACTACCGATAGCCATAACAAGAGAATCCCACGAATCAGGCAAAGAACAAAGCAAGATCTGACATTTCTCCTCCTCGTCCATCTTAACACCGACGGATACTAATTGAGCCACAATCATATTGAATGCTTCTAGGTGGTCTGCAATTCGTCCACCCTCTTCCATCTTCAAGGAATACAATTTCTTTCTTAAGAAAATTTGATTTAATAAAGATTTCACTTGATACATCTCACCAAGCTTAGTCCATAGCTTCTGTGCAGAGTTCTCTTCATGGACATTGATTAGAACAGAGTCTGCCAGGCACAGTCTGATTAGACCCTTGGCTTTTCGGTCCATAACATCATACTGAGCTGCTGCAGTAGGATCTGAGGGCCTTTGGACATTCGCATCAACAGCATCCCAAAGATCTCGATCTATTAGCAGATCTTCCATCTTCAGCTTCCACATCTCAAAATTACTTCCATTAAATTTCTCCACCTCTATTCTCCCTGACGAACTCGCCATCTGAATATTCCTGCAACAAGATCAAAAAGTGTCTTCTGCACAAGCTCCCACTCAAATCTGGATTAGTTCAAAAAACCCAACTGCCCACAATTGAAACCAAAGGTGATCAGGCTCTGATACCACTTGTAAGGAAGTTAAGTAGCGGAAACAACTTCCTACACTAACCTTGAGAGGAGGGTAATGCAAAACTTTTTCAGATCATTACAACAGTTACAGAAAATAGAAATAGATATAATAGCAATCATACCACAACACAATGATTTACGTGGGGAAAACCCTTTCGGGAGAAAAACCCCACCCTCCAAAAGCAGCTCAATATTTTATTCAGCAATCAAAAACAGATTACAAAATACTTGCAGAGCAAGCTCTTCGCAGGAGTACCACTAATCAGAGATTCAGAGGCAACTCAATAGCCATAAGACTCTTACATACAACCTCTATCTCACACACCTCATAAATAGGAGATACAATACAAGAAACCGTCAAACGGTATTACAAAACCATGGGCTAAAACCACCCAATAAGGTGTAGCCGACCTTATCTCCCTTCTAGATGCCCTATGACATGTTAAAGCACACATCAACACGTGTCGCTCCCTTTTACAGCTCATTTATGTATTCGATACAAATTATTTTTCCTATTTCAGGAGTACAAACTTCCGGAGGCCATAACTTGAGAACCGGGTGTCCGATTGACGAACCGTTTGAAGCGCCGGAAAGCTCGCGAAGTGCTCTATCACCTCGTAACCCGCTTCACCGGTTACGACAACTTTTTAGGGTGTTTCGGAGCCTCTAAAGTCCCCAAAATTAAGTTTAAACATTTTATTGCACCCCTCCAAGATGAAAACTTTAATATCTTCAAAACTAGCTGTGACCTTGCGACGCAACTTTACCGGAATGCTTATCTAGCCAACCAGAAGCTTCAGGGAGAGTTTCACACCATTTCGTGCTCAAATAAAAACTTACTATAAATAGTAATCTCGCATAAATGCAAGGTTGAGACACCATTTTTCCCAACAATCAGGCAATCGTAAACAAAGAATGCCCCAGTTCACACTAGACTCACAATGTCCTCATATCCCTGGAGAAGTCATAGCATTACTAAGAGTCAATCCACAAACAACAAAGAAAAATAGGTGACGATACCCCATCCTCGCCTTAATCTCTAGTCAGAGACATCCTGGAAAAGCTAAAAGATATGTCACCAAAAAAAGATAAAATCAAAAGAAAACCAAGATCAACACCAACATCCATTGTAGTCCTCCAGTTTAGTGTCTCTTGTCACTTGTATAAGTCTATTTGATTGTGGTCACAATGTTTACTTTCACAAAAGGATAGATAGCACTGAACCATAATGTTGTCTGAGTCTATTGAAAGATTTGATTTGCTGAAGCCCATTGTTGCTGTGTCTCATCTGAAACTAACTGAATCCATGAAACTGCTACTTTATTGCGGATTGGTGATGCAAATGTTGCTTTATTGTGGATTGTGCATAGATAGACTAATTTTTTTTTGAAGAAACGATACTCTTTGGAATGTGTGATGCTCTTAGTTTCACACCCATCACTAGACACAGGATTTGCCTTAGCCACAAATAGGAGCTGATTTATTATGGATGGAAAGGGTGAAAAGGAGGAATTATTATGAATAGCTAACCAATCTCAGGTAGATCAATAACAAGCCATGATGGGAATGGGTAAGTTTATCATAGATGAATAGGCTATGAGTGTGTGCAAGGTGAAAGGATGAGATTGAATCCTGAAGGAGGGAGGAGTAATGTCTCTACACATGGTGCCGGTGACCCAATTTTCACCATGGTACTTGCCCAAAGTGCCATTGAAGTGGTTTTCACTGTTGGACGAAATTATTTCTCTTTACTTTTTTTTCAATATTTAATTTTTTTTTGTGTCACAAGACGCATGTTTGCTAGGTTTTCACCAAGTAACGATTTTTTATTTTTATTTATTTTCTGTACTTATTTTTTTAAAGGATATTTTGAAGAGCTATGTGTAAAACCTGTGAAGGTGCATGTTGTTGATAGGATCCTCCAAAGGTTCGCCCTCTAGGGTTGAGAGCTGATATGCACTAGATCCATAGACTGCTGTAATGATGTAAAAACCAACACAATTTGGTTCAAACTTGCCCTTCTTCTCTTTGTCTTGCTGATTTTTAGGATTTTCTTTGAGAACTAAGTCACCTACCTCAAATGTGCGAGGCTTTACCTTGTGATTGTAACTGCGACTCATTCGTTGTTGATAATCCTTGAGATGATTAAAAGCATTTTGTCTTCATTCATCCAATAGTTCTAGTTCTTGTAAGCGAGAGACCCTGTAGTCTTCATCATTGATGATGCTGTGCAAAGAGACTCGTAAAGATGGCAACTTGACCTCAATAGGTAGGATGGATTTGGCGCCATAGACAAGTGAATAAGGTGTGGCTCTTGTAGGTGTGCGAACACTTGTGCAATAAGCCCAAAGTGCAAGATTAAGTTGGATATGCCAATTTCAGCCAGCGTCATCGACTGTCTTTTTGAGGATTTTAAGAATCGTTTTATTAGATGCCTCAGCTTGACCATTACCTTGGGGGTAATAGGGAGTGGAGAAATGATGGGTAATATGGAAGCGATCACAAAGTTCACGAACGTCTTGGTTTTTGAAGGGACGTCCGTTATCAGTGATGATGGAAAGAGGAATACCGTACTGGCAAATGATATAGTTAAGAACGAATGTAGCAATCTGTTTTCCAGTGACTTGTGTAAGAGGCAAGACTTTAATCCATTTTGTGAAATAATTCGTGGCAGTGATAATGAATTTGTGGCCGTTGGAAGGAGGGTGAATCTTGCCTATGAGATCGAGTCCCCACTGACAAAAGGGCCAAGGAGTCACAATCGGTTGAAGTTCTTGTGCTGGTGCATGAATAAGGTCTCCATGAATTTGACATTGCTTACATTTCTTGACAAATTGATATGAATCTTTTTCCATATTGGGCCAGTAATATCTAGTCCTGATGAGTTTCTTGGCTAAGGTAGGACCACTAGAATGTGGACCACATATACCTTCATGAACTTCGCGTAAAGCAATCTGAGCTTCGTCCCTTTCTAAACATCTAAGAAGAGTTCCATCTAGACCTCGACGATATAGGATATCGGCTAAAATGACGTATCGGGAAGATTGGCGAATGAAAGTGCGACATTGGTTGTTGGATAAGTCAGGAGGAAGGGTGTTGTTACAAAGGTATGTGAAAATGGAACCGTATAACTGGGAATCAGGACCAACGACACATATCATCTCAGTAGGAGTGATCTCATATGAGGGAACCAAAAGGTTATCCACCAAGAACTCATAGCAAGCTTCATTCCGCGGTAGATCAATCAGTGAGGCAATAGTAGCCATGGCATTTGCGGCTCAATTCTACTCTCTTGGTATCTGCTCAAAGGTTATCTTTATGAAATGTTGCTTGATGTCATCTACCATTTTCTTGTAAGGCATTAATTTTTTATCCTTTGTTTGGTAGTCATCGGTTGCTTGACGAATTACAAGTTGAGAGTCCCCAAAAACATGAAGTTCCTGGATCTTCCACTGAACTGCAATCCATAATCCAGTAATTAATGCCTCGTATTCTGCTATGTTATTAGTGCAAGGAAATGACAATCGATATGATTTGGGAATGGAACCCCCTTGAGGGGTGATAAAGAGGATTCCAGCTCCTGCACCATGCTGTGTGTATGAGCCATCAAAGTACAATTGCCAAGGCTTTGTGTGTGATACCGCCAGGATGGATTCATCTGGAAATTCTAAAATTAAAGGAGCACAATCTATCATGGCTGCATCTACTAACTGATCTGCGATAGCTTGTCCCTTTATTACTTTTCTGTCCACATATTCAATGCCGAATTGACTCAAGAGCATTAGCCATTTGGCTAGTCTGCCAATAAGCATCGCCTTATTAAGAAGATACTTCAATGGATCAATCCGTGTGACCAACTTAGTTTTATGAGTTAGCATGTAATGTCACAATTTATGCGAAGCAAAAACCAAAGCGAGACACACACGCTCAATTGGTGTGTAGTTTAGCTCATAACTAACCAAAGTACGACTGATGTAATATACTGCCTTTTTTTTTGCCTTCAGCATCTTGTTGCGCCAAGAGTGCCCCCAGTGCTGTTGGTGTAGCTGATATGTAGAGTAACATGGGTTGTTTTGGGACCGGTGGCATCAAGATTGGTGGATTCAGAAGATAATCCTTGAGTATCTGAAAAGCCTATTGACAATTATCATCCCATTTGAATTTGATGTTTTTGTGCAGCAAGTGCTGAAAAGGATGACATTTATCCACAAGTTGTGCTATGAATCTTTGTATGGACTAGAGTCTTCCTTGTAAAGATCGAAGTTGACTGATATTTGTTGGTGGTGGCATTTCTAAGATCGCTTTGACTTTTGTTGGATCGACTTCAATTCCTCTTTTTGAAACAATGTATCCAAGGAGCTTCCCGGAGGTTACTCCAAAGACACATTTCTTGGGATTTAGTCTCACTTTGTCTTTTTCCAACCGATCAAAAATGACTGAAAGGATTTCCAAAATGTGTGTCTCCATCTAATGATTTTCCCAAGAGGTCATCAACATAATCTTCTACAGTTATGTGCATAAGATCATGAAAGATAGTAGTCATGGCTTGTTGGTATGTAGCGCCTGCATTCTTTAGCCCAAAGGGCATGGCATTCCAACAGAAAGTTCCCCAGGGACAAGTAAACACTTTTTTGTGTTAGTCCTTGGATGCGATTTTTAGTTGATTGTAGCTAGAGAATCTATCCATCAAAGATAACATTGCATGACCTGCTGTGAGATCTAAAATCAGGTCGATGTTTGGCAATGGAAAGTCATCCTTAGGACAAGATTTGTTGATGTCTCTGAAATCTGTACATATTCTAATGCTGTGATCTAGCTTATCGACTGGTACTAAGTTGGAGATCCATTCAGGATAATCAATTGGTCGTATGAATCCGACATCCAATAATTTTTCAAGCTCCACCTTTACTAATAATACCACTTGTGGATGCATCTTTCTTAATTTCCGTTTCACTGGCTTTGCTCCTGGTTTAACCGTCAAAAGGTGCATTACTAAATCTGGATCCAGTCCAGGCATATCAACATATGACCATGCAAAATTGATTTGTCGCTTTGTGAAGAAACTTATGAACTTTGGTGTTTCTCTCTTTGTCAGAGATTGTGCCAGGAATATGTTATGTGGAATCTCTTTTGTACCGATGTTTTTTTTGATGGTCTCCTCTACTAACATTGATGATTTTTCTTCATATGATGCTGGGAGAATGTCGAGCCTTCCATCTTTGGGAACCTCAGAGAGGTTTTCACCCTCAGATACATCCTTTCTTTTTACTTTTTTGGGGTCAGACAGTGCCACAATGTGGTTTTCACCATAAAACCCATGATTTGTTTTTATTTTTACATTTTTGCGACTGGAAGGCCCAACACCCTCACCAAAATATGCCATGCTATTGAGTTCTATAGTGTATCCCACCTTATGGGCCCCAAGCGGAAGATCATTTGGTATGCCTAAATAGTCGATGAAAGCCTCATCATTTTGGAATGTGTTGAATTGTAAAGGTCCTTCACGGTCCCAGTCAATAAGCTGGTGGTGAACAAGGGGAAGAACTTCAATGTTTTCAAAGTCAGTGGGTGTTAGGGTGTAGATACAGTTATATTCAGGTATGTCAAGGTAGTTGTCAAGGTCATCACTAGAACTCTCCTCATTTGTCTCGATCGTGAATGAGTCCACATTGTCATCACTAAAAGCGCATTTTGGAATGGGTGTCCTCAATTTTCATGATTTCGATCGAGAACCTACAAACAAAGACTATGTGGGATCCTTAGGGGTTGTTTCTTGACCAACTCTGAATTTTTTATGAAATTCCTCCTCTTCTGTGGGTTCACCTAGTTCTCGAAATGTCTCGGCGAGTTCATAATCACTGGAGGATTTGCTTGAACCCCATTCCCATTCAATAGAATCGGTGGAATAGCGGTTCTCTTGTTGATTATTGGAAATCATGATTTGCAATGCTTCTTTTGATTTGTGAGTGTTTACCCTGGAAGATATGAAACCAAGCCCTTTTGAGCACTGATTTTTAAATGCCAATTCTGGTTACACAGGTTGAGTGATACGTTCTTTTATTAAGCCCAGAGGACTTCTACCATCGTACCCAAAATTTTGTAGGATCTTGAATCCTTTGCCATATTTTTCACATGGTATCTTGATGTGATCTTGTGTATCATCTTCAGGGTCTTTGTAAAGCATTTTGTATAAGTCTTCTTCCATTTCACCCCACTTTTGGAATTTAGTAAGATCCCATTTTAGTGTAATGATAGATATCCATTTAGAAGGATGTGGTCATCCATATTCTTTAGGCGAACTCATAACTTGCCACAAGCACATGGTTTGATTTAGAGTGTATTCAACCATGCCTTTGTCCTGATATTTCCCTTTAAGCTCACCTTGCTTTGATGTCGAAGGTTTTAAAGATTCAAGGTCAATATATGCAGAAGATGGGATAGCTTCTCTATTAATTGGAATTATTGTCTTGGCTTTTGGCCTCAAATTATTGCAGTATATAAATGGATTAGGGTCACCATTACTGTTACTTCAACTCCATTATGGGGAAACTTAATGCATTGATGGTATGTAGATGGGATTGTTCTCATCTCATGAATCCATGGATGTTCTAGCAATATGTTGTATGTGAGATCGAGGTCTAGGACTTGACAAACCACATCCTTTGTAATCAGCCCTACTCTGAGAGGTAAGGTGACTGTTCCTTTTGATGAATGCTCTTCATCATGATATGCCTTGATGGTAATTTTGTTTGTAGCATTCACAACTTTATCTGAATATTCCAATTGTATTATTGTGTTCAAAGTACATATATTGAGACCAACTCCTCCATCTATCAGGACTCATTTTATTCAATGTTTGTGTAGGAAGGCTTCAATATGTAAAGGTGCATTATGTGGTTGGCTTACAGAGGTGTCGTCAGCTTCAGTGAATGTGAGAGAATATGGAATGGAAAAGTATCCCACGATGGCTTGAAACTGGTCCACGTTCATATCAGTGGGGACAAAAGTTTCTCTCAAAGTTTTATCAAGGATGGATTTATGTGCGGGGGATATGTGTAAAAGCTGAAGGATGAAGATAAGCGCAGACGTCCTCCCTAACTGTTCTACCAGATTGTACTCAGGTTTGGGTGATGAGGAAGCAGTGGTTTTAGCTGGAGCACCTTGCAAAGTGACCTTACCTCGACGAGTTGTGATATTAAATTTAGAGGTAGATTCAGAAGAAGGTCCAATGCCTTTTAGGACAACTTTGGGTCTTTGGGTAGAATCTTCAGGCGTTTTGTCCTTTATGATAATGGTAGAGACATAATTATCCATCGAGATGCGATTAACAATTGAATCATAGTTATAGGATGCTTTTGTATAGTTGGCTTGCTCATCTGTGGCTTTGGATTTTCCCTTGCCATGTTTAGGGAATGGTTCCTTAAACATCTCATGTTCTTGATTGGATGAATGTCCTTCGATCTCAATGTCACCTCTATCAATAAGATCTTGTATAATGTTCTTTAGCCGATGACAATTTCTTGTTTTATGTCCCTTTCTCTTGTGATACTCATAGTACTCATCGTCATTCCACCAATTTGGTTTGACCTTTGGCTCATATGGAGGATTGTCTGGAATTGTTATTATCTTGTTTTCTACTAGCTTCTTGAAGGCTGACTCAAGTGGTTCTCCTAATGGGGTATATTTCCTTCGTGGTTTTGAAGTTGTTTGAGTATTCACTTGGTTGTTTGTAGAACTTGATCCAGAAAGAATGATTTTGAGTCTCATTATGTTAGCATCGACAACACCATCATTTACTGTTTTCTTGTTCTTGTTCCAAAATCATGGCTTGTCTTTTCCTTTAAAGTCCTCTTTGTTTTCTTTGAATATCTTAATGACTCCTTGCTCAATTAAGACCTTCTCTGTTGCTAAGCCTTTTTCAATGATGTCTTTGAAAGTGGACAAACAAGCTTTTGTCAAGTCATAACCAATTTCTCTGTTGACATTCTGTGTGAACATCTCTACCATTTATTTTTGTGGAATTTCACAAGAGCATCTACTGGCTAAATTCCTCCCTTTTTGTAAGAATGATGAAAATGACTCCCCATCCTTTTTCTTGGTGTTGCACAAAGTGGTGACTGATATATCTGTCTCTATGTTGTATGAAAGCTTCTGCTAGATCACCCCCTGACTTGATTCTAGGTGGAAGTTGAGAGAACCATTCCATAGCTTGATCACCTAAGTTTTGTGGGAACAATCTCATCAAGTACGTTTCTTCTGCTGCTACCTCAATGCAAGTTGTGAAAAAATGTCTTATATGTGCCTTAGGGTCTCCTTTTCCTTTGTATTTATCTGTAAAGCGGAAAAATGATTGAACCCTAGTCGTTCTCCCCTCTTCCAACTCCGAGGAGAGAGAAGGGAGAGTCACTAGGGTTGATGGTTTTCACTTAGGAGGGACTTTACATTCAAAAGAGGGGTTGAAACCCACAAGATCCAATCCCACACAATGCAAGATTGGATGCTAAATGAGTTTCAAGGGTTAAGAAAGCAAGGCTACCCTCTTTTGTAAAGAATGTTGATAGAAGAATTAAGCTAGGCATGCATAGAAAGTGAGAAAGATTCACTTATAAACTGAGATAGGGATATAGGATGAAGCTGCGGACCTGGAATTAGCAGTAAAATGTCGATACGGCGCTGTCCTGCAAATTTGAGCAAAAGTTGCCAGGACGATGGCGCCCGAGCGCCACGGTCCTCCGAAAAATCCATGAAACGAAGGGGGATCTGTTCGTCTCTGCACAAGGATTCCAGATCTTCAATTTCAGCCGCGTACCTGCAACCTACACACAGAAAAGCGAAGACGATTGGGGGGTTAGGGATTAGGGGTTTGCCCTTAGGTCAAACCCTGGTTTTGGAATTAACCAAGAAATGAGAAATGCTGTAAATGTAATGTAAAACAAGTACTAATACCTTGTTGTAAGGATGTTTGTATCCTTATGTGCGAAGGTATAGATGTTGTTGTTTGTTGTATGTTGTATGTTGTATGTAGCATGTAGTAAGTGATCTCCTCTTCAATGGTTGAATCCTTGTCTTGAATGCAACACTTAGCCTTGAATGGAGACTTGGAATGAATGCTTGAATGCTTGAATGCTTGAGTATAGTTTCCGCGCTTGTACACATATGTCCTTCTTACCCAAATGGAAGAGGAAAATGTAGTTTATATACTTGTCAATTAGGGTTAATAGACTGATTTTCCCGACCTTAGGCCGACCAGGAAAGTTAATTTCCAATTTGCAAACAAAAAGACCCGAGACCCCATAGGAGACCAGGCCCAAAATAGGGCTAGGGACCAGGGCGCTGGGCGCCCTGGTCCTGAAGGACCAGGGCGCTAGGCACTCTGGTCCCACCTCCCGGGATAGCAGGGTGCAAAGGAGGTTCAGGCCAGGGTGCAAGAAAATGCAATTTTTGGTGTCGTAATCAAGTTTCGGGGTCTCCATTCAGGTTGCGTGTTGCGTCGCCATCGTGAAGACTGAAATGCAGTCGAAATTGCAAGTGTCACAATTTTAGGACGCTACATTTAGCCCCCACTTTAGCGGGAGTATGTATGCTCATACTTCCAGTAAAGTACAAGGAAACAACATTGAAAGACTTTCACCACGTCAAGGAGGCAAGATACACCAAGCCCCCAGTGGACTAAGGATGTTACGAATTCGATTGACAAAGTAAAAGGGAAGATCACGAGGGAGAACCATGACTGTCAGTAGTAAGGTTCCCTCACTATGAGTCATGCAAGAAAGATATCAAAAATTTTCAAGGCAAGGCTAAATTTGCCAAGAAATTTTCAAGTATCTTGAAAAGATATGAACGGGATGTATGCCCCCCTACGTTAAAGCGATCGCACACGCCTCACCGGCGGTGATTGCTTTAAGGTAGGGATACATATAAGAAAATGAAAAAGGGAAAGGAGCACGTTATCACAAGGATTTAGCCCCCAAGTGTGAGATAAGCCCAAGGATAATAGACACAAAACACAAAGCACAAGGTGACTTCGCTTTCCTCGGGGTCAGTATGCTATATGATAATTCATGTATATCATATGTATGTATGCATAATTGTTCTTCATTCCCCAATCAAGGAAGGTCACCTAGAAGAAGGGAACACATGTGTCTTTTGAGTCAACATGAGAGAGACCAAAAGAGATCTCACTGCTTTGCATCGTCCTCAAGTAGACAACACTAAGGACAACAAATAGAAGAATGAGAATAATATATAGAAGAAGTAACAAAAGAGAGGAGGAGAGAATCTGCTATGCTAATGAAACTAGTCTAGCACGTCATCTACCCCCCGATCTTGCTGATCAATGTTTCGGGAAGGTAGGGAACACGCTAGAGGAGGAACATCCAACACAACAGATGGAGCTATCACAAGATCCAAACAAGGGCTATGTTCATATCCCAAGCCGCGGTGTTCTTGTCTAGGAGCTAGGATAAGTGCTTTAGAAAATTCATTAGATAAATGGTTATCAATATCAACAAGTTCATATTCACTATCAGAATGAACGGGAGTAACATTTGCATCATGAATAACATTTTCATCTATATCATCATCAAGATTTATGAAAATAGGATCTTTAACTCGCACAGGATCAAGACCATCATGCCTCTTATGTTTAGGAGATTTTGGCTCAATCGTCGGCTGAGGAGAAAATGGAATAATGCTTGTTGAAGGTGTTTTTGGGGATTGCAAAGTTTGAGCTCTAAGACGACGCTTTCGCCGGCGTTCACGTGCAGAACAATTTCGTCTAGTCTTAGTAGGAAGTTGAGAAGATTGAGGAGGAGGAATGTTCTCATCCTTATCACTTGGGTGTTTAGGTTGTGGTCTCTTAGGTTGAACAATAGGAGAAGAGGAAGGTCTCTTCTCTCCATAAGAGGAAGGAGGAGGAACTGCTCCATATAAGGGAGGAATATTTGGTTTAGGAAGGAGACCAAGTCCATCATGACGAGGAGGTATAGGTCTACTCTTGGGAAGTTTATTAGATGTAGCGTCCTAAAATTGCGACACTTGTAATTTTGACTACATTTCGGTCTTCACGATGGTGACGCAACACGCAACCTGAATGGAGACCCCGAAACCTGATTATGACACTGAAAACTGCATTTTTCAAGCACCCTGGCCTAAACCTCCTTGCACCCTGCTGTCCCGGGAGGTGGGACCAGAGCGCCCAGCGCCCTGGTCCCTGGGTCCTATTTTGGGCCCGGTCTCCTAAGGGGTCTCGGGTCTTTTTGTTTGCAATTTGGAAATTAACTTTCCTGGTCGGCCTAAGGTCGGGAAAATCAGTCTATCAGCCCTAAATGACAAGTATATAAACTACATTTTCCTCTTTCATTGGATATGATGGAAAAGGCGTGGAAACTATACTCAAGCATTCAAGCTTTCAAGCATTCTTTCAAGCAATTGATCATTTCAAGTCTCCATTCAAGGCTAAGTGTTGCATTCAAGACAAGGATTCAACCATTGAAGAGGAGATCACATACTACATGCTACAACATACAACATACAACATCTATACCTTCGCACATAAGGATACAAACATCCTTAGAACAAGGTATTAGTACTTGTTTTACAGTCATTTACATTTACAGCACTTGCTCATTTCTTGGTTAATTCCAAAACCGGGGTTTGACCTAAAGGCAAACCCCTAATCCCTAACCCCCCAATCGTCTTTGCTTTTCTGTGTGTAGGTTGTAGGTACACGGCTGAAATTGAAGATCTGGAATCCTTGTGCAGAGACGAACAGATCCCCCTTCGTTTCATGGATTTTTCGGAGGACCGTGGCACCGGGCGCCATCGTCCCGACAACTTTTGCTCAAATTTGCAGGACAACGCCGTATCGACATTTTACTGCTAATTCCAGGTCCGCAGCTTCATCCTATATTCCTATCTCAGTTTATAAGCGAATCTTTCTCACTTTCTATGCATTCCTAGCTTAATTCTTCTATGCACATTCTTTACAAAAGAGGGTAGCCTTGCTGTCATAACCCTTGAAACACATTTAGCATCCAATCTTGCATTGTGTGGGATTGGATCTTGTGGGTTTCAACCCCTCTTTTGAATGTAAAGTCTCTCCCCTAAGTGAAAACCATCAACCCTAGTGAATCTCCCTTCTCTCTCCTCGGAGTTGGAAGAGGGGAGGGCAACTAGGGTTCGATCACGATTTTTCGCTTTACATTTTGGTGAACCCGACGTGAACATCCTTTCTGATTATTCATAGTTAGATCTGAAAATTGGATTCCTTGATTACATTTCCATATTTGATCCTTTGCAAAATTTTAGAGGTGATTGCATAAAAACCCTAAAATTTCTTTTTAGTAATTGAACTTGCAAAATGTCTAAATGTTAATGCTTGTTTCAGATCTGCCCTTCTATTACAAATTATCAATTCATATCTATGCTTTAATTTTGAAAATTAAGTGGTTAAGTGTCAAAACCCTAATTTTTGAAACCCTCTTGATTCAACCTTTGTCCGACAATTTCACTAATCAAAACATCTCCAAATCAGTTGTAACTTTGGATTCCGCAATAAAATCACAATATCTTTCATCCCTGAAAATTTGGAAAAAAGTTGCGAGGACCGTGTGCACTCCGAGCGCCATCGTCCTCGACATTTTTTCCGAAATTTCGGGAGCGAGATCTTACTGTATTTTCCTGCTAAAATCCAGAATTTTGGCTGATTTTATCAATTTTAACACCTTCAAAATTAAAGTCAAAGTTGGTCTTGTGATTACTTGGATTAAGGCTTCTAAACATTCAAAAATCATTGAAACTGAAATTTTGTGTCAAAATTGTGTTCTTACTGTCCTAAATCTGAAAAGTGTGTTTGCATTCATTAAAAATTTCAGTGCTTTATTTAAATTCTTGCAATTTGTGACTTTTGAAATTAAGTGCTTAATTACAACAACTTTAATTTCCGCTTTCAAAATTGAATTTTGCGTGAAATTGAGTCAACTTTTGAATTTCAAAACTTGCATTACTTTTGGCATTCCCTCTAAAATCATAAGATTCAAAATTTCAGTTTCGCTCTCTTTTTCAAAATTCAAAATTTGCATTTTTCGACAATCTTGATAGGGTTCAATTTTGAATTTGCAACTTTAATTTGGCCTATCTACAGATCGTAAGATCACTCAATTTTTTCAGATTAGCTTTAAAATTATCATACCTTTCATCCCTTCAAAGTTCGAAAAAAGTTGCAAGGACCGTGTTGCACTCCGAGCACCACGGTCCCGGACATTTTTTCCGAAATTTCGGGAGACTGTCGTGATTGCATTTAACAGCTTAAATCCAGAAGATTGGCTGATTTTACTGAAAATTGCTACCTCTAAATTCAAAATCTTCTCTCTCTTTCTAGTGCATGAGTTTTACAACAATAAGTCCTACTTCCACTATTCCCGTTAGACGAAGCCGTAGAATTAAGTCTTTCCAAGGTTTAACTACCGAGGAGATGGAACCTAATTTGAGTAGCCTTTTTAACGAGGACATGGGTAATTCCTTTAATCCTCCTAATGATGAAGAAGCTCTCCATGAGGTTTCTGAAGAACAACTTTCAAAATTGGATAACCAATTTGACGATTTTCACCAATGGATGTCTCATGAGTATCCCGATAGTCAAGCTCTTCCTTTAATTGAGGGTCTAAAACGTATGCTTCAAAGTGATAAGAATGGAATTGATATTTTGCGTGGTATTTCACACATTGTGAATTCGAATGTGGTGCCTATGAAGAGTTGTGCTGAAAATTTGGGTTATACACAACCTCCTACTCAAGTCAATCATTCTATTCCTTTGATGACTTCTATTGCTAGCGTACCTACCTTTACATCAAACATAATGGCTACTTCTATACAAGACATTCCTCCTGTGATCACTAGTCATGGGGGCAATCCCTCTTCTTCAATTAACCCTATTCCTTCATTCAATCCGACTTCTTCATACATTCCTTCAATGAGTGTTCCTATTACATCTTCACAAATGAACATGACGCAAGGGGGCAATTCATTTAACCCTTCCATTCCTCCTTGTAGTGTTCCCCTTGTCCAATCATCCCCTATGACTGACTATCATAGAGTCCCACCACCTTACTCTCTACCTTCTTTCAATAACAAACACCTCCATCTCAATCTAACACATCTAATATGAATTCTTCGACTGAAGCGACCATTAACAATCTTGCACAAACTGTCTCTTCTTTACAACAACAAATTGCCTCTATGAATCAATCTAAGTTTAGTGTGCCCACATTTGATGTTGCGAGCCCACTTTCTCTTGACATTGTTCAAGCTATCCCTCCTAAACATGTTGAAATCCCGCATTTGGAGCTTTATAATGGTAAAGGAGATCCTCTAACACATGTTAAGACTTTTCAAACAATATGTATTGATTTTGCTTATGACCAAAGGTTGCTTGCAAAACTATTTACTAGAACATTAAGAGACAAAGCCCTACAATGGTATTGCTCGTTGCCTTCCTATTCTATTACTTCTTTCGAACAACTTGCAAATGCTTTCATTCAACAATTTCAAAACAATATAAGTCCTAAAGTTACTTTGATTGATTTAATGCATTGTAAACAAGGTGTTAAAGAAAAAGTGACTGATTTCATTGGTAGATATAAGCATTTGTATGCTCAAATTTCCTTTCCAGTGCCATCCATAGGGATGGGTTGGGAATCTTCTTGAGGAAAGACATTGGTTTTATCTTTCAAAGGAAGAACTTCCTTCTCAAGAATGATAGGAATATCAAGTTTGGGTGTTCTAGGTTCACTTAGAGATAGGATCATATCTTTTTGCCACTTTTGATAAGATTTGAAAAGATGATCACTTCGCGGAGGAAGAGATTGGAATTGTTTAGGCCAAAAAATAATCAATAGGAATGCTAGAAGTTCTTTTAGTTGGTTTAAAGAGACTATGATTGACAGTAACAACTTCACCATTATGGGGAAATTTCAAACACTTGTGAATAGGAGAAGCAATAGCTTTCATGGAAGATAGCCAAGGATAGCCAAGCTTCACACGAAATTGTTCGAAAGATGGAATAATAGAAAAGTTCACATCAAGGGATTTGTTACGGACCTCAATAGGTAATGTAATAGAACCAATTACAGGAGAAGAAAATGCATCAAATAATTTCACAATCTCATCTGTTTTGTCATAGATCACTTGATTCAATTGCAAAGTAAAAAGAAATTCTTCAGTAACGACATTAACCATACAAGAAGGATCAATAAGCACTCCACGGCAAGGTGTGTTCTTGACTTTTGCAACTATATATAAAGGACCATCAGGTGCCTTGATAGTTTCACTGGAATCAAATGTGATGGAAGGTTCTTTAGGGATTTTCTGCTGCTCCACAAAGTTAATCACATTCGGAGTCATAGACACGAGATCATCAGGTGAGACAGAGGAATCAGTAGTATCAATCGCATTAGAGGTATGAGAAGGCAATGGATTAGTAAAAATCTGAAGATTTTGGTTAGGAAGAGCTACAGATTTGTTGCCTTTATCATTCACACCAGAAATAGAGATAGTATTATTATCAATCAAATCTTGAATTTTACCCTTTAAAGCAAAACATTTTTCAGTATCATGCCTAGGTTGACGATGAAATTGACAAAAAGATTTGTTATCAAAATAGGGTGAATTAATCTTTGTAGGATCAATTTGCCTTATAGGAGGAAGAGCAAGCACATTTTGTTCCAATAACTTATTCATAATACTATGCAATGATTCATTCAAAGGAGTAAACTTTCTTTCTCTCTTGAAAAACTTAGAAATGGGAGACACACCTGACGCTGCATTCACATTGTTGTTGATGATGTTTTCATTGAATTTAATGGACTCTCTGTTCGGTTTAAACTTCCCAAAGGGTTGTTGACTACTATCACCCTTATCACTCGGAGCCATAGGATGTGATTGTTCCATTTGACTCACAGTCAGTTGATAATTGTGAAGAGTTGCGCACAACTGTTGGAAAGAAGTAAACTTAGAAAACAGGAGTTTTTCTCTAATGTCTTTTTGTAAATTAGAAATAAAGATTCTTTGAATATCATTGTCAGGCACTGGAAAAGAAATTTGAGCATACAAATGCTTATAGCTACCAATGAAATCAGTCACTTTTTCTTTAACACCTTGTTTACAATGCATTAAATCAATCAAAGTAACTTTAGGACTTATATTGTTTTGAAATTGTTGAATGAAAGCATTTGCAAGTTGTTCGAAAGAAGTAATAGAATAGGAAGGCAACGAGCAATACCATTGTAGGGCTTTGTCTCTTAATGTTCTAGTAAACAATTTTGCAAGCAACCTTTGGTCATAAGCAAAATCAGTACATATTGTTTGAAAGGTCTTAACATGTGTTAGAGGATCACCCTTACCATTATAAAGCTCCAAATGCGGAATTTCAACATGTTTAGGGGGGATAGCTCGAACAATGTCAAGAGAAAGTGGGCTCGCAACGTCAAATGTGGGCACACTAAACTTAGATTGATTCATAGAGGCAATTTGTTGCTGTAAAGAAGAGACAGTTTGTGCAAGATTGTTAATGGTCGCTTCAGTCGAAGATTTCATATTAGACATGTTAGATTGTGATGGAGGTGTTATGTTATTGAAAGAAGGTAGAGAGTAAGGTGGTGGGACACTATGATAGTTAGTCATAGGAGATGATTGGACAGGAGGAACAATACAAGGAGGAATGGAATGGTTAAATGAATTGCCCCCTTGCGTCATGTTCATTTGTGGAGATATAAGAGGAACACTCATTGAAGGAATGAATGAAGAAGTCGGATTGAATGAAGGAAGAGGGTTGATTGAAGAAGAGGGATTGCCCCCATGACTGGTGATCATAGGAGGAATGTCTTGTGTTGAAGTAGTCATTATGTTTGATGTAAAAGTAGGTATACTAGCAATAGGAGTCGTCAAAGGAATAGAATGATTGTCTTGAATAGGAGGTTGTGTATAACCTAGGGTTTCAACACAACTCTTCATAGGCATCACATTTGAATCCACAATGTGTGCAATACCACACAAAATATCAATTCCATTCTTATCACTTTGAAGCATACATTTTAGACCCTCAATTAAAGGAAGAGCTTGACTATCAGGGTATTCTTGAGACATCCATTGTCAAAAATTGTCAAATTGGTTATCCAATTTTGAAAGTTGTTCTACAGAAACCTCATGGAGAGCTTCTTCATCATTAAGAGGATTAGAGGAATTACCCATGTCCTCGTTAAAAAGACCATTCAAATTAGGTTCCATCTCCTCAGTAATTAAACCTTGGAAGGACTTAATTCTAAGGCTTCGTCTAACGGGAATAGTGTAAGTAGGACTTATTGTTGTAAAACTCATGCACTAAAGAAAGAGAGAAGATTTTGAATTTTAGAGGTAGCAAATTTCAGTAAAACCAGCCAATCTTCCAGATTTAAGCTGTTAAATGCAATCAGGACAATCTCCCGAAATTTCGAAAAAAATGTCCGGGACCGTGGCGCTCGGAGTGCACACGGTCCTTGCAACTTTTTTCGAAATTTGCAGTGATGAAAGTTATGATGATTTTACAGCTAACCTGAAAAAATTGAGTGATTTTACGATCTGTAGATAGGCCAAATTAAAGTTGCAATCTCAAAATTGAACCCTACCAAGATTGTCGAAAAATGCAAAATTTGAATTTTGAAAAAGAGAGGGAAACTGAAAATTTGAATTTTATGATTTTAGAGGGAATACCAAAAGCAATGTAAGTTTTGAAATTTGAAAGTTGACTCAATTTCACGCAAAATTTAATTTTGAAAGCGGAAATCAAAGTCGTTGTAATTAAGCACTTAATTTCAAAAGTCACAAATTGCAAAAATTTGAATAAATCATTGAAATTTCGAATGAATGATAACACACTTTTCAGATTTAGGACTGTAAGAAACACAATTTTGATACAGATTTCGATTTCAACAATTTTTGAATGATTAGAAGCCTCAATCCAAGCAATCACAAGACCAACTTTGACTGTAATTTTGAAGGTGTTAAAATTGATAAAGTCAGTCAAAATTCTGGATTTTAGCATAAAAATACAGTAAGATCTAGCTCCCGAAATTTTGGAAAAAATGCAGGGGACGATGGCGCTCAGAGTGCACACGGTCCTCGCAACTTTTTTCCAAATTTTCAGGGATGAAAGATATTGTGATTTTATTGCGGAATCCAAAGTTACAGCTGATTTGGAAATGTTTTGATCAGTGAAATTGTCGGACAAAGGTTGAATCAAGAGGGTTTCAAAAATTAGGGTTTTGACACTTAACCACTTAATTTTCAAAATTAATGCACAAATATGAATTGACAATTTGTAATAGAAGGGCAGATCTGAAACAAGCATTTAACAATTAAACATTTCACAAGTTTAATTACTAAAAAAAAGAAAATTTAGGGTTTTTATGCAATTAACCTCTAAAATTTTGCAAAAGATCAAACATGGAAATGTAATTAAGGAAGCAAATTTTCAGATCTAACCATGAATAATCAGAAAGGATGTTCACATCAGGTTCACCAAAATGTAAAGCGGAAAAATGATCGAACCCTAGTCGTTCTCCCCTCTTCCAACTCCGAGGAGAGAGAAGGGAGAGTCACTAGGGTTGATGGTTTTCACTTAGGAGGGACTTTACATTCAAAAGAGGGGTTGAAACCCACAAGATCCAATCCCACACAATGCAAGATTGGATGCTAAATGAGTTTCAAGGGTTAAGAAAGCAAGGCTACCCTCTTTTGTAAAGAATGTTGATAGAAGAATTAAGCTAGGCATGCATAGAAAGTGAGAAAGATTCACTTATAAACTGAGATAGGGATATAGGATGAAGCTGCGGACCTGGAATTAGCAGTAAAATGTCGATACGGCGCTGTCCTGCAAATTTGAGCAAAAGTTGCTAGGACGATGGCGCCCGAGCGCCACGGTCCTCCGAAAAATCCACGAAACGAAGGGGGATCTGTTCGTCTCTGCACAAGGATTCCAGATCTTCAATTTCAGCCGTGTACCTGCAACCTACACACAGAAAAGCGAAGACGATTGGGGGGTTAGGGATTAGGGGTTTGCCCTTAGGTCAAACCCCGATTTTGGAATTAACCAAGAAATGAGAAATGCTATAAATGTAATGTAAAACAAGTACTAATACCTTGTTGTAAGGATGTTTGTATCCTTATGTGCGAAGGTATAGATGTTGTTGTTTGCTGTATGTTGTATGTTGTATGTAGCATGTAGTAAGTGATCTCCTCTTCAATGGTTGAATCCTTGTCTTGAATGCAACACTTAGCCTTGAATGGAGACTTGGAATGAATGCTTGAATGCTTGAATGCTTGAGTATAGTTTCCGCGCTTGTACACATATGTCCTTCTTACCCAAATGGAAGAGGAAAATGTAGTTTATATACTTGTCAATTAGGGTTAATAGACTGATTTTCTCGACCTTAGGCTAACCAGGAAAGTTAATTTCCAATTTGCAAACAAAAAGACCCGAGACCCCATAGGAGACCGGGCCCAAAATAGGGCCAGGGACCAGGGCTGGGCGCTCTGGTCCCACCTCCCGGAACAGCAGGGTGCAAAGGAGGTTCAGGCCAGGGTGCAACAAAATGCAATTTTTGGTGTCGTAATCAGGTTTCGGGGTCTCCATTCAGGTTGCGTGTTGCATCGCCATCGTGAAGACCAAAATGCAGTCGAAATTGCAAGTCTCGCAATTTTAGGACGCTACATTATCAAACTTAGGTGTTATGAAATGTGTAGAAAAAGGAGGCATTGGAATGATTTTTTCAAATGGATAAGGACATATATCTCTCATTGTGTGAGTTGGTTTTAGTGTATTTATGTCCTCCATTTTATTTTGTAAGTCCTTTATTTGTTGTTCCAAATTGTTCTTAGGTGGAGACCGACTTCTTGGACCATATCCTATGACTGAGCCACCAGGTGGAGGAGGATACTACATATATGGATGGCATTGATCATAAACATGTTCATATGGAGGAGGTCTATAATGATACTGCGCATAGTAACCGCCTGGTATAGAGTCATAATGAGGAATGCAATATCTGATTTGTCCATGCATATCATATTCTATAGGCATGTCATGAGTTTGTTCTTGTGTAGTGCCCCCAAATTTGACACGGGGTTTTCTTGTGTCCAAATTTTATGCATGCCTCTGGATATCCAATTGTTTTGGAGGTTGGTCCTTAGCAATGGTATGCAATTGAGTGTATTTATCCGCATAAGACTTCCATAATGGTCTGCATAGATGGAGTTGTTCATGAGATGATCTTTCATGAGTATCATAAGCTTGACCATGTGTATTTGGGACCTCAGGTTTTTGAAACAAAGATGATGGTGACTCAGGCACAAAACATGGTCCTGTAGTACCTCCACTATTAGGTCTCCTTTGATCCGTGTTGAGTTGATTTTCTTGCATAGGTCGATTTTCCACTATTTGAGACGTGTCAAAATCATGATGTATCTTAGCTCCACTTTATGCCATCACTTGTAAGAAATATTGTCTATCTCTTCTCATGATTTTCTCAACCAATCTCTTAAAATGGGGATCCATAATAGAGTCTTCCACTTCTGCTGAATGTACTGAAATGTTGTCCACATTATCATATAGTGTATCATTGTTGTTTGTATTATCCAAGTTCTCAATATTTTGAGTGTTTGTATGATCAGAATTGAAAAAGATCATTGTCATACTCATAGCCACTCATGTTTGCAAACTCTTGAGCTTCTTTAGCTTCTCTCCTAGATTTTTGGGTACGGGTTTCAACCATGAACTAGGTCTTGACCAAGATGTGTGAGACTAGATGAAAATGGAAAGAGTATGTAAGACCAAGAGTTGGATGGACTGTAAATGAATCTGAGGTGTAATTTCAATGTCCAAAGTGTAAGACCAAGTATGTATGTAGTAGAGTAGGTGTGACTTCCAAAGAGATGATAGATTCTTTTGATGAGGTAAGTTGACCTTGACTCTAAATAAGACCAAATGAGACCCAAAGGTGATAGACCTTGATGAGGGACCACTTAGCAAAATGTTGCTGTATGTATTGTGTTGACAAAGTAAGATGAGGACAAGAAAGTGACCTTTTGACTCAAGTTTAGACAAATGTGAATGTAATGCAAGATGTAAATGTTGGCATTATGTGAACCGGTATGAGGACATAATGATATTGTATGTTGTCATTGATGTCAATATGTGATATGAAGAGAGAATTGACATATGGGAGAACTAGTATATATGCCAAAGTAAAGCAGTATACATGTCAAGGTGAACCGGCATGTAGTCATGGGAACCGACACATGGAAGCATTGTATGACTACCGGTTGGTAGGTAGTTTCCACTTCAGGATTTCCAGTTGGAGTATCTCAAGCCTGTGTGACTCAATCGGTGATCTTTATGTGATGAAGTTAGCATGATAACGAAGAACAGATAGTGTTGCCACGTAAGCCTTGTGCGTGTGAAGGATCTTGCATAAAGAAGAGTGTTCCTATCTACCTCGAGAATGTGCGAAGTCTGTAAACGGTGATAATGTGTGATGGGTTATCAGCCGCCATGAATTTGGTGGAAAATGAATGATGGAGAATGTCTTGAGATTAGATCAAGAGTGTTGCATTCAATACAGTATGATCAACAGTCAGGATTGAACCATTTTAATTCCTTAACCTAACAGGTCTAGGGTTTAGGGTTTATGCTACCGACCTGTCTATTGTCCTATAAGGTCGATGTTGTGATTCTTTCAGAGGTCGTTGGCAAAAGTTGTGTGTGTGTATCTAAAAGAAGAGATACGTGATTCTTGCCAGACCAGAGGAGAGAAGTCATATCTGCAGAGTGTAAGTGCAGAAGGTGAAGAGGAGCTTAAGTGGATCTGCATTGGCATTGAGTGCTATTATCAGGTCATTGATATACCTATTGATCTTTAACTACTTCAACAGTTGTGAAATCCCCTAATAGGGTAGCCTTAATCAGCTTGTTGAAAATCCTCTAATAGGGTAACTCGAAGCTACTGAGTCATTGATATCCTTTAGCTATTGAGTTCTTGAAATCCTCTAACAATGTACCCTTAACAGGGTTTAACCCTTAACTGGGTGATCCCTAATAGGATCGGTTCTTAACTTAACCGGTTGTATCTGTCTTTAACCGGACAAGGCTCCTAACAAAGCGGACTTCCAAAGAGTTCAAAAACAAGCTTGTGGGTATTCATCTCCACCGTGGTTTTTCCCAGTTGGGTTTCCACGTGAAAAATATGTGTGTCATGTGTGATGTTTTCTTCATGTGATGTTATGATTGTTTTCTGATTAAGTGGTGATGCATGTTGATCTTGCTGTAATATGTACATCTTTGATGGTAGATTTCTTGTTCATGCATTAGAGTGAAATGGGAATGAAGAGTTAGATTATATGAGAAGATAAGTGTCAATCAGTCTTTGCTTGTCTTAGTTACACTGGGTTTTGCCGGTTGAACTTTGTTGAAGGACCGGTGCTGCTGTTTGTCTATCAGTGCATAAGTGTTAGTTGACAAACCGGTTTAAGGTTGAGTTTTTGCCTGTACTGATTCACTCCCCCCTCTCAGTACTAGTTTGGTACTATTCATTCATCATTAGGTTATCAATTGGTATCAGAGCATCCTCCAGGTCCTCTGTGTTGTAAGCTTAACCACTTGAGGGAAAGATCCTATTGTAATGATGAAGAGGGAAGGTCCAAAGTTTAACAAAGAAAATTTTAGTATATGGAAAGATAGAATAAAGATATACATCAGAAGCATGGGTGCTCAACACTGGAGCTATGTTGAGAATCCCTATGTTGCTCCTACCAGTACTCTCATCGATGATCAAAAGAGAGAGATACAGGAGAATGGGCAAGTCATGGAAGCCCTAATCAGTAGTTTATCTGATATTGAGTTCATTGATGTCCAAGATAAGGTAAATCCCAAAGAGGTATGGGATACTCTTGAAAATATCTATGGAGGTTATGAGCATGTAAAACAAGCTAAGGAAGAAAGCCTTAGAGGAAAGTTTGAAGACATGCGAATGGTTGAAGGTGAAACCATTCAACAGTATGGTATTAGAATCAAACCTATTGTCAGAGATATCAAGAGTGCAGGTGGTAAAATGGAAGATTCCACTGTGGTAAGCAAAGTCCTGAGATCCCTATTGCCGGTCTATGCAATAAGGTTTGCTGCTATTCAGGAGCTGAGATCAATAGACAAGACTAAGGTATCCTTGGACTCCATCATAGCAAAGTTGACAGCCTATGAGCTAAATAGTTTTGATGGCAGTGTTCAAAAGACTGAATTAGCTTTTAGAGCTTCTGCTGTACCATCTAGGAAAGGAAAAGAAGCAAGCACTAGTGGTGAACCAAGACATAGCAGAGTAATGGATGATGAGGAGTTTCTGATGGAATTTGAACCTCTTCTTGCCAGGAAATTTCCAAAAGGAACCAGTAAATACAAAGGCAAGCTCCCTTTGAAATGTTTTTCATGTAACTGGATAGGACATATTGCTATGAACTATCCTAATAGTGACAACAAGGATAAACCGGAAAGATTCAAGAAATTCAAAGGAGGAAACCGAAGAAACTATTTTGTTGTAGTTGATGAAGGTGTCATAGATGAGGAATCAAAAGATGAAGAGAATGAAGACATTGTGTTTGTTACTGTAAAGGAAGATGTGTTAGACAAGAAGGCTCTTGTCTCCCGCTTTGATAATTCCAATGAGTGGATTATTGATAGTGGTTGCTCACACCATATGACTGGTGACCAGAGCAAGTTTATATCCTTGGAAGAGTATGATAGTGGTGTGGTTCATTTTGGCAATGTGCACCATGTATGGTTAAAGGAAAAGGGTCCATCTCTCTGAATGGAAAGAGTAGTGCTGACAATGTGTATTGGGTTGATGGTCTCAGACACAACCTTCTGAGTGTTGCCCAGCTGAATGATAGTGGCCTCACTCTGGAATTCAAGAATGGAATCTACAGAATCAAAGGAAAAGATGGTGAATTGGTGGCCACCGGCATGCAAACCAAAGGTAACCTATTTCATCTGAATGCAAATATAAGTACATGTCTTATGGCTAAATTTGATGATAGCTGGATATGGCATAGGAGACTCTGCCATGTAAACTTTGATAACATTGTGAAGGCTAGTAAGATCAAGGTAGTTAGAGGGTTGCCGGTGCTAAGCAAACCGGATAATACCTTGTGCAGAGAGTGTCAATTGGGGAAAATGTCTTCCTCAACCTTTAAAGGTAAATCTTTCACTGCTGACAACTTACTTGATCTTTTGCATACTGATTTGTGTGGTCCTATGAAAACTAGAAGTGTGCAGGGTGATAGGTACTTCATGATTCTCAATGATGACTGCTCAAGAATGAAGTGGGTCACATTATTGAAAGACAAGTTTGAAGCCTTTGTGAAGTTCAAAGCTTTCAGAGCATTAGTGGAGAAGGAAAGCGGTAAAAGGATCAAGTGCCTCATAACTTATCAAGAGGGGAATTCACTTCTGGTGAATTCAACAGGTATTGTGAAGAATTTGGCATCAAGAGGCAACTGTCTGCCCCTTGGACTCCATAGCAGAATGGCCTAGCAGAAAGGAATAACCGGACTGTGGTTGAAGTAGCTAGAACCATGTTGATTCAAGGAAAAGTAGCTCACACCTTTTGGAGAGAAGCGGTAAGCACTGCAGTCTACACAATGAACTAGGTACTCATCAAGAAAGGTAAGGATAAAACTCCTTATGAGTATTGGACCAGTAAGACACTTGTGGTTAGCTACTTTAGGGTATTTGGTAGCAAATTTTACATCAAGAGGAGTGAACATCAGGGCAAGTTTGAAGCTAAATGTGATGAGGGAATATTCCTAGGATATTCCACCAAGAGTAAAGCTCTCAAGTGTTTCAACAATAGGACTCAGAGAATTATGGAAAGTATCAATGTGAGAGTTGATGAAACCTTTGAGAAACTAGAGGAAACAGGCAGTGAGAAAGCTGTAAATGAACCGGCTGCAACCTTCTGGGAACCGGTTGTCATTCAACCAAGTACCAGTAACAGTGTTCCTGAACCGGTGAATGTTGATACTGATGAAGATGAGGATGAAGAGGAAAAGCAAGAAGAACCAGTCAAGACTATTCCTCGGTATGTCAAGCTGAATCATGATCCTGAGCAGATCATAGGAGATAAGGATGCATGAATCCTTACAAGAAGAAAGATCAGAGAAAACTCATGTTTGATCTCTGAATTTGAGCCTAAGTCATTGAAAGAGGCTCATAAAGATGAAGACTAGATCAAGGCAATGGAAGAGGAACTTGACCAGATAGAGAAAAATGGTACATGGTCCTTGGTACCCAAACTGTAACATAAAAATGTTATTGGCACTAAATGGGTGTTCAGAAACAAGCTGAATGAGGATGGCACAGTGATTAGGAACAAAGCTAGATTGGTGTGCAAAGGATATGCTCAAGAAGAAGGAGAAGACTATGGAGAAACCTTTGCTCCTGTAGCCAGATTGGAAGGAGTTCGTATGCTTCTTGCATATGCAACTTTTAAAGGATTCAAGGTGTAGACGTATAAAATCTTTTCCCACATACACAAGGTATATGAAATGGAATTAAAATATGCATTCCTAAATGGCGTACTTGAAGAGGAGGTGTATATAGAGAAACCAGATGGGTTTTCCCTATCTGAAGACAAATATATGGTGTGTAGGATACATAAAGCCTTATATGGTCTAAAGCAGGCACCTAGAGCATGGTATGAACGTCTAAATTCCCATCTTGTGAAGATTGGATTTGAGAGAACAATTGAAGATAGCAATATCTACTTGAAATCTAAGGAGATCAGATCCTGATCTGTGAAGTTTTTGTTGATGACATTATCTTTGGTGGAGATGACAAGATGAGTCATGAGTTTGCTGATGAGATGAAGGAAGAGTTTGAGATGTCACTCATAGGGGAGATTAAGTTCTTCATTGGATTGCAGATCTAGCAGATGAAAGATGGAATCTTTATCACTCAGTCCAAATATGTCAAAGAGGTGTTGAAGACCTTTGGCATGGGAGATAGCAAACTGGTTGGTACACCGATGGTGACCGGTTGCAAATTATCAAAAGAGGATGATTCCGCATTGGTTGATGAGAAGGAATACCGATCAATGATTGGTAAGTTGCATTATGTAGTGCATAGCACACCAGATATTGCACATGCAGTTGGCATTACTGCAAGGTTCCAGAAAAGTCCAAGAGAATCCCACTTGGTTGCAGTCAAGTGGATTCTTAGGTATCTGAAGGGAACAATTGACTATGGATTGTGGTACCCATATAGCAATGATTTCAACCTGAAAGTATTCACAAATGCTGATTGGGCAGGTAATGTGGATGATCGAAAAAGAACAACTAGTGGTGCATTCTTTCTCAGTGGTAGACTGGTCTCATGGATGAGTAAGAAGCAGAGCTGTATCTCTCAGTTTACAGTGGAAGTGGAGTATGTTGCAGCTTTCATGAACTACACTCAGACAATTTGGATGAAGCATGTATTAGATGGCTTCAAAATCCTTGTATCTGAACTGGTAAGTATATTCTGTGATAACACAAGTGCTATCAATATTTTAAAGAATCTAGTTTTACATTGTAGAACCAAGCATTTTGAGCTTAAGTATCATTTCTTGAGGGAAAAGGTTCAGAATAAAGAGATTGCACTGGAACATGTTTCCAGTAAGGAGCAGTTAGTAGACATATTCACCAAGCCTCTCCCAAAGACTACATTTGTGTATTTAAGAGGTGAATTGGGGGTACTACCCCTTCAGGAGGTAAATTAAAAGTATTTGTTCCACATCAGTCAGGTATTGCATAGTCAATTTTTTTTTTGATTGATGTGTTGAAGGATGCTACTCCTCAGGGGGAGCAGCATAATGGAACAGGGATGTTTGTGCCTCCACTTTGGCATTGTTGTCAAAGGGGGAGAAGAAGTGTAGCGGAGAAGATATCTGCAGAAATTGGGGAGAAGATGAGTTTGTAGAGAGATATCTTTGTATATTGCCATCAATGCCAAAGGGGGAGATTGTTGGCATTATGTGAATCGCTATGAGGACATAATGATATTGTATGTTGTCATTGATGTCAATATGTGATATGAAGAGAGAACCAACATATGTGAGAACCAGTATATATACCAAAGTAAAGCAGTGTTCAAGGTGAACCGACATGTCAAGGTGAACCGACATGTAGTCATGGGAACCGACACATGGAAGCATTGTATGACTATTGGTTGGTAGGTAGTTTCCACTTCAGGATTTCCGGTTGGAGTATCTCAAGCCTGTGTGACTCAATCGGTGATCTTTATGTGATGAAGTTAGCATGATAATGAAGAACAAATAGTGTTTCCATGTAAGCCTTGTGCGCGTGAAGGATCTTGCATAAAGAAGAGTGTTCCTATCTACCTCGGGAATGTGTGAAGTTTGTAAACGGTGATAACATGTGATGGGTTATCAGCCGCCATGAAATCGGTGGAAAATGAATGATGGAGAATGTCTTGAGATTGGATCAAGACTGTTGCATTCAATATAGTATGATCAATGGTCAGGATTGAATCATTTGAATTCCTTAACCTAATAGGTCTAGGGTTTAGGGTTTATGCTACCGACCCATCTGTTGTCCTATAAGGTTGATGTTGTGATTCTTTCAAAGGTCGTTGGCAAAAGTTGTGTGTGTGTGTATCTAAGAGAAGAGATACATGATTCTTGCCAGACCAGAGGAGAGAAGTCATATCTGCAGAGTGTAAGTGCAGAAGGTGAAGAGGAGATTAAGCAGATCTGCATTGGCATTGAGTTCTATTATCAAGTCATTGATATACCTATTGATCTTTAAATACTTCAACAGTTGTGAAATCCCCTAACAGGGTAGCCTTAACTGGCTTGTTGAAAATCCTCTAACAAGGTAACTCAAAGTTACCGAGTCATTGATATCCTTTAGCTATTGAGTTCTTGAAATCCTCTAACAAGGTACCCTTAACAGGGTTTAACCCTTAATCGGGTATTGTAGCCATCCCTTAACTGGGTGATCCCTAACAGGATCGGTTCCTAATAGAACCTATTGTATCTGTCTTTAACCAGACAAGGCTCCTAAAAGAGCAGACTTCCAAAGAGTTCAAAAACAAGCTTGTGGGTATTCATCCCCACCGTGGTTTTTCCCAGTTGGGTTTCCACATGAAAAATATGTGTGTCATGTGTGATGTTTTCTTCATGTGATGTTATGCTTGTTTTCTGATTAAGTGGTGATGCATGTTGATCTTGCTGTAATATGTACATCTTTGATGGTATATTGCCTGTTCATGCATCAGAGTGAAATGGGAATGAAGAGTTAGATTATATCAGAAGATAAGTGTCAACCGATCTTTTCTTGTCTCAGTTAGACTGGGTTTTGCCGGTTAAACTCTGTTGAAGGACCGGTGCTGCTGTTTGTCTCTCAGTGCATAAGTGTTAGTTGACAAACCTATTTAAGGTTGAGTTTTTGCCTGTACTGATTCACCCCCCCTCTCAGTACCAGTTTGGTACTATTCGTTCATCATTAAGTTATCAGTAAAGCAATGATGAACTTTGTGAGACCCAAAAATAGGTAGATTCTAGATGAAAACCTAGAGAAATAACCTAGGAAGCTCAAGAATTCTGAAACTGATTGCTCTTGTTTGCTGGACTATAAGTTTTTTTTAATACTGAACACAGACCTTCCTGTATACTTCACAGATGCGGTTTCCCAACACAGATGTGATTAAACACTGCACATACGCGTTTCTCAGAATTTGTGAATGTAGTTTTGCTTATGATAACACAAACGTGTTTCTGTCCTACAAAGACGCGGTTACAAGACACAAACATATTTCTGCTAGACACAAACGTGTTTCCAAAATCTGAGTGCAATTTTTCCAATTTATGAAGTTGTTGTTGTGACCAAATCTGAATTTTTTTATCATTTTTTGTGACAAGAGGATACAATGTTGTTGAGGACTCAATGTTTGCAATTGTTTGGACTCAAAATGACTCAAAGAAAAGTGTGTTGTTTGATGTAAAAATGTTTTGCATACACTTGAAGACACAATTTTTTGATGTTTGGTCTTGAATGTTTGAATGTTTAAAAGAAGACAAGCACAATTCTTATGGTTAGCCAGGACAATAGTTTTTGATCCCACATGGGGTTTCCCCTGAGGCTACGCTATTCAAAGCGGATACTTAGATTCTTGAACCCACTGGCTCCACCCTCAACACTCATTTCTCCGGGGCAGCCAAGCACCAGTCCCCATGAAAAACTCCTTGTGGCAAACTTTGTATCTCTACTAAGAATTGTATGTGTGTGGGCCCCTCTAGAGGTCCAACCTCCTACCCCAACAACTAGAAAGGTTTTTGATTTCTAAAACAAAAAAGGTGCTAGTAAGGGCATCCACTCTTATGGCCACATGCGACACTTTCAGCTCTGTAAATATAGAAGGCTCCCAACCGGTAGGGGTTACACCCTACTATTGATCAAATAAATTTGATCAAACGAGTGCACGGGGAGACATAGTGTTAGTATGAACTAATAAGCACACGTTACCCATGGATTTCACCATGGATATAATTATTTATAGTAGTTTAGAAGAGGTGGGTTTTCCTCACTACCACTTGGGTCATTCCCTCCTCACTAGTAGTCCTAATGACCACACGGGGAGGCAGACCCTCTAGAGATTAAACAAAAAGAGCCTATTGCCCAAGACACAAAAGAAACTGGTTCAATTCTAGTGCACCAATTAAAGTGTTTTCTAGTCTATGAAAACAAGGCACACAATGAAGATCAAAAGAAAACCCTTGCCAAAATTCCACAACAAAGATTTGTTAGTAGTTTTGCAATAATACCCCTCATGCAAGCATACAAGTTAGGTAAATTTTAGATCCAAAAGATTTTGTGAAATAGGGGCCTTTGACAAGACGTGTTGCTTCAAGGACAAGCTGCACCAATTTGTTAGCTAGATCACAAGATATTAGCTCAAATAAACCAGATCTGAAATCAAAATGATGAAATGAAGCCCTAAAAACTGAAACAAAAACCAAAAACTGCAAGAACCAAACACAGACATGATTAAATCTCACACAGACATGGTTCCACGACACAGATGTGACTTGAAACCTCACAGACACGGTTCCGAAATATAGACGCGAATCTGCAACACAGACGTGGTTAAAAGGTTCATAAACGCGATCCGGGAACACAAACGTGGCTCTGCAATCTGGAAAAAATGTAAAATACTGTCGAGGACGTAGATACGATTCAAGAGGTCACAAACACGACATAAAAACAAACACGCGGTTCCAAAAGATGCAAACGTGAAAATATCGAGATGTTGTCAGAAATGTCAGATCTGTAACTTCAAAAGCATAAAATCTGCAACCAAGATGTTAAATGCAAAAGGGACAAGAGTCCTACCGGGCATGCCAAAATGTTTATGATAAAAATGGAAACAACAATATTGAAAGACTAAAATAGATTCAATCACGAAACCCTAGCCTAACAACAACAAAGATCCACCATAACATATGAAGATTACCTAAGACAAATGTAAATAAAAAAAATCACAAAGATTATACCATCACATGTCCAATAGGGTTTGAATCTCCATTCTTCCTATCTCCATAGATCTTGATTGATATATTTGCTCTCAGATTTTATGTGTGCACAAGAGCTCAACAAAGAATATGTGGTTGATAGCAGGCTTGATCGCATATGAAAGTTCGAATGCTAGAATGCTTGGGAGGATTGATAATGAGAGAATCATCTCCTTATATAGAAGACACTGTAAGAAATGGAGGGATAAGATTAAGAGGTGTAAAAGATAGATGGTCGGCTAGGATTAGAGGGCAGGTAGTGTAGGAATTAAGAGATGAATGACATGTGTCATGGGTAGAAAAGGCTAATGAATTAATTAAATAAATAAAGATTCATTTAATTAAGAGAGGAAGTGGGATCAATTAAATAAATAAAATATTTATTTAATTTAGGAAAAAGAATAATTTAAATAAATAAAAGTATTTATTTAAATGAGGAAAGGCTAGAAGAGGATAAATGAATTAATTAAAGAAATAAAGATAAAGATTTATTTAATTAACAGAAGAATTAGGCTAAAATAATTAAATAAATTAAAATATTTATTTAATTAGACAAGACAATTTTAGGTGTCTACACTAGTAATAACATGTTTTAGATCATTTCCAATCATTTAAATATATCTATACAGATTTATCAGTCATTCATATCAACCATATCAAAAAACACATCCACAAAATCATTCACCACTTGACACAATGATTTTTCACATGTAAACCCAAATGGGAAAAGCCACGGTAGGGATGTATACCCACAAGTATTTTGAACTCTTCTGAAGTTCACCCTGTTAGAAGCCAAGCCTTGTTAGAAGCTTATACAATAATGTTCTGTTAGGAACAAATCCAGTTAAGGACCACCCGGTTTAGGGATTGACTACAAATACCCTGTTAAAGGTAACCTCAGTGGAAGATTTCAAATCCAAGCTAATGGATCACTTGGGTAAAGGATTTCAACAAGCAGCCTGTTAAAGCTTACCTAGTTAAGGGATTTTACTATTGTAATGGTTAGAGAACAACAAGATCTTTGACCAATCTAGAAATAGAACTTCCTTGTTGAATCAGATCCTTTACTGCTCCTATCCGCCTTCACATCATTCTGCAGACACACCTCCTAGTTCGACAACAATCACTTGCACACTTAATCAAATTTTGCCAACACATCATTGAATCAAATCATTGACCTTATAAGCAAATACATTAGGTCGATAACACAACACAAACCCTACAAATATCATAGAGATTACAAACACATCGGTTTAATCTTGATCGTTAGATTACATGCAATCAACTTCACATTCTTCTAGGCATCTACAACCGCTCCTGGATCATCGCACTTTGAATCTTATAACACATCACGTGTTTTTCACTTCATACTATGCATTTGATCATTCCCAAGATAAATGATTATCTTTACGCACCAAAAACTTTACAAAACTCATCACGTGCAACATGCTTACGTGACATCTTCATTACCAATCATCATTCGGTCATATATCATCACAACCAACCTCCAAGCCCCATCGGTTAGGGTCTGCATCTCAACTATTTAGGGTTACCGGTTGATCTTCACTGCATCATTACCGGTTGCTATACTGCTTCATTATGGGTTGCTTTACTACTACATCAATGACAACAATATACTTCTTCAATGCAATCTTCATGCAATGCCAACACTTCGCTTGATCTCTAAACTCATTCTTCTATCTTCTGTCTCCTATCTTCTCAAATTATTCACAAACTTCTATTTATACCATCTGCAAATAATAACAACTTGATTAAGTCGGTCCAAAGACCAACCGGTTCATGAAACGTGTAAAAAATAACAAGTCGACTCAAATCATTAAGAACAACTTACAATGCACAAAACATCATGCAGTTCTCGAGGAACATCGGACAAGGCACAAGAAACATAAATCAATGATCTGCAAGTCACGGGAATCAACTACAACCCGATCCAACTTCTCTCAACACACTGCCAGACTAACCGGTAAGAACATATGAACCGGGCCAATACCAGAATCGATAACTCACCGGGATTAAATCCAAATGCCATGAAACTTGAACATGACAAATATAATGAAATCAAGGGAATAAATCCAAATCCACCACACTAAACTCTCAAACAAGAAGAAATGCCAAGATCTCGAAGCAATTCCATTGCTAACTGCTCAACCGGTAAGAACTACATTAGTGCTCCTGCATCAGACTCTCGGGGTTAGTTGAGAAGTGAGTCCCATCTCTTGATCTGGTTTGACAATCTGACTACAGCTTCCGGTTGCCTCTCCTCGGCAATCTACCAATCCACTTTGCATCCTACCTCAATCGACGATCTGTTCAAGTCTCGACCCACTAACTGCCTCAAGCTCAAGCTCTAGGATCGACAATCTACCTGCAAACCTTGCTCTGCCTCACGTTTGATGATTTGGACAAGTCCATAAGTTACCTCAACCTCCCTTCCAACCAACTGGTGCATAATCTGGTCCTCCTCCAACAACAGGTTCACAAACCAACTTTGATATCACTTGATGCAGCCATAATCGGTAAGACCCTCAAAGAGAATCAACTGACTTATGTAGCAAGAGTAACACAATGAAAGCAACAAGAAAACATAACAAGATTACATAAACAAATCATATTATTGCTTTAGAACTTCCGACAACCATCTGACTATCATCATATTATCATCAAAGAATATCCGGTAGTTAATCGGTTACATTCAAGCTTCAAGCCATATACAATTCAACCAAGACTCTAAGAATCAACCAGATCACAAAATTTGAATCTCGATTCTTATTCTCAATTCTACCTCATTTTTCCCTACAAATGATTACATAACATCATATTTATACCCACTAGAACATATTCGGGTTGGCCTCATAAGATTACATTTACCAATGCAAGAAAATGAAACGTGTAACTAGGTCAGCCCTAAGAATTAAAAGAAATATTTCCGAAAAATAACAACCAATAGGTGAGGTTCAACAAGAAGGTCAACCACATGCCAAAGAACATTAGACAAGACCCAAAATAGACCGACTCACCAAGAATCATGCTGGTAATGAAGGAAAACCAATTGGTAAGCACAAGAACTGTCTCGGAACCCAGAAACAATCAACTGGAAATGATAACTGATCGGAAAAGAACCAAAATGAATTGAAAATATAGAATTAAGCACATGAACCAGCCTGGAAATAAAAAATAAGATCTTCGACAAAAAACAATCAACTACCGGTACCAATCGGTAAGAACACAAAAAACTGAACAGTGAACCAAACAAGAACAAAACTGAAAGGAAATTTTTTTGGCTGATGCAAGATTTCTCATCGACCAGGGATACTCCTGCATCAATACCTACCCTTTCCATTGATGTCAAAGGGGGAGGGAGAAGTGAAAAAAGATGTATATTCTCAAGGGGAGCCTGTTGGAATATTGTATTTTTGTAGTTTTAAAATTTTGCAGTGTGTGATATTTTTCACCAAGTGTTGCAATCAATGCCAAAGGGGGAGATTGTTGGCAAGAGACACTCTACCAGAAAAGATAAGTTTTTGAGGAGTGTTTGGGAGTTATCATTGATGGCAACCCAGATCAAAAGCTTCATCTAAAATATGCAGAATTATCCTACTGGAAGTTCAAAGTCTACTTTGCATAAGTCTAGAAGGTAAAACACAATGTTCATCAGAGGAAGAATACATTGAGTAGAACTCGATTTTGGGGGCACATTTTTCTTTGCGGTGTAAGATGTAGTCAATTAAAATATCTTACTTTGTTGGAATCAATGAACAATGAGAGGGGGGGGGGCGAATCAGTGTTTTGCAGTTATAAAATTTCTTAACCTGATTCTTTATCCACCAGATGCACAAGTAAGAAACTGAAATGTAGAAACACAAAGAAAATAAGCATACAACCATAACACCAAGATTTTTTACGTGGAAACTCAAAAAGGGAAAAACCACGATGGGATTTGAACCCACAATATTATTATACTATGGCTAGTAGTAGAAAAATATTACATGAGAGGAATGCATATGCATTTAGGCACACTACCTAGAGCTCATTGCTCCATTACAAAAGGACTACAACCCGGAGGAAGGATCACTACGTTACATGCTAATACAAAATGATTACAATGAGTAATGAACTAAAGAAAAACATCTAACTCTGCCAAATGACATTTTCAGTTAGGCCCAAAGTGATCCGTTGTTGCTATTCTGATAAACTGCTTTGTTCTACCCTACTACTTATTACTAGATCAACAAAACTTAAGGTGCACACGTGAAATTGTGCTCAATTGCTCCCAAAATCATCTCACATATCATATCATTCCCCAACAACATTATCCAAGTCGGTCTTATATATCCGCACTAACAAAATTGATCTCCCACAAGTCGGCTTCGCATAGCTTCAAGTTGACTCAAACTTCACACAACCATATTTCAGATCCAAAACATATGATCACACACTTCCCATAAGTCGGTCCAATTACCTCGAACTTACCAACAACCACCAAAATCACCTCAAAGAATCTGGTCCACATGTTACACCACCAATAATGAAGACAACCTTGTTTTACTGCTCTACCGGATACCAGACCTTCTAACATGCTTAAGAATCAACACCGGAGGCTAGGCTTGCGTGATAATCTTCTTCTCATACTCAATTAATTTAACTCTGATCATGGGAACCAAAAACACATCACTAGAAATAAGAAATTCTCACCAATACTGTACATTGAGTATCACTGACAAACTTATACCAAAACTTACTCAAGACATTCGGTTATCCCAAAATCCATTTCGGATAAGATCAATAGGTTGTGTTGCCATCAATGACAACTCCTAAGAAATATCATGCACTAGAAATCATCAAACTTCATCGGAGCATCACTGAAATAGTGTCTTATGCCAACATAGTCCACAATCCTTGCCTTCGGTATTGATTTTCCTGCAAGATTGAAGATCAAACATTTAGGGAAGAACATGGTTATTTGGGTGATTAGTGGTGTACCGTGTTATGCAAAATCTTTGGGATGATTTTTTTGATTGGTTCGGAGTTCGAGGTTGTCGAGCCGACATATGTGAAGCATATAATCAATTTGTTTTGGTCTGCATGTGCATTAGTAATCAGATTGAGCCAAATTCTTTTTACATGTTTCATGTTTTGCAAATGTTTGTGGAGCCGACATGTTGTTGACCTAAAACAAGTGATGCAGATATATAAGATTGATCTATATGATCATTTTAAAGATCGATGTTGTTGTGCGAAGATTGTATGAGCATCTGTGCACAATTTCACATGTGCTATCTTTGGATTTATGCTTCGGTTTATGATAGAACAACAAAACATAGCACTGTGCCAGAACAGTGGAAGTAAGATAATTTATGCTTAACCAAAATTGTACTTTGGCATTTGTAGATGCTATTCATCAGTTCAAACATTTAGGTTATCATTTGTAAACACTTGTAGGACAGTGGGTCCTGTGTAGGGGAAAAAGCGAGACTAGGTTAACATGCCCTAATCCTACCTTTCGACACACATTACGGAATACGAAAGAGCCTAGAGATATCACACAATTGGCTACTTCTTTTTGTGAAAGAGAGAGCCACGGGATATCTATTAGGATTTCTATTCCTTTGTTGAAATTGGAAGATCAAATGATGCAAGTTCAATCCCTAACCCCAAAGTGCAAGTATGAACTAATAACAAGATTGCAGAATTGAACTTAAACAATGGAAAGCTGTAAATACAAGGATGAAATAAGAATGCAGGTGCGTACCCGGAGTTAAAATCTGACTGAAAATGTTCAGGACGGGGGCGCGGGCGCCACTGTCCTGATTCTGCCCCTGAAACTGCTCCGGAAACTGCTATTTTTGCACTTTGGAAAAAGCTGTCAAAAATGCTGAAAATGCTGTCGGACCAGGGCGCCCAGCGCCCCTGTCCCAGGGACCAAGGCACCCAGAAGGGACCAGGGTGCCCAGAAGGGACCAGGGCGCCCAACGCCCCTGTCCTGGCAGGACCAGGGCGCCCAACGCCCCTGTCCCAGTCTTCTGAGCTACAATTACACACAGAGTTCTGTCTCAGTCTCCTCTTTCCGGATCTGTGTCCCGCGATGTCGTCCGAATCCTGAAACCTGCAATAATATCTGAAAAGGGGGAAGGGCGGCTATATAGGGTTTTGCCTTAGTCAAACCCCCGCTTTGGTGATTTCCACCTCCACGAATAGCCAAGTTGTTTTGTAAAATGTATTGTGTGTGCAGACCTAGTGTGTGTGCAAGGTCCAAAATGCAAGAAAGCAAACTAGAGTAACCTAGAAAGTAAACCCTAATTGCTTGTAAATGATAATGTAAATGCTCTAAATCAAGATGCAAAGCGATCTAAAGCATGAATAAAGGATATATTGAAGCTTATGCAAAGACATGAAAACAACATGAAATCATACCCAACCCTCAAGGGAGGAGTACAAGCCAATCTTCAGTCGGTAATCTCCTATTGTTCTTCAATGTCTTCCAAGCCCTAAATGAATGAATGAAATTGATGAATGCTTGATGGATGGATGTTGAATGTTGTTGAAGTCTTCAAAAATCTGCTCTTTCGCTGCATATGAAGTTCCTGGAAACAAAAATCGGATCCCTTCCAATGAGGAAAGAGAGCTTTTATGTATGAAACCCTAGGTTGTAAATTCGTATTTTGGCTGACCTAGAGATTGAATGTCCCGCCAATTTCTTGGGGTTAAGCTTTATTTTATGATTGGATCGTGCTCCCAAAATTTCGGGAAAAATGTCCGGGACCATGTTGCACGGGCGCCATGGTCCCGACAACTTTTCACCAAATTTTCAGGGCCATCAGATATGATGATTTTAGAGAGAATCCCAAAGTTACAGGTGATTTCGAGATGTTTTGACCCCCGAAATCAAGCCCCCAAGTTCAAAATAGGACCTAATTAGGGTTTTTGATTAAATGATGTATTGGAAGAATAAAATGAAAGGGGCACACTTTAATGAAAGGGCCCAACTTTATGATATGGGAGATGATAAAATAGGACCTTAGACCTAATTAATTTAATTAATTAAGTGCTAAAGGGGAAATGCAATGCAAAATGCAAAATGCGCCAAGGCGGGTGCTAAACTAGGTGTGAAATTGTACCACCCTAGCAAGTGCGTACAATTTACGACGCTACAGGTCCTCTGGGGGTTGTAGACCTCTTTTGTAACTGAGCAGTGAGCTCTAGATAGTGTGCCTAAATGCATGTGCATTCCCCTTGTCATGTTATTATACTCCTGATCACAATATTTTAATATTGTGGGTCTCAATCCTACCGTGGTTTTTCCCTTTCCAGTTTTCTACGTAAAAATTTTGGTGTTATGGTTTTGTGCTTGTTTGTATTGAGTTTTTGCACTTTATTTTTATTCATTTGCATCGAGTGGTTTAAGAATCAGTTCAAGAAATTTAAAAATTGCAGAACACCGATGCACCCCCCCTCTCAGTGTTCATTGATTCCAACACTATGTGCTTCAAATCTAAGGAATTTACCACTTTTTTTGGAAGTTATGGAATATCTTATTATTCTTCATATCACCCATAGGGGAATGGATTGGATAGGTTGATTTAAGCATCAAGAGATTGATGAAGACTATTAAGAGGATGATAGGGAAGAATAAAAAGGTATGGGACTCAAAGCTTAAGTTAGCACTATAGGTAGAAAAAGGTACAATAAAAAATCTATTAGCAAATCCCATTATGAGTTAGTTTATTGATTAGATGCTACATTGTCCATGAACAACTTGTTGCTAGTTTACATGTTTATATAAGAGTTATGAAAATGTTGAAGATGCCATGACTTGTAATATAATCAATCGACTAAACTTGATGAATCAAGGAGACTTGCCAAAAATATCAACTTGAGGAAGAAATAACATGTGAAGTATCTCTTTAATAAAAAGGCATCATACAAGAAGTTTTAGGTTGATGATTTAGTGCTAATGTGAAATGCCAAAATCCAAGATAAATGAAAGCATGGCATATTTTACCCTCTATGGATTGAACCATACTTGAACATCAACACCCATGGTGAGAATTCATACTTTTTACAAAGTCTCAATGATGAATTTAGGAGTTGCTAGCACATCGACAATTTCTAAAACCTTAGTTTTTCTAAAACAGGTCTCTTCTAGGCACACTATATCATATGTATATGTTTGTACAATCCTTTTGTTTTGGTTTTCTTTTTTGTGTCTATTTTGGTTTACCCCCTAGAGTTTTCAATACTCATCATGTTTCTATGAAAAATGCATCCTCAACTAGAGCCACTACTATTACGTCTACACTTTCTAATGTTTTATCTTCTAATATGGAGGGTTTTATTTCTTTTTCATAGTCCAAAACCTAGGTCTTTCATGGGTGTAAAAGTAATAAGTTGTGTCACACTTTTAGCCAACTTATCAACACAAGTGAATTGAAGTATTTCTAACTAAAAGATATTTTTTATTAAACATATAATCTAGCTAGATTGATTCTAGCTATGCTAGATACACCCACAACTTTTTCAACTAACATTGTTGACTAAATGCATATGTAGAATCACTTTGAGACCAATATACCAAAACAGAAACACACACGCACATATACGTACATATATGCACATATATAAATACATACACATACACATATGCTAGGATAACCGGTGGACAACTGAGAGGGGGGGGTGAATCAGTTGTTAATAGATTATAACTTTTAATTCACAATATAACCTTAAACAAATCAAGTACCGGTAAAGCACATACAGATGCCGGTAGGAAAAGATACCGGTAAACAATATAACTTAATAATTAACCAGATAATCAATGCAAAGTAACCATACCACATAACACCCTGATTTGTACATGGAAAACCCGGAAAGGGAAAAACCATGGTGGGAAGCCTACCCACAATCATATGATACTCCTGCAGAAATTATGTGTTACAATGAGGGGCTTGCACTTGTAGGAAGGCACACTTCCTAGAGCGTACTGCTCATTACAAAAGAGTATCATTGACTACATAGAGGCTACAACCATCTCAAGATAAATGGACAAAAATCCAATAGAGTGAACTGCTAGAAATAGCATCTACCATGCCTGATTACAATCCCGGTTAAGCTCAATGCCAGAGGACTAAATCATCTTTTGAATCCAATACGATCACCAATGATCGACCAACTCCTTTGCCTGGATGATATTACAATATTTGGACATTACATTCCTTGACCATGACCTTTCAATAACCATGATACTTTACAAAGAGTTTCTCCCTCTTATTTATACAAACCCTAAGGCCTAAACCGATTAGGTCGGCCACCTAAAACATATTACAATAAGATCATTACATAATTCCATATTACAATGATATGCCATGTCGGATTAAGACCAAAATAACAAAAATAGATCCGTAAATCCTCTCGAAACATCCCAGTAACGTGTAGAGTACACGTTAGCATGATACCAGTCCACAACCTAGATAGGTACTAGACCCATTCTGGGTCCAAAACATAAAAGCAATGCCTTCAAACAGTTGCACAATCAAATAACATCTCCAACATCCTGAAATCTATGAAGAAGCAGCACCAACACCAACTATGCATCCTGTCGCGATTCCTTAATGAAACCTCTATTGATAAAATCTTAAACCAGTGCCGGTAAGGGTTTACTAGAGTGTATGATAGCATCCGATTACCAAGCCAATACCAACTGACCAAAACATGCTCATGGAGCATATAACACATGAAATCAAACATACTTCATTAATCCAAACATGCAGGAAGTGTCCAATAGATAGTCTCTTCTGCCGGTAACACTAGATCTTCTACCGGTAACCAAAACTTGTCAGCCGGTAACCAACCATAACATGTAGTATTGACATCAATGACAAAACATCAATGTAACACATAATCAATTCATCCATTATGCCAACAATCACCCCCTTTGGCATTGATGACAACACTAGATGTGAAAAACATCTAAGTACCAAAAAATGCCAAGCAAGTCTCCCCCTGTGGAAGACAACCAACAATCAATAGCTCACCCCCTCTGAATAATATCTTTGTAAGGTTCTGAATGATTTTTCACATTACTATCACCCCCCCTTTGACATCAATGCGAGAAATCTGACAAAAATATCAAAGCAATGATATAAACCTCTGAAACTCAAAGTTGAATACTCCCCCTGAGTAGTAGCACCACTCATTAGTTCCAAAATGAATAGTATCTCTGATAATACATGCCAGACTGATGACAAACTTCATCAATCAAGTCTCTGCCGGAGGGGCAAAAACCCCTAACCCATCTCTCAAATACTTAAATGATTCCTTAGACAACGGTTTAGTGAATATGTATGCAATCTATTCTTTACTATTCACATAAACCAGTTTGACTTCCTTTGTTTCAACCTTGTCATTCTGTAAGTTATACTTTATTGAAATATGCTTAGTCTTAGAGTGAAATACTGGATTCTTAGACATGTCAATAGCTACAGAGTAATCATAGTAGATAACTACCAGTTCACTATAATTTACCCTAATATCCTTCAACATTTGCTTCATCCACAAGACTTTAGTGCAATTAGTTGCTGCTGCAACATACCTAGCTTCTATAGTAGATAAATAAATGCTTGACTATTTTTTGCTGATCCATGAAACTAGTTTCTTTCCAAGAAAGAAAGCTCCACCAGAAGTGCTCTTCCTATCATCAGTATCTCCTGCCCAATCTGAGTCATTATATGCACATAAAGTGAAATCATCATTTCTAGAATACCATAAAACATATTCTATTGTTCCTTGCAAATACCAGAATATCCTCTTTACTGCACATTCATGATTTTCTTTAGGATTAATTTGATATCTTGAAATGATACTTACTACATTCATAATATCAGGTCTAGTCTGAGTTAGATATAACAAACCACCAATCATAGACTTATACCTTGTCGGATTTACCGGTGTATAAGTATCCTTGATAGATAATTTCTCACTTGTAGCCATATGAGTACTTACCAGTTTTAAATTCTGCATACCAAACTTCTTCAACAATTCCCTCAAATACTTAGTTTGATAGATAAAGATGCCTTTGTCAGTTTGAGTAATCTGCAAACATAAGAAAAATTTCATCTCACCAATCATGGACATTTCAAATTCATTCTTCATGTTGTTAGAAAATTCCATGCACAATTTATCTTCTCCTCCAAAAATGATATCATAAAAAAAAATTCAATAATCAAAATATCATTATCAGTGATCTTATAATATAAATTACTGTCAACACTGCCTTTAGTAAAACCAAGTTTCAAAAGATATTTATCCAACCTTGCATACCAAGCTCTAGGAGCCTTTTTCAATCCATATAAAGATTTCTTCAATTTGCAAACCATATCTTTATCATCTGTTAGTGAAAATCCATCAGATTTCTCAATGTAAACTTCTTTCTCAAGCTCACCATTCAAAAATGCACATTTAACATCCATTTGATAAACCATATAGTTCTTATAAGCTGCATGGGCAAGAAATAGTCTTACAACTTGACCATCCTCATTCAGTTTATTCCTAAAAACCCATTTAGTTCCAATAAAATTCTTATTTTGAGGCCGGGGAACTAAAGACCAAGTTTCATTCTTCTCTATTTGATCTAATTCATCTTCCATAGCCTTTAACCAATGTTTATCCTTACAAGCTTCAATAATAGTTGCTGGTTCAACTTGAGAAATAAGACATACCTCTTCATTTGCCAGTTTTCTTCTTCTCATAACTCCCTTGTTTCTATCTCCAATAATTTGATCTTCAGAATGATTTAATCTTACATACCTTGGTGTCTTTTGAACTTCAAGTTCATTGCTCTGATTATCAGTCACAGTTGAAATTTTTGATTGTGCCAGTGTAACTATCTCAACTTCCTGTATCGATTGAGGCATTGCCAGTTTAGTTATGATCATTTTCATTGTCGATTCCCTGTCATATGATATAGAATGATTTCGATACTGTTCATTCACTTTCATATTAGCACTCTCCACAATTTTATGCAATCTTTTGTTATAACATCTATATGCTTTGCTCTGAATTGAATAACCAAGAAATATCCCTTCATCACATGTAGGATCAAAATTTCCAATTGAATCATCTCTTTTGATATAGCATGTACTTCCAAAAATTCTGAAGTATTTAACAATAGGTATATGTCCAAACCAAATTTCATAAGGGGTCTTACCAGTTTCATCTTTAATGTGAACTCTGTTGAATGTGTAGATTGTTGTACTCACTTCTTCTCTCCAGTAGATATGAGGCAATTTGGCTTCCATCATCATCGATCTATCTGCATCCAAAATGGTTCTGTTCTTTCTTTCCACTACTCTGTTTTGCTGAGGAGTCCTAGGTGTAGATAGCTATCTCCCGATTCCATTTGTCTCACAATAACTGTTAAATTCATGAGAAGTGAACTCACCGCCATGATATGATCTTAGACATTTGATTTTCAATCCAGTTTTAATTTCAACTTTCGCTTTAAAGATCTTGAATTTATCAAAAGCTTCAGACTTCTCCCTTAGAAAAGTCACCCACATCATTCTAGAATAGTCATTAATAATCAACATGAAATACCTATCACCTTGAAAGCTTCTAGTTCTTGCTAGACCACATAAGTCAGTGTGAATCAAATCAAGTACATCATTAGATTTATCATGTATGCTCTTAAAAGAACTTCTAGCTTGCTTACCCAATTGACATTCCTTACATACCAGATTATGAGGCTTCATAATCTTAGGTATATCTCTAACTGCCTTAGTTGAATTGATCTTAACAATACAATCAAAATTAACATGACACAACCTATTATGCCATAGCCAACTCTCATCAATATGAGAAATCAAGCATGTCTTATTATAAGTGTTCAAGTGAAAGATATTACTTCCTGTATGAATATCGGTTGCAATCTCCAAACTAGTTTTGTTTATGATTTTGCATTTTCTATCTTTAAACTAAAGTTGAAAACCCTTATCAACCAATTGACCAACACTCAAAAGATTATGCTTCAAACCTTCTACATAATAGACATCATCAGTGTTATGCTTTCCATCCAAGGAAATAATACATCTACCTTTGATCATACATGCCTTGTCATCTCCAATTCTGACTTGACTACAATTGTATTCTTGCAGGGACAAAAATTTCCCTTTATCTCTAGTCATATGATGTGAGCATCCACTATCAATTACCCATTCATCCTTATCTTCAAATTTTGCTATTAGGGCCTTTTCTTCATTCTTGATAGCTAGTTCTGGTTCATCTTCCTTCAAAGTATAGAACACCCATTCCTTTCCATTGCCAGATCCACTAGCAGAGTCTTCTGCGGGATCATCTCCAGAGTCATCAATTACTCCTTCCTCATCTTCTATGTAGCATTGTTTTCTTTTCTTGAATCTATATCTATTTGGGTTAGGCTTAAAAGATTTCTTAACTCTTTCCTCAAACCTTGCATTCCTTTCAAGACATCTGGATGCAGAATTACCAATCTTATTATATGCAAAACATTTAAAAGGTTCTTTTCCTTCATACTTACTTCCAGTTGGTCCTTTAGGTATTCTTCTAGCAAATAAGGCTTCAAGTTGCTCAAGTTCTTCATCTTCTTTCCTCATGTCTTCCAATTATTTTGTATATAGGTATTTCCAATCACTTTGGCTAGTAGATGTTGATGATGATGCATGAAAAGCAGGTTCAGATTTTATAGCTCTAGAAGATCCAAATTCTTCAAGCTCAAAAGCAGATAATTTTCCAATCAGAATGTCTCTGTTAACTGAGGTGTTTGCCATTGTTCTTAACTCATTAATTGTAGTTGCCTTCAACTTGTAAGTCTGTGAAAGGGCTATCAAGACTTTGGAAACTATTTCATCTTCACTTAGAAATCCTCCACAACATTGAATTCCCATTACAATCTCATTTACTTTTTTCATAAACACAACAATTCTTTCATTATCTTCCATTTTCAAGTTTTCGTATCTTACCCGGTAACCATCAAGTTTAGCAATTTTGACAGTAGGGTCACCTTCATTTAGAGTTTTCAATTTGTCCCACATATCCTTAGCCGATGATTTATCAGTCAATCCCATAATCTTCTGATCACTAAGTGAACACAAGAGGGCTTCTCTAGCTCTACAATCATTTTCAATATTCTTATCCAGGTCTGCAGGAGCAGAATTGCTAGATGCCGGATCATAAGGTGTGTATCATTTTTTAGTGATCTCCCAAATATCCTTTCCAAGACATCTAAGATGAGTCTCCATTCGAATTTTCCATATCCCATAATTTGTTCCATCAACCTTAGGGATTTCTCTTCTGAAGATAGTTGCCGGTGGATTAGAAGTGTTAGTAGCCATAGGATCTACCTCAAGTGGTCAAGCTTCTGCAAAAGAGGAACAAAGCTCTGATACCAATTGTTAGGATAAACGGTGAACAACTGAGAAGGGGGGGGGGTGAATTAGTTGTTAACAGAGTATAACTTTTAATCCACAATACAACCTTAAAGAAATCAAGTACCGGTAAAACACATATAGATTCTAGTAGGAAAAGATACCAGTAAACAATATAACTTAATAATTAACCAGATAATCAATGCAAAGAAACCATACCACATAACACCATGATTTGTACGTGGAAAACACGGAAAGGGAAAAATCACGGTGGGAAGCCTACCCACAGTTAGATGATAGTTCTACAAAAAGTATGTATTACAATGAGGGGCTTGCACTTGTAGGAAGGATCACTACCTAGAGTGTACTGCTCATTACAAAAGATTCTCACTGACTACAGAGAGGTTACAACCATCTCAAGATAAATGGAAAACAATCCAATAGAGTGAACTGCTAGAAATAGCATCTACCATGCCTGATTATAGTCCCAGTTAAGCTCAATGCCAGAGGACTAAATCCTCTTCTAAATCCAATACGATCATCAATGATCGACCAACTCCTCTGCCTGGATGATATTACAATATTCACACATTACATTCCTTTACCATGACCTTTCAATAACCATGATACTTTACAAAGAGTTTCTACCTCTTATTTATACAAATCCTAAGGCCTAAACCGATTAGGTTGGCCACCTAAAAGATATTACAATAAGATCATTACATAATTCCATATTACAATGATATGCCATGTCGGCTTAAGACCAAAACAACAATAACATATCTGTAAATCCTCTCGAAACATCCCGGCCACGTATAGAGTACACGTTAGCATGATACCGATCCATAACCTAGATAGGTACCAGACCTATTCTGGGTCCACCACGACAAAGTAATGTCTTCAAATAGTTGAAGCATGATCAAAGAACATCTCCAACATCCTGAAATGCAAGAAGAAGCTGCACCAACACCAACTATGCATCCTGTCATGATTCCTTAATGAAAGCTCTGCCGGTAAAGTCTTAAACCAGTGCCTATAAGGGTTTACCAGAGTGTATGATAGCATCCGATTACCAAGCCAATACCAATTGACCAGAACATGCGCATGGAGTATATAACAAATTAAATCAAACATACTTCACCGATCCAAACATGCCGGAAGTGTCCAACAAATAGTTTCTTCTGCCGGCAACACTAGATCTTCTACCGGTAACCAAAACTTGTTAGTTAGTAACCAACCATAATAGCTAGTGTCGAGATCAATGACAAAACATCAATGCAACACATAATCAATTCATCCATTATGCCAACAACATTTACATACATATATACATTCACACACACACATACATACACACACACAACTCCTAGTCATGTAAATAACATTTAAAATTAAAAATAAAGGTACCTTTTTCTAGATTTAAGTGTGTTAGATATTAGGTTAATCCCAAAGAAACTGAGGGAAGGGGGGGGGGGGGTGAATCAGTGTCGGATTGATACATGAAAGATTTAAACTTATTTGTAACTTTATAACTGAAATTAATATACCGGTAAGCAAATAATAATGCAGTAAAGAGAAACAAAAGAATCAACATCAATGCACACCATAACACATATATTTTTGGCGAGGAAACCCGATAAGGGAAAAACATCGGTGGGATTTGTGACCCACAATATTTACTCACTGGCTAATATGAATAAATATTACTCAGTACAATAGGGGCCTACACATGCAGGAATGCCAACTGCCTAGAGTGGTGCAGGAGCACCTGAGCACCTGAATGCTCAAATCCTAGCAGGTATAACTTTTTATTACAAATTAAGCATGTGTGTTTATTTTATGCTTCTAGTAGGTTTAATAGGTTTGTTTTGTGGTGTAATAAGGCTTGGAACTCATTTGTGTTTAAGAGTTTCCAAGATTTTTGTTTTTTTGCTCGGCAGGCTAAAAATTGTCAATTTTGGGTCCAAATGAGCATTTTTGAATTTTTGATGTTGGAAAGCCTTGAAAGGTATTGGAGCATGTTTATTTAGTGTTTATAGATGATTTTGAGTCATTGGTTTGAGTGCCAAGTCACCGGAAGTCAAAATGCAATTTTTGAGCAACAAAAGTTGTCAAAAAGTTGTCAAAAAAGTGGTTTTTGGTGGTTTTGGTTAGTTTCAGCCTGTACCTATCCGTACAAGGGATTCAACAAGTTGGCACATGTATATAAACCATGTTCCAATCATTGTATGGGTTGTTCATTTTGGAAAATTAAGAGAAATACTTATTTTGCTCTCATTTTTGTGAGTTTTTAACTAATTTTCTGCACTTTTGAGAGTACAATCCGTACCATGGCTCCATGAGTCCGTAATACTCCTGTTTTTCATTGCTGTGATCTCTCTTGATGTTTTAGTAGTGATCTCTGATCTTTTCGTGGGTTTTGGAACAAGTTTTGTTTGAAGTGCTCTTGAGAAAGGCATTGTTTTGTGGTTCCAATGGAAGACCATTCATGGTCCAACTAATTTCTTCAAAGTCTCTTCACCCATGGCTTTGAGGGAATTTTTTGGATCTATACATACTGTACCATACATCCATTTTTCTTTTCTAGCAATGCACAAGTGTTTGTAAGCCCATGGCAAGTGTGTGGAGTGAGCAACTTGGCTTGGGTATCCTTAAAGTTGTTTGAATGGTACTTTGCTGTTCATAGCACTGTACTTTGATAGTTTGATGAAGAATTAAGTTGGAAAGAGTCTTCATTGTATTCCACCATCCTTGTCTCTTGCATGACTTGGTTGGTTACAAGAAGCAAAGGTGTAATCAGATTGTAAAAACAGTGTGTCACTGTTTCATGGATAAAACCTCATTGCCAACCTCCCAAATGGATAGCATGGAATGATGGATTTCTCTTTATGCATCATGGGAATGTATTTGTAAGTGTTTTCAAGGTTAAGAAGACATTGTACACCATTTGATTGTAAAGGACCTAAATAAGGATCCTAGAAAGGTGTATTTCTTTGTCACAGTCTCATAATGCTGTCATGTTTTGAGGCATGTTCTTAAGTGTTCAAATTTACAAGATCCTTGAAGAGGATATATATATTGTTTTACCTTGCCATTAACACCTTTTTGTAGGCCAGGGACAGAGTGAAGAAGTGAATTAAAATAAAGAAAGCAACTGTAACAGTGTTAATACTGTCAAAGTGCAGTGATGGCGGTTTAGGAGCAACAGTTATAAAGATCCCTTCTTATTTGCTTTGCAGGGTGTTCACACTCATTTTAAGTATTTTTTGCATCCATATATGATATACTTTCATTGTATATGGTTTACAAATGTTCAAAATAAATGCAAAACCTTAAAAACATTGCTGTCCCAGGCCTCTAGACTGTTATTTCTGTGTAAGGGCAGTAGTATGGCATTTATTTGTCATAATGTCAGTGTTCTAAGATAAGATTTGAATCATTGGGAGTGTTTGGTATATATCATAGCAATTTTTGAGACCTTTAATTTGGGTCTAGCATCATGGAGGAAACCTTTAATTTGCAAACCCTCACCAAAACTCTTAAAAACCCTTGAAAAGTGCCTATTTTGTGGGGCAGCACTAAAACAGTCCGTACAGTACTTGCCATAGCAAAAATCCTTGAGCTTTCAACATAAAATGACCACATCTCCAAGGGTTTGTCATGGAGTTTAGCAGGTTGAGCAGGGTGAACAAATTTCACTAAAAACTAGGGCTAATTCTAGTAGCCTTTTTGGAGCAAATTTGACCAATTCATGAAATCGGTAAGGAAGGGGAAGAAATTGGTTGTTTCAAATCATCAAAATTGATGAGTAGAGACCTAAGACACCCTACTAAAACATCCAAAGCATTTTATTGAGCCATTTGATCAAATTGACCTTTTGCACCTAGAAAGTTGCTTTGAGTAACCCTACGTTCCTTGTCTCAAATTGAGAAATTTCCATTCTTGAGAAGTGAAGGACAGTCATCATACCTTGTAGACCTATCCAGATGTTCAATCAATAGATTAATATGATTGAAATCTTTAAAGGAGCAAATAAGATTAGGTAAACCATGGTTCTCCAACAGTTGCCCATTCTGGGAAGAGAGGAGATTCAGCTAGTTGGACAACCAAACTTGTTCATTTTTGGTGACACTCAAGAGGAACTCATTTTAGACTTGAATGCCTTAGCATGGAAGGTAAGGAGGAGTGATGTCCAATACAATAGGGTGCAAGTAGTGTTGAATAGAGAGGAGGAGATAGGAGAAAGGTTTAGAAGAATCCCATTTGTGCCTAGGGATTGATTTGGGAAGAACATTGAGAACAAAAGCCCACCAACCTCAAAGAAGACTAACCTTCTATCATCCCTCCTCATCATAGTGGTATCAGAGCCAATTCAGATTTGGGTTGAGAGATTAGCATATGTCTGGTAGTGAGTCAATGGGAGACAACACCGACAACATGGTGACCAATGCAGAGTTAGCAAAGAGGATGGAGGATCAGGGTGAAGAAAATAGACTCCTTAGGGAAAGATTACAACAACTTGAAAGAAAGTTGAACCAAGTAGAAGTCAAGACTGAAGAAGTCAGTGAGAGAGTAGAAAGTGCTGAAGATAAGAAGGAAACCTTAGAGGAAGAAGTCCCAGAACAAGAAACCTTTTTACAAGCTTTGAAAGCTTTGACTGGAAAGGCCCTAGATGGAGTGTCCCTTTTTAGTGGCAAGATGGAACCAGAAGCACTAATGGAGTGGATAGAGGGTCTAGAGAATCACTTTGAATGTGATGGTATTACTGAAGCACAGAAAGTGAAGGTAGCCAAATCCAGAATGAGAGGGGCAGCCTTGACTTGGTGGAAATTCATCCAAGAGGGAAGGGTGAAAGAGGGAAAGAAACCCATAACCACCTGGAAGACAATGGTAACTAAGATCAAAGACACCTACATGCCTGAAGATTATGAAATCCAGTTACATAGGAAGAGACAAAACTTGAGACAGAAGGACCTAGATGTCAGTAGTTACACTGAAGAATTCCAAAAACTAAGCCTTAGATCTAAGGTACAAGAAGATGAAAATGTCAGAGTAGCTAGGTATCTCAATGGGTTAAGATGGAATATCCAGGAAGAGTTAAGCCTATGGTGTCCCAACACATTACAGAAGTGTTATCAATTAGCATTGAAGGTAGAAGAGAGAAACAAGAAGAAACAAGAACATAATGGTAGAGGCAGAGGTAGATGAAACAGAGGTAGTCATAGAGGCAATTTTGGGGGAAGATACACAGATCATAGGTCCCAGGGAGAGTCTAAGCTTATTGAGCAAAGTGGGGATTCTTAGAGCAGACCCAACTATAGGGGTAGGGGATTAGGCAACCCAGGAAGGGGTAGATCTAATGGACCTAGAAGAGGTTCATACTTCTCCACAATGAAGTGTTACAACTGTCAGAAACTAGGCCATCCGGCATATAGATGCCCAGAAAAGCCAAGCTCATCTCAAGGAGGTGATAAGAGAGTCCATTTTGTGCAAGAGGAAAGCACACCAAATCAAAGGTGTCTACCATCAGAAGAAGGGGAAAACCTCATGATCAGGAGGATCCTCATGAAAGAGCCATCTCAGAAAGATATGTCTCAAAGGAAAGCTCTTTTCAGGATCAAATGTAAGATCCAAGGAAAGGTGTGCAAAGTTATCATTGACTCAGGATCAATTGATAACATCATATCAGAAGAAGCTGCTACAAAACTTCATCTACCTAGAATACAACACAATGAGCCCTACAAGGTCACATGGTTGGAAAAAGGGTAGCATGTATTAGTGAGTGAACAAACATGGGTAGAGTTTAACATAGGTGAGTACCAAGATAAGATTTTGTGTGATATACTACCTATGGATGCTTGTCATTTGCTTTTAGGAAGACCTTGGCAATTTGATAGGAAAGCACAATATGATGGAGAAAAGAACTCATACTCATTTTTCAAGAATGGTATCAACTATAAAATTCAGTCCATTAATGAAGGAAGTGAGGGCAGCAAACCACAAGTTCCCAACACTTTGTTAGTTGGTGAAAAAGAGTTCATCCATACCCTAAAAGAAGGTGATGACATAGGTTTTGCATTGGTAACGAAACCAATTGATGAAAAGAAAGAAAGGAAGATAGAAATCCCAAATGAGGTGCAGCAACTTCTAGATCAGTTTAAGTCAATTGTTAATGATGGTCAACGAACCTCTCTACCTCCTCAGAGAGCCATTAGCCACCAGATAGATTTCATCCCAGGTGCATCCTTACCAAACAAAGCTGCCTACAAAATGACACTTGAACAAAATCAGGAAGTGGCAAGACAAATCCAAGAGCTATTAGACCAAGGAATGATTAGAAAAAGTATTAGTCCATGTGCAGTACCCACAGTGTTAGCACCTAAGAAAGGTGGGGCTTGGAGACTTTGTACAGATTCAAGAGCAATAAACAGGATCACAATCAGGTATAGATTCCCCATTCCTAGGATAGAAGATCTTATGGATTGTTTAGGGGGAGCAAAATATTTCAGTAAGATAGACCTAAAAAGTGGTTATCATCAAATCCGCATCAAAGAGGGAGATGAATGGAAAACAACTTTCAAGACAAATGAGGGGTTGTATGAATGGCTAGTCATGCCATTTTGGGTTAACAAATGCACCCAGTACATTCATGAGATTGATGAATGAGGTGTTAAATGACTTCATAGGCAGGTTTGTAGTTGTGTACCTTGATGACATCTTAATTTTCAGTCAAACCAAGGAAGAACACCTCCAACATTTGCAGATTGTCTTACAAAGATTGAATGATGAACAACTTACTATCAACCTAGAAAAATGTGATTTCCTTAAGCAAGAGCTAGTCTATTTGGGTTTTGTTGTGTCAGGGGGTGATTTGAAGATGGATCCAGATAAGGTAGAAGCCATGGTTAATTGGCCAACCCCTAAGAATGCTAGTGATGTCAGGAGCTTTCATGGACTTGCTCAATTTTATAGGAAATTTATCAGAGGTTTCAGTGAAATATGTGCACCTATGTTAGAAACCATTAAGGGTGGTGTGAAAGTGAAATTTCAGTGGACAGAAGCAGCCAACAGGGGATTTGAATTGTTGAAAGTCAGAGTTGCTACCCAACCAGTGTTGATTCTACCTAGTTTTGACAAATTGTTTACCTTAGAGTGTGATGCAAGTAATATTGCTATTGGTGCTATTTTGAGTCAGGATAATAGACCTGTTGCATTTTTCAGTGAAAAGCTTAATGATGCTAAGAAGAAATATTCTTCATATGATCTTGAAATGTATGCTTTGGTTCAGGCACTTAGGAAATGGAGGCATTACCTTCTTCCTAAGGAATTTGTGGTTTACACTGACAACCAGGCACTTAGTTTTCTCAAGTCACAGGATAAGCTTAGTCACATACATGTTAAATGGGTAGAGTCTTTACAAGCATATACCTTTACTTTGAAGCATAAGAAAGGACAGTGCAATAAAGTAGCTGATGCATTGAGTAGAAGGTTACTTACTGTTCAAGAAATTCAGATTAGAAGTATTGGTATAGAATGTTTTAAGGATTTATATCCACATGATTCTGATTTTGCTGATATTTACAAGGTTTGTCAAGATTTTCAGAATACTTTTCATAGTGAATATGCTGACTATACTTTGCAGAATGGATTGTTATTCAGGGGTGGAAAGCTGTGTGTGCCAAAAGGTTCAATGAGGGAGAATCTGATACAGGAAAAGCACAATGGTTGCTTGAGTGGTCACTTTGGTCTTAATAAGACTTTGGAATTGGTTCAGAGGCACTATTTTTGGCCTAAGATGCAGGCAGATGTTAGGAAATATGTTGAGCAATGCATGGTATGTCAGAAAGCCAAGGGTACTAGCACAAATGCTGGTTTGTATCAGCCTCTTCCCATACCTTCTAGGCCTTGGGATTGTATCAGTATGGATTTTGTGGTAGGTTTGCCCAGGACTAAAGCAGGATGTGATAGTATTTTTGTGGTTGTTGACAGATTCAGCAAAATGGCACATTTCATACCTTGCAAAACTACTAATGATGCTAGTCACATTGCTTTTCTTTTCTTTAAGGAAGTTGTAAGAATTCATGGTTTGCCATCCAGTATTGTATCTGATAGAGATGCTAAGTTTTTGGGTCATTTTTGGAAAACTTTATGGAAGAAATTGGGTACTAACTTGTCTTTTGGCTCAACTTACCATCCATAGATAGATGGCCAAACAGAAGTGGTGAACAGAACATTGGGTAATCTACTCAGATGTCTTACCAAAGAATATGGGCAAAGTTGGGATCAACTCATCCATCAGGCAAAGTTTGCATACAATGACAGTGTAAATAGATCCACTGGTAAGAGCCCATTTCAGATTGTTTATGGAATGCATCCTAGAGGTGTTTTTGAGTTAAATGATGTAACTAATTTGCAGCATGTGAGTGGTACAACAGAAGATATGGCACAGTCTATGAAAGAAATGCATGAGCAGGTATAGAAGTCTTTACAGGAAACTACTCAAAAAGTTAAGGAGAGAGTTGATGCTTCAAAAAGAGATGTTCAATTTTCAGTGGGTGATTATGTGATGGTCCATCTCAACAAGTCACGGTTACAGAAAGGAGTGCCTACTAAGTTGCAAATGAGAAGAGTAGGACCATGCAAAATCTTGGCTAAATATGGCCATAATGCTTACAAAGTTGATTTGCCTAATGAAGTTTCTATGTCTCCTATTTTCATTGTTGCAGATTTGGTGCCATTCAAAGGGGAGCTACCAACAGATTCACAAAGAGTTTCAGATCTTTCTCATTCCCTTTCTGATCTTTCTCTCCCCTCTTCTGCTACTCCCATTCCTCAACAGGTACTAGATTCAAGAATCATCAAAAAGACAAGACACCATACCTACTTGGAGCATCTCATCAAGTGGAAGGATAAATCAGCTTCTGAAGCCACATGGATACCTAAAAGTGAATTTATCAAAGCTGTAATTCCTCTTTCTTTACTGCCCAAAGGAGTCACATGACTTCTTTGTCCTTAGGGGAGTATGGTGCAGGAGCACCTGAGCACCTGAATGCTCAAATCCTAGCAGGTATAACTTTTTATTACAAATTAAGCATTTGTGTTTATTTTATGATTCTAGTAGGTTTAATAGGTTTGTTTTGTGGTGTAATAAGGCTTGGAACTCATTTGTGTTTAAGAGTTTCCAATATTTTTTTTTTTTTGCTTGGCAGGCTAAAAATTGTCAATTTTGGGTCCAAATGAGCATTTTTGAATTTTTGATGTTGGAAAGCCTTGAAAGGAATTGGAGAATGTTTATTTAGTGTTTATATATGATTTTGAGTCATTGGTTTGAGTGCCAAGTCACCGGAAGTCAAAATGCAATTTTTGAGCAACAAAAGTTGTCAAAAAGTTGTCAAAAGTTGTCAAAAAAGTGGTTTTTGGTGGTTTTGGTTAGTTCCAGCCTGTACCTATCCATACAAGGGTTTCAAAAAGTTGGCACATGTATATAAACCATGTTCCAATCATTGTATGGGTTGTTCATTTTGGAAAATTAAGAGAAATACTTATTTTGCTCTCATTTTTGTGAGTTTTTAACTAATTTTCTGCACTTTTGAGAGTACAATCCGTACCATGGCTCCATGAGTCCGTACTACTCCTATTTTTCATTGCTGTGATCTCTCTTGATGTTTTAGTAGTGATCTCTGATCTTTTCGTGGGGTTTGGAACAAGTTTTGTTTGAAGTGCTCTTAAGAAAGGCATTGTTTTGTGGTTCCAATGGAAGACCATTCATGGTCCAACTAATTTCTTCAAAGTCTCTTCACCCATGGCTTTGAGGGAATTTGTTGGATCTGTACATACTGTACCATACATCCATTTTTCTTTTCTAGCAATGCACAAGTGTTTGTAAGCCCATGGCAAGTGTGTGGAGTGAGCAACTTGGCTTGGGTATCCTTAAAGTTGTTTGAATGGTACTTTGCTGTTCATAGCACTGTACTTTGATAGTTTGATGAAGAATTAAGTTGGAAAGAGTCTTCATTGTATTCCACCATCCTTGTCTCTCTCATGACTTGGTTGGTTACAAGAAGCAAAGGTGTAATCAGATTGTAAAAACAGCGTGTCACTGTTTCATGGATAAAACCTCATTGCCAACCTCCCAAATGGATAGCATGGAATGATGGATTTCTCTTTATGCATCATGGGAATGTATTTGTAAGTGTTTTCAAGGTTAAGAGGACAGGGTACACCATTTGATTGTAAAGGACCTAAATAAGGATCCTAGAAAGGTGTATTTCTTTGTCACAGTCTCATAATGCTGTCATGTTTTGAGGCATCTTCTTAAGTGTTCAAATTTACAAGATCCTTGAAGAGGATATATATATTGTTTTACCTTGCCATTAACACCTTTTTGCAGGCCAGGGACAGAGTGAAGAAGTGAATTAAAATAAAGAAAGAAAGTGTAACAGTGTTAATACTGTCAAAGTGCAGTGATGGCGGTTTAGGAACAACAGTTATAAAGATCCCTTCTTATTTGCTTTGCAGGGTGTTCACACTCATTTTAAGTCTTTGTTGCATCCATATATGATATACTTTCATTGTATATGGTTTACAAATGTTCAAAATAAATGCAAAACCTTAAAAACATTGTTGTCCCAGGCCTCTAGACTGTTATTTCTGTGTAAGGGCAGCAGTATGGCATTTATTTGTCATAATGTCAGTGTTCTAAGATAAGATTTGAATCATTGGGAGTGTTTGGTATATATCATAGCAATTTTTGAGACCTTTAATTTGGGTCTAGCATCATGGAGGAAACCTTTAATTTGCAAACCCTCACCAAAACTCTTAAAAACCCTTGAAAAGTGCCTATTTTGTGGGGCAGCACTAAAATAGTCCATACAGTACTTGCCATAGAAAAAATCCTTGAGCTTTCAACATAAAATGACCACATCTCCAAGGGTTTGTCATGAAGTTTAGCAGGTTGAGCAGGGTGAACAAATTTCACTAAAAACTAGGGCTAATTCTAGTAGCCTTTTTGGAGCAAATTTGACCAATTCATGAAATCGGTAAGGAAGGGGAAGAAATTGGTTGTTTCAAATCATCAAAATTGATGAGTAGAGACCTAAGAGACCCTACTAAAACATACAAAGCATTGTATTGAGCCATTTGATCAAATTGACCTTTTGCACCTAGAAAGTTGCTTTGAGTAACCCTACGTTCCTTGTCTCAAATTGAGAAATTTCCATTCTTGAGAAGTGAAGGACAGTCATCATACCTTGTAGACCTATCCAGATGTTCAATCAATAGATTAATATGATTGAAATCCTTAAAGGAGCAAATAAGATTAGGTAAACCATGGTTCTCCAACAGTTGCCCATTCTGGGAAGAGAGGAGATTCAGCCAGTTGGACAACCAAACTTGTTCATTTTTGGTGACACTCAAGAGGACCTCATTTCAGACTTGAATGCCATAGCATGGAAGGTAAGGAGGAGTGATGTCCAATACAATAGGGTGCAAGTAGTGTTGAATAGAGAGGAGGAGATAGGAGAAAGGTTTAGAAGAATCCCATTTGTGCCTAGGGATTGATTTGGGAAGAACATTGAGAACAAAAGCCCACCAACCTCAAAGAAGACTAACCTTCTGTCATCCCTCCTCATCATAGAGCTCACTGCTCAACACAAAATGGAGTCCCACTGACTACACAATTGGATGGTTAATTCCAATAACAATGTACTGCTTCAAAATAACATCTGCAATGCTGGATTCAATACCGGTTTAAGCTCTGTCTGATACCTCTTTCAAAACCTTGCTGGTAAATAGTCTTCACTCTACTCTGCTTCTTACTCACTCTTAAAATAAATACATCAAAGTGCATATACAATTATCCAGTATCATACATATATTTCATTACCTACTTTACATACAAATCCTCACAAAATGACCTACAAGATCTCATACATATATGACTCTTTACAATACATCATGTCGGCTATACAATTACAATTTACATTATATAAATAATATTATTGCCAAGTTGGCTTTGGATGCTGGTATGATCTGTTGCCGATGTAAATTGGATGCCTGTGTGAATAAACTTTGTTGTATCTGTGGGTGCCAGTAGGTAAAGTCTGTTGCCGGTTGAACCTGTGAACCATGTTGAACCTTGTTGCCACTTAGTTGAACCTAGTTGCCATCAATGATAACATCTACCATTCTCATCTGAGTGTATAATGCCAACAATCTCCCCCTTTGGCATTGATGGCAACACTCATGAGAAAAACCAAAAATGTGAAATCCAAAACTGAAATTGCTCCCCCTGAGCAAATGATTTCCTTCTGTTCACTTTTCACCATGCCTTACTCTGTACATTTTTCTCATTATACCACTCTCCCTTTGACATCAATGACAAAGGATGTCAAAAGTATAAAAAATTCAAAAATTACTTAGATACTTGTAGCCGGTTATGTACAATCTGAAAAATATCAGCCAAAACTAAGTTAAGACTGCAAAAACTTTTTATTGTCAGAAATTATTGTCTCTGTCTACCTGTTCATCCCGATGAGATAATTCATCTGTTGCTCCGGTGATCTGTCTCCTTGAATTTTTGCCCTGGATAGTTCATTCTAGTGTGTTAGAAGATTATCCAATCTAGGACCAAGTTTATTCTTTAACTCCAGGGTTTTCATCTTCAACCTTGCTTTATCTCTTTCCAGTTTTTCAATATTTTCTTCATAAATAACCATTTCCTGATCCAAAACTGATGTTAGTTCCGAAGAACTGATCATGTTATTTGCAATTTTATCAGTCTCTGAGTTTTTTGTATCTATTCGTCAATATCTTCTGTTAAGTGATGAGGTTTGCAAGCTTCCTTATACAATTCCTTGTATTCCAAAATAGTGGAGTTGAATGCTGGTAGCAATGAATCAATTTGTTTTGTACAATCCTTTATTGTTTTGTCAAAGAAATCTTCCTTTTCCCTATTAACTCTTTTCTGAATAGTTTCCTCATTTATTTTATCTATTGACTGAATGTTAGAAGATGAATTTGGACAATGTGTCCAAGTTACTTATTGAGCAAACAATGTGATATACCTTGCACGCCGGAGCAATCATTTGCAAAATCGGTAGAGATTCATCAATAGCCTTAAATGCTAAGGCATTGCATTTAGTTATCTTCTTTATTGAATCCAATAATACATCAGTGACATTTGCCGGTCTGAAATCAATAGTTGAAGTACTGGGAGAAGTGCTAGGTTCTGCAATAATTTTCTTCTCTTCTCCAGATACTTGTTCAACCACTTTAACCACTTCCTTATTCACTTTCTCTTCCTTATTTTCATTCTTGTTCTCATTCTTATTTTCTGCCGGTTCAGATTATGTTTGTTCTTGTTCTTTTTTTGCCAGCATCTCAACATTCTGTTGAGTGTCAACTACCTTTACCGGTGATTCAGATTTCTCAACATTTGCAGATTCAAATTTCTTTTCCTCAGCAATTTCTTTATCCAATACAATATTGATGTCCTGAGTGTCAACATTCATTGTGAACAAAATGTTTGACTCAGGTTCAACATCAGCTGCTTTCACTTCCTCTGACTTCTCTTCAGGCTGATTTTGCATTTCTGCAGGTGCCTTTGCTACTGCCGGTGGGGTGTCCTATGCCGGTGGAGGTAAGTTATCTTTTATTGTGAAATCGGGAACACTTCCAACCTTAATCTTACCCTTATCTGCTTTCTAATATACCTTAGTGAAGGATTTGTCAACTCTCTGTCTTTCTTTTTCTTCTCTTTTCTCTTTCTCTACAAAGAATATGTCCCACTTATCCACTGTTTGATCTGCTATCTATTTTAATCTGCCGACCATGAGGCTAACTTGCTGGTGACCACTTGCTTCTAGGGTCTTCAGCAAATGCAACTCCCTTTGGGATTTTTGAAAATCCCAAAAATCCCTCATGGCCGACAGATTAAAACAATCCCTTTTTAACAATGAATGAATGTTACAAAATCGATGTTACAATGAATGTATGCCCTAGGGTCTTCAGCAAATGTAACTCCCTTTGGGATTTTTGAAAATGCACCAATGGAGTCATCCAACTTAGATATCTTAGGGATACTATTAAAGAATGGTGTAGGTCGCTTGATATTTTCCATAATAGTAGGGTTTGCAATGAATTCAGGAACGGAAGATGAATAAGCCATGTCATAAGATAAATACCTTTTAATTGAAAACCTTGGATGCCCTAAAAATATTGCTGCTTCGCTTCTTGAATGCTTGTGCTCAACTTCTGTGCTCTTTGAATGCTTGATTGCTTGGTAAGTCGAAATGAGAAATTCCAATGGTTTATAACAAAAAGTTAACTTACAACCGCATTAAATGCTTCACCAGTTAAGTGAATTTCCATGTAACTCAACACATGTGCCGGTAAAGAAGAATTGTGACTTCTTACCATCATCTGAGGGTAAAATGCATGATCTTAAATTAGATGCCTTACCCCTAAGTATTATACCTTAGTTAGATGAAGAGTTTCCTGCCAGTGCAGGAATGCTCTGTTCTCTTGGTGTAGAGCCAAAATCATCATTTCTCCGATCTCTCTTCTTGACCCATTTTTTAGTGAATTCTTGCTTGATTTCATTCACCTTTCCTTGCCTTTGTCATTAGATCCTCTCTTGTTTGTCGGTATATTCTTACTTCTGCAAAATCTTGCAATATGCCCAATCTTATTGAATGCATAACAGGTTACATTGTTTCTTTGAATAGCTTTTCCATAACCTTGACCGGTTTGAGTTCTACATTGGTTAGATAGATGTCCAAATCTACCACAAACATAGCTATTTACATTCACTCTACAATTGTCTGAGTTATGACCATGTTTATTGCATTTGGAACATTGACCGGTGGATGAGTTTGTATTCTGATTATTCCTAAATCTACATTGATTTTCTCTATGACCAAATTTGTTGCAATTAAAACATTTCCCATTGAATTTATAAGCATTAGGTTGCCTTACCGGTTTGCTGTGATCATGATTGTTTGCAGTTCCAGAGCTTTCTCCATGTTCAAATCCTAGTCCAACTGTTTCTCCATCAAGCTTGTCTGAACTCTTTTTGAATTTGTCTTTGTATTCATTTGCAGTGACCAACTCACCTTCCAGAGTGCTAACTTGTCTCATAAGTTCCTCTTTGTCATGTTGCATGTGAATCAAATCCATTTTAAGCATATCATTTTCATAACTAAGCCTTAAAGATTCATCTGATCTTTCATTAAGTCTTCTGGCCAAATCTTCCTCATTCTTCTTTCTATCTTCAATATCCTTACATAGTCTCATGGTTAAATCTTGCATCTCATTCTTCATGTTACTGTTCTCTTGTCTCAGTTTCTCTGCAATATCTTTGAGAGTTTCTTTTTCTTCTTCATCTTATTTTTGTAGTTGCTCATGTAATTCTTTTCTCTTGTTTTATGCCTTGGCCAAGTTTTCTTGAAGTGCTTTGATGAATTCCCGAGCAGTTCTGAGTTCATCTTCCAATTTGATATTCTTTAATTTTTCTGCATCAAAATCTTCAAGAGATCCTTCCAACTGTTGTCTCAAACTTTCCATTGGTACCGGTTTCAGAATCTTTGTCAAGCAATTAAGCTTTTACAAATAGAGGACCAGGCTCTGATACCAATTGTTAGATAGTTGGTTATTCCCAAAGACACTGAGAGAGGGGGGGGGGGGGTGAATCAGTGTTTTACCGGTAGATGAAAGATTTAAACTTATTTGCAACTTTATAACTAAAATTAATATACCGGTAAGAAAATAATAATGCAGTAAAGAGAAACAAAAGAATCAGCATCAATGCACACCATAACACAAATATTTTTGGTGAGGAAACCCGGTAAGGGAAAAACCTTGGTGGGATTTGTGACCCACAATATTTACTCACTGACCAATATGAATAAATATTACTCAGTGCAATAGGGGCCTGCACATGCAGGAAGGCCAACTGCCTAGAGCTCATTACTCAACACAAAATGGAGTCCCACTAACTACACAATTGGATGGTTAAATTCAATAACAATGTACTGCTTCAAAATAGCATCTACAATGCTGGATTTAGTACCAGTTTAAGCTCTGTCTGATACCTCTGCCAAAACCTTGCTGGTAAATAGTCTTCGCTCTTCTCTTCTTCTTAAGCACTCTTAAAATAAATACATCAAAGTGCATATATAATTATGTGGTATCATACATATATTTCATTACCTACTTCGCATACAACTCCTCACAAAATGACCTACAAGATCTCATACATATATGAGTCTCTACAATACATCATGTCGGCTATACAATTACAATTTACATTACATAAACAATATTATTGCCAAGTCGGCTTTGAATGCCGGTATGATCTGTTGCCAATGTAAAGTGGATGCCGATGTGAATAAACCTTGTTGTATCTACCGATGCCGGTAGGTGAAGTCTATTGCCGGTTGAACCAATGAACCATGTTGAACCTTGTTGCCACTTAGTTGAACCTAGTTGCCATCAATGACAACATCTACCATTCTCATCCAAGTGTATAATGCCAACAAAGTGTAGTTTTCCTATATATAGTAGTTTGATTATTACTTATTTTATTTTTTTATTTTTACTAAAAGTAGGTAATCAACACAATATAAGGTTGGTTATCATGTCAAGAAATATACTAAAACTTATTAATTTTTTTTTTTTAAAGATTTTATATCAAGATGATATTTTGTTTCTTCCTATTTTGGAAAAATAGTTAAAATGAAAGTTGATATAAAATGGAAATAGTCATTTTTTTTTGATAAGTTGTGGGGTAAGGGCCCACTCCCTTTATATAAATTAAATCAATATACAAGGAAAGTTTCAACTCAAAATTTGAAGAACAAAAATAATGACAATAGACTAACACTTAAGGAAATGCAATAATTCAACATAAAACTGATGGTATGATGAAAGAATAAGTATCCAGTAGATTACTAAGAGGGGGGGGGTGAATCAAATTGATACAAACTTCCCAATCTTAAATTCAAACACACAAAGTAAAATTACATTGTCAAGATCAATACTCAACTTCATCTAGTTAACTGTTATAACAACTTAATAGTAAACAACTTCAATCTTGTAAACATCAAAATGCTTAATCATATATCAACATATTCCATCTCTCAATGCTTCCAATTATCATGCCTTATCATAAGTTAATGAAATCAACATATAAGATCATAACCACAAAAACATTCACCACATGACACAAATGTTTATATGTGGAAAACCCAAATAGGTAAAAACCATGGTGAGATGAGACTCACAAGATAGCTATTTGAACTCTTTTGAAGTTCACCCTGTTAGAAGCCAAGCCTGTTAAAGATTTTACAATAAGTCCTGTTAAGAACTGATCCTGTTAGGAATCACCTAGTTAAGGGATTTACAAAAGGCCTTGATGAAAAACAAATACCTGTTAGGAGTAACCTCGATAGAGGATTTGAGAATCCAAGCTAATGGATCACCTTGTTAGAGGATTTAAGAAGTAACCAAGCTTGTTAGAGCTTACCCGGTTAGGGGATTTCACTTCTTCTGTAATTGTTAGAAAACAACAAGTTTTCTTGATCTGTCTAAATAGCACTACATTTTCTTGATCAGATCCTCTTAAGCTTCAATCTTCCTTAACTCAAACTGCAGATCCATTCTTTGGTTAGACAACCACACACTCAACCAATTTCTGCCAACACTTTGCCAACAAATTTACAAACAACTTCATTGACCTTGAATACAAATCAATTAGGTCAGTAATACAACAAAAACCTAATTCTCTCATAGAGATTACAAACAAATTGGTTGAAGTGTGATGATTGGATTTATATAGCAATCTATACACATTCTTCAACAAAATTCCAACAGCTCCATGATCACCGCTTCATCAGACTTTGTAACTCATCATGCGCTATGAATTAGATGCAATCCACTTTTCTCATTCCCTAGACAATCAAACAAACCAAAAAATGCGCCAAAACAATCTGAACTTATCCTTATACAATGATCACATGTGTTGCCATCATTACCGCTCATCATTATATCTTAAATCAACATACTTGATCAGTTAGGGTTTAATAAAAGCAACCGGTAGGGTTTACCAGTTACATTGCATATAAAGGGTTTAACGTTATACACCGATTTATCGGTTCAACTCACAAACTTACATACCAGTTTACAACATCTTCCTCAAAGCTCTTCCTACTAGTTACAAGACAATATCAATAACAACAATAATATCAGTAATATCATAAATACCATTACCAGTTCAATTGACATAAATGACAACATAACATATCATTAATGCAATCTTCATGCAAATGCCAACAAAAACTAAAAATAATCAACTCATAGATCAAGATAAACTCTTGATTGAAATTAAAGTAGAAGACCATAATTTTTTTTTGTGTTATCTCCTACTTTGTGTGATAAGAGCGTCCATAGTTCGCTTCTCCCACAATATCCTGAGCTTCTAATATGTGTTTCTCTTCCTTAGCCTTCCTGCCCCTCCGCTTGCTTGACGGGCCACAATTAGGCCTAGATTTATTGCTTGCTGTCTTGGGGATAAATGAAAATTTGGGAGTTACCCACCTATTAACAAGATGATCTTCAAGAGCCTCCTCCTCATCCATAGACTCCTAAACCAAAGGTTCTTATGTTGTAGACAAAGTCTTATGCAGATAAAGATTTTCAAGATAGTTAAGAATTTACATTTTGTAAGGTGATGCCTTCAAAGAAACCTTGCCACAAGGAGGATTCATTGGGGTAACACAAGACACAACATTACGATAAGGAGGTTAAGGATGAGCCAAAAAAATTCCATGATTCTGCCAAATGAAATTATCATCAGGGATGCCCTTTTTGTGGACCAACTTTTGAGGTTGCAGGTACGAACCCCATGAATAGATTTGGCATTGCAACTAGATATTTTATGACTAAAGTGATTACATCTAAAATAGTGTAGTAGTAATCCTTAAAAATTGATATATTGCATCCATGAACCATGCAAAGAAAACAATCTTATCTTGTGCATTAATGGCTTGTAAATGTTAATCATGCCACAAACTTGAATGAATCTTTTGCTTTGGCCATTAGTGTCATCTTCAATCTTGACAAAAGTCTTAATTGAATTCACAAGTTTTTGAATAAGACTAGAGCTCCTCATAAATGGAGGAAGATTATAGAGGCATAGCCAAATTGGAATGCTGACCAAATGTTGTGTTAGCAGGGTCAAAGAAAGGGGACCAAGGTGTCATGAGTAAACTTGTTTTATTGAAAAGCCAAGGACCATGACCTAGTACAAACCTGCAATATTTTGAAGACTAAGAACAAAACATGAAAACACTATGGTCTAATAAATGAATGAAAGGGATTTGCCAAATTACTCCATGATTTTCTACACTAGACCAAAAATTCTCCATAAAAGGGCGTTTACCTAAATTCCTGAAGATAATAGATCTTGATCTCACATCTTTAGAGATGTCCTTGATGGCTTCATCAGGAATGGAAAGATCTTGAGGGTTGTCAGCCAATGCAACTAGATTTTCTTTAATGGATAAAGCACAAGAAAAATGCAACAAGTGAAGAGGTGGAGGCTTAGGGGAAAGTAAGGATTCCTTCACTTGAACAACAATGGGCATAAAACCTAGAGCCAAAGAAGACTCAACCTAACAACCCTTTGAAGCAAGGCCAAAGGACAATAAATTCACTTTGTAATTTTTTTTGTATTGGTTGAATAGGTTAGTGGAGTTTCGATAGCTGCTAAAGACCCCAAGCTCAGAGGAATTTGTAGAAATGTGCCAAGAATCAACTGGAATTTATTTCTTGACCATTTTTTGTGGTGATAGAGGCTACTTAGAAGTCCTCCCAAGTGGATTGAAAGGTATAGACCCTTACTCCAAATCCTGCATGCCTTTTCTATTTGTAGCTAGTCCATTGTTGCTTAATTTGCATGTTAGCTGTGTGCATTCCCAAAGATCCGCATCGAGAGGATTAACGACATAGGCGGACTGTGCAATCTTCTATGTTGCCTCAAAGAAAAGAGGTATTTAAAGTTTCTCTTTTTGTGAGTTTCTTGAAGCACCTCGGTAGCAGAAGCAACCTGAGTAGCTTCAATTCTACAAGCATGTTGAACAACTTCTAGGCTCTCCTGCTATCACTAGGCTTCCTCACGTGCTATTCTCCCCTGATCAACTTTGATCCTTGCCTTTTCCTTTTTCTCCCTCTGCTCATGCTCCAATTTCTCCTTTGTTGCCATTCTTCATACATTAAATTGCTATCGAAATAATCATGTTTTTAATACACACATATTTTAATATTTATTTAAAAAATATATTTATCAAAATTAGTAAAAATAAATCCATGCTCTAAAGTTTCAAGTTATAAATACACAAAATAAGTTTAAAGGAAAAAATAAAAAGTTGAGGAACAAGGTGAAGAAAGTTTGCAATATTAACTTTCTTCTATGATTTCAAATATGAGAAGATTACCAAATTTTAAATGAACATGTGATTGCACCATTCAACATAAATATAAAAAATAATCATACCAAAAGAGACACCAAATTTATGTGGAGAAACCCTTTGAAGATAGAACTCCACCAGAGAATGAGGGCAAGTATATTATTATTCTTCAAAAGAGAGAAATCCACAATAATACACTTCACTATACTTTTCCAAATGATCCAAGAATCACTTGGAAATAATGAGCAATTGATGATTAAAAAGCTATGCCTTGGCTTCCTTTTATAACCACATGGGAGAGGAAAAATCACTGTTGTTTTCCCAAAACAAGGGGCCAAAACCACTTGCAAAAACCCATGCCTTGCAGAATGAATAGCCAATAGATATAAAAAAATAACAAATAAATCTTCATGTGAATCCTCATGGGTACCAAACCCAAAGCCATTTGGTCTTTACACATTCTGAGTGCTTCAGAGCTTGCAGTGACTGTTTAGAACCCCAAATGGACACTTTTTCTCCCCCCAAACTTGATCTCCTTATGTATGACCCTTCATGTCTCATTATGGATGTGGGAAGGAGTATATTTTATCCATTTTGGTTTATATTTATCACCTCTTCATTTTCACCTCTTGAAAATGCAATTACAAATAGCCATAAAGTATAAATATTTAATATTTTGGAACACTTTCCAAAGACCATGGAGACATATGAATGGATTAGGATTGCAAGGTCGATGTCACCTTATCCTAAAATTCTCCCACTCTACATTATAAATTGTAATTACATCCAAGAGACATATAAAATAAAATCAAGTACAGTGATCAAGGCCCATGGCCTTCTTGCACCAAGATAGCTTTTCTGTGGTCATTGGCTTCGTCAAAGAATTTGCAACATTATCCAAAGTGCTAAATTTTCTATCAAGATCTTACCATTATCAACCATTTATTATAAAAAGTGATAATAAACTTCAACATGATTAGTATGAGCATGATACACAATATTCTTGGCCAAACATCTAGCACTATGTCTATCACATTTGATCCTCACAGTCCTGCAATCAAAACCAATGCCAATACCAAGTCTTTGTAACCATACTGCCTCCTTAGAGGCATGAGTAGCAGCCATATACTCTTCTTCAGTGGTGAACAAAGCAACTGTGGGCCACCTCTTATTCGTCTAACACTTCTCCTCCAAACAAAGCAAATACATAGCCACTAGTGGACCTTCGACTATCTAAGTCACTCGCCCAATCTGCATCAACAAATCTCTGTATGTCCAATGACTTATGAACACCATCAATACCATGATAAACCAAACAATAAAAAAGTACCTCAAAAATAACTAGAAACCCACTTAACAAAAGTCTAATGTTCTAATCAGAACTCCCATTGCTTGGGCTATATCTGGTCTAGTGAAAATAATTGCATACATCAAACTCCCAACAACACTAGCATAAGGAACATTAGGCATATCCTCATAATTATTATCAAAACTCAAACACATGTCTAAACTCAACTTAGTACCAATAGGAAAAGGAATACTAACTGACTTACAATCATTTATATTAAACTTTTGCAAAATAGTATCAACATACTTACTTTGGCTTAACCAAAGTTTTTTTTGAACCCGATCTTTGCTAATATTCATCCCAATAATATATTTTGCAGCCCCAAGTATTTCATATCAAATGTGCTAGAAAGTTGAGCTTTGAGTTCTCTAATCATCACCTTGCTATTACCCATAAACAATATGTCATCAATATAGAAGACAATGATTAGTATCTAATCATCAATAACCTCAATATAAACACAATGATCTCCCTCACTCCTCTTATAACCCAAATTCAATATAAAAGTATAAAAATTATGGTACCACATCCTGAGTGACTGTTCCAAACCATACACAAATCTCTTTAACTTGCAAACCAAATGCTCTTTTTCTCTCACAACAAAATTATTAGGTTTTTGCATATAAATCTCCTCCTTAAGATCCCCATACAAGAAAGAAGTTTTAACATCTATTTGGTCTATTTCAAAATTACAAGCAGTAGCAATAGATAATAGGAATCTAATAGAAGCCAATTTTGCAACAAGAGAGAAAATTTTATCAAAATCAACTCCCTCTCTATGAGTAGCCCTTGACCACCAGTGTAGCTTTGTACCATCCTAACCACTAGTAGAATTTGGTAAATAAATGATTGCGTGACTAAAACTTAGTCATGACTACTAAAAATGACTAAATTCTACTAATTTTTTGCAACGCAACTATAAATAACTAAATAAATGACTAATTTGGATTTAAAAAACAGCTAAATAAATAGTCACACAAATAAAAATGACTAAATAAATAAATTTTATGACAAAAAAACCTCTGATTCAAAATGGGTATGTTTCAGATTTGAATATGAAACAAACTATTCTCATTAATTTTTTTTAAATTTAAACCTATCATTCCACGAAATATCAAATAAACAATTAAAAACAATACTTATGTCGAGAGCAATTTGGGAAGTGACACTACTTTCACTAATATGTATTTATTAATTCATATCCATTTAACTCGTCTAGAGCAATAAACTTGATTATTAAAAAATAATTTCCTAATATGGGCATAGGAAGGTTGCGTTGATAAATTAAGTAACAAAATAAGAAGGTTATAACTTATTCCTCTCCATTCCCCAAAATAGCTCTTGTTTTTTTTTAAATTACATTTAAACTATCTCAAATTAATTTAAACTTTAAATAATTTCTCCCCACCAAGTTGTTGTTAAGTTAGACCAAGTTGTTTTTAAGTTACCTAGCATCATGGTCCCCCATCATGATGATAATCATAATTAATTATTTTAATCCCCATTAAAAAAACCTTCTAGCCACAACCCTAATGGGTTGTGTAAAGAATCCCATTCATTAGATTGTTTTAATCTCTACTGTAGGATCTTAGGGCCTCAATGGAAAACCCTAACATCTATTATGATGGAAAGAAAGAAATTTCTAACCCTATTCTCTCATTTGGACATTTGTTCAAGCTCTCTAACCCTAGCCTCCTCCATGTAAACTATTGTTGCAAGTTTCTCAAGGGTGCTTGGGGTTCATCAAATAAGCTATGGAGATCAAATATTTCACTCAATCAGTTTTTGTATTCTTTTTCTAAAATTGGTATTATTTTCTTTCAAGATTTTCTTTTCTTCCCTCTCATTTTCTTAGGTGAAACCCTAGATATGATGTAACTTTTCTCTTATATTGTTTGTAGATTTTTCAGGTGCAGCTTGGTAAGGAGTGGCGGCCATAAGCATTTGTTGAGGTTCAAAATCTCTATTTTATATTTTACATAGTCTGTTTGTTGCTTTGGGTATGTAGGAAGTTTTTTAAAAAATATATATTATAATTATTTATTTTTATTTAATTTATAAATTATATTTATTTTTATTTTAAGCTTGGGAAAATTGTAGGCATTTTTTTTGTTGGCCCTAGAAACCCCCCTACATGGGGCTGCGACCCCCTCCCCCCCCCCCAATGAGGGACGCTGCAACTTATCATGGGCTACAACATCCCCGTGGGGTGCCGTAGTCCCCATGGGGCTACAACATCCCCCTACATGGGGTGCCGCAGTCCCCATGGGGATACAAAATTCCCTTACATGGGGTGCCACAACTTGCAGAGCTGCGACCCCCATGCAAGGGGGTTCCACAGTCCATGGGATGCGACCCCCCTTATGTGGGGTGTTTTTATTAGTAAGATGAGAGAGGGGGGGGGGTGTGAATCATAAAAACTCAATAATCAATGTATTCATCAGATTCAACCTTGGTACCCTTGACTGATATGCAACTATGACTGTAAATCATTCAAACTCATAATCAGATACACTTAAAACATCATAACACATTTAACACCAGATTTAACATGGAAACCCAAATAGGGAAAAACTACTGTGGGATTTTAGACCCACTAAGAAATATACCCTTTTAGAGTATGCTCAGTTAAAAGCCAATCCTCTTACAGATTACATAAACACATTGCTAGATGTGATCCAGTTAAGGGATTTCCCTCAGACTTGTTAGAATCTTGCACTTTGTTAGAAGTGACCTTGTCAAAGGATTTCAAACACTCATTCAGAATGTTACCTCGCTAGAGGATTTACAAATAAGACTGTTAGGTCCACTTGGTTAAGAGATTTTCTGTCACTTACAAAATAAATAACAGTATAAAATATATCTGCAACTTCACATCTGAAATGCTAAACTAGACTCTATGTGCTCAAAATAATCTTGTCATAAGACTTATCTTGCTCCTTACTGGGCTTCTCAACCCATTCTTCAATTAGATATTCAATCTTTTGTGCTCGGTGATCACTACTGTAGTATCACTGTTCTTCTATTTGCCCGCCTGTATTGTTTATCAACAATTTCTTATTTATAAACAATTCATAACCGCTTAATCTCCTTGATCACATTTCCCATGATCAATCTTAGCTATCAGATCTTTAAACTTGACTAGGTTCATTGTATCCTTCGATCTGAAAATGTTTTATCTCACCTTGGAACTTGTATTCCTTCCTTGGAACTTGTGCTAGGTTATGACCGTTCAATCTGCGCTATAGATCTAACTCCTATATTTTTGTTGTCATAGATCTTCAACAAACTTCTTGCATGACATACCAATCATCTATACATCTCCGGCTCATTGGAATCCTTCATTTAATAATGCTTCTATCCATCCAATGCATTCTGTTATTACTCGGTTGTTACTCGGTAAATATTGAACCTTTACTCGGTAGATATTCTGCCTTCTTTAACCGATATCAATAACCTGAGTGTTTACCGACTAGCTTCATGCTCGGTAACATAGAACAATATCAAACCTTAACTCATCTAATGAATGAAATCTTTTCTCATTCTTAGAATACTCATATATATAGGATATCAAAATAATCAAAACAACAAAATCTCATCATTGTCTAACTCGGTAATAGTTTCCCATTGAATAACTTAATACTCCCCTTCATTTTCATTCTTTCTGTGTCACTTACCGACATCTTTATACTTATCAAAACATACTCATTAAGATATGGCAACATCATACTGAATCAAAAAATCATTTGCTTGACATCAATGACAAAATAATATTATTAAGACAGTAATCATCCTTTCTCAGTTATATCCACAATCTTCAACGACCTTCTCAATATCCTCATACCAACAAACTTACTAGAATGCCAACAATCTCCCTTTGTGAAATGTTAATATTTGTGGGCCCTGGGTTAGCGACCTCCCACACAAGAGGGGGTAGTAGGTCCAAAATCTTTATTCAATATCCTCATACCAACAAACTTACTAGAATGCCAACAATCTCCCTTTGTGAAATGTTAATAGTTGTGGGCCCTGGGTTAGCGACCTCCCACACAAGAGGGGGTAGTAGGTCCAAAATCTTTATACACATACACATACACATACACATACACATACACACATGTGCACATGTGTGTGTGTGTGTACTACCAATTGATGATAATTGATGATTACAATGACTAAATAAATGACTACCATGACTAAATAAATGATCAGTTAACAACAATCAATGACTTAATTAATGACTAAATATACTACCAAATTGATCAATCAAAACAACCAATAAATGACTAAAAATGATTTAGTCATAAATTTAGTCACGTTATAAATGACTAGAAATAAACTACTAATGGTCACATGACCAAGATTAGTCATTGATATGTAATTTTAGTAGATTTTTTAGTCATTTTTTGCTGTTTTCTTACTAGTGAACTGTCTATTTGCTCCAAACTTATTTGTAAATAACTACTTGTATCCAATGGGCTTCCTTCATTTGGGAAAACTTACAAGATCCTAGGTGTCACAACTATCTAAGGCCATCATCATTTCCTGCATGGCTTGCATCCAATTATCACTTTCCTCCAAAGAGAGAGCCTCCCTAAAGGATTTAGGTTCATTGTTAGTACTTAACAAAGGAAATATGCAATGGAAATCTGGTGGGCTATGCCTATCAACTAGATTCTGTTTCCTTGTGGACTAGGAGTAATGGGCTCAACCTTTTAATCTTACTTTGTATGCTCATCTTGCACATCATTCAAACTCTCTGAACCGTCTTCTTATTCTCCATCCTTAAATCCATCTATTTGTTCTTCCACATGTGTATCTTCCCACTTCTCAATCTTTGTTTCAAATTGCACTATCTTTTTCTTCTCCTTTGGTTGTTCTTCACCCGAGTAAGCTCTAAACTCCTTAAAAATAACATCTCTAGAAAGAATAATTTTTTAGGTTAAAGAATTCCAAAGCTTATAACCTTTTACATTCTCATTGTAACCAACGAAGATGCATTTTTGAGCTTTTGGATCTTGTTTAGTTGCTTCTCTTGATGCACATGAACAAAATCCTCACAACTAAAGACCCTTAAAAGTGCAATTGACAACTTTCTACTTGTCCAAACTTCATAAGGATTTTTGTCATTAAGAGATTAACAAGGATATCTATTAATCAAATAACAATGAGTACCAACAACTTCTGCCCAAAAGCATCTATCAAGCTTAGTATCACTCAATATGCTCCTATACTTTTCCATTAAAGTTTAATTCATTCTTTCTACTACAATATTTTGTTGGGGAGTGTAAGCAGTAGTCTTCTGTCGAACAATACTTGCATACTTACAGAACTCATCAAATTCCCTTGATGAATATTCACCCCCATTGTCATTCCTCAACACTTTTATCTTATTATATGATTGATTTTCCACTAAGGCCTTAAATTCCTTAAACTTATTTAAAAATTCAAATTTAGAATACATAAAATAAATCCAAGTGTATCTTGAGAAATCATCAATGAAGGAAACATAATACTAAGATTTACCCATATAAACGACATCCATTGGACCATACACACCTAAATGAATAATCTCTAATGATCTCTTTGCCTTAGAGATTCCTTTAGGAAATGGTGATATATTTTGTTTACCAAACACACAATGCTCAGATAAATCATTTTTACCAACAGAAATATCAGAAAGACTGTCAACCAACTCTTTATTTAGAATGATCCTAAGACCCTTTTCACCAATGTGACCCAATCTTTGGTGTCACATTATAGATGTATTTTCATTGCTAGTTACAATGGTAGAGTTATAGAAAGTAGAGGGATTAAACCTAAAAAAAGTCCTTATTCGAGATCCTTTAGATATCACCAAGCTTCCTCTTACCAAACCGCAACCAAACTTGTCGATTGTTACATGCACTCCAAAATCATTCAGCTTGTATAAAAAAAGAAGATTTCTCAAAATACATGGAATATGCAAAACATTATCAATGGTTTTTACTCTTCCATCATTGAAACATAATTTTACCTTTCTTTACTAACAACATTCTTTGTATAGTTGTCACCAAGTAAAACTTCTTTTGCATCATATGCTTTGTAAGAGGAAAACCACTCCTTGTGAGGATTCATGTGGTAGGATGCACCTTAATAAATAAGACAAGCATCATCACTAACAGTGTGAGCATAAATAAACAAAGTATCAAAATCATCATCAAGGGAAATTTCTATCGAGGAATCAACATTGTTTTTTCTTAACTCTAAATTCCTTCTTCACATGCCCTCTTTTCCCACAATTCTAGCACTTTTCTCTTTCCGGGGGTCTTTGATCGTCCTTTAGACTTTTCCCTCTTTTTATTCCCTTTAGTTCCTTTTTATTTAGACCTTTCTCACACTTGCAAGGCATCTTGGGAGCCAACATTCATAGACTTTCTTCTCACCTCTTTTGAAAGAAGCATGACAATCAAGTTGTTAATCTTTGGCCATGTACTACCACTATTAATAGCAACAATCATTTTTTACCAAGATTCCGACAAAGAGAAAAGAAATAAGATATATTTATCTTCATGTTCTAATTTAACATCTATCAATGCAAGTTGAATTATAATTAGACTAAAAGAATTGAAATTATTTGTAATAGATTCACCCTCTTTCATTTTCAAATAATATAACATTCTTTTGAGGTATAACTTACTGGACAAACTTTTAGATTTATAAATGTCACTAATCCTCTTCCACAACTTGTATGCAAGGTCTTTTGTGGAGACATTCAAGAAGACAAAATTGGTAAGACACAACCAAATAGTTCCTCATGCCTTCTTTTCCAATTTATTCCAAGAATCATCATCCAAAGTAGAGTCCTCTAGGATTTTTTAATGTGAAACTAGCAACCACTGATCTCTTTCCTCCAAAAGATCTTCCATCTTTAGTTTCCACATCTCGTAGCTAGTGCCATTGAATTTCTTAATATCCATGGGAGAATTAGTACCCATGGATTTGAAACCTCTTCTCAAATATGAAAAGCTATACAAAATAATCTCCCACTGTAGAAAAAAAATTTCAACACTTAAAGAGAAAAGCATCTCCCTCTCAGCAAAAACGTTAGCTTTGATACCAAATGTTGAGAAACAAGGTGAAGAAAGCTTGCAATATTAACTTTATTACATGATTACAAATATGAGACAATTACCAAATCTAAAACTAAATATGAAATGAACATGTGATCACACCATTCAACATAAATATAAAAATAATAATACCAAAGAGACAAAATTTACATGGAGAAACCCTTTTGGGAAAAAACTCCACTAGAGAACAAGGGAAAGTATATTATTATTCTTCAAAAGAGAGAACACCACAATAATAAACTTCACTACACTTCTCCAAAGGATTTTGAAATTACTAGTAAACAATGAGCAACTGATGATTAAACAACTATGCCTTGGCTCCCTTTATATCCAAATGGGCGAGGAAAACATACGAGGGGCCAAAACCATGTGCAAAAACCCATGCCTTGGAGAATAAATAACTAATAGACAAAATAAAATAATAAATAACTCTTCAAGTGACTCCTCATAGGTACCAAACTCAAATACACTTATTTTTTACATATTCTGAGTGCTTCGAAGCTTGCGATGAATGTTCCAAACCCCAAATGGACATCTTTTCTCCCCCCAAACTTGATCTCCTTATGCATGAACCTTCATGTCTCATTATGGATGTGGTAAGGAGTGATTTATATTTATATTTATCACCCCTTCATGTTCACCTCTTGAAAATGCAATTACAAATAGCCATAAAGTACAAATATTTAATATTTTCCTCACATCCCAAGTAATACTTTCCAAAGAACACAGAGACATATGCATGGCTTATGATTGCAAGGTTAATGTCACCTTATCCTAACATATAATTTATTATATAAAGAGTGACGTCTCATGTAAGTTATTCATTTTTCAACAACTAAATTATAGGGTCATTTTATAAAAAATATATTTAAATATATTTTTAATTTAAAAAAAATATAAGCATAAAATATACTAAAAGTATGTGCATTTTATTAGTTTACATCATTTCAAAATATAAAGCATACGTGCCACTTTTTAATGATTCAAGTGTAAAAGTTGGATCAATGTTGGCTATTTCCTTTATAAAAGTGTGACACGACTTTGTACTTTTATCCATGACTCTTTCATTTATATGTTTTAATTTGTGTTTAACTTGCTAACTGAAGTAAATTGTACCTTAAGTTATGATGTAAGCCCTTTGATTTTATTGAAATATTGGCCTCCTTATCCTTAGTGACCACCTATAAAAAATTATCTGCATATTTTTAATAATCTCTTTAGTAATCCTGTGGTGCCTTGTATGGTGGTCCATACATTTATTTTGCTTGGCATCCAAATGCCACTTTTTTATTGCATTGCTAAATGTTAAGTGTTCATGGGTTTGGTTTTGAAATCATGTTTGTAGCCATAATATTGTGATGTTTTATCATGTACCTTTGTTAGTCTCTATACCTTGTTGAGTCCTTGTGTAGCTGGTGCCAAAGGTTGTCTCCCAATTGTATTTCATTCAAACACTTCATTATAGGTTCTAATCTAGTAGAATGCATGAAGGTGCAAGATGATGAGGTGGTGATGTGTTTCCTATTATTTTAGAGTGAGCCCTAATGTTTTCAAGATCTTTGGCTAAAAGGGTGGCTCCAACATCCTCCAAGATGATGTCCATGTGTTAGGCTTTGATTGTGTCACATGCTTCCTTTATATCACACGTTCATGTCTATGAAACAAAATATTTTAATGATGTCCATAAGAATAAATATTATATGGGACTGAGATCAACTTCTTTATTTTATCTTTAGATTCTTTTCAATATTAGATCTCCTACTATTAATTTTGACTATGAGGTTGGCTATTTGGTAAATCACACATTCTTTAAATAACTAGTGCATGCTATCCACCTTCAAGCCATTTTTTTATAGAGAAGTAAAAATATCCTCATAAGTCATGCACTCAGTGATGAAGTGCCATTCGTTTTCCACTACCCCCTTATTGTAGAATATGCAAGCTCTTTCCTCCCATGTTTTCTTGGGTATCTTCGACCTATTGGTCTCATAGATAATATTATTGTTAGGTCCCAAAGACAACTGAGAGAGGGGGGGGGGGGGTGAATCAGTTGTCCAATAAATTCAACAAAAAAATAACTTAACCAAAACTTAATGCTTAATACTGGTAAACCAAACTTTATGTCGGTAGACAGTCTTAACAGTTAATTGCAATACTGGTAAAGATTAATGCATGAAATAGAAAGACGATAACATCCACAACACATAACACCAATGTTTGTACGTGGAAACCCCATAAGGGGAAAAACCACAATGGGAAGCCTTACCCACAATCAAATCATACTACTGTAGATAGTATGTGTTTACAATATGGATTCTTCACATGCAGAAAGGCCAGCTGCCTAGAGCTCACTGCTCAATCACAAAATGAGAGTCACACTAACTACAATTGGATGGTTAAATCCAATGATAATGTACTGCACAAAATAGCCTTCACAAAACCCTCCTTCAACCTTCAAATGATGTCTGTGTGTATAGCTCTGCTTATTTTCACATATACTCTATTACAATTCTTCTTCCCAATCGCATATCAATCTTACAAATAAGATCTTACATATATACCATAACCTAAGACCAATTGAATAGGTCGGCTCACTAAAAGATATTACAATAAAATCAATTACAAACAAATCAATATCTGATGCATGATGTTGGCTCAATGTATTTACAATAATAATAAATCATCTCCATAACATGCCATGCTAATCTGGAATAGATAAGTCTGTCGGTGCTTATCCTGGACCAATTTGCCGGTAACAACAAATATGCAAACCCGAATAAAAAGTTAACCAAATCGCCAAAACCAAGTGCGACGTAACCAAGTAGTCTCCAAGTCATTCCAAGTGCCGGTGAATAATATAATCTGCCGGTGAACCAAATACTAGTGTTTTGCATAAGTCTCTGTCTTGCCGGTGAACATAGCCAAAATCTCCAAGTGCTGATAAGTGTTGACAAGCGATGACAAGTGTTGACATCAATGACAAAACCATATCAACATATCCAAAATACCAACAATTGTGTAATCCTATTCTCAATTGTACAACTAGCATCCTCACTTTCCCTTTAATAGCTCCCCCTAAATATGTTTTTTCATTGTGGTCCTTTGTTGGGTTAAACTTTTTGATCTTGTATTCTTTTTTTACTCAATCTACTTTGTCCACTCAAAATTTTTCAATCACATAACTTTTTATTTTATTATTGGTGCTCAAACACTCATTTAAATTGATGCCCCACTTATTCATCCAAATGTTGTTCTGCTTCATCCAAGTTTGTCCCCTCCACAACCATTTTAGGCTAGTGATGTTTATACATGTTTTCAACCTTCTTTAGATAATATATCAATTGGGTTAATGTTGATGCTTCTAATGTAAAAGTACCCGCTTCAACTAGCCAAATTTCATGCGAAACTTTTGTTTTGATTTTGATTTTACTTGTTATTAGATGTTTCTAATTTCTTTCTAGTTGTCTCCAACTACAACTTGACATATTGCTTCCTCACACTTTGCAACCATAAAGGACAATTGGTGTGACTAGTAAACCAAAAAAGGTTTTCTTGGTTTTCCAATCCCAAAGTTTATATTTTCTACACCTATTTTGAAGTATAAGGATTTCTAACCCCCCTATATAATTTTTGTTCTACAAGTCTCCTAGCTTAGCTTATAGTGAAAGTGAATCCCAAAATACTTGCATTCTTTCACCACTTTCAGTGGGCTAGCTTGAAAAAGAAATATGATTTGATTATCTTTTCTTTTTAATGAGAAATTCATGATTTTGATCTCGGTGATGCTCACTTGCATCCCAACCTCTTGAAAAAATTGTTCTAATACATTCAAATGTTCTCTTTACCCATGAGTTGTTTTAGAAATTAGGTTAAGATCATCAACATATAAAAGTAGTTTCACCACATAACCTGCCAACTGAACACCATCCCCATCTGTCTTTGTTCTCTTAGGCTAAAAAGTATTAACTATGATGCAAACACATTGTTGGGAGTACTATAATTATCTTGCCTCCAGTTATGTAGTTCTCGAGGAAAATCTAGACTAATTCGACATAGGCTAAGGATGGGTGGAAATGGAAAGATTTAGATGGGTGGAATAAGGCATGGGAGAGACCCTCAAATAGGAACTTTGGAATTGCTATACACTTTTGAATGTTTTCATTCTCCGCTTCATCCTTTATAATTCCTGTTAGGACCCAGAGGCAACTGAGAGGGGGGGGGGGTGAATCAGCTGTCAATTAATTTCAACCCAAATATAACTTAATAAAACTTGATACTTAATACTGGTAAACTAAACTTAATGCCAGTAGACAGATTAGTAGTAAATATTAATACCGGTGAAACTTAATGCATAACACAGAAAGAGAAACAACATCCACACCACATAACACAAATATTTTTACGTGGAAAACCTGTAAGGGGAAAAACCATGGTGGGAAACCTTACCAACAATCAGATGATACTACTGCAGATAGTATGTGTATAAAAATGAGGTCTGCACATGCAGAAAGGCCAACCGCCTAGAGGTCACTACTCAATCACAAAATAAGAGTCACACTGACTACAATTGGATGGTTAAATCCAATGATAATGTATTTCTCAAGGTAGCATCTCCAATGCTGGATTCAGTACTGGTTAAGCTCTAATAATCACCTTCAAACCTTCCTTGAACCTTCTCTATGGTTTGCTCATATGATCTTCAATATTCGCACATACCATGTTACAATACCATAACCATATACCATCCTTCTGCCTATTACTTTATCTCACAAATGAGTTCTTACATATATACCAAAGCCTAAGACCAAATGTGTAGGTCGGCTTACCAAGAATATTATAATTAAACCAATTACAAATAAGTCAAGATGTGATGCATCATATCAGCTCAATACATTTACAACAATGCCCAATTAATTAAATAATCTCCATAATGTGCCGTGTTGATTTGGAATAGATAATGCATGCCGATCCATAACCTAGACCAATTTGCTGGTAACAACAAATATGTCAACCCAATTAGACCAATAACCAAAAATACCAAAACCAAGTGTCCAAACCATGTCTTCAAGATAACCAAGTGATCTCTAGATAATAACAAGTCATCTTCAGTGCCGGTGAACAATATAACTTGCCAATGAGTGATATACCGGTGACTGTGCATAAGTCACTAAACTTGCCAGTGAGCATAATGTGTCGGTTCAACATAACCAAAGATCTCCAAAAGGATAAGTGTTGACATCAATGACAAAACCAATTCAACACATCCATAATATCAACAATTCCATCCTTTTCTATCATGATGGCTTGATCCTATGAGAAGATGCTAGAAGCAAATTTGCTATCAGAAAAACAACTTTTTTTTGCCATCCTATTCTTTTTTTATGGATTCATCTTGCTTGAAGATTAGAGGAGCAAGTTTAGTTGGTTTACCACAAAATTGAGTTTTTATTTTGAGGATGTTTGATAGATCCCTAAACTCATAACATATGTAGCAGATTGGTATCAATTATATCAATTTATAATTCATTTGTAACTTCAAGGATGAATCATGTACCATCTAACATTGTAATTCATTATTAATATAATTAATGGTTCTGTTACTATTGTTCTTTGTTATTCATTTGCAGTAAATAGTTATATTATATTTGTTTGTTGTAATTGTCATGTGCTTTATTTGGAGCATTTATTTACTTAAATTCTTTTACAGGACTTCAAATATCAATGCCTTCCACTAATGCATCTGTGTATATTACTGCATAACCCTACTTACAAATCTACATTATTCATTGATTTACCCAAACTTATTGTAATTTTAATAAAGTGCCATTTAATGTTGGTGATCAAAGATCAATATCTGATATTAATCATACCATAACAATGAGTCAAAAAGTCATACTAGTTAGCCATCATGAATTTCACAATGTCTTTGCATCTAATTTAAACATTTTAATCTTCTACTTTAAAAGTGAAAATCAGACACACATCACGCATCAACATCACAGTGTAGAGAAAAAATAAAACCCCCTTGATTATTGATTTCATAAGCTTTTGAAATACAACATTGGAGAAAAATTGAGAATCATCAAATTAGATTTCAAGATTCCTAATTCAAAATTTAAAAAAATGAAAATAAGAGAGAAGGAGAAAAAAAAGAAACTAGAGTGCTTCCAGCCCATCTTCCTTGATATGTTGGAGCATTGTGTTATGTCCAATTTTTTGGGATGCAAAATCTGACACAAATATTATTCTTCAATTTGTTTCTCTTCTTCAAGTGTGCAATTTTCTTTATGCCACCCTTCAATCTGGGAGATGTTGGGCCACTTAAATTAAAAGATTGCAACTCCTGCACCCTATGAGGCATCTCCCTAGTTTTATTGTCAATTGCATTTTTGACTTCAGTCACAAATATCTTGTACAAAGAATCAAATTCTATAATCTTATCAAAAATTGAAAAATAAGTGAAATCTTGGGTTTTATTCCCCTAGGTGAGCTGATTGATGGCTGATTGTATCGCCATTTCAAAATCCTTTTTCCACTCCTCCAAACTTTTTATTTTCTTATCTTTTCCTAGGATCTTTGGAATGGTCCAAGGCTTTATTCTGATCTTTTAATTTCTTTATTTAAAAAAGAGAAGTAGGGGGAGCATTGGTCCACTACAAACGATAAATTAAATACATGAAATAATAATAATGTACATGACAATGCATACTAGACACAATAATAAAATATCTTTATTGGCACATGCAATTATAACAAAGAAGAGACCAGAGATGGCTGGCCAAGGAATACAATAGATCCCACCATACTGTACTACCTTCCTTGGCAGTACACAACATATTTAAAGAGCCCGACAATTGCTGAGAGGTACACAACCATCAACCAATTGAAACATAACTATCGGAGAGTGGAAACCCACTTAATATAATTAATTAATACACTGTCGAGTAACCAAAATTATCAAACATAACAATATGCATTTTATGCCAAATACATTATCCCCCCAAAAAGACAAAGTCATCTTCCAGATGACAAGTAGACATTAAGTAATATTTGAGAAAACTAATGAAAAATAGTGACTTGGACTCGACAACCCCAACTTGTAGTGTACATGCTTAATCAAATGGGGGTTTGGGGGAAACACCCCCAATGGAGTCAAGGGACAACACCCATTATGGGGGAAATGCCCCTTGCAGGGTGGAGGGGCAATGCCCCTCGCGGGGTCCATGGCATACATGATTTTTTGTGTTTTTTTAAGACACCAAAAGCATTGTTGATGAAGCCAAAAAATAGAAATTTCGCAATGTTAAAGAACGAACCAAGTGACAGTTCCACTTACGACTTGCAACTTTCATTCCCTTGCGGTCTTGATCCAATTCACACTTATGAATTGCTCATGTACGATAAAGGCTGTACGACTAGACTCTCCTGACGTATGAGCTCTCCAACTTGTTTCTTCGTATGGTGCTCTTGTTTGTACGATATATTTCCATATGGTTTATTTATCTTTTCTTTGTACATTCTCCTCCCCACTTGCCGATACAGTGTACTCTCCATGTACGACCTTGTCACTTCATCTCCCACTCAGCCTAGATGGGTTCCTCCACCCTCTTGTTTGTCTTTCCATATGACACACTTCCCACGTACGACCTCAACATTTCGTATGATCTTGACAGTTCCTTCCCATACAATCTAGACACTTATTTCCCATATGATTTCTCACCCACGTCATACGACTGCTCTATTTTTACTTTTTTCTCCATGTTATTTCCATATAGCCTTTTGTGTACTAACCCCATGTACGTTTTTTTGTATCATGCCGTGCAAATTTCTTCAATCGATGTTACTCATATGGACTTTTTCCCTTTTGAAACCATACATGCTTCTCTAATCTCCATACAAACTTGTACAAATTTGTTTTGTCTAGACACCGTACATGCCTCTCCAATCGACATATGAAACCCTTGTTCAAATTTGTTTCCTCTAGCCTCTGTACATGCTTCTTTGAATGCCATGAAAATTTCTTGTATGGTTCAACTTGTATGAGCTTTTTTCATGTACAACATACAAATGAAGTGGTTGTTGTTCCTATATGTGTTGTGTCTGTATGGTGGAGGAGGTACACTATTATTGTTCCCATACAATGAATGACTTGCTCCTTGCACAACCCCTTCTTTCTTTCCATACAATGTACGAAAATGGCCTCATGGATAATATTCGTGGTCTCTGTATGCTGTACAAAATTCCTGATGATTTCCTTTCGTGCATGATCCTTTGTTTGTACAACCTCTATCCTTTGCTAGTGGGGTTTTCTTGTCCACTTTCCATCTTCGTACTAACAAATGTATCATTCATAACTTTAAATGCTTTCATCAGTTGCTCTTCACTAGGATTTGTAGCTTCAAGAAAATTACATGTTGGTGAAAATACCTCATAGTCCTCCATTTGCTAGTTGAACAATCCATTTAGGGAACTCATCTCATCTTTAGAGAAATCTTCTAGTTCAAGCACCCCTTTATCATTGGGTTCCATGCCTTTCCTCCCTTTGTTCATACCAAACTCTCCACCCTCAAAATCTGAGTCAGAAGATGCCAGTTCTTCACTCACCACTTGGTTCCTCAAGTAAATCACACATTTATGCCCTTAAATCATAATGCAGAGTGTGTTCTTCTTCTAGTTATGATTTTACTTATTTGTGATCAGCAAACCTCTTCCAAGGAGGGCATCATAGGATTTTCTCTCCAATGGAATGATGATGAAGTCGAAGAAGAAATGTTGGGTGTCGATAACAACTTTTTGTTCCTTAAGTGTTCCCAAGGGTTTGATACCATGTTGGTCGACACCTACTGTTGGCATTATACACTCAATGAGAATATGGTTGACGTTTCCATTGATGGCAACCAACCCGTAACAGGTTTCTACACATACACCAACATCACAAACATCATACACCGGTAGGCACCGATACCAACAGGAACATTCACCGGCATCCAGATTACACCGGCAATGGAGTATACCGGCTCTCAGGATGACATGAGACAAAGCTTTGTTTATATGATTTATATTGTAAATGTAATTAATTATTTGTAAGTTGATATGATGTATTGTAAAGACTCATATATGTATGAGATTTGATAGATCATTTTGAATAAGGATAGGACATTTTTAAAATAGCATGGAATAGAAGGATATTATGTAAAGACAACAAAAGGTTTTGGTTAAGGTATCTGATTGAGCTTAAACTGGTACTGAACCAAGCATTAGAGATGCTATTTTGAGTAGTACATTGTATTGGATTTAATTATCCATTTTGTAGTCAGTGAGACTCTTCTATTGGCAGTGAGCTCTAGGATATTGACCTTCCTGCATGTGCAGGCCCCTATTGTAAGTAATATTTATTCATATTGGCCAGTGAGTAAACATTGTGGGTCAAAAATCCCACTGAGTTTTTTCCCACACCGAGTTTCCTCGCCAAAATATCTTGTGTTATGGTGTGCATTTATGTTGTCTCTGTTTGCTGCATTATTTCTTGTTTACTGGTACATTAATTTAAATTGCTAAGTTATAAACAAGTTCAAATATTCCATTAACCGGTAAGACACTTATTCACCCCCCCTCTCAGTGTCTTTGGGAATGTCATTGCATCTAACACCTACAAGTTGGAATGTTGGTGGCTAGAGAGTTGGTTTGCCTAGACGCCTCCATGTTTCTTCCGACAATACATTTACTCCAGAGCCACCATCCACGATGGTATTGGTCAACTTCTATCTCGTGATCTCCATTTCTAATACGGCTGGCTCGTGGACAATACTCACAATGAGTAACATGGGGTCTATGGCTGATGTGCCAGATGGTTTTGTCATTGGCTGGTCCATGGTAGATGTGCCAAGTGATTTTTCTACTAGCTTGTGGTGTTCTTGACCGATGATATTGTTGCCGACTACATTTGTGAGGGCCATTTTAATTATGGTATAGTCTGTAGAAGGTTAGATACCCATACTGGTATGGTAGCTTGAAACATTTGATTTATGCTATTTTTCTTGGACTTCAACTATGGTGGAGTATTGGAGGCATCATGTGAGGCCCTTCGCTCCTCCGCCATTGCCCATTCAACATCCACATTTGCCACTTGGAGTCTTTCCTTCTCCATATGGGGATTAGGGTACATTGCTTATTTCTTTGTAACCTTGTGATTGCGAGTACCTCCTCATCTGGCTCTTTGACATCCAACATATTTACTCCTTTTTGCTTTGGATAGTTGGTGTCTTCATGGTCACCTGGTCCACACCATTTGCACAATGATTATACGTAGTCACTCGCAAAGTGTCCCCATTCGCTACATTGTTGACACTATATGATAGGACGTCCTTTGGAGTTGTACTTTATTTTATTTTTCCCTTGTTGATTTCCATAACTGCCTAGCGATACATTTTGTGGTTTTGATGGGCTAGACTAGTCCTATGTTAAGAATACCTGCATACTTCTAGTCTTCAAATTATATGGACACTCCTTGATTGAATGCCCCAACACTTATAAAATCTCACAAAACATATTTATAGGACAATTACCTATCGTGTGCCCCTCAATTTTGCATTTAGTACACCATAGTTCATTACTTTTTTTATTGGTTCCTTTCTTAGCCTTTAATTCTTTCATCATTCTCAACATATCCCATCAAAGGGCTCGTACAGTTTTGGATTCTTCATCACTACTACCTTCAGTGTTCTCGTCATTGTTGGTCTTCCTCTTCCATCAGGAGGAGGTGTTGTTTTCACTCTTGATGTACATGGCTTGATTGTAGGCATCGATGTATGAGGACAAAGGAACTACTTTCATCTTCTTGTGCAATGAGGGTATTGATCCCTCAGTGAACCACCTCTTCTTCAATCCGTTGATTGGCTTGTTCTCCATCTTGTTGAAAAGTTCTTTGAGCCTACGATTGTAAGTGCATACACTCATTTTTTCCTTTCTTGGTATTATATATTTAAGCCATGATCTTGTTGTCATCTCTCAAGAGTTTGAATTCCTCCTAGAGCACTCTCTTTAGATCATTCCATCTCATCCTATGCTAGGCGTTGAGGTCTATGTACCAGTCAATGGCGATCCCCTAAAGGGTGGTAGGAAATGCCTTTAGCGAGTAGTCCTTGTCATCTTGGCCATTCACCTCCTATATTGTTATGCATATCTTGAAATGACATATGGGGTTGTATGATCCATCCCCTATGAATTTTGGGAGTTTATGCTTCTCTTGGGTGTTCATAATTGTTTTCAATTGGAAGGTATCATGTGTATTCGCCTTGTGTGTTGGACTTGGGTGGACTATTTTGATCACTACATTCTATTGCTTACCTTGCACTCTTGGCCATGTAGGCATCCTCTACACATCCACCTTTAGTGTCCACAACACTCCAAGTACTTCTAGGTGTGCCAAACTTGGGTGGACTATTTTGATTGCTACTTTTTGGTACTTTCCTTGCACTCTCAACCACACACGTTTCCTCTACACATCCACCTCTAGCCTCCCAACACTCTGAGCATTTCCACGCTTTGACTCATCCCTATTCTCCCTTCCACCGAGGGTCAGAAGATCACCTAATCGCTTGGTCTTGACCACCTTGTGGCCTCAACTCACCTTTAATGGGGTCTATGGGCATGAACCACTCAAGGCTGACATGATTTATTTTAAGGCAATGGTGCCAAAATGTTTGCCGCTACAACAGATAAATTAAATACAAGAAATAATAATAATGTACATGAAAATGCATACTAGATACAATAGTAAAATATATCTTTATTCACACATGCAATTATTATAAACTTGGCTCAGTTTTTAAATACTCCCAACAGTGGCTCTGACTGGGGATGGTTGATTGCAAGATCAACACAAGAATCCAGATATCATTGGTTAAGAAGACCACCCGAAAATGGATCATTCTTCTCTTCTCATTTCTTCTCTTCCAAAACAGGGCTTCCTTATTCTACCCAAACAGCAGGGCACTTTATTGAAAACCACACAACTGAAGCAAAACGACTGTACAAGAGATACAAACATGCTTAAAACTGAATACAAGCTGCTCAATCAATCTTAGCATTTACCTCTGTCAAAAATCTGATTTTCATCGCTTGATACCATGATCCAAACAAAGGCACCTTCCAGTAACAGCTGAGCATAACTCTTAAAATCCACCTCTCTTGTCTCATTACCGAAATAGCTAGTGTGCTTACCCTTTATCTGATTCTGAACTTTGTAATCACACACTACTTCAACACAAGTAAAACGATGAGGCAACTCACCATAAAGGTTTTCCCTCAAGTTGCAATACCCTTCACTATCCCGATCAATTCTACCATTTTCAAGGACATGATCATGCTGAACTTTAAAAGTAAAACATTCATTTTCAACATTGTAAAACTCATCAGCACACACCTTATTATCATTTAAATCAATAGAATGAGGGATACTACAAACCAACTGATGCAAACAAGGAACATGAATATTACAATCCGGATGTGATACTCCACTATGCTGATCACACCTCACACTATCCTTGCTTATCCAATTGAAAACCTCCGCATTCTCAACATCCCATTCATGAAAAAGAATGCATACCTCTGGCTGAAGCAAATCCTCAGCTAAATCTTCTTCATCCAGACTTATGTCTACCCGAAACACTTCCATTTGTGGTCTGAAAAAGTCATAACATAACCCATGCCTCTTGTCTTCATCATGAAGTAAATTCTTACAACCCATGCTACTGATGTTCAGAACTACATTGGCATTACAAATTTGTTCCGCACCAGGGGAAGCTTCATCATTCTCATCAATGAAATCAGCACCATGGATATTTGTATCAAAAGCAAAGAACTCCAAATTCGTTTCAAGCGTTTTGTCAACATTCACATCCTCATCATGGTACTTGAAATTCTGAAAGTATTCAAGTGTGGGTTCATTTAAATCTGAAAAAAGAACATTACCAGCACTGTCACATACATTCTTATCTTCAAAAACACTTTCGTTTTCAGATTCATAACTAAGGTACATAATTTGGTTCTCTATTACATCATCTTCACAAGATGAATAATAAGAATTCTCATAACCACTTTCAGCTGAATAACTGGCATTCATTTGCTGATCAAAAGAAAGTGAAACACTTGTGCCAAGATCGTTCTCATCCTGAAATTGATCTTCATTGTTCACTTGCATACCTTCAGGGTGCTGGGAATAAAACTCATAATCCTCATAATCAGCAACACCACCCCACTCTGAAACACATTCATCACTGGGTATACTTGCACTGAACACATTATCAACATCATTCACAATTTCATTTTCAGATTTATCAGACTTAACAAAAATCTGATTTTCATCATATTTCACAACTTCACTTACATAATCAACAACATTTGGTAATCCTTCAGTATTTGGTATTTGAACATCAAATACATCAGCAACATTTAAAGATAGATGGTCATCATTACCATAATTTTCATTATTGTTAACCTTTGGAGATGCATGATTAACTTGATAATTTGCAGTCACATAGTTAGCATAACCGGCATACAAATCAAATGGTACATATCCCTTGTATATATCAATCTTCGCATCAGCATTATCACAACATTGCACACTAATCATTCCATCATCACTGTGAGAAGAGACCGACATTAACAGTGGAGGATCTTGACTCTCATTCAAATTTGAAGCACATGCATCAATGAGACCATTCGGAACTGCGAAGCTGGATGTACCTGAACAAGGAATGATTGGTTGAGCTTCACATGGTATTTCGCCATTGAAGGCATTTTGATAAGAGACTACAGCAGACACAGATCTCTTGGCTATCCCGAATTTCAAATTATTTTCAATGTCCCTAGCTGTGTTAAAGGCTTCATACAAAGTCTTAGGTTCTTTGTTCCTCAATAGGAAACCCATCTTCTTACCAAAAGCACTCATATAAATATCCAGACATACCATATCATCAAACTTATACTTTCTGGAAATTTTAGCCAATGCTTGTGAAAATCTGATGTTGAATGTTGGTACCAATTCATCTTTCCTGATTTGTATATAAGTGAATTCTTTCAACAAGTCGGAATCACTCACCTTCTCATCGAATTGATCCATGAAATCTGAAATCAATTCTTCCCATGAGGTAATAGAATTCACTGGTAAAAAAGAGAACCAATCTCTTGCATCTTCTTTCAATGACTGAATAAACAGTTTCATGCACACATCTTCTTGGCAAATTTCAAACTCTCCTATCAAATTTGAAAATCTTTTAACATGTTGACATGCTGATTCTGATTTCTTCCCATTGAAAATTGGCAGATACTTTCTAATTTCTGTGGGTATGGGATTTGGGTAACCCGGAATATCTCTGAAATTTAGAGCAGCATAATGGTTCATGATGAAACTTCTCCTATTATATGGTTGTTCTGGTTTACTAGGCATGGCTTTATGTGGAAATACACAAGACTGAAAAACTTCACTATTCATTTTTCTTACTTCCACAAATGATTATACAATCTTGGATAGAAAACTTCAAGCAAGTATCCTTATACTGATCTATTCATAACACTGCTTGACATTACATTCTTCCACATTTGCATACTACGAAGGATAACATACACTGAATATTTTAGCAGCATAGATATGCAAATCAATTTTGAGATTCTCTCTTTCCCTCTAAACTAGTGCTGTTCACTAAATGGGAAAACTACATTATACATTCAAGCTTTCAGAAGAGATGTCTTGCATTTAAATCCTTTGAAAATACCTGGATATTTGCAGCTATAAAACTTGTAGATCGGAAGATTTACTTCACCTTTGGCAAGGTCTTTTATCACAGAGTCGCCACCTCTTGCACAGAAGATATTTTGAACAGCAGAACACCATTCAACACATATTCAAATTCTTTGTTTCTCTTTCAATCTCGCTGCAATAAACACTCTTCCAGGCTATTTAACACTGGTATAAACCACAGAGTCACCACCCAAATAAGGAATTAGGGAAAATTCACATACAGTTGAAAGAACTTCTCACAACTTTCAACCATGCATTCATTGTTACTCCTTCATAAAATATGACATGTAACACATATCACTCTGCAGATTCAAAACAAGGAGCATTTTCTTCACCATGAAACCAATTTACACTCTGTGCATACACAATGGACTGACTAACTGGATGAAATTAGGCAATTTCTATTCAGCTTCCCCAGCAGAGTCGCCATTTTTGTTGTTCACCAAAAGTGATAACCCAAGAACACCTGCAATTGATCTATGAAGTAGCCAATTCAATCTATGAAGAACTTCAAGGCTTGGACAACATGACAAGGATATGAATCCTTCTACTCTTCAGGCTCTGCAAAACCTAGGCGGGTATACCTTTGATGCTTAGAATTAAACCTATTACACATCTATGACAGCATCAACATAAACAGATAGATCTCACTAAGGCTCCAAAACAAGTAGTTTATTGCAGATGGGCTAGATCTACACATAAAACTCAAGTATACTTGAGCATGAGATAGATGAAACATTTCAAAACATAACACAAACTAAAGGTATTCTGATTGGATTTTAAATTGGTTTGAGAACCCCTTTAATTGCAAGATCAGTGCCTTATCCAAGGGAAACAGAGTCATACATCAAACTATAAATGAAAGCTTCGATTGCAAATCCATCTTCATTATTAAATATTCATGCATTAATGCCTTGCATAAATGCATTACTAAGATCATTCACAAAATCATCAGATCTTGAAACTATATTCCATTTTTTATGATTTATTGTAGAATTTAAATCCTTCCTTGAAGAATCCCTGCAAACAATCATAACTATCTCCTTGAGATAACAAATTTCATCCTCCTTGAGGATCTGATTTGATAAAATGGAAATACAAATCTAGAGACAATCGTGTGTGAATTTATGTATGCCTTACATACACAAGACCCTGCAACTAAAAACACCTATAACAAGAATTGAACTCCATTACTGAAGGAAAAGCCCTGCCCTGTACAATCTTCAAGAATGCTCAAAATTGGAAGCCATGAAAACTGGAGTCATTCTCACAGAATTCTGGAACCCTTACAACTGAGAAGAATTCGGAATAAAAAGAGGAGAGAAGAAAATCAAATCTGCAACTGAATTGCCAAGTGTCTCCTCTCTAACTGAATTATGTTCCCGTGGAAACTGCTTCTAAAATATCTCACATTTGTCAAAATTAACTTCATAATCAGATTCCTCGCTCCGAGAGCTTTCCGGCGATATATAATACTTTATACTTTGGCCAAAAAATGGACCCTGGGCGAATTAATTCTCATCATGGATCCATCATTTAAATATTTCGAATTTCAATATAGTCTAAACTATATCATTTATTCATTTAAAATTTGATTTTTGCCTCCATTTGTGCTCTGATGCCTCGCCACGTGGCGGCCTCTGATTGGCTGATGGGGTTGACCGGATGCCACCTGGAATGACACCTCATCATCGCCACGTCATCTGCTTCGTCACTGCCACTTGGCCGCTTGCTTGTATGCCACGTCATCGCCACCTCACCGGGACCCGCATGCTGGACTGTTGGCTGTACCCGCCACCTACGTGCCACGTGGACGGCTCACGTTCATCCTCGCTATTTCGCTGGTTTAACTCGCGTGCATCTTCCCTTTGCGAAATAGCGCGAGCCGTCGATCTCTCTCGAACTTGCTCGCTCTTTAACTCGGCCTTCGTCTGCAAAATTTTGCTTTTTGCCTTGGGAAGCGTGCCTACGTGGGATCCACTTTGTCTTCGTCCAATCAATTCTTCCTTCGCCTCAGGAAGCGTGCTTGCACGTGGGCCCGCCTTGGGCGCCCATGGGCACCTTGTGTCAAAAGCCTTTAAGACTTAGACACTATAATGCCATTCATTTTTGCATATAAACACTGAAAACGTCCCTCCCCCAGCGCATGTGGGACAAAGCGATTAGGCCTGGAGCTGCGTTTTTGGAGGTTTTTTTGAGACTTTTGCATTCATTGAGTATTCCAAATGGCCTTTTAAGAATACCATGGCTGGGAACGATGCTGGCAGGGTCGTGGAAACAAGCTTTACACCTGCCAATGTCATTTTGTTTGTATTTAAATCCTTTATGTTTTATGTGGCTTTACACATACCACATGAAAGGGGGTTGCCAAACTGCTGCTCACACTTGGCTTGGAGGTTTATACATGCTGCTCACTGCCAGCACGTGAGAAGAGGGGAAGATTGCAAAGCTACACCACATTCCACACTCCAAACACACTCCAAACACACTCCAAACATTGCATTGGCTGAAGCTTCTATTTGCTGCTAATTGCATTAAATTGAAGGTTTTGAATGCCATTAAACCTCCTTCTACAGTCACCCACCTCACAAAAACTCACACACCTGCCAAAAGCTCATGGCAAGGAGGAGAAGATTGCCAATTTACAATTTGTTGAAGTTCCCTTGGTGCTGCTCACACGTGGGAGGGAGAGTGCTGGTATGCAACTGCAATTTCATTAAGTTTAAAGTTTATTAAACCTTTCCCAGCTGCCACGGTCTATGCATTTGTTTGAAACTTTGAATGCCCTTTACTTATGCATGTAGAGAGGAGGAAATTTGCATTTGGTTTGAAATTTTTACATTTCCTTACATGCCATGCTGCCACTTCTTTGCTTTGGCTGGGTTTTTACATGTTGTATGGGAGATTTGGCATCAAATCTGCCATGTTGCATTTGCTTGATGATTTCAATTTATTTTCCCAAATTTGCTCTCTACATAACAGGAAAGACTAAGGAAAGGAGATCCACACCACACTTGCAATCAAAGAGCACACATGAAGACCCACGTACCACACTCCAGCTACCATAATGCCATTGCATGGAGTTTTTGATCTTTCAAACATCTATTCCAAGACCATCGGCTTCCATTGCATAAGTTTTTGTTTTTTTTTAAAAAGATTGGAATCTCTAATACACCACTGTAGAACATTCAACCTTGAGTAAGCCAATAGCATTAATCACTTCCTCGATTATGTCTAGAAGTTGAAATTCCATGAAATGAAAACCATTCTAGCACAAAATTAATGCGCAGGCATGAGCCAAGTCGGGCCCCAAAGTGGGTCTGACTAAAAAAATTTCATTTTCAAGCAAATGGCCTCTGGAATGCTTCACTAACCTCAAACATACCTCTGGAATCGATCGGCACCATTTTCGGATCATAAAATTGCATTTTGCAACTTTCAGGCAATTACGCCACATTTTTCGCATTTAATCGCGAAGACGTAATTTTCAAACCTGTCAAAACACCTTTCTGGAGCTCGCCATCTGACAGGCATGTACTTTGATATACAAGGATGACATCTACCAAACGGTTTCTCAAGATGAGTCCCGAGCGAAGAGATATTAATTTCCGAAAACGGCCAACTGGCTTTGTCGACACTGCGGACCTGATGAAGTCAATGTTCTGGCAACACATGATGCCTTTCTCAAAAATATCAAACGACCTCCGTAGGTCCTCAAATTCGGAACATAGGTACCTTTAAGTACATATTAAATCTTTGAATTCTCAGTTCGATCACCCGACTGACAGGATGTAAACGGCGCGCTCACCAAAACGGCTACATTAACTGATCTAACACTGGGAGTGCGGATAACTGAATTTGATAGCAAAATGAGCTCTTTTGAAAACCGATCAAACGGATTGGTAGAGCCTTGAAATTTGAAACGTAGCTCACCATTTATACCAACATTAGCCCGGAACAAACATTCTGACATGACGCTCACCAGAACACTTTTACATTTGTGCAAACATCACAAACTACAAATGGATTTGGCTATGAAAACGGAGCAAACGGATTCGTCAAGACTTGAAATTTTGCAGGGTAACTCACTTTTATGCATACAATTGAATCCATTTTGAATTTCTCCATGACGATCAACAGGGCAAAAGATATAAACACCCAAAGTAGGCTACTTAATAAAATTTGCACTTGTGCCTAGAATGCACTTTCAGCTCACCCCTCAAAACGGGTACTTGATAAACTTCTCCAAACTGAATTTTGAAAGTTGTAACACACTAAATAGGCCAAATGAAAGGTGTGGGAGATGAATCCCGAGCCTTACCCTCTGAAAATCAACTGGCTCCATTTTACCCCCTTGCTAACTAGGCATTCAAACTGACTTATTTAGGTACTTTTCTGACATGCAGAGCAAAATTTTGAAATAGGCTTATAAAATTGGCTCAGTTTTTAAATACTCCCAACAGGACAAAAATTGGCAACTTGTCGGGTGCTTGAGGACACCCATATACTCTTATAATTGTACAATCTGAAGATAAAAAAAGTCAATTCTCTTCAGGCAATTTCCCTCCTGTTGGTCTCATATCTTTGGGTCTTAAAGCCTTTATAATTATATTAGGTATTCTTGGCATTGGAGACTAGATCATCTTAAAACCTTCATGATTGTGGAGGGGAAAAAGTGAGACCGGGTGGCTAGGACCTAATCCCACTTTTTCCAACACATTGGGAATACGAAAAAGCCTAGGGAGATAAGTCACTTTGGCTACTTATTGTGAGAAAGAGAGAGCCAAGGAATATCTCTCAGGGTTTCTATTCCTCTCGTTGTATATGAAGAGAAGATGTGAAAAATAGGGTGTGATTGATCAAATAGACTAGGGGATGAACAATAAAGAATATATGAATTAAAATTGCTGAAACTTGCAGGATTTAAATTGAGATACTGAAAGCAGAGAATGGGTAGGAATTTTAATATGTACTTGGTGTTGAAAATTGAGCCAAACTGCCTGGGACAAGGGTGCCATGCCTTGGTCCTATTTTGTTTGACAGGGAGCTGCAACTGAAGGTCTGCAAACTTGACATTATGAGTCCTTAAACTGCCAAATTTCACTGGAAAGTGGGGGGACCAGGGCGCCATACCCCTATCCTGGGAAGGACTAGGGTGCCACACCCTTGTCCCTGATGATTTTGGGATAGATATGAGGCCTTAAGACAATCCTTGTGCCTTTTAGTAGTCTTGAAATTCTTCTGGGTACCTGTACCCGCAACTAAAAATAAGGTTTTGGGTGACTGTATGGGGTTTTGCCTTAGTCAAACCCCTATTTTGGTGATTTCCACCTCAACAAATAGCTAATTTGTATAGTAAAATAGTGTGTGCAGTAATCTTGTGTGTTTGCAAGACCCTAAATTGATGAATGCAAACAATCTAGAGTAACCCCATGCTTTAAAGAGTAAACCCTAAATGCTTGTAATTGAAAAAGTAAATGCTCTAAATCAATGATGCTAAGTGATCTAAAGCATAGATTTAAATATGCGAATTGATGTAATGAAGATCATAAAAAGGCATGAAAACAACATGAAATCATACCCAACCCCAAGGGAGGGGTACAAGCCAATCTTCAGCCAGTGATCTATTGCTTTCCTACATCTTCAAAAGCCCCCAATTGAAGAAAGAATTCTTGATAGATGTTGTTGAAGACTCCAAAATATCTGCTCTTTCAGTGCATAGAAGGCTCTCTGTGATCACTAGCTCTTAGCAGAAAACTTCCTTTAGTTGCCCTTCAAATGAAGAAAGAGAGCTCTTATGCATGAAACCCTAGATCTTAATTTTATCTTTAGGCTGACCCAGGATTTGAATTTACCGCCAATTTCTTGGGGTTAAGCATTATAATATCATAGAATTATGCTCCTGAAATTTTGGGAAAAATGTCAGGGACCTTTCTTACACATGGTCCGACCATTTTTTCACCAAATTTTTAGAGCCATTAGATATGATGATATTAGAGTTAATACCAAAGTTACAACTGATTTGTGATGTTTTGATATGCGAAATCGAGCCTTAAAGGTCGAAATAAGACATAATTAGGGTTTATGATTTAATGATTTAATGGAGGAATAAAATAAGAAGGGGCACACTTACGGTAAAGGGCCCAATTTTATGATGTGGGGAGTGATGAAATATGACTTTAGATTTAATTAAATTAATTAATTAAACGCTTAAAGGGAAATTACACCGCAAGATGCAAACACACTAAGGCGGGTGCTAAACTAAGCATAGAATTGTACCACCCTAGCAAGGGTGTACAATTTACGATGTTACATTTAGCCCCCACTTTAGCGGTCATATGACACTACGTGCTTATGTAAACTAAAGTAAAGAAAAGTAAACATTCATGAAAAAGGATATATCCACAAGTTGTTGGACGAAGCCCCTAATGGTATCTGTAGTACATTGTTAGGAACCACAGCCTACAAAACCACATGTTATATAAAATCATAAAATTACTTAAATGCTTACTAAGGAAGGTGATGAAAATTAGAGGGTAGCTATATGCCCCCCTTGTTTCGGCTTGCTAATTTAGTGAGTTAAAACAGGGTATCATGTTTACCACATCGAATTGTGAAAGAAGATTGATGACAAATGCTCACAAGAATATTTGATACAAGATAAAAAACTAATGGAGAATCATCTAGTAAGAAAGAGGAATAAACCTCAATTCCAACACACCAAAGAGTGAGGATTTGAGAGCTCTCTAACACAAGATGAAAGATTTAAATGGAAACAAATGATAAATGACAAATGATATGCAAGAGATATAATCCAAGAAAGAATGCAACTCTATAAAGGAAAGTGGAAAATAATGGAGGATTGAAATGACATCAAAGAGAGATTATTTATAGCAACACTCTTTTAAAAGAAGGCAAGAGATCCTCATCAGGGACATGCACGTTCACAAAATAGAAGGTATTATTATAAAAGATACCACTCAATGAAGAAAATAAATTGATGAATGATCAAAGACTTCCAACACCAAGGAGGAGGTTCCAATTAAGGATATGTACTTAAGATCCCCATTAGGGATTCTTGTTCCAATATGAGAGAAGGAATTCAAATATGAATACACCTCTACAATCAATAAAAAATCCTTACAGAAGATACTATTTCACAAAGGGGAAATTTTAATCTTAAGAAGGAGAGATGTTTGAAATCACTCTTGCCCCCTGTTGGTTAACAAATTTGTCTCCTTCTTGAAATTTTAACTATTATCTTCTCAAAGAAAAATATGACTCCATTTTACCCTTTAGAAAGAAACAAATATACCGACAGTTGGAAGAATTAATGAAAATTCAACCTCTGCATTAGAGGACATCTCCTCGTATGGTTTACAATGAATTTATTATACAGTTGATACGCCAACACTTTTAACTAGAAAGCATCGAAAGGCTTCAACATTTATCCATCAACACAAATAAATGCCTTCAAAACTGCACACATAGGAAATTTCTGAAAAGAATATTCAAAGGATAGTTCACAGACTTTGATTCATAACATTCTTGCTGTATAAATTCAAAGCAACATTAAGGACTCAATGAAGACTAATGGCTCGCTCGATACTCTCTCATGCTTCACAGAGCAAGGGGGATCAAGAAAATCAATATAATGTGAGTCATCCAACAACCAATAATAAACATGAACTGAAAAGGATTATAGAGGTAATTGATCATCAAATTATATTGTGCCCATAATCAAATTAAGAAAGATTGCAAATCTTAGGACACACATATTCAAAGATAACACAACATTTCATTAATAACCAGTCGTTGTATCATCCAAACAATTCATATCAAAATTTTATCTACTGCTCCCAAAATCACAGTTTTCGGAACCCCTACAAAGACAAGCTCTTCTGCTTAAATAGCCACCAGGCCATAGTTTGTACATAATCAAATAACATTTACTTTCACCCAGGTGAAAGAAACCATTTAAAGCAACATAAAAGAAAACTAAACTGATAGCCACTAAAAGGCTGACATTTCATTTTCAGATTAGCTAGGCTTCCATCGTGGCAGAGGAGGCTACGGGCTTGTCTTGCTTTGTTGTGGAACCACAACATTCTAGGTGCACTACCGAGAAGTTTAAGATAACTTGGAAATAGGGCAGACCAATGAGCAGGATCCTCTGCTTCCATACTTCTTTGTCCATATTCACCTATGTAACTTTTGGCTTGTGAACCTCTAAATGGTTAGAACAGACAAAGAGCATTGATTCAATCCTTGCCCCTTTTGAAAAGTCATCGGTGGTCAAGGATTTTGTTGTCTGAATGAACTGGATCCTTTCTTGGAAAACCTTAGTCATGTTTGCAACTTCTTCAATCACCTTGGTGCCATCCTTCATGAGTTGATTATCAATGCATTTGAGGTCCTTTTGCATCGTTTCGATCAAGTCAGTCAATCCTTTGAGTAGCTTGGTGGATTCTTCATGGCCCTGCTTGATGATCAAATTGCACCATTCTACATTTTTATTTGACATGTACAACACATTGCCATCCAAGTTCTCCATCGGTTTATTAGCCAGGAATTTCATTACTCATACTTCTGAACATTGTTCATTTGTGCAAGGACTGCTACCCACTTAATCCTTTCTTTTTCCCAGGTGACTGTTTCCAGTTCAAGCTCTTTACTCACAGTTTTAGCATCCTTATAAACTTTAACCAGATTATGAATATAATCTGACCCTTGTTGTATTATCAGGTCCAACCATTTATTAAACATTTCGGTCACTACCTTGTTCCTTTGAACTTGATCTAGCATCTTCTGGTTTGCTGGAGATTTAGGATCAAAAGACACTGGTATCTGCGATAATGGTTGGGGGTCTGGGTTGTGGATAGCATTGATGTACTAAGCCATCTGTGTGACAACTTGCTTCAGTTCTCTCTTATCCTTTTCATCTTTCCAAGTCCTTGAAATTATCCTCTTTGTGGAGGATTCCAGATGCTTAACATCTACAGCTCTTGAAGCGACCCCCAAAACTATCTTCTCCACAGTGAAATCCTCCTCTGTAGCCTTGTTTGCATCTCTTCTAGGAATGGGCTTGGCAACCTTAGCTATCTAGTGACCTGTTGTGTCATCTACATCAAGCATTGCTTGTGTTTTGAGCTTTTTTGGGTTTGATGCCTTTCCCAAGAATCTTCTACCATGTCCTCAATTGAAATTGTGACCGACACCACACTCCTCTTTTTCCCAATGGCAGCTTCTAGCCATCTTGGTGCAATTGCAAGTTCCTTAGGTGATAGAGTAGTCTGTGCATCTAGTGAACTAACAATTACCAAGGTATTCATGGGATCCTATTGAATTTCCACTTCTTTCTTTGTGTCCAATCCTTATATCCCAGGCTCGCCTTGATCCTGTGAATCCATTATTTGTTCAAGCTCTTCACTGGGGTCCAAGTCTACAATGACCTGTTTCAGGACATGTGCCTTACTCCTCTTTTTGCTTCTGGACCGAGTTACTTGGGTAGCTGTGAGACTGGGTGGTGACCTTTTTGGCCTTCTTGGTTGAATTTTCTCTACAACAGGCTTTGAGACACCTGCAACATCAACAATTTCATTAGTGGCAGAAACATGAAATTGAGCCACAATGTATGATTCAATTCTTGATTTGTTTGTGGACATATGGGGTCCATCCTTGAACTTCTGATTCCTCAACCATCTCTTTGTTCTCTTGACAACATTGAAGGTTCTTGTTTGGATACTATCATCTTCCTTTTTGTTCCAGTCAATTTTTGGAATCGGTTTTCCTTCAATCTCAGTATCAAACTCAGGATCCAAAACATCCCTCTCTATATCTTCTGATACACCGAATATATTAATTGGGAGCCTCATGGTAGTTATCTACTGCAAAGTGAATCTGGACCACAATCTCTTTCTCACTTCATATGCATCCTTGTAGTTCTCCCAATAATCCTCTATCTGAGGTTCACGACAAAAATGACTGTGTACCTTAAGGTTCTCCCTTGCATAGCGCTTGCTGTCAAATTTTCGCCTTGCCACATATTGCTGCACGTTCATCCTTTTGAGCTCTAGTTCCAGGTTCAAGGCATTTGATACTGATTGGCAATTGTAATATCTGAGTTCAATGAGAAATACCACACCAGGCTTGCCCTTTGATCCTAATATTTTGTCTATGTAGGCTAACTGCTTGCTCACTTCTATAAGCACGTAGCTATCAAAAGCATACATGGGTAACTTGAATGGTTGGGCTTCAAAGCCACCTACCCGTATGTAAGTAAACCGAGGAAATTGGATAAAGAAACTTCCATATATACTCACAAATTCCATAGCTTCAACCGACATTCTCCCATTTGCATCACCCTGAAGCTCGAAGGCAAGTCTCCACGTGAAGACTCCATTCCACCTGTTAATCTGCTCAACATGTCTCGGTTGTTGCAAGAAAGGGTAAAAATTATAAACCCTCATTCCATCAATCCATGGTTCATTAGGTAATCCAGGTCAATCCTTTGTGCAAGCTAAAATGTAGAAAAGATAGGAAGACATGTAAAACCCTATCATCCCCACAAAATTTCTCAATCCTTCATGAAATCTCTCTGCAATTACTTGAGACCAATCCAGAAATCTGTCTCCAGATAGAAGCACTTGGATGAAAAAGATCCAATCCTCCCAGTAGAAGGAATGTGAATTCCCCTTTACTCTGTTTAAAAGTATCACAATGTCCCGTACCTCTGAGATGAAGTGTTCTTTGGTTAGGGGTTTGGGTAACCATGATCCTCCTTTTTGAATCTTCAAGAGACAATTTATAGCAATTACACTCCTGTACTTGCTCTTCTTTTTGGAAAAATAGGCGTACGAACTCCCAATTGTCTAGTCCTCATACTCATCCTTATACAAAATACCCATTGCTACCATCACCGTTTCTCTATTAATTCTGACTAGCTCCTCACCATCGTAGGTTCTGATACATCTATTTTTAGAGTCATATTTCATGCATGCCAACACTAATTCTTGGGCATGGTGCGATGAGCAGGAATGCAACAACTTCCACAAGACCACTCTTAACTATCTTTTCCATTAATGAACCAGTCTGAGGGTTCTTGGTTCTTTCCAAGAAATCCCCTAAATCTACATGAATTAAGGAGGTGTCTTCCAATTCTGGCAAAATACTCACTAGACATGAGGTCCAACCAAGCTTCGACAACACATGCCTCATGTTAACTATCTACCCCCTTAACCAAGAAATTTAACAACAAGACAATATCCTACCCCAAAAATTTAGAGATTTCCCTTTTCTATATTGATTACCTCAGAACTCAAAGAAACACAACTTAGGAGAAATCAACTGAACTTACCCATTAACACCATGAAAATTGGAAATTCTTCCGAAGAACAAAGATGGTTTTACATTCGACGCCTCCAATTTTACTGAAGTATGGTAGCTGTGACCTTCTTAAATATGAAAATAAATTCATACACATTTCCTTCAACCAAATGGATAAATATCTTTAGAGCTACACACGCTTCAGCGTGATTTATTCAAGTATGCGAAGTAATGGTGAAATGACAAAAATCTGACACCTTCTTAATTACCTATCACTTCCGCACAAGTAGCTTGATGCACTCATGATTACTTTCCATATTAAAATTTTTAAACTACTCAAAAGGGAATATTCCTTCTTGTCGTGCCATCTTTATTTTCACCAAAAAGCCTTAGAGTTAATTTTGAAATGAACCCATGAACCTTGAACCTCTTGACAAAAAAAGGTTCAACGGTTCAAGTTCACTTAAGAAATATAACAGTGAGTGGGTGACACACACAATAGCTCTGGGAACAAGCGACAAAGGAAAAGGAATATTAAACATGAACCTTGAACCTCTTGAACCACTTGAGGTTTGCTTCAAGGTTCAAGATTGCATACCAACTCGAAACATAAGGACTCATGCTCATCAAATAACAATACATTGCCACAACTCACAAAAGGCATTTTGAACCTTGAATCTTTTGAACCACTTGAGATTTGGTTCAACGGGTTCAAAACTTCAAAGACCACGAACAAAAATGTGCTTATTCACAGGGCGACAAAGACTAAAAATGACTCTCTTTTAAAACACGCTTTGAACCTTGAACCTTCTAAACTTTTTAAGAAGAGTTTAATGGTTCAAGTACGAAGGAAAACAATTGACCCGACTTAAGTAAAGGCACAAAAGGCAACCCACAAATTTGAATATTTAAAAGGGAAAAATTACGGGTGGACTAACATCGGCTCTAATTGGGGACTAGAACTGAGAAGGAACTAGAAATGAACTCCAGGATCTCCGGTTTCGCATGCAGACTTTATTCAAAGACACAAACAGAAACAAAACAGAAAAAGACACACAACAACAAAATTAACTAAACACTATATACAAAGACCATGAGGGACACCCATTTACAATTGGTATAATTTCAAATCTTGACCATTATAGGTCAGAAGAATAACAATACCATCCAAATACGCAAGTTTGAAAGAATTTGGTCCTTTTACCTCATGAATCAAGAATGGTCCTTTCCAGAGTGATTCAAACTTGGCATGCGCTCCCTTAGGCTCTCTTCTTCTATCCTAGAGCAGTACCTGATCGCCTAGCATGAACTTCCATGACCTTGCTCGCTTGTAAAATATCCTTTTCACCCTCATCTGATGTTCTATGATCTGGTCCACCAATTTCTCTTTCTTCATCAATCTTTGTCAGGTGCATGATCCATTTTTCAAGAGAACTCTGGAAATAAACATCTTCAATAACCGTTTGTAGTTTGGTGGCTGCTAGCTCCAAAGGAAGTGCTACTTGAGCATCAACACCATAGTCCAGTTTGAATGAAGACATCCCAATTGCCCTCTTTGGTGATGTACGGTCGACCCAAAGAGCTTCATAGAGTTTCTTATGCCAATCTTTAAAATTACCACTCACTAATTTTTTCATGATATTAATGAGATTTTTATTACTGGATTTAACTTGATCGTTTCCCTGAGGGTAATAATCAGATGAGTGAGCAAGAGAGATTCCATGATCATATAAAAACAAAGAAATTTCTGCAGAGGAGAAATTGGTAGCGTTGTCAGCTACAATTTTTAATGACACGCCAAATCGAACTAGGATGTTCTCTTTCAGAAAATTACAAACAATCTCCAAGGTTGTCTTTCATACCGGAATAGCCTCGACCCATTTAGTGAAATAGTCTATGGCTATCAATATATGGGTGTGTCCTACACTAGAGGTAGGTGTCAAGGGACCAATGAAATCTAGACCCCATAGCTTGAAAGGTTCATCCACCACCACGGGTTGAAGTGGTAATGCCGTGAGCTGTGGCTTACCTGTAAACAACTTACATTTTTCACACCTAGCCACCCATGTATATGCATCCCCTGAACATTCCTGGCCAATAATAATAGTTCCTCAAGATCTTCTAGGTAGTTACCATTGAAGAGAAGTGACCCCCACAGGCTTCATCATGGAATATTTTCAAAAGAGACTCTTGGAGTGATTTATCAACACAATGAAAGAAGGTTCCATCCAATCCCCTCTTATATAATACATCATTAAAAATGATGTACTTAGCTACCTTTAGCCTTAGGTTCCTCTTTTCTTTCGCAGAAAGATGTTCTGGGCAGTCTCCATACATCAAATAATAGGCTACATCTACAAACCAGGAATCTTGAAGACCAACAAAGAGGACTAAAGGCAATTCCTCTGTCACTTCCTCGCTTTCTGCAATCAACTTGCACAAATCTTTCCCCCTTACCAACTTTGTGGGCTTAATGTCTAAATTGAATTCCTAAATTTTTGACACCCAAGAAGTTCTTTCATTCATCCCTATGTGTTGTTGTGTCAATATGCTCTTGATTGCTGAATGAGGCACATAAACAACAATGTGGGAATGGAGAATATAATACCTAAACTATTTTACTGTCTTCATGACCGCATATGCTTTCTTTTCCATTATTGAATATTTCAGTTCATGCTTTTTCAGGGGTATGCTCATGAATGGTATAGGGACCTCATCATTATCCTCATTCTTTTGTAGCAAAATCCTTAACATAGTGTGCTCTGAGGCATAACAATAAATAACAAAATATTTACTGAAATCAGGATTAACTAGAACAGGTGCCTGACCAATAGCATTCTTTATAAAGGTGAACGCTTTCTTACCTTCCTCACTCCATTTAAAAACTTGTTTCTCACTCATTGAAATCACAATGTATCTGGTAGTTTCTGCAAAATCTGGGATGAACCTCCTTAGAAAATTTACGTATGTGAAGAAGGATCTAACGACATTCCTACTTGATGGTAGAGTTAACTGTTGAATTGCTCTTACCCTTTCAGGATCTATTTTCACCCCCTCCTTAGAAACAATATGACTGAGCAAATTACCCTCTGTGACGCCAAATGCCGAATTCTTCGGGTTCAAGGATACCTTATTCTCGCGGCACCTCTGCAACACTTGTGTTAGGTCCCACAAGTGATGTTTCCTTCTTTTTGAGAAAACTATCAAGTCATCCAAATATACAACAATGATCTTATCCTTTAAGTGACCAAAGGACAAGTCCATAGCTCGCTAAAATGTTGCTCTTGCATTGATCAAACCGAAGGGCATCCAGTTATATGCAAATGTACCCCAGGGAGTAATAAAGGAAGTTTTATGTTGATCATCTTCCTGAATGCTGATCTGATTATATCCCAAAAATCCATCGAGCATGGACATCATCTCCGACCTTGAGACTATTTGCAGAATGTGGTCCATGGCCAACAAGGGATAATTATCTTTTAAGCTAGCTTGGTTTATAATTCTAAAATCTACGCAAATCCTTATTTCCCTATTTTTCTTTCTGACAGGTACAATATTTGCTATCCATGTAGAATGATGGATGGGATATATAATCCTAGCTTTTAACATCTTATACACTTCCTAGAATATAGCCTGTGCTACTTTTGGATTGAAGCTTCTAAGCTTTTGCCGGAAAGGGCTTTCTCCAAGCTTTAGGGGAATATGGTGCTGGAATTTTCCTTCTCTGAAGTTTTTAAGATCGTCATAACACCAAGCAAACACGTCTTTGAATTCCACCAAGAGGATAATGAACCTTTCCTTTTCTGCCGGCGTACAATATTCCCAGATTAATATATTTGGGTTCATTCTCAGTACCAATGTTGACCTTTTCATAACCTCCAATATCTTGGGCTTCTCAGGACTTGTCACCTTTATTATTCTTGTAGGCATCATTATGTTTATGGTGAAAATGGATAAGAACAATGTTGAAAGACTAAATGAATTCAACCACAAAACCCTAGCCTAACAACAACAAAGATCCACCATAACATATGAATATTACCTAAGACAATGCAAATCAAATGAAATCACAAAGATTATACCATCACATGTCCAATAGGGTTTGAATCTCCATTCTTCCTATCTCCATTGATCTTGCTTGATATATTTGCTCTCAGATTTTATGTGTGCACAAGAGCTCAACAAAGAATGAAATGTGGTTGTAAGTAGGATCGCATATGAAGGTGCAAAGCGTAGTGTAGTCAATTGATCAAGTAGTTAGTTAGGGTTGATAATGAAGGAAGCATCTCCTTATATAGAAGACACTATATGAAATGGAGGGATAAGATTGAGAGGTGTAAAAAAAGGTCGGCTATGATTAGAGGGTAGGTAAAGAAAATAATAAAATAATGAAAGGGTAGGTAGTGTATGAATTAAGAGATGAATGACATGTGTCATAGGTAGAAAAGGTTAATGAATTAATTAAATAAATAAAGATTTATTTAATTAATAGAAGAAGTGGGATCAATTAAATACATAAGATATTTATTTAATTTAGGAAAAAGGGTAATTTAAATAAATATATGTATTTATTTAAATGAGAAATAAGACTAGCAGAGGATAAATGAATTAATTAAATAAATAAAGATTTATTTAATTAATAGAAGAATTAGGCTAAAATAATTAAATAAATAAAATATTTATTTAATTAGACATGACAATTTTAGGTGTCTACATTTTGCCCCTCTTTGAGACAATGCAGCTTGTCGTGTTGTTTCAAAGAAGATAAGATGAACTGATACAAAGTTTCCCCAAGATGGGAATGATATGCCCCCTCGAGAGATTGGATGAAAATGTCTGAAAAGATCATAGACAATCTTTCGATAAGAAAGAATGGCTAGAAAGGATTGATCGGATAAAGTGACAGAGTCACGGGATAAAGAAGACTGACTTGGGAAATTAGGGCTAGGGCTAGGGCTAGGGCAGTCTATAAAATAGACCACGAGGGGAAAACATCCTCATTGTCATCCACACATCCATGAGATCAGAGTGCAAAGCGAGATAGAGAAGCAACAGTCAGCAGTGATGGCATTGGTTTACAGATTCGATCACGTTCGCCGATATCAGAGGCCAGCAGAGGCAAGAGAGCCGGTGAGTACCACAAAACCTCCTTGTACTTTGTTGCAATAAATGTTGTGATTAATGTATCTTAGGTAGTGCAATAAATGCGCTTTTAGGAAAATGTCAAAAAATGTCCAAAACGTGTAGGCGCGTCTATGCTGGTGCCAGGCGCGTCTATGCTGGCTAGGCGCGTCTGTGTTTGTGCTAGGAGCGTCTGTGCTGAAAAATGCGTCTGTGTAGGATGCGATTGTGTCTGCGCTGTACAGGCACGTTTGTGCTAGGCAGGCACATTTGTGTCTTTTAGGCACGTCTATGCAGAGCATAGGCACGTCTGTGTGTTTCAGGTGCGTCTGTGCTAGGCAGGCGTGTTTATGCAGTCTCTAAGCGCATTTATGTCATGAAAGCGCGTTTGTGTCAAAAATGTGCATTTGTGTCTTCTAGGTCAAATTGACAATTCTGTGATGAACATACGATGTCGATTCGATAAGCTGCTAAGAAGATACACTCAAGCAGGTCCTCTAGGGAAGACTAGGATAGCAGATAGGGCTAGGATTGACAATTCTGTGATAGAACATATGTTGCCAATTAGGAAACTACTCAAGAGGATTCACTCAAGCAGAGGCCCTAGGATAGGATAGATCAAGGCACTTTGTGATGAACAATGAGTACCAAGACATAGTACTTTGTGATGAACAGGGAGTACTAAAAATATGAGCAACACTTTGTGATGAACATGGAGTGCAAATGTGAGCAACAATTTGTGATGAGCAGGGAGTGCCAAACACGTAGTACCTTGTGATGAACAAGGAGTACCACTAGGATAGAAGCAACACTTTGTGATGAACAATGAGTGTCACTAGGATAGAAGCAACACTTTGTGATGAACAGTGAGTGTCACTAGGATAGAGTACCATATGCACTTAGATCAAAAGTAGCATTTTGTGATGAACAGTGAATGCCACTAGGACTGATATGATTGAGTTGCTCGACTGCAAGAGTATTTGCCTATGCTGGAGTCGCGAGAGAGATTCTCGTCGACTCAGAGGTTGCAACCAGAGTTGACATTCGAGGATAGGGCTGCCATTGAGGGCATGGGTCTGAGATACATTATGTATGTGCCTGAGTTTCGGGCAAACATGGGGTTGCTGACTGCATTAGCTGAGAGGTGGCACTCAGAGACATGTACATTTCATTTGCCGATGGGTGAGATGATAGTCACCTTGGAGGATGTATACCAGATTCTAAGGATATCGATCGATGGGGAGTTAATACCCTATGATCAAGATGGAGACAGGGATTCCCTGAGATGAGTATTCTGAGACCTAGGATTGGATATGAGGGCAGGACATGTCGCATGGGACACGATGACAGCGACAGGACTAGCACTACCAGAAGTGCTAGGAGGAGTGATTAGTGGGTTCCTGTGTCCCGATAGGGTGACACAAGGTTTGGCTGTGGGCTGGGGGAGCACCTTGGAGATGCTGGTTACACAACACACCAGATATGCCTAGGGACCATGTGTGCTGACACACTTGTATTACAAGCTAGATCAGTTTGTTTATCATGGCTCTGTAGGATTGGGCTACGGGGTTACATTGCTATAGGTGTGGGCATATGAGCATTTGCCAGTGACATGACCTATACAATTCAGGGGCAGGGGGCATGGACGCAGCTTTGTGCATTTGTACGACATGATTACATCGCAACCACAGATTGGTAGGTTGGAGCATTGGTGTCAGGTCCTAGATGAGAACGACACTATTATATGGAGACTGTACCTTGGGTGCGAGCAGTGGGAGGAGGACGCAGTGGATCTCCCGTACACCTTTCGAAGCAGATATCTGATTGGGCAGATGCCCTATGTTTTGGAGAGACAGCTGATTGACAGAGTATGTAGGCAGTTTGGCTAGATTCAGTAGATGCCTCGGGGTTCCAGGATGTGTGCTCGGACAGTCCAGGATCAGGTACACTTTGGGCCATTGTTGTCATATGATCAGGTCATGACGCAACTAGCAGAGATGGTGCCGATGCCATGGGATATGTGGTCAGATATTGAGGATGCAGGCATGGATGCCGAGTACATGACGTATTGGGTTGAGCATCCCTTTCCATGACTGACAGACCCAGGGGAGCTGGTAGAGGGAGATGGTGGTGGGGATGAGGATGATGATGGAGATGGTGGGGGCAGAGCCGACGGAGGAGGCAGGGTGCCATTGGAGAGAGGAGGGTGATTCCATGGAGAGAGGGTGGGGAGGAGAGATAGGCTTGAGTGGTGAGGGGTCAGGGTGGATTGCCACTATAGGTGCCAGCAGCACAGGGTCCTAGATAGGTGCAGGGATAGGGACAGAGGTAGGTATAGGTACAGGCACATGCACCAGTACAGGGGGAGCCAAAGGCAGAGGCACAAGAGGCTGAGGTGGAGGAGGATGAGCTGGTTGAGCTGAGGGAGATCTGCCAGGGATAGACAGATGAGATCCAGGACCTGGAGAGGGAGACCGCTAGGCTCAGGAGGCGACTGAGGGAGATAGCGCATGAGTGGGATCAGGCTATCCAGCACTATACTGAGGTTGAGATAGCACTGAGGGCTAGGAGGCAGGCAGCAAAGGATACAGGGGCTGGATATGCCTATGTTCTATGGGCAAGGGAGGAGATAAGTTACTGGCGTGACCTATACTATGGGGCAGTGCCACCAGAGCAGCGGGTGAGGAGCTTCTACAGACCATCACGGACATCGATGACTACGAGAGGGAGTCAGAGGCGACAGGCATCCAACGGTGGGGTTATGGGTCTTCCACCACCACCAGATAGAGGAGATAGGAGGGATGATCCTAGGGCGGGTCCTTCTAGGGCTCAGATTCCGTCGAGGCCAGGCGGCTTTGAGGGAGGGAGTTCATCATAGCCGTAGAGGGCTCCCTATGTATCAGTATTGTACCATTTTTGTATGATGATGTAGAAACCTGCAAGTGATTGTAGCCATATGATTTTGACATCATTGTATCATTACACTTTATATATATATATGAGATGATTCATCTTTGCGACAGCTATATGCATACGTACCTATGTGATGAGATGTTTCATGATGTATGTTTCTATGTGATGGTTATGATATGGATGCAAATATGTACATGATGAAATGCAATATTTTTTTGTTCTTTTATGTTTTGTATATTATGCAAATGTGAATGTGAATGTATGAAATGCAAATGAATATGATAATGCAAATGATTATTTACATGATGAGAATGTAAAATGTGCTAATATGTGTTGTGTGCAGGATGTGATGCAATTGTGATATCTATATGTATGTATGGAATACTTATATGTGGTAATGCAGGTGAAACTACATGAGATGCAAATGTTTTTGGTGTGTCATTATACTCAGTCATGTGATAGCAGACTACACGAACTCAAGAAGGACGATGGAAGTCAATCAAGAAAGGGGGATGAAAGATAGAAGATATAAAAGTGAAAGAGCTTCTTGTGCATTATCATCATTGAGCTTTATTATGGCAAGTAGGTTATGACAATCGAGGCATAGTTTTGAACCAGAAAGTCATTGTACCTGTTTGCATGGAGATAAGACAGTCACAAACAAAGAATGCCTCAGTTCATACTAGACTCACAGTGTCCTCATATCCTTGGACAAGTCATGGCATTACTAAGAGACAATCCAAAGACAACAAAGAAAAATAGGTGACGATACCCCATCCTCGCCTTTCTAGTCAAAGACATCCTGGAGATAGAATCTCTAGTCAGAGACATCCTGGAAAAGCTAAAAGACATGCCACCAAAAAGATAAAATCAAAAGAAAACCAAGACTCGACACCACATCCACTGTAGTCCTCAAGTTTAGTGGCTCTTGTCACTTGTATAAGTCTTATTTGATTGTGGTCACAATGTTTACTTTCACAAAAAGGATAGATAGCACTGAACCATATGTTGTTTGAGTCTGTTAAAAGATTTGATTTGTTGAAGCACATTGTTGCTGCTATGTATCATCTGAAACTGATTGAATCCATGAAACCGATACGTTATTGCAGAGAAGACAAAACTTTATTGCGGATTGGCGATGAAAGTGCTGTTTTATTGCGGATTGTGCACGGATAGACTGAAGAAAAGTAGAAGAAAATGTACTCCTCGAAACATGTGATGTTCTTAGTTCCACACCCATCACTAGACGTAGGATTTGCCTTAGCCACATATAGGAGCTGATTTATTATGAATGAAAAGGGGTGAAAAGGGAGGTTTATTATGAATGGCTAACCAATATTAGGTAGATCAATAACAAGCCATGATGGGAATGGGTAAGTTTATTATGAACGAATAGGCTGTGAGTGTGTGCAATGTGAAAGGATGAAATGGAATTCTGAAGGAGGGAGGAGCAATGTCTCTACACATAGTGTCGGTGACCCAGTTTTCACCATGGTACTTGCCCAGGGCACCATCGAAGTGATTTTCATCGTTGGACGAAAATGTTTTTCTGTTTTTCAATTTTATTTGTTGTCACAAGGCACCTGTTTGCCAGGTTTTCACCAAGCAACGATTTTTTTTATTTATTATTTTTTTGTATTTTTGAATTTTTTGATTTTTTTGTATTTTTGAATTAGGATACTCTGAAGAGCTATGTCTAAAATCTGCGAAGGTGCATGTTGTTGATAGGATCCTCCAAAGGTTCACCCTCTGTGGTTGAGAGCTGATATGCACCAGATCCATATGCTGCTGTGATGATGTAAGGACCAAGCCAGTTTGGTTCAAACTTGTCCTTCTTCTCTCTGTCTTGCTGATTTTTAGGATTTTCTCTGAGAACTAAGTCACCCACCTCAAATGTGTGAGGCTTAACCTTATGATTGTAACTGCAATGTTCCTTGACTGAATGATGTGTATCTCGAGTGACTGTCTTCTTTAATGAAGAAACTGAGATAGAATTACTAGTGTGTGGACTGTGTAGCCCCATATGCATGTCACCTAAAGAAGTTTGGGCATCCTTGATAACAAAGTCCCTTGAGGAAGCTACATTAAAGGTCCATGATGCATTGCCAGAAGGGAAAGGATGTGCGGAACAAGTGGATGAGTGATGAAGGCTTATGATTGTGAAAATAAGTGAAAGTAGGATAGCATGATGGAGACTTAGGATCAACAAGTATTCTTTTTGACTTGAAATTGTAGAACATTTGCCCCCAGTTATTTTGATATTAGGGGAGATCATCTCTTGTTCTTTTTCTTTCATAGGATTTTTATCCTTGACCTTGATTTTTCAGAGTCCAATAGCTTTTGATTTTGATTTGGACTAAAGGACTTTTCTTTATTTTTGACTTTTAGATTTTTCTTTTCAAAGCTTGATTTTTGATCCCCAATGAGTAAGGGCTTTTCTGATTCTTGTTGATCCAAGTCTAGGAGAGAACTGGAAATGGAATGAGTGGATGAAACGGTAAAGCTATGTGAGTTCTCAAGAGGGTTGGCGATACACTCAATAGATTCTTCGTTGGAACCATTCTTAGGAGTATTGATATCAAGAGATGCTTTCACCACTAGAGGAGATTTGCATTCAAACTTAGTAGCCACAACACTAGGTGGTTCACACCCAGTTCCTTGATATTGTAAATTGTTTATAGATCGTTCTTGTCGACTGAATACCTTAGAAGATAGTGGGAGTTGATCAACATGAAAGATATACTCACCACATCCCAGATCTTTAATCTTGAATTTTTCTTTGAGCTCTACTTGCTTTGTTGTAGAAGGTTTCAAGGATTCTGGATCCACATATGCTGATAATGGAATAGCTTCTCAATTGATTGGGATTGTTATTTCTGATCGAGGTTGCAGATTGTTGGAATATATGAATGGATTTGGATCCGCTTTGACGGTCACTTCAACTCCATTGTGTGCAAACTTAATACATTGATGATATGTAGATGGTACTGCACTCATTTCATGAATCCAAGGACATCCCAAGAGTATGTTGTATGTGAGATCTAGATCAAGGACTTGACAAACCACATCCTTTATAACTGGCCCAACTCTGAGAGGTAAGGTGACTGTTCCCTTGGATGAACGCTCTTCATCATCATATGCTTTGTTGGTAATTTTGTTTGCAACATTCACAACTTTGTCTGAATATCCCAGTTGTTTAATAGTGCTCAATGTACAAATGTTGAGACCAGCTCCTCCATCTATCAGGACTTGCTTTATTCGATGTTTGTGTATGAAGGCTTCAATGTGTAAAGGTGCATTATGTGGTTGGCTCACGAAGGCGTCATCAGCTTCTGTGAATGTAAGGGAGTGTGGAACAGAAAGGTATCCCACCATGGCTTGAAACTGGTCCACGTTCAGATCAGTAGGAATGGTAGTGTCTCTCAAGATTTTGTCAAGAATAGCTTTATGTGTGGGGGATATGCATAAAAGCTCAAGGATGGAAATAAGCACGGGTGTTTTCCCTAACTGTTCTACAAGGTCATACTCAGGCTTGGTTGATGAAGAAGCGGTATTTTTAGCTAGAGCACCTTGCAAAGTGAATTTACCTCGATGAGTTGTGACATTAAATTCAGAGGTAGGTTCGGAAGAAGATCCAATTCCTTTTAGGACAATTTTGGGTCTCTAGGTAGAATTCTTAGGGTTTTTGTCCTTGATGATAATGGTAGAGACATAATTATCCATCGAGATATGATTGATAGTTGAATTGTAGTTATAAGATGCTCTTGTATAGTTGGTCTAGTCTTCTGTGGCTGTAGCTTTTCCCTTGTCATGCTTTGGGAATGGTTCCTTAAACATTTCATGTTCTTGATTGGATGAGTGTCCTTCAATCTCAATGTCACATCTATCAATGAGATCTTGTATGATGTTCTTTAGTTGATGACAATTTCCTGTCTTATGACCCTTGCTCTTATGAAATTCACAATATTCATCATCATTCCACCAATTCGGTTTAACCCTTGGCTCATATGGAGGAAATTTGGAACTGTGATTACTTTGTTTGCCACTAGCTTCTTGAAAACTGACTCAAGTGGTTCTCCCAATGGAGTGTACTTCCTTCGTGATCTGGAAGTTGTTTGAGTATTCACTTGATTGTTTGTAGAGCTTGATCCCGAAAAAATGATTTTTGGTCATATCGTATTGGCATCAACAACACCATCATTGACTCTGTTCTTGTTTTTATTCCAAAATCTTGGCTTATGTTTTCCTTCAAAGTCATCTTTGTTTTCCTTGAATATCTTAATGACTCCTTGTTCAATTAGGACTTTTTCTATCGCTAAGCCTTTTTCAATGACATCCTTGAAGGTGGACAAACAAGCTTTCCTTAGATCATAGCCAATGTCTTTGTTAACATTCTGAGTGAACATCTCCACCATTTGTTTTTGTGGAATTTCACAAGAGCATCTGCTGGCTAGATTCCTCCATCTTTGTAAAAATAATGAAAAAGACTCTCCATCTTTTTGCTTGGTGTTGCACAAAGTAGTGACTGATATGTCTGTCTCTATGTTGTAGGAGAAATGTTGATTAAATGCCTCTGCTAAGTCATCCCATGACTTAATACCAGGTGGAAGTTGGGAGAACCATTCCATAGCTTGATCACCTAAGATTTGTGGGAATAATCTCATCAAATATGTCTCTTCTGCTGCTACCTCAATGCAGACTGTGAAAAACTATCTTATGTGTGCCTTAGGATCCCCTTTGCCTCTATACTTATCAAATTTAGGCATCACAAAGTGTGTAGGAAAAGGAGGCATTGGAATGCTCTTGTCAAATGGATAAGGACACATGTCTCTCATTGTGTATGTTGGCTTTGGTGTATTTATGTCCTCCATTTTCTTTTGTAAGTCCCTGATTTGTTGCTCCAAATTGTTCTTAGGTGGAGATCGACTCCTTGGACCATACCCCATGCTTGAGGCACCAATTGGAGAAGAAGCATGCTGCATATATGGATGATATTGATCATACACATGTTCATATGGAGGAGGTCTATAATGGTGCTGCATATATGGACCACTTGGTATAGATTCATGTTGAGGAATGAAATATCTGTTTTGTCCATGTATACCATACTCTACAGGCATGTCATGTTCTAATGTGTTGCCCCCAAATTTGACACAGGGTTTCCTTGTGTCCAAATTTTGAGCATGCCTTTGAATATCCAATTGCTTTGGTGGTAGGTCTTTAGCATTAGCATGTGCTTGAGTGTATTTTTCTGCATAAGACTTCCATAATGGTCTACAAAGGTGAGTATCATATGTTTGACCATGTGTGTATGGGACCTCTGGTTTTTGAAACAAAGATGATGGTGATTCAGGCACAAGATGTGGTCCTCTATTGCCTCCACTATTAGGTCTCCTTTGATCCATGTTGGAGTGAGTTTGTTGCAAAGGTCTATTTTCCATTATTTGAGACATGTCAAAATCATGAGGGATCTTGGCTCCACTTTGTGCCATCATTTGTAAGAAGTATTGTCTATCCCTCCTCATTATTTCCTCAATCAATCGATTGAAACGGGGATCCATAATGGATTCTTCCACATCTGCCGAATGTACGGAGAAGTTGTCCATATTGTCAGTATGTGTATCATTGTTGTTTGTAGTGTCCATGTTCTCAACATTTGGCAAGTTTCTATCAGCATCCATGTCAGGTAATGTAGTATGATCAGAATTGAAAAAGATATCATTGTCATACTCATAGGAACTCATGTTTGCGAACTCTTGAGCCTCTTTAGTTTCTCTCCTAGATTTTTGGGAATGGGTTTCAACCATGAACTAGGTATTGACCAAGATGTGTGAGACTAGATGAAAATGGAAAGAGTATGGAAGACCAAGAGTTGGATGGAATGTAAATGAATTTGAGGTGTACTTGCAATGTCCAAAGTGTAAGACCAAGTATGCATGTAGTAGAGTGGGTGTGGCTTCCAAAGAGATGATAGTTTCTCTTGATGAGGTAAGTTGACCTTGACTCTAAGTAAGACCAAATGAGACCCAAAGGTGATAAACCTTGATGAGGGACCACTTAGCAAAATGTTGTTGTATGTAGTGTGTTGACAAAGTATGATGAGGACAAGCAAGTGACCTTTTGACTCAAGTTTAGACAAATGTGAATGTAATGTAAGGTGTAAAGCAATGATGGACTATGTGAGACCCAAAGACAGGTTGAATGCTAGATGAAACCCTGGAGAAATAACCTAGGAAGCTCAAGAATTCTGAAACTGACTGTGTTTGTTTGCCGGACTATAAAAGTTTTTCAATTCTAAACACAGATGCGCTTGTATACTGCACATACACGATTTCCTAACACAGATGTGGTTTTGTTTAACACAGACACATTTCTGAGATTTTGTAAATGCAATGTTGATTCTGAGAACACAGACGCATTTCTACAAAATTTGTGCAATTTTTTCCAATCTGTGAAGTTGTTTTGTTGTGACCAAATCTGAATGTTTGACTGTTTTTTTTTTTTTCGTGACAAGATGACACAATGTTGATGAGGACTCAATGTTTGCAAGTGTCTAAACTCAAAAATGACTAAAAGAAAAGTGTGTTGTTTGATGTAAAAATGTTTTGCATACACTTGAAGACAGACACAATGTTTTGCTGTTTGGTCTTGAATGTTTGAATGTTTAAAATAAGTCAAGCACAATTCTTATGGCCGGCCAAGACAATAGTTGTTGATCCCACATGATGTTTTACCCTCAAGGCTATGCTATTCACAGTGGATACTTAGATGCTTGACCTCACTGGCTCCACCCTCGACACTTTCTTCTCGGGTCAGCCAAGCATCAGTCCCCATGAAAACTCCCCGTGGCAAACTTTGTATCTCTACTAAGAACCGTATGTGTGTGGGCCACTACCAGAGGTCCGACCTCTTGCCCCAACAACTAGAAGGTTTTTGGCTTCTAAAACAAAAGGTGCTAGTAAGGGCATCCGCTCGTGTGGCCATACATGCGACACTTTTAGCTCTGTCAATATAGAAGGCTCCCAGTCAGTAGGGGTTATGCCCTACAACTGATCAAATAAATTTGATCAAACGGGTTTATGGGGAGACATAGTGTCGGTATGAACTGATCAGCACATGTTATCCATAGTTTTCACCATGAATACAGTTGTTTATAGTCATTCGGAAGAGGTGGGTTTTCCTCGCTACCACTTGGGTCGTTCTCTTCTCACTAGTAGTCCTAATGACCACATGGGAAGACAGGCCCTCTAAAGATTTAAACAAAAAGAGCCTATTGCTCAAGACACGAAAGACAATGATTCAATTTTAGTGCACCAATTGAAGTGTTTGCTAGTCTATGAAAACAAGGCACACAATAAAAATCAAAAACCCTTGCCAAGGACCTGCAGCAAAGATTTATTAGTAGTTTGGATTGTTTGAAATAATCACCCCTTCCTGCAAGCACACAAGTTAGGTAAATTTTAGATCCAAAAGACTTTGTGAGAATAGGGGCCTTCAACAAAATGATTTTGCTTTCAAGACAAGATACACCAATTTCGTTAGCTAGCTCTGAAGATGTTAGCTCAAAATAAACTAGATCTGAAAAACCAAATGATTAAAATTGAATCAATGAGAAAAAAAAACCCTAAAAATGAAATTAGTGTGCACAAACGTAGGTACAATACACAGACGTAGCTTTGAGACACATACGTGCTTCTGTGAGACATAGATGTGACTCCGTAATGCAAATGTAGCTTCTGGACGCAGACACGCCTACAAACCCCACAAACGCGACTGGAGATCACAGACGCGATTTTCAGAATCTGCAAAAAAAATAAAATAGTATCACAGACGCAGACACGGTTCTAGATGTCACAAACGCGACAGAAAGTCACAAATGCGATCTGAAAGTGCACAGATGCGACAGAAAGCCAAAAACACGATCCGAAAGTACGCAGACGCGAAAATATCAAAATGCTGTCGAAAAATGTCAGATCTGCAACTTCAAAACACAAAATCTGCAACAAAGATGTTAAATGCAAAAGGAACAAGAGTCCTACCAGGCGTGCCAAAATGTTTACAGTGAAAATGGATAAGAACAATGTTGAAAGACTAAATGAATTCAACCACAAAACCCTAGCCTAACAACAACAAAGATCCACCATAACATATGAATATTACCTAAGACAATGCAAATCAAATGAAATCACAAAGATTATACCATCACATGTCCAATAGGGTTTGAATCTCCATTCTTCCTATCTCCATTGATCTTGCTTGATATAATTTTTACTCAGATTTTATGTGTGCACAAGAGCTCAACAAAGAACGGAATGTGGTTGTAAGTAGGATCGCATAGGAAGGTGCAAAGCGTAGTGTAGTCAATTGATCAAGTAGTTAGTTAGGGTTGATAATGAAGGAAGCATCTCCTTATATAGAAGACAGTATATGAAATGGAGGGATAAGATTGAGAGGTGTAAAAGGAGGTCGGCTATGATTAGAGGGTAGGTAAAGAAAATAATAAAATAATGAAAGGGTAGGTAGTGTATGAATTAAGAGATGAATGACATGTGTCATAGGTAGAAAAAGTTAATGAATTAATTAAATAAATAAAGATTTATTTAATTAATAGAAGAAGTGGGATCAATTAAATAAATAAGATATTTATTTAATTTAGGAAAAAGGGTAATTTAAATAAATAAATGTATTTATTTAAATGAAAAATAAGACTAGCAGAGGATAAATGAATTAATTAAATAAATAAAGATTTATTTAATTAATAGAAGAATTAGGCTAAAGTAATTAAATAAATAAAATATTTATTTAATTAGACATGACAATTTTAGGTGTCTACACATTACGATCAAACAGATGCTCCAAAGAAACCAGCCCTTTAGGGATCTTGTTTGCTTTCAACTACATGACTCCATCAGGCAACTCCTTAGCTCGTTCTGGTGAAAATTCTTTGCACTCTGCATTTGAACCTTCAAAATACATGGCAGAAAATGTGTCTATACTTTGCATAAAATTATTTATTTATTTATCTCTCTCAAATACCTGCTAAGAATCGGAGTTATCTGGGACACTAGGTCAATATATCAACTCTACCCTGTAAATATCCTCAACAAATTCAGGTTGTGGGACTAGCAATGAAGCTGAGATTGCTAATGAATCTTCTTTTGAGTTCAATTCCCTGGGTATTGCTTCAATGATAAACACACCAAAATCCTTGATTTCGTCCCACACTCTATTCCGATAGTGTTTCAGCCTCTCATTTTTAACACTAAACAACCCTCTGGCCTATTTGACAATTAGTTCAGCATCTCCCTTAGCCTACAAGAGTTTCACTCCCAATTTCTTAGCCTTGGCTAAACCTAACAACAAAGCCTCATACTCAGCTGTATTGTTGGTATTTTTGAATTCTAGCTTAAAATAAAAAGGAATAGGATTGCTAGAAGGTAGTATTAATACTACCCCTGCACCAAAACCTGATGCCGCACAACTACCATCAAAATCCATTAGCCACAGGCTTTCTTTTCCCTCAATTTGAGATGAATCCTCCTCTACCTCACTATCAGACAAAATCATGTAGTTTCCAAATTGACAATCATGATACAAAATTTGGGCTCTAGGGTCATCAGATGGGAAAATAGTGAATTTGGACTTTGTTTCAGGCTACAGGATGACTTACTGTTTCCCAATAGGAATTGTGGCTTGAGACCAATCCATTTTGATTTCACCACCTAAGACCCTACAAAAAGTATGACTTAACAATATGCCATAACTAGTTGGGATATCAGCTATCAGAATTGTCAACTTAATCCTTTTGTTCGGGTGGGAAGCAAGAGCTACTTAAGCATCCTTAATTTGGCCTAGCAGAGGAATTTGTTTTGAATCCATAGAATAACATCCACCGAAGGTCTTGGTCAAGGATAGCCCCAATGCTTTGGCTATGGCAGAGGGCATTATATTGTCAGATGCACCTGAATCTATAATACAATTATTCAACCTATGACAATTAATGAATAATGATATATAAATGGGCTCTGGTTTTGACTCAAGGAGAGGTGTAGAATCATCTGTTTGAAGAGCAGTTATTTTAGGTATCTTTTCACAAGCTGAAGGATGAACTAACTCATTACTACTTGAGGGCAATATGGCATTCACTGACTACTGCATTCCATTAATCTGTTGTGCATTATTTCCTTTTACAAATTGTACAAGTCTGTCTAGTTCCTTAGGATTTAGCTTAAGGTACTTAGCAGGTGTGATTTGAATTTGGGAAGATTTACAAAATTCTATAATATCAAATGAACTGTCTTTTACAACCGGCTTAAAAAAAGAAGGCTCTTGCAACTTTTGATCATTGATACTAAAATTTGGGTCCAACCCCTCACCTTTGAAAGCCGCAACAGATGAGGAAGAAGCTCCCTGAGGTTTTACATTTTGTTGGTTTCTTGTGAGTACAACACAAGAAGGATCTTCTAAAGTAACCAGAATATCACCTCTTTCTGAATCTGACTCATACTCAAGAAAATGGATTTCAGAGTTGGCAAGTTGCTTTGAAGATTCCTCTCCTTCCCACTCATTTGAGGTGTCTTTAAAATTCACCAATTGTGCATAACGCACCATCTCAGGACAAAAAATGTCATCATGTTCATTAGTAAGGTGAAATACACACATATTCCCTGTAGCAGGAGGGGCTTCAATTGCTAATCTTTATTGAGCAGTGGGTAATTTCATGGTCTTGTTCCCATAGCCCAAAGACTGGTTTGCATTCCTCCTAGGTACATCTTGATATGGAGGAGGGTATGAGGTACTAGCTTTAGGCAATTGTCATTTAAGGATAATTACAACATTCATTAGCCACTAGTTTATAGGGTCAGAGGAAGTTGAAGGTTGAGCAACGGGTGTCTGTACTTCCCTTTTCCATTTACCTGCTGTGATCAAGTCATCTTCCAATTCCACTGCAAGTGTTTTGGTTGTATTTAAATCTGCAACTCTTTGCCTACAAATTAGGAAACCTATTTTTGAAGGCATAGAATTGATTAAAAAACACTTAAGATTGTCATCTGAGGGTTTTTGATTTGTTGGGATTTTGTACACAATCTTGTCAAATTTCGCTACAAAGTCCCTCATTGATTCTGGAATTTCTTTCTTCAACTGAGCCAATTGAGCAAGGAGAGAATGTTAATCCTCAACCACTTTAAACCTTGCCTCAAATCTTGTTTTCAGATCTTGCCAGGTTGTTATCATGCTATTTAGTAAGTGATAAAAGCAATCTACTGCCACTCCAGTTAGTGTCTGGACAAACAAACTCATGACAACATCTTCATTTTGAACTGCTATTATCCCACAAGCCACATTGAATGCATTCAGGTGTTCATCAATGGTGATTTTTCCATCCCCACTAAATTTGGGCAAGTGTTCTCTAGCACCTTTGGGCAAGGGATTAAGATTTAAACCTAAGTTCAATTGGCCTACAACAGCCCCCCAAGGATTAGTTACCGCCATTGGAAGTATGGTATTGAGTGGAGTCGGGTTGATTATATTTGGTAAAGTAACACTGTGCAAGATCAGAGCTTGGCACACTGAGGACACATGAGATGATGATGATGGTTACGGTGGTCTACTTTTTACCCTTCTTTGAGGTGAAAAAGTGGGTTGAAAGTTCAGGTTCTGTAATTCCTGAAAGAGACAATCAACTACCCCCTCCCTCCTTTGGGACCTAGTATATCTCTTTGACTCTAGTCTTGCAACTAGGCGACCGGTCTTATAATTCAACTCCCCAGCAGAGTCACCAAAAATATGTTGGTTAACAGATTTGTCTCCTTCTTGAAATTTTAACTATTATCTTCTGAAAGAAAAATATGACTCCGTTTTACCCTTTAGAAAGAAACAAATATACCAACAGTTAGAAGAATTAATGAAAATTCAACCTTTGCATTAGAGGGCAGCTCCTCATATGATTTACAATGAATTTATTATACAGTTGATACGCTAACACTTTTAACCAGAAAGCATCAAAAGGCTTCAACATTTATCCATCAACACAAATAAATGCCTTCAAAACTGCACACATAGGAAATTTCTGAAAATAATATTCAAAGGAGAGTTCACAGACTCTGATTCATAACATTCTTGCTGTATAAATTCAAAGCAACATTCAGGACTCAACGAAGACTAATGGATTGATCAATACTTTCTCATGCTTCACCAAGCAAGGGGGATCAAGAGAATCAATAAAATGTGAGTCATCCAACAACCAATAATAAACATGAATTGAAAAGGATTATAGAGGTAACAGATCATCAAATTATATTGTGCCCACAATCAACTTAAGAAAGATTTCAAATCTAAGGATGCACAGATTCAAAGATAACACAACATTTCATTAATAACCAGTCATTATATCATCCAAACAATTCATATCAAAATTTAATCTACTACTCCCAAAATCATAGTTTCCAGAACCCCTACAAAGACAAGCTCTTCTGCTTAAATAGCCACCAGGCCATAGTTTTTACATGATCAAATAACATTTGCTTTCACCCAGGTGAAAGAAACTGTTTAACGAAACATAAAAGAAAACTAAACTAACAACCACTAAAAGGCTAACATTTCATTTTTAGATTAGCTAGGTTTCCACTGTAGCAGAGGAGGTTACGAGCTTGTCCTGCTTTGTTGCAGAACCACGCCATTCTAGGTGTGCTGCCGAGAAGTTTAAGATAACTTGGAAATAAGGCAAACTGATGTGCAGGATCCTCAGCTTCCACACTTCTTTGTCCATATTCACCTGTGTAACTTTCGCCTTGTGAACCTCTAAATGGTCCGAAAAGACAAAGAGAATTGATTCAATCCTTGCCACTTTTGAAAAGTCATCGGTGGTCAAGGATTTTGTTGTCTGAATGAACTGGATCCTTTCTTGGAAAACCTTAGTCATGTCTGCAGCTTCTTCAATCACCTTGGCGCCCTCCTTCATGAGTTGATTATCAATCCATTTGAGGTCCTTGTGCATCATGTCGATCAAGTCAGTCAATCCTTTGAGCAACTTGGTGGATTATTCATGGCCCTGCTTGATGATCAAATTGCACCATTCTACATTTTTATTTGACATGTACAACACATTGTCATCCAAGTTCTCCATCGGTTTCTTAGCCAGGAATTTCATTACTCCATACTTCTGAACATCGTTCATTTGTGCAAGGACTGCTACCACTTAATCCTTTCTTTTTCCCAGGTGATCGTTTCTAGTTCAAGCTCTTTACTCATGGTTTTAGCATTCTTATAACTTTAACTAGATTATGAATATAATCCGACCTTGTTGTATTATCAGGTCCGACCATTTATTAAACATTTCTGTCACTACCTTGTTCCTTTGAACTTGATCTAGCATCTTCTGGTTTGCTAGTGATTTAGGATCAAAAGACATTGGTATCTGTGATAATGGTTGGGGGTCTGGGTTGTGGATAACATTGATGTACTGAGCCATATGTGTGACAAATTGCTTCAGTTCTCTCTTATCCTTTTCATCTTTCCAAGTCCTTGAAATTATCCTCTTTGTGGAGGATTCCAGATGCTTAACATCTACAACTCTTGAAGCAACCCCCAAATCTATCTTCTCCACAGTGAAATCCTCCTCTGTAGCCTTGTCTGCATCTCTTCAAGGAATGGGCTTGGCAACCTCAGCTATCTAGTAACCTATTGTGTCATCTACATCAAGCATTGCTCGTGTTTTGAGCTTTTTTGGCTTTGATGCCTTTCCCAAGCATCTTCTAACCATGTCCTCCATTGGAATTGTGACCGACACCACACTCCTCTTTTTCCCAATGGTAACTTCTAGCCATCTTGCTGCAATTGCAAGTTCCTTAAGTGATAGAGTAGTCTGTGCATCTAGTGAAGTAACAATTACCAAGGTATTCATGGGATCCTGTTGAATTTCCACTTCTTTCTTTGTGTCCATTCCTTACATCTCGGGCTTGCCTTGATCCTATGAATCCATTGTTTGTTCAATCTCTTCACTGGGGTCCAAGTCTATAATAACCTATTTCAAGATAGGTTCCTTACTCCTCTTTTTGCTTCTAGACCAAGTTACTCGGGCAATTGTGAGACTGGGTGGTGACCTTTTTGGCCTTCTTGGTTAAATTTTCTCTACAAGGGGCTTTGAGACACCTGCAACATCAACAATTTCATTAGTGGCATAAATAGGAAATTGAACCACAATGTGTGAATCAATTCTTGATTCATGTGAGGACATGTGGGGTCCATCCTTGAACTTCTGATTCCACAACCATCTCTCTGTTCTCCTGACAACATTGAAGGTTCTTGTTTGGATACTATCATCTTCCTTTTTGTTCCTATCAATTTCTAGAATCGGTTTTCCTTCAATCTTAGTATCAAACTCAGGATCCAAAACATCCCTCTCTGTATCTTCTGATACGCTGGATATATTAATTGGGAGCCTCATGGTAGTTATCTGCTGCAAAGTGAATCTGGACCACAGTCTCTTTCTCACTTCATACTCATCCTTGAAGTTCTTCCAATAATCCTCTATCTAAGGTTCATGGTAAAAATGACTGTCTACCTTAAGGTTCTCCCTTGCATAACCCTTGCTATCAAATTTTCGCCTTGCCACATATGGCTACAGGTTCATCCTTTTGAACTCCAGTTCTAGGTTCAAGGCATCTGATACAGACTGACAACTGTAATATCTGAGTTCAACGGGAACTACCACACCAGAATCGCCCTTTGCTCCTAATCTTTTTTCTATGTAGGCCAACTGCCTACTCACTTCTATAAGCACTTAGCTATCAAAAGTGTATCTGGGTAACTTGAATGGTTGGCCTTCAAAGCCACCTACCCGTATGTAAGTAAACCGAGGAAATTGGATAAAGAAACTTCCATATATACTCACAAATTCCATAGCTTCAACTGACATTCTCCTATTTGCATCACCCGGAAGCTCGAAGGAAAGTCTCCCCGCAAAGAATCCATTCCACCTATCAATCTTCTCAACATGTCTTTGTTGTTGCAATAGAGGGTAAAAATTATAAACCCTCATTCCATCAATCCATGGTTTGTTAGGTAATCCAGGCCAATCCTTTGTGCAAGATAAAATGTAGAAAAGATAGGAAGACATGTAAAACCCTATCATCCCCACAAAATTGCTCAATCCTTCGTGAATTCTCTCTGCAATTACTTGAGACCAATCTAGAAATCTGTCTCCAGATAGAATCACTTGGATGAAAAAGTACATCCATTCCTCCCAGTAGAAGGAATGTGAATTCCCCTTTACTTTGTTCAAAAGTATAATAATGTCTCACACCTCTGGGATGAAGTGTTCTCTAGTTAGGGGCTTGGGTAACCGTGATCCTCCTTTCTGAATCTTCAAGAGCCAATTTATAGCAATTACACTCCTGTGCTTGGTCTTCTATTTGGAGAAATAGGCGTACAAACTCCCAATTGTCCAGTCCTCATACTCATCCTTACGCGGAATACCCATTGCTGCCATCACCATTTTTCTATTAATTCTAACCATCTCCTCACCATCATAGGTTCTGATACATCTATTTTTAGAGTCATATCTGTTCATGCATGCCAACACTAAATCTAGGCATGGTATGACAAGCGGGAATGCAACAAGTTCCACAAGACCACTCTTAACTATCTTTTCCATTAATGAACCAGTCTGAGGGTTCTTGGTTCTTTCTAGGAAATCCCCTAAATCTACATGAATTAAGGAGGTGTCTTCCAATTCCAACAAAATACTCACTAGACATGAGGTCCGACCAAGCTTCGGCAACACAGGCCTCATGTTAACTATCTACCCCCTTAACCAAGAAATTTTAACAACAAGACAGTATCCTACCCCAACAATTTAGAGATTTCCCTTTTCTAACTTGATAAAAACCTCAGAACTCAAAGAAACACAACTTAGGAGAAATCAACTGAACTTACCCGTTAACACCATGAAAACTGGAAATTCTTCCGGAGAATAGAGCTGGTTTTACCTTCGCCACCTCCAATTTTACTGAAGTATGGCAGCTGTGACCTTCTTAAATATGGAAATAAATTCATACACATTTCCTTCAACTAGACGGATAAATATCTTTAGAGCTATACACGCTTCAACATGATTTATCCAAGCATGAGAAGTAATAGTGAAATGACAAAAATCTGACACCTTCTTAATTGCCTATCACTTCCGCACAAGTAGCTTGATGCACTCATGATTACTTTCCATATTTAAAATATTTAACTATTGAAAAGGGAATATTCCTTCTTGTCGTGCCGTCTTTATTTTCACCAAAAAGCCTTAGAGTTAATTTTGAAATGAACCCATGAACGTTGAACCTCTTGACAAAAAAAAGGTTCAATAGTTCAAGTTCACTTAAGAAATATAATAGTGAGTGGGTGGCACACACAACAACACTGGGAACGAGCGACAAAGGAAAAGGACTATTAAATGTGAACCTTGAACCTCTTGAACCACTTGAGGTTTGGTTCAAGGTTCAAGACCGCATACCAACCCGAAACATAAGGACTCACGCTCGTCAAATAACAATACATTGCCGTGACTCACAAAAGGCATTTTGAACCTTGAATCTTTTGAACCACTTGAGATTTGGTTCAACGGGTTCAAAACTTCATAGAACATGAACAAAAGTGCACTTGTTCACATGGTGACAAAGACCAAAAATGACTCTCTTTTAAAATGTGCTTTGAACCTTGAACCTTTTGAACTTTTTAAGAAGAGTTCAACAGTTCAAGTACGAAGGAAAACAAATGACCCGACTTAAGTAAACACAAAAGGCAACCCGCGGATTTGAATATTTAAAAGGGAAAAATTATGGGTGGACTAACACCCCCCATATATAGGGAGAAGAGATGATGTAGAAATAGGCTATTATGTTGCTTCCAAAAGTATGATTGCACGTGAAATTATACCATCATGAATGACAATGAGCCCCTAGTAAGTGATCTACGAATGTCACCTAATGATGAGAAACTTAATATCCGTTAATGTTATTTAAAGACATGATAGATTGAATGAGGTATTTGAATATGAAAAGTTAAATGCTCTACTATAAGTAAGATTAAAAACATGTATAAGATGATGAATGTTAAAAAGTCTTTAGAAAGAGAGAAGCTTATAGAAGAAGAATAGGCCACTAACTCATACTTTTCTTACACACAAGAAATATTAGGAGAGGGATAAGTGTAAAATTAGAGCCTTATTCCTAGAAGAAGGAATTTTAAAATGAGTAGAAGATAAAGTGTCATAAGTGAGACTATAAATCTCTTGAGGAGATTCATAAAGAGATTTGTTCATCACAGAGATTTCCTTATGAGGGGGATGAGTGCTGAAATAAGTAGAAGATGATTTAATTGAGGTGAGACCATCATCACTACCTAATATAGCATTCATATTGAGAGATTTTCTTTTAGATGCTTTGGTGGGCTTAGAGGGATTATATCCAAGTCCAATTGAAGCTTCAAGTGTGTTATGTTCTAAGGAACTTTAATTCCTTGTTCATTTGCGCCACAACCATTGCCATTATAGTCACTCTTAGCTAAAATGTGATAACTAGGACCATAAAGGGATACCAAATCAGAAAGAGATGGTTGCACCTCGTAGGTCTTAGTGCTATATGAATTAGAGGAAGGATTAGAAGAATTATTTGAATTAGAAGCAACCACAAATTTGTTACTTAGTTGTTTAGACAAAGTGGGTTGCTCTTTAGGTTTCTCCTTAGACTTCTCCTTCTCAGTCTTAGATCATTTCCAAGATACTCTAATCTCCTATAAAAGTAGGGTTAAAGTCTAGAGATCCCCAATCATCATTTGAGAGCACTCCTTTGGGAGAAAAGATATCTTTGGGAGGAGATTCCGATTGAGTAGAAGGATCAAGAGTATTAAAAGGAAAAAGATCATTAAAGGAAATAGATGTATTTGAAGAAGTAGGAGGATTGGGAGAATAATGTGAAGTATTTGAACAAGAAGATCCAACTTTTAATGGAGCTTGAAGATTGGTATCAGCTAACAAGGTGTATGTCTTTTTGTCATAAATGAACTTGACTTGCCTATGTAAAGTTGAGGGGACAACTTGCATGCTATGAATCCACGGTCTCCCTAATAGAAGGTTATATGTCAAATTACTAGGCATGACATGAATAGGTGTAGATAAAGTAACATGACCTACCTTAACAGGCAAGGTTATGATACCTAAATATTATTTAGCAACATTATCAAAGCCTCCAATATAAATAAAAGTAGGTTCGATGAGAGAACGATCCACATTAATCTTATCCAATAAGTCCATACTGAAAAAATTAAGGACGGATCCAATGTCCATAAGAGTTCATCTTATAGCATTATTATTGATAATAACCAAAATCATAAGAGGATCATATTGATGTTGGAATTCATGAGAAGGTAACTCTTCTTCTATAAATGCAATTTGAGCTTTGGGTATTCTTGTCAAAGAAGGCATGTTATTAGGTGTCACTATAGGTGGGACATATAAGTTTTTCAAAGCATCTTGTAACATCCCATGATAAGAAGGTGAAGTTTGAACCAAATCCCAAATAGAAATCTTGGCATGAGTAGCTTTAAGGTGTTCAATGAGATCATACTCCTTATTAAGAGTCTGTGATATATGAGTTGCTTGTGGAAGAGTAGGTTGAGAGGGAGGAAGTGAAGTTGGGATAATTGGAAGAGGATTAGGTTGTGTATTGTTTATCATGTTGTAGGTATGAGCACCCACATGATAACTCTCTTTAGTTATTTTATTAGCATACTCATAAGGGCTCTTAGTAGTGTTGGCTTGATGATGATTATAGTGAATGACTTCATATCTTGTCATTGATGGAACTGTTGGCATTTTTGATGATTATGTTGTGATTGTCATTGATGGACACACACTTGCATTGATATCACTTTTATATGTATGAGTTATGCTCAATCGGCAATTGTTTCCAACCGATATGATGCATTATAGTCTTTAGACTATCGGTGTTTTGTAGAATGTTTTTACTGGTCTGAAGCGGTATGTTGACCCCAAGCGGTTCGAGGATCTCAAGCGGTACGAAGGATCAAAGTGACACAACTCATATTTCCTAGTCTTCATTATTGTCAAACCGACAATTGGTATTTTTCTTTAACCGGTATTTTGTATGAACCGGTAATACACCGTGATGAGTTACCAACCGACATTTTGTGATGAGTTACCATCCACCGATTGTTTGATGGTGCCGACACTTTAACGATGCCTTTTTGTGTCATGTTACATAATATGTCTAGATGCATTGAACCTAGGAAATTATAATGTAATCCTATTGGACCGACATGAAATCAGATTCCTTTATAAGGACATCATGTCTAGGGTTTTAAGTTGTTGCTAGGGTTTAAAGTGGTTGATGAGTTAGAGAGATTGTGAATGTTTTCAAGACTGAAGTAATGCTGGAATGCATTAGGAAAGAGCTATCAAGGATCTAACCAAACAATCTGTGCTATTAGCTAGATCACTCACTTGTTGATTACTCACATCTTCAACAAGTCTAAAGCCCTTAACCGGGTAGGCGCAAAAGCCTTTTGTAAATCCTCTAACAAGGTGGTTCACATCTGTGGATCTAAAATCCTCTAGCAACGTATTCCTTAACTAGACTTATCTCCTAATAGAGATTGAAGATTTCTAACAGGATCTGTTTTGGTAAAGAACATTGTATGACCTTAACCAGTCTGGTTCCTATTCTGCAGATAGTTACTTGTGAGTTCCATCTCACCGTGGTTTTTCCCATTTGGGTTTCTAAGTTAAAATCTCTTGTGTTATGGTGTTTGTGCTTCTATGGGTGAATGCATTATTTTCTATTTGGTTTGCATGTGTGCTAACCGGTTTGTCTACTAAACTATTTTACCGGTTTACTGGTAGTCTAGTAAAGTGTTTAAGTACATTGATTTTTGGCATACTAATTCACCCCCCCTCTTAGTATTTATCAATTGGTATTAGAGCCAACCTTTCTATAAGTCTAACCACTTGGAAAGAGATATGGAGGAATACACTATAAGGGAACTTACTCATCGGCTCATGCAGTCTGAGAAAGCCTATGATGATTTTATGATCAAATATAAGGCCTCTCAAGCAAAAAGGAGAGAACATGCTGAAAAACTGATGGAGCTATATGAACATAGTTCTTCTGATGAAGTGGACATGGAAGCCCTGATTCAAGAAGTAGAAAAGTAGAATGAATCCAATTCCAAGCTAAGAAAGGAGTTGGAAGGACTGACTATTCGAATGTGCCAAGAGCTTGAGAATTGGAGGAAAGCTGAAGATCTGGTAAAAGACAAAGATCATGAAATCTCCAAGCTGAAGCAAGAGATCAGTGCCTTAACTACTCAACTCCATGCAAGCAAAGTGGAAAAGGAAGACATGCAAGGAGAACTAAACATGACCATCTCTGAGAATGCAAACTTGATGGAAACAAATGTTGCTATTTCCAAAGAACTCTCTAAGTCAAAGGAAATACTTGCTAAGTTCAACAAGAGTACTGTTGAGCTAGAGAAAAAGGAATCTGCCAAACCTATCAAGAATACTGATGGACTTGGTTATTCTGGTCATGAGGAAGTTGAGACCTCTAGTACAAATGCTGGAGCATCAAAGAAACAACCGACATCAAAGGATAAAGGGAAGCAAAAGTTTAAACCTATTTGCTTTAACTGTCTTAAAGAAAGACACACTGCCAATATGTGTAGGAGCAAAGCCTACAATAATTTTCCTTACTTTATAAACAATGTACCTAGATCAAATAAGTTCAATGGTAATTGCTATGCATGCAACAAGTTTGGGCATAAAGCATCTGAATGTAGGTCTGTTATGAACAACACCGGAAGATATCCTTAGAGGACTCAAGGAGTTGGTCCGGAACCTTTTGTGAACCAAAATCACAACCGGTTTAATGCCTTTAATCATCTGTCAAGAAGCAGTGGCTATCAAGCGGCAACCGGATGGAGAACAAACTGTTTGATCTATCATGGTCATGGTCACATAGCTGCAACATGTAGGAGGAAGAATGGTAACATGAATAATGGACCTTGGAGAGCACTTGGAATGGTTTGCTATCATTGCAACAAATCGGGTCACATTGCAAGATTCTGCAGAACAAGAAAGAACATATCAGATGACATACCGGTCACTCCGGAAGGAAAGATTGACATTGAAACTATTCAAGTAGATATGAACAAAACCTGGAAAAAGAAACCAGGAGTGTTGCAAGAAGAACTGGTTTCTACACCTAGTGTGGAAATAGTGGAACCGACAAACTAAGCATCAGAAAAGCTTAGGGGGAGCAAACGGTGAAATGTTTCAAATCCTCGGTTTATACCGATAAAAGACCTTAACCGGTATGTGATACCTGTCATTTGGCAGAAGACTGGAAATGGTAACAGGCAAATTAGGGCTTACGCCCTAATGGTGGAGCATTTATTATGGTAGGTGAGGAATATGTTTAAAAGGAATTTTCAAATCATTTCTCACTACATTTTTTGAGCAAAGAAGTTTTTAAAGTGCAGAGTGAAGAAAAAGTGATTTGTGTTGCGATTCAAAGAAATTTCAAAACCCTAAAGAAGATTTAGAAGCGAATATCAAATAGTCAAGAGAAGAACTCAAAGCGGTGATTCAACAACCGACAAAGTGTGAGGCGAAGTGAAATTTGTAAGCCCTAAATTCTCGATTTCCGAAAGGTATTTTTTGAGTTTTCTATTTTATCATGGCTTCTGCAACTCATGATAGTTCTAGTGCAACTGTTGATTCTATGGACTTCATACAACGAAAGTCAAAATATAATGCCTTGTCTCAAGTATCGGTTGGTATGATAGTGGAAGAAGGCATTTCTGATTATATAGATTGTACAATTGAAGACCTAGGGTCTCTTGTAATCTATTCTCAGCTAGGTCTATTTCGTGGGAAGGATAAAAAGATCAAACTAGAGTATAGCATTTTGGAGAAGAAGAAACTTCACAATGCGGTTTACTTCCTAGAGGATTTCACAGATGACCACATTCGAATCATTTTGAGCAAAGTTCATGGTCACAAGATGTATCTTGAGAGAACACATGATATCACACTGGAAGTGATTCATGCCGTCACCAGTTTCTACAATACAGGGGAAGTGCTAGCCCTGAGGAATGTGAGCAAGACTAAAATGTCCAAGCTCACTGGTTCAGTGAGCAACTAACGTGGCTCAACTGTCAACTCAATCAAGGATGATCTGGTCAAGTATGCCTGCATGGTGATAGGTTACCGGACATTCTTTGCTAGCAGAATTAATTCTGTCTCTACTGTAGTAGTAAATTTTGCTTACAGGATGATCAAGGAGGATGCATCGTTTGATCTGTGCACCTGTATACAAAGACAACTTATGTTGAATCTTAAGTCAATCAAACAGGACAATGCACCGAGATTCAAGTTTGGACAACTACTGGTAGGGTTATTCTTCTACTTCCAAGGTTATTTTCGAGGAGTTGGAGATATTCAGTGGTCTACCGACCAACTGGTTACCAAGTAGATCAAAGAGAGCTTGCAAGCAGTTGGAACCGGTTACCTTGAAGTTTTGAACAAGTACTTTGATGAGTTCAGAAGCAAGATGTGCCTAAGGATGAGGATATCCAGTGACATTGTCAAGAAATATGAAGAGGACATCTGCTTTATCATCAAAGTGGATGAATGCTTAATAGAGGCTATTGAGCCTATGGGCTATGAGGTAATGTATGATATGCTGGACGGGTATGCTTCTACCTTAATTGCCTCACCCCTTGATCCTAAGGCAAAGATGATCGACACCTATTTGGAAAGGGTTGCATCAGTTATAGAACCATCTGAAAAGAAAGGAAAGGCAGTGCCTTCGACATCGACACCGGTTACTGCAACTAGTCCCAAAGTGACCAAGCGGTCACCTACAAAGAAGAAACTGGAAGTGGCACCTACCAAAGTGTTCGAGAGGAAGAGGAAGACACGGAATAATTCACTAGACTCAGAAGAAACTGTGTCTGAAGAAAAACCCAAGAAGACAAGACAAACAAAGAAAAAGACAAAGAATGAACTGGCATCATCGACACCGATAAATATTGACATTTCTTTGTACAAACCTTTGAAACATTGTCAAAGAACTATAAAGAATATTAGGAGAAAAGTGCTGAATGATTTGATTGATTGTTTTGATGATTTCAATGATGATGAAAAGGAAGCAGTTGAATAGGAAATCATTAGGTATTTATGTGTTAATGACTGGTCGCCTTTAGAAATTAGATTCTGAGACACCAGATTCTTTGTATAATTATTTAGACAATAAATGGTGCATTGCCATAGAAAAGGAATAGGAAATGAGGGAGAAAATATTTGCTCAACATTTTCATGATGTATCCAATTCAGAACTTTTCAAAGTTATGAATAAATATAAAGGCCTCTTCTTCATGAGAAGAAGAAAACTCCTGTTATTGGAAGGAAAGGGTCAAGAAGTGATCAAGGATACAAATACTCATGCTTAAGAAGCCCTTAAGATGCATCAAGTGGCTGAAGCCAACAAAAGCTGAGCGAGAACTGGAAACTAGTAAACTGGATGAGGTGGATGATAGTGAAGAAGAATCGGTCACAGAACAAATGGACCCCATTGATGTAGATGCCTTAGAAGGTGAAAATGTTACTCAGGATGCACCATCAGAAGCAAAAAGACAAGAGAAGTAGGCAGAATAGGTAGAAAAGCGAAAGGAAGCAGAGGACAAAAAGGAAGAAGCAAAGAAGCAAGCAAAGAAGGAGAAAAAGAAAGAAGAAGAGGAGAAGAGGAAAAAGGAAGAGGAGGAGGAGGAGAAGAAGAAGCAGAAAGATGAAGAAAAGAAAAAGGAAGAGGAGAAGAAGCGGCAGGAAGAGGAGCAGAAGAGAAAGGATGAAGAAGAAGAGAAGCAGAGGAAAGAAGAGAAAAGGAAAACAAAAGAAGAGGAAAAAAAAAAGATAGAAGAGGAAAAGTTAAGAGCTACAGAGAAAGAAGAAGCGGCAAAAAGCACTCAGATAGAGACTCTAAAGGCAACCGGTAGTCAAGCCAAACCGATTGACCTCACTAGTCCTATTAACCTCCAGTCTGCAAATGAAATGGAGCTGCTACAGATCATTAAGGTTTCTCAAGAACGCCTTGAAGTGATAAGGAGGAAGAAGGAGCAAGATGTGATCTAAGTTGCGGTGGACACTCTTACTGGTTTGTTGCTTGGCACAAACCTTCCCAATACTGATTCATCATTGGCACAATTGAAGCTCCTATGCACTGTAGTGGATGATCAGGTGCAAATCCTAGAAGAGGTAGCAGAGGCAAATGCCAAGAAAGAGCATCAAAAAGCTCTCAACATTGCCCTAGTGAAGAAGCTAAATGAGCTTCGGTCCGATTTGCAAAAAGCTCAAAAAGACATAAGGAATGCTCTGGATGAGGGGAGTCTACTACTGAGTAAGATTTGCCAACCCCATCTCTTCTATGATGATGTGCTTATACATAAGCAAAAACTACAAACTGACTTGCAGTTATACATGAGCACCTTCAAGCCGCCATATGACTCTTTTACAACTTATGGGCAAACTGTTCACTGGTTTCATATCCAGTTTGCCAAAATAGAGTTGGAAATCAACAACCAGACTCGATATTTGTAGGAACTACAACTGGTTCTACTCCCATGCCTGCAAATACTTCAGAAATGTTATCTCAATCTAGATGCCTTAACGGTGACTCAAGAGATGAGCACAATAGACACCATGGAAGAACAGGTCTCCCAGATGCATACAAAGAAAGAAGTCACTACCTCCCTACTTGAGTCTTGGTCCTTATTGACGAAACAATTTTTGCAGGACTTTAAATCAGTTTTTGACAAGTTTTATTCTTTATTGTCATAAACTCTTATTCTCTTAATAGTAATGAAACAGGGGCTGGTCTACAATATTTTGTTGTCATTATTGGCAAAGGGGGAGAAGTATAAATTTTGAATGTTTTGATGTATACTTTCGTGTTATTTCTGTTAAGAAGTAGTATACATTGTATTTTCTGCAAAAGGGATAGTGTATATGCTTAGGGGGAGTAATTTTGATTATGACATATTTTTGTTGTAAAACACTTAGATGTCAAAATTTTCCTAAGTGTTGCCATCAATGCCAAAGGGGGAGATTGTTGGCATTTTTGATGATTATGTTGTGATTGTCATTGATGGACACACACTTGCATTGAGATCACTTTTATATGTATGAGTTATGCTCAACTGGCAATTGTTTCCAACTGGGATGATGCATTATAGTCTTTAGACTATCGATGTTTTACAGAATGTTTTTACCGGTTTGAAGCGGTATGTTGACCCCAAGTGGTTCGAGGATCTCAAGCAGTACGAAGGATCAAAGCAGCACAACTCATATTTCCTAGTCTTGATTATTGTCAAACCGACAACCAGTATTTTTCTTTAACCAGTATTTTGTATTAACCGGTAATACTCTGTGATGAGTTACCAACCGACATTTTGTGATGAGTTACCATCCACCGATTGTTTGACAGTGCTGACACTTTAACGGTGCCTTTTTGTGTCATGTTACAGAATATGTCTAGATGCATTGAACCTAGGAAATTGTAATGTAATCCTATTGGACCGACATGAAATCAGATTCCTTTATAAGGACATCATGTCTAGGGTTTTAAGTTATTGCTAGGGTTTAAGGTGGTTGATGAGTTAGAGAGAGTTTGAATGTGTTGAAGACTGAAGTAATGCTGGAATGCATTAGGAACGAGATATCAAGGATCTAACCAAGCAATCTGTGCTATTAGCTAGATCACTCACTTGTTGATTACTCACATCTTCGACAAGTCTGAAGCCCTTAATCGGGTAGGCCCAAAAGCCTTTTGTAAATCCTCTAACAAGGTGGTTCACATCTGCGGATCTAAAATCCTCTAGCAAGGTAGTCCTTAACCGGACTTATCTCCTAACAGAGATTGAAGATTCCTAACAGGATCTGTTTTGGTAAAGAACATTGTATGACCTTAACCGGTCTGACCTTAATCGGTCTGGTTCCTATTCTACAGATAGTTACTTGTGAGTTCCATCTCACTGTGGTTTTTCCCATTTGGGTTTCCACTTCAAAATCTGTTGTGTTATGGTGTTTGTGATTCTGTGGGTGAATACATTATTTTCTATTTGGTTTGCATGTGTGCTAACCGGTTTGTTTGCTAAACTGTTTTACCAGTTTATTGGTAGTCTAGTAAAGTGTTTAAGTACATTGATTTTTGGCATACTAATTCACCCCCCCTCTTAGTATTCATCAGGAACATGTAC